>NC_050453.1:91071436-91701873 GCF_903995425.1 Onychomys torridus | reverse complement strand
ATTCTTCAGTCCCATACCAGAAGAGCCCTCTGGTGTGAGACAGAAGGAAACCAATTATAAGGGACCATTATCTTCAAGATTCTAATTCTCTCCATGCTTATTCTTGATTTTTTGGAATCCTTTCTTACATGTCATGACATCTTTAAATCCAAACCTTCCATTCTGATAAAAAATAAGTTTTTTTCCAACAGCAATCTCTGAAGTCTCCAGAAGGAAGATGGGGCCCCAACAACAACAACTCTACCCAATCCAGAATAATGCCATGGTAATCATCATCATACTATACTTCTTGCCAGAATTTCAGACAATCTTACCCATTACTCTGAGAGTTGCTGCAGAATCTACAGTTAGTCTAACTGATATTTAACTATCTGAGCTTTCTCACAACACCCACCAGAGATACCATCGTCCCCTAAACAGCAGGAAGCAATTCTAAGAAAACAATGCCCCTTATCCCTAAGGTTTCATATTTCTCAGGGTTATGGATAATGGTTCTAGGGTTGGGGGGTGGAAGAAACTGTTAAACTCAGTACTCTCAATAAGGAAAGAAAATATGTCTCAAAAAAAAAAGGTAAAAGAAGAAATGGAATGGATAGGTATAAAATATTAAGGTAGACTACCATATACATTAGTAAACAAATTTAGTAATATAGCAGCCTTTGCACTGTTATGAATTCTTATATGTTGATACAAATATAAACCCTTTTTATTCCTATTTAAGAAAATTTGTATATTGATACAAATACAGAACTATATTTGTTATATTTTATACATATTTTTACTCTTATTTGAAATATTTGTATATTGATACAAATGTGAATTTATATCTATCATACTGTTTGTATGTTCTACTTCTGTTTATGATATTCTGTCTACTTATATATATTTAGGATTATTACCATATTGCATATTGCCCTATACATTCCTACCTCTGTTAAAGATATTTTGTGTATTGTCACAATTTAAAGTCATTGTCCTTTTATTGTACATTTGCTTACAGACTGTTTGCCTTATTTATAGGAAGCCTTAGTCCTTAGGTTCTTTAGGTAGATAAGGCTTATAGAGTTATTGTCACCTATGCTTGTCATCTCTATAATTATGTTAGTGAGGTTATCCAGATTTATACATACATAGGTCAGATGGACAGGTAATCTTCAAACACTTCATGGACCTAGAGAATATGGCATTTAAATAACTTAGAATTCTGTTGACGTGAGACACAATTGCTCCTGGCAACACCAGTTTGATCCCGAGAGAATGTTGGGCTTCTAAGACATTTCCATTTGGAAGTTTGTCTTCTTGGCACAAAATGGCCTACTGGGCAAAGAACTGCCCTTGCCTCAACTGCTGACAGTACAAATGCTGTCCTTTCTGGACAAGCAGGACACAAGGAAAGTGACCACTATACTTTGTCAAGACAAGGTAAGTTGGTCTTTCAGAATTCCTGCTTCTGAAAATGGTCTGTCAGATACTCTAGGCCTGTAGCCAATTTGAATGCACCAAGGATGGTGAGAAACATTAGGTGACTGTCCAGGCTGCTAGCTGTCTCTGTCTACTCTTGCAAGACTCCCGAAAGTTGCTTGCGTCCTTCTCCCATTTCTCAGGTATTATTATATTCCTTCTCAGGTCTTTGATGAGGTTGGAGATTAGCAGTCATAGTTACAACTTAGTATATATACATATATAATATCTTAGATAGAATATATTATGTATTAGACTCAGATTCTTTAGGATAGGACACCTTTTGGAATAATCTTTGTAACATGCCACCTACCCACGCTCTAGACTTCCCTGGAATTTACTATGTGTTTTTTGCTTGATATTGTTTGCACTTATTGTAATTCCAACTTATCTAAGTCATTATCCCTCATTACTCCTGGACACTATTTGATAACCATCTCTTTGTGCATAGTCTTGTATTAGGTTAGAACTTTCTTATTTAGACAAAAGGGGGAGATGTAGTGGATAGCCATCCCAGCATTGGCTGGGAAGTTCCAACTCCCATTGAGGCTTCGGTAATGGTTGCGCCCACAAGGCAGGGCAGAGAAGGAAATGGAAGAGGGAGGATCAGAAGGGGAGGCACAGGTTGGTTCTGGGACCCTGGATGCTGGAGGGAGACCGAGCAGAGTTCTCCAGAGAACACCGCCAGACTGTACTATACCTTTTCCCAGACCCTGCAACCTACCCCTTCATTGTAAGTTACCCCACAAAATAAACCTCCCTTTTAACTACATGTAGTTGCCTAACTAATTTCACCAATAAGCAGAGATAGTTAACTGTTGAACCCAGAGAGGAGCAATGCCTCTACCAGTGGACACATGGAAAAGACTGGTAGCCTCAAGAGAAGTCCAACAACTTCAAGTTATTTCTTTTCTGAGCCTCAAGGAAAAAAAAAAAAAAAAACTTCCAAACAGCTCATGTGAAAACTGCTGATCTCCAGAACTGAGAAATAATTCAACTTATATTGCTTTTTTTGTTGCCATAGTTGATATTTATCACTTTGGCATTCCAAACTAACAAATGACTAGAATAAAAGAGAAAAATATATCAGGAATTAATTTATATACTGTGAAATTTTTCACATTGAGATACGCATTTCTCAAAAATTTGAGGAAAATGTTTAAAATGTAATTATCAATCCAAAGCAGAAAACTGGAAATTTGATATATTAAGCTTTTTCTCATTGATCTACTTCCTTCTGCACAGCTCTACTGAATAAAGTCCCAAGAGACTTCAAGAACACTGTCACCAGTTTGAGACCATACATCCATCACTTGTGAGATAGGAACACTTCATTTTCAAATGATGTTGTTTGTTTTTCTGACATTTTCATACAATACAAACATGAAATAACAAAACATGTTTTTAATTTCCATTGATGAGTACTTAAATTAGAAGAGTTGTTCTGCCACAAAAATAATGTAAAGAATATCAACAATAAAATTTATGCAAGAATAGGCACTAAAAATGAAATAGGCAAAATTCCATACTCCTACCTTGGGTTTTGATTATTGAGCCATCTTACATTAAAGATAAAGTTAAGGATATAGAATGTGAACTTCCATAGGTAGATAAATGTTATGTAGATAATATGATAGCTAGAACCTTGGGTCTGTGGTGTCTACATTTGTTTCAGAATAATTTTAATTTTTTTCTCAAAAAATCTTGGTATATTCTTCTTTGTAAAGCTGAATCCATCTTATAATTTTTCCACTTCTATTTTAAAAACAAAATAATGATCTTAATTATAGGGCAGGATTCCTGCACTGCTTCTTTCTCTGAATTCAGAATGATAGTGGCAACTTTCAAAAATTATAATAATTTATTAACTAGTTGAGAATTTAATACAAAGTATTTTTATCATATTTACCCCACACTCCTCTGAGGAATTCCCCCAGATCCACCTCCTACCTCCCATCTCTCCAAACTTTTCCATTTTCCTGTTCTTGTTTCTTTAAAAATAACCTACGAAGTCAAATTTGTGCTGGGGCCCTTAGAGTGTGGGACAAACCACTGGAACAGGGTTCATGGTGGAATAACCACAAGCCAACTCTTAATCAATACTGACTCTCTCCCCCAGAAGCTACCCATTGTCAATAGCTCCTCAGCTAGGGATGGGAACTTGTGCAAGCCTGCTCCCTTCATGCTGAAGTGTTGACTGGCTTTATCTCATGCAAGTCATGAGTAGGGAAGCACAGATGCTGAGTATATAAGAGCAACAGCCCTATCATGCCCCCAAGAGCTTCATACCTAAGTAGAAAAAAGCAAAAGACACAATTGTGTGATAAGACAATGTGAATACGCACAATTAGAAAACCTTTGTGGAGAATACACTGCAAGGCTGATGACATTCCTGGTCATTTTGGAGTCCAGGAATGTTTGGTTTGGAGCAATAAGTGTTGACCAGCTAAAGCGCTTGGAAGTCTGTTTAACTGAATCTCACAAACTTTCAGGAGTGAACACTGGATTCAAAAGCCACACTTTTTAAACTGAAATGCAAGGAGGCAGAGTGTGTTTTCAGAGAATCCTCTTTGAAGGAACCTTTAATTACCACAGCACACAGAGTTCTTATTCATGCAGAAGACAGATAGAAGGTCCACACTGTAATTAAGTAGGCATGCAGGCTTAGAGACTCACAGAGCATTTAAAAGATATCAAAGGGAAGGCAGAGTTGTGTAGGCATCACTCATCCATGTCATACTCCAAGTCTGCACACAAAATAATCAGATACACAAAAACACAAGAGAGTTCAATGCCTAAAATTGCTTATATAAAACCTACATTCCTGTTAAATGATTTCCTTTAACTAATGGCAAATTAATGATAGTGAGTTTATCTTTACCATAGCAACATCAACATTTAGTAAATTTTCTTCACCAAAATTTCAAATTTCTTTCCACATTTCTCATTACTTCTTTCTCTTGTTCCACCCCTTTCTTCCTCCTTCCTTCCCTCTCCCTTTCCTTCCTATTTCTTTCTCTCACGTGTCTGGACATAGGCATTGGATGGTGTGCTCATGGACGTCAGGACAAGCGTCCGGAGTCAGTTCTAGTTTCCACCTTGTTGGGGTCAGGCTCTCTTATTTCTACTGTAACACTGTGTATTCCCGTGAACTCCAGGCTATCTGCCCTGTGAACTTTTAGGTCATTCTCCTGTCTCTGCCACTGATTCACCATAGGAGTGCTGAGATTACAAATGCATGCCACCGTAGCTAGGCTTTCATGTGGATTCTGAGGCTGGAATTTGCTATCAAGCTTGTAAATCCAGGATCTTCCCCTGATGTGCCCCTTTCCTACCTACCCCCATATTTTTTATGCATAAATAGTGAAGATTGTGCTATGGACAATTTTATTTAATTTTAGATAACAACATATACCTACAGCAATGAATTCAAATTTTTCTTATAAATTGACATGAATAAACACACAGAGCCCAAGGAAAGGATCTCATTGAGAAAAACATAGGCCCACAACCCTGGCTAAGCTCATGACTGGAAACCAGTAACAGCTGGCCCTTCTTTCACATCTGTGTACTGTCTTCAGGGTAACTAACTCCATTCCTTAGGAAAGCCCTCCCAGTTGATACCACATAGAGGGGGCAAGTATCCTTCATGAATCCAGCTTAATTTGTAGCTTTGAAGGCAAAATAACTAATAGATGTTATATTAAAAATATATACAAATAGGGCTGAAAAATTTTTATGGTCAATAAGATACTTGCCTTTTAAGCATGAAGACTTCAGTTCCATCACCAGAAACCTTATAAATCTCAGCACTGCTGAGACAGAGTAAGGAAGATGCCTGGGGTGGTTAGGCAGTCATCTTAGTTTATTTTGCAGGCTGCAGTCCAGTGGGAGACATAATGTCAAAGAACACAGTGAAAAAGAGTACCTAAGCACTAAGTTTGATCTCTGACCTGTGTATGTATACACACAACATGCATGTACAAGTACACACACACACACACACACACACACACACACACACACACACACTCACAATGATTCCCCATCTTATTCTAATGCTATCATATCCTATTTTGTTATACTTTATTATTTCTAAAACATACAGCTGATACTTTTTGGAAGGTAATTATTTTTTTCAGACACATGCTAATCAGGTTTACATAATTAAGTTGTTATATAACATACACTTGGAATAGATTTATTTTAGTGTGTGAGGAAATTAAAGTGGTTAATAAATACAAAATACACATAGGAAAAGGCATCAGTTCAAAATTATCCAAGGTTGTCAACTCTATGTGAGTGTATTATAATGTTAAAGCAATCAGTTCTTTAAGTCATTAGGTTAAATTAATATCCACCTGAAGCATTTACATCACACCAGAAATGAGAAATAAGTTATGTGACATTGTATAGCTGCATTGATCTCCTCCCCGATAATGTATGATGCTTGTAGACAACAGCTGGGGAGAGAGTGTCTGAAATACACTTGATTCGTAGGGATTTATTGTCTAAAATAAATGAATAATTTATAAGAATCAGGAAAAACAATTAACTGAAAAGCTGTCAGTAGTTTTATATAGGTAATTCAGAAAGAGAGAAGCCAAATAATCAAGAAACATCTGAAAAGATGTCAAACTTCAGTAGTAATCCTGTAAATATTGGAGAAAGTGATAACAGGTGCCTCCACATCATATCTGCGACGATTACTACACACACCCATTATGACAAGATGGTAGTGCAGCATGTACTATTGTGGGTATACAAATTTATGCAACCACTTTCTAAAGCAATTTGGCAACATGAAGTAAAACTGAATATATCCATCTACTTTGAAGTATGTTAACTTTTTTGGTTGTGAGCCTTACCTTTAATGACTGAGCCATGTCTCCAGCTCATAAGTATTTCTTCCTTACGCATAAACCACAAGGACTTTCTCACTCAGAATCACATGTAAAGAATATTCTAATTTGCTTACATGAATAAATACATGTGGTACAGCACAACATGAAGAAAAGAGAATAAGAAGATAAATATTAGGGGATGAGGAAGGCATAAATACAGGTAACATGCATGAGACACAAAATAAGATATAAAGCTAATGGTTTTTGTAGTTCTAATTCTGTTATGTACCTTTTGGGTTTGGTGGTGAATAAGTGCAGAAAATATATTCATTATTGAGAATTTAAAATTTAATGTGATGACCCACATCTTCTGATCCATCGGCATAATCTAACTGTGTGGAAGTTCATTTAGTTATATAGATTTTTAGGTCCATTTAATTTTAGTATATGATTTTTTAATTTATATTAATTCTTTAAAATAATATCATATATAAAATTAGAAATAAATAGTATTCCCATAATTTAAATGCCAAAAAGAAAGTCTGAGAATATTTAAAAACCTCAGTCAGAAGAGAATGAATACATAAAGTATAATGCAAAATATAGAATACTGTGCAGCATTCATGAAATAAAGCCTGTAGCTCAATATGAATAATTGTGATACATATTTGTCATAGGAAAATAGAAGTAAGTCAGTTAATGATTAACTATATCATTTTTTAAAAAAAATATTTAAGTAACATATTTGTATTACTTACATAGTAGACATTCAGCAAAATATCTTTACAATGTATAAGATTATTAGAAAGTTTTAAAAATAGGACACTTTGAAGAAACAGAAAGATGAATGAGCTTAGGGTGGGGTGCTCCTATGTAAGTTGTATTCAAGTCCAACATTAAATTTTAAAAATGTATAAAGAAGAGACTAAGGCTGTTTCTCTCAGAATCTAATCTGCAGATTCAAACAAGTCATGCTGATAGTTTCTTTGGTACCCTTTCCAGAGTTTGTGTGCCCACATATAATTAGATGTTGACACAGAAACATTGCAGGCACACATGGCACCTCCCTGCCACCACAATCTTCAACTCGATGTGATTCATGTTTTCTTTGATTCTCAGATAAATTAATGCACTTCTCACTCTCTGGTCATCTCAGCTCCTTCTCATCTTGTCTCTCTTTTCCATCTCCATGGTTGCCTGTGCTTGAGAAGTGGAATTGCTACCCTTGAGTGAAATACCATTAGGAGAGTGTCAGTCAGATGGAGGATGGGATGTTGTGAAAAGCATCCTACATGATTTATTACACATTTTCATGGGATAAAGCAATCAATCTGGTGTCTCAATGTTGTTTCTGCAACAATTAACATGTGTGTCCATTGCAGTGAGAGAGTAGAGCAGCAGACGTTGTTACATGAAAACAAACTCATGCAACTGCTTAGTTGAACTTTATGTGTCTGTTTTATGGTAGCACTCTCCCTTTCTTTCCTTTTCTTCTTCCCCAGCTCCAGCTCCTGGATCACTTGTGAGTATAATACAAAGTCTTAGGCTCTACTTTCTAGAGAAGTGAGACAGAAACATAATAGGGTAAATTTGACAAGCTAGAGCTACTGGTTTCAGGCTATCTGAAATCTATCTCCTCACTCAGGCCCTCAACTCATGCCCATTAGGGCATGTATAGCGATTTCCTGGAGTAGAGCCTTCTGTCTTGTCATCCACAAAGAATACTGAGGATGATTTTACCTTCCAAATTTCTAGGTCTCCTTAGACTTGTTCATCATGCAGTCTTGAGCTGTGTTTATGCTTTAGTTTATCCAGGAATGAGATCATTTATTAAGGTAGTAGGAAAACCCAAATGTTTCCTGGGGAGGAATTTAAGGAAAAATAGTTACAAATAATTATTCTTACCAAGAGAATTATGAGTGGAAAAGAAGAAAAATTGAAGTGGTTGTAGCAGAATAACACACACACACACACACACACACACACACACACACACACACACACTTTTATAGCAACAATTGAGAGAACATAATCTATTTTAAAAGTGACTTTTTTCTTATTTTATTTAATAGTATATGTGTGTATTTGTGTGTGCACGAATATAGACAAGCATGTATGTTACTCTTAAGGCCAAGAGAATTTGGATCCCCTAGAGCTAACTAAGTTAGAAAGGTTTGTGAACCATCTAATGTGGGTGCTGGGAGCAAAATTATGTTCCTCGAAAAAAAAAAAAAAAACAAGTACTCTTAACTGCTGAGATATCTCTCCTGCCCATGGTCCGAAACCTATTTTCATTTTAATGTTGTCATTTAAACATATACTTTATCAACAATAGCACATTTAAATCAAATTTGCAAATTTTGTGCAATTATTACATAAAATTTGCTAATTTAAAATTATTATAGAAAGTGTTTCAAGTATATCAAAAGTTAAGTCATTATTGACTCTGCAATTCCTGTGCCTTCTTCAAAGAAACAGTATTAGTTTGGTGAACACACTCTTTGTAAAAAAATAAAAAAGAAAGAATACAACTTTAAAAATTATGTTAATACATTTGTTTCATTTAGTAGTGAAAATGTCATTATCTTCAAATACATATTGCTATGAATTATTTTACACTCATAATTATATAATCATATACACTCATTATATTGTCTTGTGGTCTTAATCTAGTGTTTTACTACATAGTCTGAATTTTCTTTGATTGTTGGCACAAAAAAAAACTTCGTAGCAGAAATGACCTCCCTCTTTGTGAACTATTTATCAATGGGATAATATATACCCCCAAGAATTACAACCAAATAATCAAGAATCTTGATTATCATCTAGAGTCATAAAAATGGAAAAACCAAGTTGGTACTCACAGGAATGCTTCATTCGTACCAGCTAGCCTTCATTGATATCAGTGATAGCCACACTACCAGAAGAGAAAGTGAATAATCAGTCCTACTCAGCTGTAAACAATACATGCTACAAGATATGCCCACTAATTCAATAGTGTCACAAAAGTTATGGAACTCGGCATGATTAAACCTAAGCTGTGCTCCAAGAGATGGAATCTATTTCTGTTACTATTAACAGGGCCTGGAAGTTGTACTTATGGAGGTTAGTGTCTCCAGAGAAGAACTTAATAGTATTATTCTGCTAAATGTGCTTAGTATTTAGTATTAAAATGATATCTGACGGTTTATTTCTATATCCATAAAAGAGTCCTCATTAGAGTAGCTTCTTCTTGCTGTAGATAACAATTAAAAGAGACCCTCAACTAGTATATGTCTAGATAATAAGAGATGATAGAGAATTCAGTCTTCAATGAGAGGAGATTATCACAGCATACCCCTTAAGGTACAGGGACCTTCGTGAAAAAGGGGGCAGAATGATGTAAAACCCAGAGGTGGAGGATGATGTCAAGAAAACAATGTCTTACAGACATGATAGAGTGTTTGTTCATATGATCTCACAGAAATTATGACAGCATGCACAAGAGCTATTCAAGCTCAAGTCTGAGGACATTCCAATGGAAGTATAAGGGGTAAACATTTCACAACGTACTAAGAAGACATTTGAATTTGAGAGGTTCTTGGAGAAACAGAAGTTCAAAAACTACTCTGATAATAATTGAAAAATATAGTTAGCCTGGCTCAGAAAATAAAAAAGAAAGAAGAAAAATGCTCACAATTAGGTAGGTAAGGAAGTGAGGGTGGAGGTAATAGATATGGGGGAAGTTGGGTTTTATGACTATGATCAAAATGCTTTTTATGAAATTACCAAAGTATTCATAAAATATTATTAAAAATATTGATATGATTATTATATTAGGCCAATGATAGGGTTAGGCTCACAAATCGCTGCTTTCCTTGTACCCCAACTTTTAATCAATACACAGGATTCTTGAAAGCTTCTATGTCCTAGTCATCAAAGATTTACTATAAGATCGTTTCCATCAGGGCTTAGGACCCTAGAATTCATCACAAGGTGAGAAATAAAATGATAGAAATGAAAATATCAGTATGATATATGAGATACTTGTGTTTAGTTCAACCAAAAATACTTCATTGTCATCAAAAGTCTATTATAATCAATTTAAAAACAGATAGCATTGTTCTGGTTTTCCATTCATATACACTTTTTTTAGCTCTCTCTCCTAATAAATTAGCATCAAGAGCACCTGCAATACATGAAAGTTAAATTTCTACTCAAAGAGTCTTTGTTATCATCTTAGTGAATTCTGAGAAAAATCATTAGCTAGCTTATCTTTGAGAAGAAGGGCTTCAAAATGTAACTCCAGAAACCCTGCTAATTGTCAAAGCTAAATTCATTTTATCATAATAATAAGTTACCTATGTCTTGAAGAGAAGACCATGAAATGCATGGAAGTACTTAGAAGACAAGGAGTCTTTGTTTTTGCTTCATGCATTTCTTTGTCATTGACTCCTTCCCCAATAATTACTGTCATGGATAGAAAATTCCAACCCATGTCCATAACCCTTCTACAGGGGTCCTTGCAATTTTCACAGCTGGCAGAAAAACAGTGCAGGTGACATAAAAAAGGAAAATTTGTCCAACCTGAGGTAGTCAGCAGGTGCTGGTTCAAACTTCTAGAGTCTGATGCCAAGCGATTTGTTTTTTACATATTTAAAAGCAGTAAAGCCTTGGAACAAAAGTTTTCTCATGACAACTACCACAAAAAAGCTTTAGGCGGGGCTGCATCAAAACTTCATTATAAAGTACATCTTTTTACCAAAGCAACCTGTGGTCTTTTCCACAAGAACAGGCTGTACTGACAGAAAAATAGAGCTCAGGATAAGGGTCTAGGAAAGGTTTATAATTTGTATAAGGATGGGTTCTATTTCTTAGGAAAAGTGCTCAGGATTAGGGCTTGGGGAGAAATGGTTTATAATCAGGATGGGTTCTACTGACTGAAAAATAATGCTCAATATTTTGGATGATTCTGGTGAAGCCTGCCTCCTTGGACTAGTGAAATATTACCAGGTTATCAAACAACATCCACTCCAGCATTCTAAATGAACAGATGTGAATTTCTCCCTTTGAAGAAAAAAAAAAATCCTGCATGTTTAACAATTCTGCATGTGCTAGTCCTTAACCTGTGATCACATGGATCTGTCATATCCTTCTACACATAACAGTTCTAAAACAATTTTCCTCTTGTTTCAAAGGACATTGCCCTTTGAAAACCTCAAGACCCAATGCACATTTTATTGCTTGACCTCTACCTCACCATTTCTCTAAACAGACTCCAAAGATTGAACTGGTTTCTTTTCCATCCACAAACCAGGTATTGCAGATACCAGTAGCTTAATGGTAAAACTAGCTGATGACATTTTCTTCCAAACCTCTAACCAGGTTCTTTAATCATTTTGGGCCAAATTGTGGACTTAGGTATGTTTTTGAACTGTTGACTCTTTAAAACAGTAAAAACTGATTCACTTTTATTATTTTATGTTCAACTTACTTTATAGAGAATCATTGAGTGTTGATCATACTTCAGTCCATAATCGGTTCATTTATTAAGTAATCTCATCTTTATGATGCAGATGAGTTTAGGTCACCTAAAATTTATGAACCTAAATTAATTCCAAAATGTTACGTTTATGACTCATGGAACACTTTTAATAACCTGGAAAATTCATTCATTGAATAACACAAAGAGACACAAACAGGACTCACTGAAATTTTTTCGATGTGATTTTATACGTGTGTGTGTGTGTGTGTGTGTGTGTGTGTGTGTGTGTGTGTGTGTGTGTGTGTATGTGTGTGTGCTTACCTTCCATGTGCATGTAGAGGGCAAAGATTCATCACAATCTGCAACTTGTGAAATTAATTTGGAGTATATGCCACAGTATGCAAATAAGAAAGGAAAGCATAATGTTGAGGCTGAACCAGACCTTAGTGTTCTTTTAATTCAACTTTCTCTTTAAGAAGGTAATGTAGCAAAGTGTCCCTGTATAAGCCCAAGGTTCCAAACAGCCAGCACATGCACTAAGGGCAGGTCCTGGTCCCACCAGGTTTAAATGAATCCCCAGGGGAGTCTTGGCCCTGGAGGAGATGGGAATGGAGGGGGGGCATGGGGGAAAGGTGGGGGTGGGGCGGGAGCAGGGAGGACAGGGGAACCCATGGCTGATGTGTAAAATTAAAACACAAATGTAATAAAAAAAAAAAAGAGAGAAGGTAATGGAGCATACAGCAACAAATTATCTTGTCTCAAGCCACATGAGTTTACATGAGCAGAGCCAGGATTGCAATTCAGTCATGTCTCCAAGCCAAGAGAAATATCTACAATTCATCCAGCTACACATTATACTCTATACTATTAATTTTTCTTTGTTAATTAACATCAATAACATTTCAAACCAGTAACAATTTCCAAACTGGAGATGCAAAACATTTAATCTCATTTGCCTTTCAGACACATCTTTTCCATCATTACTCTTGAGAAATTGGAGAAAATAAAAACTCCCAAGCCCTGTGTTTGTGTATTTTTCTGAATCAGCACACTCATCTGAATTATTATAGGAGGCGAGAGCTTGCCTTACACTCTAACCTGTGTGTGTGTGGCTGGTATATTCAGTCCTCTATTGAGTAGGCACTTCCAAATATGACTAACCTGAAGGGAAATATGAGTCTGTATAAAATCATTTGCTATCTTCTAACAAATTTTACTTTAATCACTACTAGATGGTAGTGCTATGTGTCATTTAAACAAGAAGAACTTCAGGAGGTTCAGTTATTTGTCCAACATTAGTTAGTACATAGTGTTGAGAGAAGTATCAAACCTGACACAGAACTCAACTGCTATTCTAACTTCTATTTTATGATGCCTTTTAATACCATGAGCACAAGGTGGGGGATTTGTTTCAGTCTCTGATGTGCTCAGCTTACAAACATTAGAACCTCAGTACCATGCCCAGAGCTAATATGAATATGATTTTTAAAAGTGTGCTTCTATAGCTACCATTTTATTGGGAAAAGCCTGCCTCATATAATCTTGACCAGGCACAGACATGCCCAGAGACACCTTTCCTAAGAGATTCTAGGTCCTGTAAAGTTGTTATTTACTATAAACCACTATATTAGTTGAGGAATAACACCTGGGTTTGACCTCTGGCTTCCACATGTATGTGAGAACACAAGTATTTATTATCCACCCTACACACACACACACACACACACACACACACACACATATCAGCACATGTACAGACAAACACAAACACAAAAATGCATGCTACTCTGGATCCTCTAGTAGGTCCTGACAAGGGTTTCTCCAAGCCATTGTTTGTTGTTTGCAGTAATATAGACCTAAATAATCAAAATCAATTAATATATTTTCCATGTATTTAAAAAAGCCCACTGGAACCCTGGTCCATACAATACAAGAATCTAATTTCATTTATGTACACTTCTTAATTATTTCCACTAATCAAAGAATTAGAAAGATAGCACATCATTAAGGAGTATACTCTTCAGCTCTGGAATACACAGTGTGTTTGACTTGTAAGTTCTTTTTTTTTTTTTTTTTTTTTTTTTTGGTTTTTCAAAACAGAGTTTCTCTGTGTAGCTTTTTGTGCCATTCCTGGGCTGGCCTCGAACTCACAGATATCCACCTGCCTCTGCCTCCCAAGTGCTGGGATTAAAGGCATGTGCCACCACTGCCTGGCAACTGGTAAATTCTTTATGCTGTTCATTCTGTAGGTCCGATAAATTAATTGACTTTGATCAAGTTCTACCTCCACAGGTTGTGGCCTGCCATGTGCCAGGCATTAAGCTTAATGCAAAGACCAGAAAAACTACATACAAGGAAACATAACTCCTAGCCTGGTTAGGCAGTGTGCTAAGGGCAAAGATAACTAGGACACCAAACAAGTTAGTGCACTTTTCAAATGTGAGTGACAGAAATGTGTTCAGTATTCTGTGTGCAGAGAAGGGCTTTAAATATCGACATAGTAGACATTGTGATGCACTGTGGACATGAGGCACAAGTGTAAAAAGCAACTGTTCCCTGCCATTTCCATAGAACACTTACTTTCCTGTTGATATCAGTGTAGGGGCTGAGGTAGGAAAGACAGCTCAGTAAGGAAAGCTTCACTGCACAAACATGAGGACCTGAATGCAGAGCATCAGCACCCATGTGACAGCCAGGTTTGGTGACACTCAGTTGTAACTAGAGTGCTAGATTGGTAGGTCAAACTAGAGAAGTGGGGATTCTTAGAACTCTGGTCACTTAGTCTACCAAAATTGACAAGTTCCAGGTACAATGAGTGACAGTCTCAAAAAACAAGATGGAGACAGCTGGAGAAGTCATGTGACACTGTTCTGTCTTGTGCACATAGCAACATATTTGAACAAATGGTTTCCTCCTACATACATTCACTCCTCTAACACACACTGAGTTTGTGTGTGTGTGTGAGTGCCTGTGCTTATCTTCATATTCTCTAGCCATACAAAAGGTATAAAATTGGGAATTAGATGGAACAATTTGTAATGCTCTTTTTTAAGCTTTCTGACTATGTACACACCTACTATGATATCTCTCCTGTTTATATTTTCAGATGTATAAAACAAAGCCAATAATACTACCTCAGGGATTTTGTGATGTTCAAATATGTAGACTAAAGGTGTCACCTTTTTATTCAAGATAGAGTAACTAAGATTGGAATTTACATTCTTGTCTAAAACACAAAAAATATGAATGTTTGTTTGTACATTTGTGTGTATGCATGCATGTGAATGAAATGGTGTGCATATGTCTCTCTGTGTGTTTCTGTGTTTGTGTGTAAGAGAGAGAGAGAGACAGAGACAGAGACAGAGACACAGAGACACAGAGAAATTTAAGACAAGAGTTATATTAAGAAAGAGGGTTGGTTTTGGAGAAATGAATCTTCTCTCATTGGAACAGTTTAGTACTGACTGATGAGAATGTCCAGTCTGTTCAGAGCTGAGATGGAGCTCAGAGTCTGGGGGGCAAGACATGTGGGGTTTCTAGGATAGGGTAGCATAAAATAAAGAGTGAATGTTAGAAGTTAGACACTGGCTTTCTGCATCCTCTGTAAGCAGATAGTCACAGGAGAGCCACTTGTAAAGACCAATCTGAGAAGTAGATTGGAGCTTACTGATTCAAGGTGAAAAAAGTACCCACAAGGTTTACATCCTCATAACTTACAAGAAGCTCAAAACAACTCCTAATCTCTCTAGGAATCCATCCCTATGATTCAGACTAGTATATAGAATAAATGGAGAAGTCTTGACTCAGAAGCAAGGAATAATTAAACTGATCAAATGCACCTTTGATACTAACATCTACATGTAACTCAAGAAGTGAAATGTTAAAATTGAGACCTGAAATGATCAAGCCATTTCTTAGTAATTTAGGAACAAAATAGAAAAAAAACTATAATATTTAAAGGAATATAAAAATGATGAATATGAGCAAAGGTAAAATTTAGAATATTTCACTTCCATATAAAAGGCTTACAGAGCCTGGGAAATACAGCTTGTAATATGAACAAAAGCAGTCCATGGAATTTGACCAATGGTATGTTTATCAAAAACTGGTTGGAAAGTTATAATTCCTCCCCAAAGTTGCAAATGCATAAACACTCCCAGAATGGCAAGTAAACGGATCACACCACAAGGCTGAGAGGAAGAGAATTCAGATGTTGTCATGGAGACACCACAGTGCAAAAGGAAACAGTGATTCTGAAGATAAGCCAGTAGGAACTACTCAACAGAAAGCAACACAAAGTTCCAGAGACAAGTAGAGCATCCATGAAGAGGTGCAAGCTAACCCTGTCAAGGTGTGAGGAGAACATAACATAAACAAGCAGATGCCACTAGAAAAGTTACATGCAAAGCTGACACATATCCCCAAAATTCAATGAAAACTGGGTAGAATATCACTAGCAAAACATCATTCTCTGTATGAAATAATTACCTCACTCAGATACAAGCAGTCAGAGGGAGGTTTGCAGAAAGGATTACAAACTAGAATGACAGCAGCTCTTACACCTGGAATAATAACAGTATAACCAAGAATACCACAGAGTATTAGTAATGGGAAAGATGGAGTTAGCAGAGGCTGGCATTTGCCCTGTGTCCTGAAACAAATAAATACAAAAAATAAAAATAAAAATAGGTGAGTACATGCTGCCAAGCCTGAGGATGCCTAGGACCCATATGGTAGCATGAGAGAAGTGATTTCTGCAAGTTATCTACTTAGCTTCACATATGCATGTGCACACACACACACACACACACACACACACACACACACACACAATATTTTAATAAGTAAAAAAGAAAATATAATGACCATTTTTGAAAGGACAAGCAAGCAGGTCCCCATTACAGAGATGGAGTCATACCTCCTTGGTGGTAAGATTCACATTTTCTGATCCCCAGGGTAAGTTGTTATGTTGCTATGGAGGGCACAATCTCTTAAAAGAATTAGATTATTGAAATTTCTGGGGATAAAATACAACAGATTCTTGGTGCATCAAAACATAGATGGAAAAGCTGCTTGGAAGCTGAGGGTCAAAGTATTCACAAAATAACCATGGAAGGTAATGCAAATGGAATACCAAAAGGCAAGCTCCTCAGAGGACCTTCGACTTATATTTTCTTCACAATTACTTATTTCATTATTTTGTCCATGGAGTGCATGATGTAGAGAGGGAGAATGGGAGAGATGGAACATTGGTGTCACATGGTAGTGGTCAGAGGAAAATTTGCAGGATTGATTATCTCTTTTCATAATTTATGTCCCAGCAATTGAACTAAGGTCATGAGGTTTGGTGATGAGCACCTTTACTGATAAATCGTCTCACTGGCCTTGGTGCACTTTTAAAACTGTAGTTCTATCATATTGGCAAAGATTGTGGCTGGGTCTGGTTTTGTGGTTGAATTGAAGGATCTTTCATGATCTTGTTAGCCAGTAATCAGAAAGCTAAATGTGGAGAAATGACATCCAGTTACAGTCAGATGAGACCTTAGAAAAGGAAACGGACAAATTCTAGGCTTTGGATAATGCTTTAGGAGAAAGGAGTCTTAAGAGTTAACATAAAACTTCCTTATGTTAGAATTATTTATGTTATAGACACCTGATCAGTTACTCCTTACTGAAGGATGCACGAAAATGGCATTCCTTGAAGATCCCACTGAATCCAGCCCCCAACACTGTCCCCTCCTCTTCCCTTCCCCGTCTCAGTTTACTTTGGGTCCCAGGTTCAGTTCCTAAAACACCAGGCATCCAGGTTTTCTTCAGAAACACGTGGTCTCCAGATGGTCATCACCTCTTCTGTTCCCAGATCTTGGCCATGTTTAGATCCAGGTCTTTAAGGCCTTTTAAGGCTTGAAAATTTCCAGTGTAAAAAGCTACATCAGCTGTGACCAACCCATTTTGAGGTCCTCCATCATTTATTACACTTAAGTGTGACAACTGCTTTTCCAAGTGGAGTTTGTAACTTGCAATAATTCTTAAAAATAACACCTGTGTCTGTCCCTCAGGTATCTATAACATTTTTATTCTCTCTGGAAACAGACTCAGGTTTCTTTGGACCAAATCCAAAAGAACACATAGCTGTAACACAGCTGTAGCTGCCTAGAATGCTCTGTATACTTTATATTAAAATGCTCTGTATTTCTTCCAGTGTAATGAAATTCATATCGTGTCCCACCTTATTTAATGATGGTACAATTGAAAATATTAAAATCTTAGTCAACCTCTGTAGAAAGTTTTCTCTATGAAAGTAAAACTGTTTGAAAAAATGGTTTTTTTACAGATCTTTATAAAAAATAAACATCTTTTGATTGCTTGGATTTAGGAATTCAGTTTTTGTTTTAGTGACTAATGTCAGTTTCAGGTTTTGTGTGTTGCATATTTAACCTTTTCACTACCACTGTATGTCACTGGGTAAAGCCTCAAACTGCTAAATATATGGAAGACTGATTATAAGGAATAAAGAATATTTGCATTTACTTATGCAACTATTAATTTAAATACTTTCCAGAAGTGATATACACAAGGCTATGGTTTAATAGCTGTATTTATAAAAGTACCTACAAAGGGTTTGAGGTTGTATTTTTGTTTTTTCTTTGCTTTATGATTTCTAGTGGAGGCAAGAATACATATTTATATAATATGCCTACTTAGGAATTTTCATTTTAACATTTAGATAACATGAAATATGGCTCTCTTGGATTCTTGCTTTTAAGTAACTTTTGATATGTATAAAAGTGATGACCAGGGATAAACAGAAATTTTAAAATACAGGCTGCTGTGTTGGGGCCAGAAATATAAGGTCAATGAGTAAGCTATTTAAGACTTTATAATTGGCAGCACTCTACAAATGAAAGTGCCTGTGCCTCACATCCAGAATCTTGCCTCATCCTGTCAGAGTGCCTAATCTTGTGGTGATAATGTACAATGAAATAATCTTATTTTGTTGTTTTTTTGTTTTCTCAAGAGGAATTTTTTTAATCATTACAGAGGTATGTCATCAGTTCTTAAACTGTCAAAAATAAAGATGTAAAAAATTAAAAAAAAATAATTATTTATGTTTCTTATTTAAATATTTATTGAGAGATAGGAGAGAGGGCTCTTCCATTAAGAGGTCTTTCTGCTCCCACAGATGACCTAAGTTCAATTCCCAGCAGCTGTGATTCTCAGTGTCCATGTCTGGAAGTTTAAATTGACTGTAGCTCCAGTTCTAGAGGATCAGACAGCCTCTTTTTGGCCTCTACAGGCACCTGAACTCACATGCGCATATCCTGCCACCCCCCACCCAAGCACATATTGAGAACTGCTGGTAGCAAAAAGCCATGGGGATATACAGCAGGTGATAACTAGTGTTCAAATGGCCAACCAAAGAGAACCAATGGTTCTGGTAGAAGATTATGCTATCACTTGAGGTGTATTGGAATTATTTATATGCCTTTTGACTGAATAAAGGCATAAATAGATCATAAGTTTAAAACTTTATGGTTATGCACATGATCAGAATTGCAGGTGTCTACCAAGGTTACTAACACAAAACACCACAAGAAAAGCCTGCCAAATTTTCACTTACCAAGTCTGCTGATAAAAATCCATGTCTCAGAATTTGTCACACTTGGCACTGCACCCCCATTCTCTGGTCCTGAGACCTTGAAAACTTGCATTATCATGGTAATGGCTCTGCTGCTTTTCTTCTATTCTAGGAATGCACTATGACCTTGAGGCTTTTGAAACTTTTCTCAGGATTGCAAGGAGTCTACTGTTTGAAATGTATGGATATAGTCAAGCAAGAGAGGAGCTAAGAATGAGGGCTGAAGAGAAGCAGAAGGACAAAGAGAAAACAGCAGAGAGATAGGAGGAAGAGTTGAGCTTACTTAGAACAATAAACTGGATGGATTGGAAGAGCATGGTGTGTGTAGATTTATTCATAGATAAGTAGTTTCCCCAGTCAATTGTAGTGCCTTCCCTGGAATCTAGGAGAAAGTTCTTTGGGGACGGTATACAAAAAGCCTTCATTAAACATATGCACGCGCGCACACACACACACACACACACACACACACACACACACACACACACTAAAAAAATAAAAATAAAGATAGTTATTGAGTTATGTGGCATTGCTTCTTCCTTGGGATTGTTGGTGTACTGGTCCATGAGGATGGAGGGAGTCAAAGCAGGGACAGCTGTAGAGATGACTTTGGTGAATCTGCTCAACTTTATTCTAGAGTATAGGGAATATTTAGGATTGTAAGCTTGGGGACAAACTCTAATTTGCATTAAGAGGCACTTTCCTATCATAAGACTTCATGTGTGGCAGCAGGGTGATATAGCAAAGCTCCCAGTACAAGTCTTAGTTACCATAAGTGCAACAGGGTGAAGGTTTCCATCAGGAAACTATGCCAAAGATCACACTAAAGATAAGTCAGGCATCCAGGCCTAGGAATATCCTTCAAATAAGGGCAGGTAGAGAGCAGCAAGCCCTTGCTGGGGAAGGGGCAGGAAGGAGGGAGTCCTCCATGTTGTCATTCATAGAGAAAGCTTCCAGGTTCTCACAGACTATAACCACTGAGCAACAGGGACTTACAACAGAGTTATATAGAGAGATGCAATAATTCACAGGAATTAACATTTCCATTAATGACAGTATTTCCCCAAAATGTAATCTCACCATCATCATTACAGTCTATAAATCCTACAAATAAAGTAATAAACATTATTTTTAATTCTATTCATAAACACTCCTTTGTGGGTGGATGCAATTAATTCATGACAATCTTGTGACATATTTTCTTAGGTCTGAAATAGCACCATTGCTCTGTGCTGTAAAATTATACCTCCTTCCTTCATTTACAAGCCTCCTTGCTCCTTCAGGTTTACCATGAGTATAATAAGATTATAGTATCTATTTCAATCACGAAATATGACTTATAAAGCACACAAGAAGAAAAAAGCAGTCAACCACACACTTTCATTTTTCTCACTGTTCTGCCTTCCTTCTTGATGATCCAAGATTCTTTGCTTTTCATTCCCTTTGAGATTAAGAAAACTTCATTAAAGGCTGGTGAAATAGTTCATCATTGCAAAGACACCTGGTGCCAAGATGGACTGAAAACTTTCCGTCATTTCTTAGGGCTTATGTGGTGAAAAGAGAGAAGAGAATTCCAAAAATTTTCTTCTGACCATGATTCAATTGCTTCAGTACATACACACACACACACACACACACACACACACACACACACAATACACACACAAAAATACAAACATAAAATTATAATTTCTATAAGCTCATTTAAATGACATTATAGGACAAGACTCATATGAACAACAGCAACAACAAAATCAGTACCTTTTCATTCAAAAATGTTCTAATTATTTAAATTATTTGTATCTATTCTTATTTATTACTATTTATTTTATTATTTTAGTATTATTTGAGAATGTCATATATGAGTATAGTATTTACATCTGCTCTCTTCTTCTATGGCAGCATATTAATTTGTTAACAAGGAAAACAATAACTGTAACTATCTAATCTTCAGCCCCCTCAGAGACACAAGAAGGAAATATTAACTGAATAAGGAGGAAGCACAAAGGAATTATAGATTGTAGAGAGACCATTGGCTGAACTACCTTGTTAATTGCTCTTATATTTCTTACCATTCTTTACTTACCAGATTTTGTTTTATAATTTAATTTAATTTTACATGGATTCCCCTGTCCTCCCCCCATCCGGTCCCCACCCCTGTCTTCCCCCCAGCCCATCCCCCCATTCCCATCTCCTCCAGGGCAAAGACTGTCCTGCAGATTCAGCTCAAACTAGTAGATTCAGTCCAGGCAGGTCCAGTCCCCTCCTACCAGGCTGAGCAAAGTGTCCCTGCATGAGCCTCAGGTTCCAAACAGCCAGCTTATGCACTAAGGACAGGTCCTAGTCCCACTGCCTGGGTGCCTCCCAAACAGTTCAAGCTATTCAATTGTCTCACTTATCCAGAGAGCCTGATCCAGTTGGGGGCTCCTCAGCTTTTGATTCATAGTTCATGTGCTTCCATTAGTTTGGCTATTTGTCCCTGTGCTTTTTCCAATTTTGGTCTCAACAATTCTTGTTCTTACAGTCCCTCCTCTTTCTCAACAATTGGACACCTGGAACTCCACCTGGGGCCTGGCTGAGGATCTCTGCATCCACTTCCATCAGTTATTGGATGAGAGTTCTAGCAGGACAGTTAGGGTGTTTGACCATCTGATCACCAGAGTAGGTCAGTTGGGGCTTTCTCTCGACCATTGCCAGTAGTCTACAGTGGATGTATCATTGTGGATTTCTAGAGACCTCTCTAGCAATTTGCTTCTTCCTGTTCTCATGTGGTCTTCATTTATCATGGTCTGCTATTCCTTGTTCTCCTTTTGTGTTCTTGATCTAGCTGTGATCTCCTGCTCCCCCAAAGCTCTCTTTCCCTCAAATCTTGCTCTTCATTACCCCACTCACATCCAGGTTGCCCATGTTGATCTCTCTGTCACTGGGCAATCCCTCTGTCTTTCTTAGGGTCCTGTTTTCTAGGTAGCCTCCCTGGAGTTCTGATTAGCAGTCTAGTCATCTTTGTTTTACATCTAGTATCCTCCTATGAGTGAGTATGACCTTAAGCTCTACTATAGAGCTACAATAATAAAAACAGCTTGGTACTGGCATAAAAACTGACATGTGGACCAATGGAATCAAATTGAAGACCCTGACATTAACCCGCACACCTATGAACATATAATTTTTGACAAAGAAGCCAAAACTGTACAATGGAAAAAAGAAAGCATCTTCAACAAATGGTGCTGGCATAACTGGATGTCAACATGTAGAAAGCTGCAAATAGATCCATATCTGTCACCATGCATAAAACTTAAATCCAAGTAGATCAAAGATCTCAACATAAATCCAGTTATTCTAAACCTGATAGAAGAGAAAGTAGGAAGAACGCATTGGCACCAGAGATCACTTCCTAAATATAACACCAGTAGCATATAGACACTGAGAAAAACAACCAATCAATGGTACCTCTTAAAACTGAGAAGCATTTATAGAGCAAAGAACATGGTCAACAAGACAAAGTGAAAGCCTACAGAATGGGAAAAAGTCTTCACCAACCCCACATCTAATAGAGGGCTGATATACAGAGTATACAAATAACTCTAGAAATTAGACATCAAAATGCCCAACAGTCCAATTAAGAAATGGGCTACAGAACTAAACAGGGAATCCTCAAAAGAGGAAGCTCAAATGGCTGAAAGACATTTAAGGAATTGCTCAACAGCCCTAATTATCTGGAAAATGCAAATCCAAATGACTCTGAGACTCTGAGATACCACCTTACACCTGTCAGAATGGCTAAGATCAAAAACTCTGCAAACACCTTATGCTGGAAAGGATGTGGAGCAAGGGGAACTCTCCTCCACTGCTGGTGGGAATGCAAGCTTGTATAGCCACTTTGGAAATCAATATGTCACTTTCTTAGAAAATTGGGAATCCATCTTCCCAAATACCCAGCTATACCACTCTTGGACATATACCCAAGGAATGCTCAATCATATCACAAGGGCATTTGCTCAGCTATTTTCGTATCAGCTTTGTTTGTAATAGCCAGAACCTGGAAACAACCTAGATGTCCTTCAACTGAAGAATGGATAAAGATAATATGGTACATATACACAATGGAGTGCTACTCAGCAGAGAAAAACAATGACATCATGAGGTTTGCAGGCAAATGGAAGGATCTAGAAAAAAAAATCATCCTGAGTGAGGTAACCCAGACTCAAGGACCAGATTTCTTTTTAATAACAAAGGCAAGAGAATTCCAAGGTTGGTTGAATCTCCATTATGCTGAGCATTTAACTGCTCTTTTACCAGCTGTTCAAAGATTTGTAGTTTCTCTCAGTTAAAGGGCACTGTTGAATCCATATAGGCTTGCCTGTTAACCATTTTTAAAGTAAGGCTGTTGATGTCTTTGAAAGTTCAATAGCTGTTGTTCCCTGTTCTTGTACAATCAAAATGATCAGTATCTGTTCTTTATAATACCTTCTAATATTTTATTCTAATATTTATTTTTATGTGTGGTATATATGTTTATGAGTGCATGTACATGCCTGTATGAGCTTGAGTTGTGGAGATCAAAGTTGAACATCAAGCAATGTCCTTAGTAATTCTTTATCTTACTCTTTGAATGAGTTTTTCTTATAACACATGAAATGGTGCAACTCATTGAAGTTGTTTTTTCCCATCTTTCTCAACATATTCTAGGAAATCTCTCATGGACATATTCTGAGGCTTGTCTTCTAGATGATTCTAAATCCTATCACACTGGAAATCCTTTCCAGATACTGAACATTATCAGACAATAGGAAAAGCCCAACACCAAAGTCTGGTGACAGATAAAATTGCATTCTCCTGTTTCACTGTACCTGTGAAACAGGTCTTTTCTATTAGAGAACTGAAATAATCAAAAGATGAACATATGCATAACAATGGGATGATGACAGATGGTTCAACAGTTAAGAGCAGTTGCTGCTCTTGCAGAATACCCAAATTCAATTATTTGCCACCCACATGGCAGTTCACAACTATCTCATTCCAGTTCTATGAGGTCTAGTGCCTTCTTCTATCCTCCATAGGTGTTCCACATATGAGATGCACACATACATGAAGGTAAATACTCACACATACAAAACAAATAAATATTTAAAGAACAATTGCCTAACATAACCCAGAAAATCTTTCTATATGTATACCTGTTCTATCTGTGTGGGTATAGCACATTTCTTCTCACCTTACTCTGGTCTTGGATATACTCTCTATGTAAACAGCAATACAATCTAGTGTAACATGAATATCAAAGAGTCTTATTAATAAAATCAAACCTGAGGCCAGTTATTGGGGTGAATGCTGGAAGATCAAAGAAGCACAACAAGCCAGTTTCCTCACCTCACCAGTTCCTCAGCTAGGCTTGTTTCCTCAGACTGCAAGCTTCTGTGTCCTCATCCCAATGGCTCTCAGCTGAACTGTTGCTCCAAAGCCTAAATGCTTAACCAGCCAAATGCTCAGCTAGCTCTGACAACTGGTTTTCATGCCTTATATATCTTCCTACTTTCTGCCGTCACTCCCTGGGATTAAAGGCTGGATTTCTGGGATTAAAGGCGTGTGTCACCAGGCCTGGCTGTTTCTAATGTGGCCTTGAACTCAGAGGTCCAGAGATATTTCTGTCTCTGGAATGCTAGGATTAAAGGCATGTGCTACCACTGCCTATCCTCATGTTTAATATTGTGGCTGTCTGTTCTCTGACACCAGATAAGTTTATTGCCTGCACAATATTTTTGGGAACACAATACCACAATCTAGTGCAAATTAGTTATTTTCATTCACTTTTGTAAAATGAAGGGTCTTTTATTTGATGGATAGTTCTATACATTGAATTATTAAAATTGCCTATACAATATTTAACAATCATTTATTGGCTCAATGACAGATCTGATTATTAAAAAAAAAATCTAAAAGGATGTAATCCTGCATTAAAATGTCTCTGTACAATTTTGACAATCACCTAGATATGTGAAAGTACTAAAGATCCTTCTGATTCTGTAAATTGGTAATTTTATGAAACATTTATTATTAATTCACTTCAGAAGCAAGGGGCACTTAATTCTCAAGTCAAAATATATATAAAATGAAATGAAAGCTAAGTGAAATGTGAGCATCCCTGACCCTCAGTGGAAAAGAAATACCCAGGAGGCTGTATCAGCTCTGCTTCTTATCACATGTCAGGCAAGGGAGGGTGCCCCCCACATCCCAAACAGCATCCATGTTCCACTTATAATTCTGGCCTCCACTCTCCCCCAATATGATTAATTTCGGTAGAGACTTCTGTGTGAATTTACAACATGTTTTCAACAAAGAATCTATGGAAACTCTCATTAAATGTCATATTCCAAAATCATACTACAAATGCTAAGGTAAGAGTAAATGTGAGTACCTAATGGCCTAAAAAGATTAATGCTGAAGAAGAAAAAAGCTAGCTATATGTCAGACTCCTGGGTAGAATTTTGTTGCTTTGATAAAGTAACAACAGATTCTTGCTACTAAAATGGTGATGAACATAGATCTTGAAAAAGTAAACTATCTTTTTATCCCATGGTATATGAATATAGTAAAATGAAAATGTACAAATTTCCAAAGGGAATTTACAATCTGAATAGACAGTTAAGTGATCATTTCCAACATACAAATTAACTAAAAATTCACAATGTAAAAGCGGATGAGTTTGGGAAAAAGAGCAACTTTGTAGCAAAGAAAATATGAAAAATATGCTTGGTGTATAGATCTCTCATAGGTTATTTATACACATTAGTAGTTTTATAAATGGAAGTTAATACCCTAGTGATATTATGGTCTATTCAGTTATATTTAAGTGATTTAGTGTTAGTTTATGATACTTGGTGTCTTGCTCACGTAAAGTCTAGTAGAGACACTCCTAGATGTTTGCACATGTGACTCTGGGAGTGCATGGGCTATGGCATATGTTTGGAGACCAGAGGACAACCACTGTGCTTGTGTACATCAGGGTAGATGGCCTACTCTTCTGGGAACTGTGTCTTGGCTCCCCATCTTGTGCACACAGGACCACAGAGATTAGAGATGTGTACTTCCACATCTGGCATTCTGTAGGTTCTAAAATCCAAACCCAGATTCTCATGCTTGCAGAGCAGGCTCTTTACCGATTAGAGGCTATTCCCGGAAACTAAGGACAGAGCCACAGTTGGGCTGCTTCTGCTTGGACTTTTTGATTCTCTGAATGTGTCCCTTGCATGTCTTAAGCAGCTGTCAAGGGCCATCTCTTCTGTAGAGGGTGTTTCTCATTAAATCTATGATCACTCTCTGTTTTGTCTTATGCTTGCTCTCTGCTATAGGTCACTTAGATTTACACAATGGGTGTTTTCTGAAGAAAGTGCCTAGTCCATACCTGCTAAGACATGAGGGGTAATGGAAAGAGATTCTAGTTCAGTAGTGACTAGTTCCTGAGAAAATAAACCAACAAAAAACTAGCCAACCAACCAACCAACCAACCAACCAACAACTACCTCATTGAACCCTACAAGTGGTTGTAAAGACTGGGAGTTCTCTAGGCTTCTCTCTAGAGTAGTGATCCCAGTCATTCCACCAGGGCTACCTCGCTTACCTTTTGAAAGCTGCTCTCATACCACCATACCTGAGCCATGTGCCTGGAGCTGAGCTGGTTTGATTTAACAGAATCTGTAGGCAGAGGATTTTCTCTGTCCTGCCCTATTCTGTGGCTGCTTGTGAATAATCACTCAGCAGCTTAATATTAATTGTAAACTGGCCTATTGCTCAGGTTTGTACTAACTCGTTCTTACAATTTAAATTAACCCATTTTTGTTGAGCTATGTGCTTCCACGTGGCTGTGGCTATTATCTGTCTACTGGCATCTTGCTCCTTGCATAGCTGGACAGCACCTGCTCAACTACACTATTCTTCCTCCAGGTATTCAATTTTGCTTTCCCTCCTGGCTATATTATGCCTTGCATAGGCCAAAACGGCTTTATTCATCAATCAATGAGACACTTTATAATCTGCCATCTTACTCAGAAATTAATGTTTTCTAATGAAAGTCTTAAGATTTATATTTGTCAAAAATTATGGAGTTGCAAGGGTAAGGATGTTAGATTCTTAGTTAATTATCAATTAACTATTTTAATAAGGTCATCCCCCAAATACATCTCCCTATGTGTGTGTTATATGAATGCAGCCTTAATCTTTTCTATTCATGAATACCACAGTACTAATATTTTTATTTAATTTACTCTTCTAAATTTAGTTTTATGATCCTTCTTTTATGTTGTTTTTAAAATTGATTAAAATTTTTTATTGTATCTATGTATTTATTTTGTGTGTACATGGATGTATGTGCTTGTATATGTGGGGGAATAAGTGTGTTCCACCATACAAATGTGGATGTCCGAGTACAGCACGTGAGCATTAATCTTTGCCCTTTTAACCAGGTATGTCCAAGGGATCAAATTTAGGTCATCAGATTTTCAGGCAAACGTCTTTACTTGCTCACCCACCTTAAATATTTTGCTAGATATTTACTCATGTTTGTATGTGTTTGACAGTATGTGCATATTTTTCTGTGTGTCTTTGTATGTATAGGGATTTTGTGTGCACACAGAGCTTGGAAGAGAGCCTTGGAGGTCCTCCTCTATCACTTTCTGCCTGTTATTCTTTGTGAAGCAGATAGCTTCCTGAATACAGAACTCCTCTGAATATGTTCTCCTCTAGGCTGTAATCCAGCAATACCAACTGAAGCTCTTTCCTTTTCACCCTGGGATCTTGGACTACAGGCATGTATGGGACACCCTTGGTTAAAACAGTATCAATATTACAGACTTTTGGACAGTGATTTCTAGTATTCTCAGAACACCAAAGGATGCTTCTCTGTTCCCTTACCTATTTTAGATAATGTTCTGCATAGCAGAAAAACATCCAGATGACTCCAACATGAAGGAGAATTTGAAACATTTTGTTATAGCCCCTCAGACATATGTGACTTTCCCTAATGTGCTAAACATGGATCATCTTTTTCATCTGTGTTACATAATTTAAGTGAAGAATAGGCTGTGATAGGTAAGAATGGAGTATGATCCTAATTAGTCTTAACAACAAAAACACAGTCAGGTGAAAGCTGACAGATCAGAGAAGCAGAGCAGCAGCCACTAGAATCTTCTTATCTCTAGGAATCCTCAGACTTAATGAGGCGAGATCCTATCTCCACCTGTCATATCTGTCTCCCGCTCCCTAGTACTGGGATTAAAGGCATGATCCTCCCAAGTGCTGCAATTAAAGATGAGCACCACTACCATATGACTATGCTTTTCTTTTAGACTGCTTCTGTCTTGTGCAGCCCAGGGTAGCCTTAAACTTCTGATCTTCTTGTTTTCTCCTCCCAAGTGCTGAGATTAAAGGTGTGTGTCACCACTGCCTGACCTATATGGTTAAGTAGTGGCTATCTCTGCACTCTGATCTTTAGGCAAGCTCTATTTATCAGAACACAATCAATATATCATACAACTCAAAGAGATCTTATTAAATACTGAACAGTGTGTAAGAAACCAGATAAGTTGGTGTTCAGGATGCCTACGTGACCAGCAGATTCACCACAATATAGCACCTTTTCACAAACATGACTGGGTAGGTGACTGAAGGTTCCTTGGAAATGGAGACACCTGAGTGTAAAGTGGACTTATCATAATAAATGAGTTTAGGAGCTGGATCAGGGTTTAAGAGGACTCATTGCTCTTGAATCTGTGTTCTGTCTCCCGCACCTGTGTCAGTCAAATCACAGACAACTGTAACTCCAGTTTCAAAGGATTTGATGCCATTTTTTTTGTCCCATTCAGACCCCAGGTACACTTGTGTAAACATACAAGGACACACACACACACACACACACACACACACACACACATACACAAATATACTCAGGCATATACACATACCAAAAAATAAAATGAGTAATAAATAAAATATATGAGCCTGAGACATTATAAAATAAAGAATAAATTCAAGATTTGTAACTTAAAAATAGGTGACATCTTAAAAAAAATTTCGCTGAGTTCAATTTGTGCCTCTTGGATGTGGGTCTATCCACTGAGCATGGCTGACTTATCAGAAATCACATCCATAAAGGAAAATGAATGACACCCTCTCCCAGCACAAGGTTAGCTAGGCTGGAGAATGGAATTGATCTGGGAGAAGTTGGGGGTAGAAGAGTGAATATGATAAAAATATATTGGACAAAATCCTTCAGTCATACATATTTAAATGCCTCATATATTTTGTTAAAATACATTCATTTTCTATATAGACAGGCATTCTGGTTGATTACCTATCTTGGATATCTAACTGTGTGGTATACAAATAGGACATTATACTATTCTATATAACAAGGTAAGACTGTAATTTCTACCAACATAACTTATAGTTGGATCTTTGTGGAGGCCTTTGCATTTTAAGGAATATTTCAAGCAGAGAATTATGTACTATGCATGATTTTACATGTGGATTAGAAAGAAATACTGAGCTCATAGAAGTTAGGGCAGCATTGTTGGTCACTAGGAGCTGAGAGACAGAAGGGAATGGGAAACTGATCCAGTGAGAACAAGGTTCAATGTGAAACTAAACAGACAAGAAAATGTACTTATTGACCCATAGCTACCCTTAGCTACAAGATCAGCTGTACAAATAGCTACAAAAATGGTTTTGCCATGTGCTCACTACAAAGAAATTGGGTGTTAAAAGTCTTGAATAGAACCAAGCAGATCTCTGTGAGTTCAAGGCCAGCTTGGTCTACAGAGCGACATCTAGGACAGGCACCAAAACTACACAGAGAAACCCCGTCTCAAAAAACAAAACAAACAAACAAGAAACAAAAACAAAAAAGTCTTGAATATACTTATTACCCTGACATGATCACTTGAAACATTATATGTGAATTGAAACATTGCTTCCTATTCCATAAACTCTGTGTAAAATGACATAAAAACAAAACAAAACATATCAGTTCCCGGGGACTCTTATTTTTATTATGTTGTGATCATCGTGGTTTGCTGTTGGTGAGTTTTCTGTTTTGTTTTCTAGATTTTTTCCAGAAGAGGCAGTCAGCATCCCATGAGTTGGAGTTGCAGGTGATAATTAACATCTGGCTGTAGACATTGAACTCAGGTCCTCTGGAGAGCAATTAGTGCTCTTAGCTGCTGAGCCATCTCTTTAGCCCCAAATTCTATTTTTATTCTCATGACATTATATATATGTGTGTGTGTGTGTGTGTGTGTGTGTGTGTGTGTGTGTGTGTGTGTGTATGTATGTATGTATGTATGTATGTGTGTGTATTTAAACTGAAATTGATTAACCTTGAATATTTGAAAGCACTAGAGATGTTACTCAGTTTCCACTATGGATGAACCTTAAAATAGCTAAGCATTGCTTCCTCTGGGGTAAAGAGATGAATTTAATTTAAGAAGAGGTGGAAGTACTTGCAGAAATGGAGGCGTACTTCCAACCGCCACCTGATCAAGCACACAGCGAAAGTGAAGCTAGGAAGCTAGACAATACAACACACTGACAATTAAGATGGTAAGAGGACTGAAGAAGTCTTTGGCAGTCACTTCCATCAATGAGTCAGACTACGTAGAATTCCTAATAAAACACCCTGATATTTGTGTTAGGCTTTAGGAACTATATTAGTTACCTTTCTGTTGCTATGATAGCAAACCATGACCAAAATCAAATGAAGGTGAAGAGCTTATTTTGACTTACAGTTCTAGAAAGATAGGAGTCTATCATGGACTGAAGACATGGCAGTAGGTGACAGCCATGATGGTGAGAGCAGGAAGCTGAGAGCTCACATGTTTAACTACAAACACACAGCAGAGAGTGATGACTGCCGGGGAAACAAGGCTGTGAACTCCCCAAACCAGTCCCCCTCAATGGACTTCCTCTGGCAAGGCTGCACCTCCCTATTACTGCCCCAAACACTGTGAACAACTGAACCTGTCCCCATCAACGTCCTTCCTCTAGAAGGCTGTGTCTCTTTGTAACTGTCCCAAACAGCATGAACAACTGGGAAACAAGTGTTCAGGTATCTGAGCTTGTGGAGAGCATTTCTCATTCAAATCACCAAAAGAGCCATGTGAGTGTATGATTTTAATCGATAGTCAGTAAACACAAAGACCGATTCTAGTTAGTTGGATATTTTTTATGAATAAATGTGATATTTTTATATATTCACATAAAATTAACTCCATAAAGTGTTTATGGGAGATCAGTGAACTTCCTCTAAATATCTTGCCTTTCCTCATCTTTACTCTAAGAGGAGCAAGAAGAAACAAGATCTGTCTCAAGATTCTAAGACTGGTTCTCCTACTTCATTCTTCATTAGTCTCTGGTCCTTTGTGGAAGAGCAATCATTATTTTTCAATGGCTAGACTTCTTCACATTCTCCCCTGTTCCATGTAAATTTGTGGTCTAGAATGAGTCATTTTATATCTTGAGGATCAAGTACATTGTCATTTGAAAATACGGATAAGCCTTTCTATTCATCAGATTATATTGCACAGTATTTTTAAAGCATTTTATAAAGTGTATGGCCAAGAGATGAGTAAAAAATCGGAGTCAGTCTGTTTTGCTGTTGTCCAAATATAAAAAGAAAAAGCTCTGGGGTTCATCACACTTACATGATTTACTAAAAAGAATATATATTTGAAAACATTAATTATTTGAAAAATAATTTAAAAAGTTCATTTGCCCTTTGTTCAACTTCCTTTAAGGACAAACTATGTATAACTTCTTGTAAGAAATTTGAAAAGAGTGCTTAATAATTATATTAAGAACCCAAATTAATTTTTGCAATTCAAAAATTACTTAACACATTTGTCTTCTTGTATATGTATGGTGTGTGTGTGTGTATGTGTGTGTGTGTGTGTGTGTGTGTGTGTGTGTATGTGTGTGTGTGTGTGTGTATGTTCCATGCACATGTTCTTTGTATAAGAGTATACTTAAGTGTGGGCACTCTTGTGCCACAGAGCTCATGTGGAAGTCAGGTTACCAACTTAGATGTTGGTTCTCTCCTTCCACCTTTTTGAGACATGATTTCTTGTTGTTTGCTTCTGTGTATATAAGGATAGCTAGCTTGCAATCTTCTTCTATCTCTCCCTCTTACTTTGTTGTAGATTATTGGCATTATAGACATAGTCTACCATACTCACCATTATGTGTGGACTTACATAGAGTTTCTATTACAGTGATAAAACACTATGACCAAAAATAACATCGGGAGGAAAGAGTTTATTTCATTTCACACTTCTAGGTCTGTGACTGAGGGAAGTCAGGCCAGGAGTCAAGAAGTTTAGGAACCTAGAGCCAGGAACTGATGTAGAAGTCAAGTATGGGTGTTACTTAATTAATCTCTCCTTATGACTTGTTCATCCTTCTTTCTTATACCATCCATGGCCACCCACCCAGGGGTGACACTACCTCTTGTGGGATGACTACACCTATATCAATCATCAATCATCAAAAAAAGTAACACAGGCTTGCATACAGGCCAACCCGATGGGAACATTTTCTCAACTGAGATTTCTTCTTCTCTGGCATGTGTCAAGTTAAGATAAAAAGAAGCCATAAATTTTGGGTTCTGCATATCTGAACTTAGGCTCTCATGTTTACTTAGTATGTGCTTTACCCCTGGAGCCATCTCTCCAGCTCTGGCCTTCACCACTTTTATAGGAACTTATTTGTGGGTGAGGAGGTATGGTATTGAGAGAAGTATGAGTGTGTGGTACTTTATGATTATTCTATGCATTCCCCTCAATGTACCATTTTTGTTCCTTATTGAGTCATCTAGGAGGCATTCTTTTGTTACTCTGCTCAGATGGAAATCATAGGCAGGCAAGGGAAAGTTGCTTCAGTGATGAGCATTGGTAGATTGTATTTCCCTTGGTAATTGTAAGCAATTAGTGGTTGCAGCAAGCTGGCTGACATACTAGGTGTCATGCATTAGTGCTGCAGTTCTTATATGGTTCCATGGCCTCAGATGCTATGGGATTCTTGTTTGTATAATTTGGGATTTTTCAGTCACTAACTGTTGCTACTGTATAACTTCTAAGATGGCCCAGCTAGTGCTATTTCTTACCCCTTTGCAGTAGTCAATGCCATCAAGCTTGTACGGGCATAGGGAGCTCAGATGCTTTGGGGCTTTAACCCAACTAGTATTATAGATAGCTCTTGGCCTGTGGCATTTGAACCCTGGGACACTATAGATATAGCACTTGGGAATGAGGACCTTCAGTTTGTCTTTCCACTTTGTGATCCCAGACCAGATGCTGCTCAGGTTGTATTCATCTTTTGCTCTGTACCTCTCTACCTTCATAAGCTACTCTAATTCACACTTTTGTGAGGAAGTGAAAGGCACCTTGTGAAGGGTGTGTCTGTAAATCCTGTAATCCTTGCAGCTTCAAAGGCTCCCCACATAACCAAGCTCAGGGAAACTGAAAAGCACCCTATGGTGGTTCCTTTTTTTTTTTTTTTTTCATTTTTTTTGCATACCAACCACAGTATCCACTCCCTCCTCTCTTCCTGTTCCTTCCCCTACCTCCCACCTAACCACCCCCCCATCCTCTCTTCCTCAGTTCAGAAAGAGGCAGGACTCCCATGAGAGTCAACAAAACATTGCATGCATATCAGGTTGAGGCAGGACCGAGCTCCTCCCCCTTCTGTGGTTTTTAATTCTCATTGTATAATGGATATATCGACTACTCTTTCCCTTCCCCCCACTTTACACACATTCTCTAAGTAGCATGTTAAAAACATTCTTTCCTGACTGTGCAATGCCTCCCACCTGCTGCCAGTATCCCCAACTCCCCACCCTCCATGTCTTCACCACAACCCCCAACACACATCACAAAGCATTAAAACTGACATCCCTGTCTAGTCTGGTGGTCTCAAACTCCTCTCCCTTTTCTTGAGAGCTCACCATTTGTTTTTCTTTTTGAGGTTAAAGAAATCTGTATCCTCAAGGAACAATCTGCCCTAGTGTTCTCTACTGACATCGGGATCTTCTGTCACTGTCTTACAGTCTTTGCCCTTCCTTTCTTCCGCCTCACTTCTCCACTCCCCCTGCCCCCTGCCCTCTGCCTCCTGTTCTTTTCTGCCCCTGCTGCTCCTGTTCTGTTCAACTCTGCTGCTCCAGCTGTCCAGCAGCTGGCTGCCTTGCTGCTTTCGGAGCTCAGGCCTGGGACTTCTCAGCCACCACAGCTGATGCAGGATAGCTGTGTCTTTCTTTGCATTTTAGCCTACACTACTAAATGTTTCAAAGGACAAACCTTCAAGAGCAGCCTTTGATTGGACCTGATGTTGTAATGTCAGTGAGGCAGCACAGGCGAGGACTCCCAGAATGAGCATCAGAAGGAGTGTTTATAGTACATCTGGAAAGTCCTGTTCATTAGAATTAAGAGTGATTTTAAATGATTTTAACCGTGCTTGAGACTTGCTCACTGACCCAGTAGAAATGAATCCCTTAAAGCTGTCTTATATTCATCACATTCTTCTTTCTCCTCCTTGGCCCCTTCTTCCTCCTCTCTCTTTCTTCTTCCTTTTCTCCACCTTCTTTTTCCCCCTTGCCCTCCAGTTCTCCCTTTCATACACACTCTGTCCTTCTTTACCCTTTCAGCTATTTACCTTTACAATACAGGATATATTTGTGCAGCTTCAAGTGGCCTTGAACTCACAGTCCTACTTCACTTTCCATAGATGTGCCCAGCCATAGCCAACTGAGCTAATCTCATCTTCCCATTTACTTCAACATATTGTAAGTGGCACCAGGGGCAAAGATAAGTATTTTACTTACCAGTCCTCAGATTTAGGTTGCTCTTTGTGTGTGTGTGTGTGTGTGTGTGTGTGTGTGTGTGTGTGTGTGTGTGTGTTTGCGCTGTTTATGTGTGTTTGTGCTTTTGATAATGTTTAGCTGTTTATATGTTTGTATATCTGTTGAGATGTTTGCTTGTTTTTTGGAAGTGTGGCGAGTGTGTGTTTTGGTAAGTGTAGACTAAAGACATATTTTTTGCTTCAGTTAGTTTTACATTTTAAACCATAGGCACCTGAGTCAAATTAAAGAGCAATAGTCTTAAAATGTTGGTTTGTGATGTGGTGTGCCATTGCTCCATCCATTTGTTGTGATGTGTTTCACAGTTGCTTTGTCCATTTGTTATTATCAGTTTCTTTCCTTAACACCCCTTGGCTAATTATTACTCTGCAGGAGATATATGACAGAGAGAAATACTCTCACTGATAACAGTTCTAAGTGCATTCTCTCCTTTCTACTCTTTAAATACTATTAATCTTGCTCTTTAATGTCTTGTTGGTATTAACCAAAGCATGCACAAAATTAAATTGGTGTTATAGTAAATATTTTCAGTTAGATAAATTAGAATTTGTTTCAGCAAAATTGAATACAGAGTAAGCCTGTGTCCTCTCTCCCATGTTTGCAAGCACAGAACTTATGCCTGTAAGATGTCTCCAGGATACAAAAGGAATGGTTACATATTTAATGCACAAGAAAGTTTCTTTTGAAATGCCATAGCTACTTCTTAATGCTTGAGAATATGTGGAATAAATAGGTTGCTAGCAGATATTATCAACACGCATAATGTACAAGTTGATAGTTTCGCTAAGCAAGGCCTTTGAGCAGCATGATGTCTGTTCCCAAAGGCCACATTTTTCAACTAACTGTTCACAAGGAAATATATTTCACACAGGCAATCTCTGCAATCATGAACAGCCCTGTCTATGGCAGGAAGCCAAAATTACATTTTCTAGATAATGGAGAAGCATTTTTCTTTCTGATCAAATTTTAATGAAACAATTCACAGAAAAACTATCATTTTATTTCAAAAATTGCTTTTTACTAAAAATATAATAAATCCAAGCCTCCGGGCACAGTTGTGTCTTCTCTGGCTTTTCTCTGATGGCTGGACCGAACCGATGGAGTCTTCACTCTGGCATAGTCAGGAGTCCAAGATTAGTTTAATGTTCACTACACATGGAGGAATATGCTGTTTGTGTGTTCTATTTTACTTGCTATGATAACAAAAACATGTAGAATGTGATCAGAACTTTCTTTTGAGATCTTACAATGTCTGTTTCCATAATTACTGGTACACATTTTCTTTTCTTAAAAATTGTCCTACATAGTTTTACTAAACCTTATGAAATTAAGGTAACACCTATTTATATTATGCTACATTCTCTTGTAATGATTTGAGTGTATACTTCTGTTTTTGTAAAATTACCAACAATGCATATGTAGTATGGTGTATACACATTTCTTTGACTTAACATTATTTTCCGAACAGATTTCCACACATATTTTTTAACCATTCATTGATCCACAAATTAATTGTCCAAGTCATCATGAATGTAGTTAAACCTGGAGAATTTAGAGCCTTGACCTAGCTCAGAACTGGCAAGGGTGTTAGATCACTGCACACATAAGGGATTTGAAGTTCACAGGGCATCCCTAATGAGGATTTAGTAGCCACCAAGACATGGCACATGTTTAGCACCATCTCCATATCTCCATACTTTTCTGATTTTTCCTTCTTAAAACAAATATTCACTCATTTTTTATTGATTAATTTTTTTAAATTACTTTACATCCTGACTACAGCTTTCCCTTCCCCCAACTCCTGTCTGCTCCCCCTCCCCAAATCATTCTTCCTGTGTCTTTGTTCAGAAAGTGGCAGGCTTCCCATGGGTGTCCACAAAGCATGGCATATGAAGTTTAGGCAGGTTATTTAATTGTTTTGGTGTTGGCAGTGGTGGAGGTAAGAATGCAGTGGTGGTGGTGTGTGTGCTTGGATATACTGTATATGCACACAGTTGACTATGGAGAATACATGCTAATGTCTGGTATCCTTCTCTACCACTCCAGTTTATTCTCTTTCGAAAGGGTCTGGGCCAGACTGGAAGCCTTCAAGCTCCAGGTATCCTCCCGAACCTTCCTCGCCAAATGCTTAAGTTCCAGGCATGCATTTGCCTCATTCGGCCTTTTATACTGGTCCTAAGGATCTGAATTCAGATACTCACAGTTGTGTGGCAGGCACTATTACCCATTACACCATCTCACCAGTTCTGATATTCATTATGAAAAGAGAAAAGCAAAACCTCTAAGAGAACAGAAAAGTAAATAAAATAAAATAATCCCACAAATTACTACTTCTGAAATAATTTTCTTACCATTGATATACTCCATTTCAGATATATCTCTTTGTAAATTAATTATTCTTATTATCTTGATTCAAAGTACTTTTGTGAGTACCTTAAAACTTTATATCCTAATTATTTACCATTCCTCTATCTATATATATTTCCTGACACCTGAATTTCATTATTACTGGATGTTAGTTATATTAAATTGAAAATTGTTTGTCCTATAATCTGCTGGCATCTTAATCCTTAGCTCTGTTTTTTGGAAATATGCTCCTTCAACTGGGATGATAAATCACACATAACATGACCATGTGACATTTCAGTCAGTGTCTTCAGAGGACTCCTACCAAATGCAGCATAGGTTTTTAGGTCTCTTCACTTTTGCACCTATTCACATCTGATCCTCAATTAAATAGTGTCTGGTTTATTTTGGAATACTAAAATTTATTTGTAAAGTTATCTGCAGTGTGGAAGTACAGAAAATGATTTATTTAGCATTTTTCTTTAATTTCCTTTTTGAATTTCTTTATTGATTCTTTGGAGGTTTCACATCATGCACTCCACTTCTGTTCACCTCCTGGTCCCCCCATATTTTCCCCCACATCCTTGCCATTCTGCAAGTGTGCAAGCAAGCAAACAAAAGAAAAAGCAAAATTAAAACAAAACAAAACAAAACAAAAACCACTTCAGAAGAAAAATCTCTTTGCTTCTTCTTTCCTGCTTCTCCAACACCTCATCACTCATCAGGTTTATTTTTTGTTTTGTTTTGTTGCGTATGTGAAGAGACAAAGTAAGAATACATATACTTCAAATTTACCATTTGTGTATGGAAATCACAAATTTAATTCTTTTTAAAAACCAATTTGATTTAAGCTTCAAGTAACATGTATTTACTAATTCATTTATTGAGGGGTTCCATGGACAACTTTTAGGATGCAGTCTCTCTTTCAACCATGTGAGCCAAGGTAATTGCACTTAGATATTCAGACTTGGCAGCAAGGGTCTTTACCTGCTTAGTTATCTTCTTAGTTCCACAATTTTTTTCTTAAGTTTAATATTCCTGCTGTGTACATAAACAATTCAGAATTTGTGGTGTTATCCTTACATACCACGTAGCTTTTAGCTCTGCTTTTATCAATAAGAATACTAAAGTTTCACTGATTTTCAAAAAGTGTCATGAAGCAATGACATAATACCACTAGATTGTCTTCCTGTCCACCAATTTCTGCCTATTAGTAGAACGTGATTCTATAATTCATATGTCCAAGACTAATACTAGCTGGTTAGAAATATAAACCCATTTTGACAAGTGTAGACCACTTAGAATTCATAACAAAATCTGTAATTTTTCATTATCTTAAGTGAACATTCATCTTCTACATGTAAATTTTATTCATACTTTCCAAGGAAAGAAGTTTAACTTTGTAATAAGGCTTTTCATTTCTGAACCACCTGTTCCCAAATACCCAGAAGCCACTTCCCAAATTAACAGACAGAGGTTTATATTAATTATAAATGCTAAGGAGACATTTCAGGCTTATTACTATCTCTTACACTTAACCCATAATTCTTATGGCTTGGTACCCTTATTAGCATGCCATGTTCATCTCCTGCTCCCTCTGCATCTGGCTGTCAACTCTTTACTCTATCCTTCTTCTTCCCATCATTCTCAGTTTGATTGTCCTGCATATACTTCCTGCTTGGCTACTGGCCAATAAGTGTTTTATTAAACAAATTCAAGTGAAACATCTTTACATTGTAAAAGAGGATTATTCCACACCATAATGTCATACAATTTCAGGACTGTACTTAGGGTGTAAAATCTTGTGACCTTGTTTCTAGAACGTCCTGGTTACTTGTTTCTACTGAGAATCCTTGAATGTTTAACATGGGTTCACATAATGAAACCTACCCTCAGGCTGGTATGATAAACTTCACTCTCATATTGATGAGCTTCATTCTTCTAGTTTGGGCACTAACAATTCATCAGCCCGTGTTCTGAGTGGCTTTGGTGGCTGCTGGCTGTCCTAGACTCTAACCCACACTTCTGAGTTATTGCTTATTTTCAGGAGAGAAGGTCTTTGCCATAGTGAAAGATACTTTGCTTTCTCCATTTCAGATCCATAAAGTCCTCCTGTTGTGCCCTCAATAGTATGAACTTTTACAGCTAGTTGGTCATTTATCTACTCTAGTGAGTAAAAGGTGAGTTTGATGTAAAGAAGCTGTCTCTTCCTGATAAGCTCCATAGGGATCAAGAATGATCCAGCTCTCCCCTGGGATGTGTTGCGGTTGCCCTGGCTCCATTCTTAAATTTGAAATATAGATGTTCAGCAGAATGAGTGACTAGAAGAAAGACTGTGTCCATTTACTGAAAATACTTTACTTCATCTATTCCTCTTTTTATCATTAAGAACCTAATATTTTTACTGGTATATATTCATTGTACATTTTGATGGGTTTGATGAAAACATTTTCCTGTTTTGACTCTCTTCAGCTCCCCAAGTCTTTTTCTTCTCCATATTGCTGCTAGTAACCTTTCTTATCAAATTTTCTTTCTTTCATTTTGATAAACATAGGATGTATATCTTTGTGAAATCTATGGCCAACATATGTGAGAACTCATTAAATATTTGTCTTTTTGAGTTTGAGATATTTCCTTCAAGGTGATCTCTAGTTGTACTCATTTTCCTGAAAATTACATACTTCTATTCTCCTTTGTGAAGGAAGAAACCTTTATTGTGTACATGCACCAACAATTTCTTTGACTGGGCATCACATCTGTCAATGGATGCTTAGACAGACACTAATATGGACATTTGTAGAAGGATACTGATTCCATAGACTGGATACCTCAGATAACTTTGTTAGTTTTATTTTAATTTTGAAGGGTATATTTACTAATTTTGCTTGCAAGAGTGAATGTGTACATGCAAACAAGTCCTATTTCATTGGTTTTGAAGTCAGATGGCAGTTTATGTGAGTTGTGTGTATGTGAATTTTGTGTGTGGGTACATGCATGTACCCTCATACATCCCACAATATCCATGGAGATGTCAGCGAATAAATTCCTGGAGCTGGTTCTCTTTCCTCTGTGGTGCTGAGGATGGAACTTTGGTCACCAGGGAGAAATTGTAAGTCCTTTCACCTTGAGCTTTCTTGAAAGCCTAAGTACTTTTACTGTATTATTCTTTTTAATAACAAAAATATAACTAAGAAGGTATATGTATACCTGTATTTCAGGTGATACAGTTCAGAGTAAAATTAAAAGCTACCTGGTAGAGCATGCACTTCGCTTTGCCTCCCTGAAAGACTCTCTTCACATAGACTATCACAATAATTTGTAAACAGTAGCTTCCCATGGACTCCTTCATTTTTTGACGAAATTTTATGTATATCAGGTTTATTGATATCATCTATTTCCTGGGAAAAATAAAGGTAACATTTTTACATTAAATGTTTTGAAGAAGATTGTAATTCCTCTGCTCATAAACAGGGAACAAAAGATTAATTTGCATAATACAGTCAAATCATACCACCTAGTTCTTTCCCCAGAAAAGCCTTCACAAATGGCATACTTGTATGACATACTTCCAGCAATACTTCTTGTAATTACAAAGGAGGTCTAATGGGAATTCCATATTTTCTATATGTTAGGGGGCATTTCTGTTAGATACCTGTTAGTATTAAATTATATTAAAATGACCATGTATTTTAAGTGTTATACTTTGATGCACATCTTCTTCTATTTTATTCCTGGATTCTCTTCCTGCCATTTAAGAAACATGTCACATAATTTCTTAATCAGATCAACCATCTGTCTTCAAATGTATTTTGACCTAGTTCTTTGAGATATATTTAATAGTGCAGCACCAAAGATGTCCACATCTTAATACCCCAGTAAAGGTACTTGACAGATGTTAACAATGTTGTTATGAAGAGCTTATTTTGGAATGATCTAATATAGTGATGTGTCTAGTAAAAGAGAGCCAAAAGGACCAGAATGGAACAGATGATGTGGGATTAAAGCAAAGGTCAGAGACATACTTTGAAAAGAGAGGAAGAATGGATGAGGCCAGAGTACACATCCTTTTTAAAAAAGAAAACATAAATCAATCTCTCTTAGAGTAAGCAGAAAATAAGAAGCCCCATATGAACTTTGATTTTATCATATAAGAAACACTTAAGGGGACTGGACCTGCTTCAACTGAATCTACCAGGGTGAGCTGAATCCCCAGGGGAGCCTTTGCCTTGTAGGAGATAGGAATGGAGCATGGATTGGGGGAAGGTTAGGGGGGAGGAGGGAGGAAAGGGGAATCCGTGGCTGATATGTAAAATTAAATTAATCATAAAATTAAAAAAGAAACACTTAATATTTCTGACCTTTATACTATTTGATATGCCTTTACATTGTTTGAAAACATAGAGATTGTGAAAATTTACAATGCACTAGTATACTTATTCCTTTCTCCCCGCCACATAGATCATCAACATCATGCCTTTTTTTTTTGGTGTTGGCAAAGTATTCATTATTCTTGGTGTATAACTCAACAATGGCCTGAGAGTGAGATGCTGTTATTAAGTTCCATTTTTTTAAATTAGATTGACTCCTTTTTTACTAATGCACTAAAATTGGTATGCTAGATAGCAGGGATGTTTTGTTTGAGTTTTGTTTATTTTTTGACACAGTCCCATGTAGCTTAGGCTAACCTGGAATCTCAGGTTCACCTGGAACTCACTGGATTGACAGGGTGACTTTGTAATTATGATCTTCCTGCCTTTACCTCCTGAATGTAGCAATTACAAGTATTTTTGTAGAATATTATTTAAATATAATATTTAAGAATATTATTGTAGAATATACCTTTGTTTATGTTGCATTTGTTTCACTCTGCAAAACTGTGTTATTGTGCCTATCTAAAACATGTGATGGTCTAATAAAGAACTAAATGGCTAATAGCAAGGCAGGAGAAAGGATAGGTGGGCCTGATGGGCAGAGAAAACATATGGAAGGAGAAAACTCAGAGGAAAAGAAAAGTAGCCAGAGAAGGATGAGGATACAAGGGACCAGCCACCCAGTTACACAGCAAGCCATGGAGTAAGAGTAAGATTTACAGAAGTAAGAAAATGGAAAAAAGTCCAGAGGCAAATGGTAGATGGGGTAATTTAAAGTTAAGGAAAGAAACTAGCCAAACTAAAGCCAGGCATTTATACTTAAGAATAAACTTCCATGTGTGATTTATTTGGGAATAAAATAAATTTTTATTTGGTAGGTCCCCCAAAAGAGCAAAAACAATCAACAACAAGGCATTGTGCCACTATACACAGTTTTACACAATGCTGGCTATCAAAAACATGATTTCCTGTATACTGTTGAAGTACTTGTGCAGCTGAGCTACACCTGAAGCCCACAAAGAGCACTTGTATTTTGACAAATTTCCAAGTTCATGAATCCACAATTGTAATAGTAAACGTATAGAGTAGTAACACTGCCCTTTAGACCAAGCTTGTGTACTAGATACATTCAAATAACACATCACATGTATCTTCCATTATCCTAAGGCCTATTTATTTACTTATAGCAACTGATTAAGTAAAGGAAAGCAATTTCCAGGAAAATTTAGAAGTATAAAGATCATATAATGCAAATTGGGTGGGTAGGATATTGGGTACACTTATAGGCACTGTGGTTGAATCAAAGGATATTTGTGTGAACATTGAAGGTCAGAATGCATCAGGAGATGAGGGGAGGTTATAGAGTAGACACAGCAGACTGTGTGAGGAATGCCAATCTGTCTTCACATAGGCTACATTTTATCTTCCTTTTTTCATCCACTTTTCCCTTGCACATTGTTGCCACTCATATGTATTCTATATGTGTGAATTGTTTGAATTGTTCTCTGTCTGCAGAATGTGCAAATAATTGTCATGGCTTTTGCAGTGAGCACAAGGCCTCTTCAAAGTTAGAGGTACCATTTTATCCTAAAATCCTCATCAAAATTCCATCTTTCACCTTCAGAAGATCCATGGACAAATGACAATCCTACTCTAGGCATAGGTATAGGAATCATCAATAGACCACACAACCCCTGTTACAAGAGACACCTGAGCAAGTTCTAGCCATGGAATAACTGAGATGTTGCTTGATCTCTTTTGGAGATGGCACTCTCAGAGTGGTGTATTAAGGTGTGGAAGATGACTATGAGCTGGCACAGCAGGTGGAAATGTCATGATGTGAACTTGTGGAATAAAGGATGAGGGTCACTCATGGTTTGGTGAGTCTTTCAGTCTAAAAATACTGTCAAGTCCTCTAGCAACCCCCTTCACTTTTTATTTGCTTATTTGAAACAATGATCACAAGTCACCATGTTGAACCAATTTCCCCTAATAATCTCAAAGCTTATGTCTGTCATTCTCTTTTACTCAACTATACAAAATAGTGTTGTAGAATATTAGTTAGAGATGTGTTGCATTTGTTTATGTTGTGGAACATTTGTTTAATGCTGCAAAGATATGTTACATTCATTTTGTTTAACTCTGTGAAACTGTGTTAATTGCCTGTCTAAAACACCTGATTGGTGTAATAAAGACTTGGACAGCCAATAGCAAGGCAGGATAAAACAATAGGTGGGATTGGCAGGCAGAGAGAATATACAGAAGGGGGAAAGGAGAGAAATAAGAAATACCAAGGGATGAGAATAGAAGGAGCAAGAGAGCAAGGAAAAGAGGACACTATGGTCCAGCCACAGAGCCACACAGCCAGCCATTGAGTAAGAGTGAAAGTAAGATATACAAAAGTAAGAAAAGAAAGAGCCCAAAGGCAAAAGTTGATGGGGTAATTTAAGTCAAAAAAAAAAAAAAAAAAAAACCTGACTAGACATAAGCCAAGCTTAAGCCAGGCATACTTAAGTAATAATAAGACTCTGTGTATTTATTTGGGAACTGGAGGATGGGCCCCTAAAAGAGCAGAGTCACAAGAATAAAGTAACAGCAGAATAGAGTGACAAAAATGATGTTTCTTAATACACCCTAGTTCTGACATCTATAAAATGCGGAGGTCATACTGAAAACCAATTTAGCATGATGCTAACCCCCATTCTGCGCTTGTAAGGGGGAAATTTTCTTTTCTACTCAGGGAAATGTTTTAAAAGTTAATGAAAATTACTTCCTAAACACGCCCTTTTTATTTCCCTACTGAGTTAGAAAGCTATGAAGGGAGAAAATTAAAAATAAAAAAGAAACAAAAACAAATTATAATTGGGCTCCCAGTGCCAAAGATCACCAGTAGGTTTATTCATGAGCAGATTAAGAACTTATACAAGCTGCTTATATTGTCTGCTTTTATAACCAACAAAGTAACACATTCACATGGAGACTTCTTCACTGAAGATTTTAGTCTAAAAAGAAATTTGAATTTTGAATATTCTATTATAATTGGTTTGTATTATGTCTACTTATTTTAGATGTGCATTCACGTGTGTTGTACATTTGTGTGTGGACATATTTACATGGGTGCACATGCATGTAGAGTGATGCGGTTATCTTCAAGTTTCTACCTTCTTTAATACTTCTCTTTATCTCACTCATGAGGCACGGTTTCTCCCTTGAACCCAGACCTTCAAGATTCAACTTGGAGAGTCCTATCTCTGTCTTCCCCGGAGGCCACAGTGTGCACCCTACCAGGGTGCTAGGGACCCAAGCTGAATTTCTCTGTCCAGCACATGTTTCATCAAATGAGCATCTTCTAGCTCCATTTTAATTACTTTTCATGAACTTTTGGACAAATGTTAATGATATTCTTTTACTTCCGTTTAAACTTGGTGTAGTATAGAACCATTTATTATCACACAAACACACACAAACACACACACACACACACACACACACACACACACGTTTTTTGAAGTGACTTAAAGGCTGCAGCCTAGATAATCCAACAATTGTTGACTGTGAATGGAAAGTCCAAAAATCCAGTAGTTGCTCATTTCAAAAGGCTGGACATCTCAGGTAGTCTTCAGTATATGCTGGATTTCTGCATAAGCAGGCTTTAATGCCAGTGGAGGAATGGATGTGTTAGCAAGTAAAGGACAAGCAGGCAAAGATGAAAAGCTTTCCTCTTTCATATCTTTATATATATATCTGTGTGTGTGTGTGTGTGTGTATTTCCAGAAGGTGTGGCCCAGATAAATGTGTGTCTTCCTGCCTCAAGAGTCTCAACAAATGGATTCACCTACTTCAAACCACACAAAAACATCTCTCACTGGTGTACCCTCAATTTCTTGATTATAGTTCATTCTAGGTGTATTCAAGTTGGCAATCAAAAATAGACATCATACCTCACAAGTCCAAGAACACTAAAGCTAACAAGATTTTTAAGACTATGGAAGATCTTATAGAGAAATACTACAGGGAAGAGGAGATGCTTATAGCCAAGCCTGGTGGAGATAAGCTCTCACCCACCCAACTACCTGCAAGTCATTCAGAAAGATCTAGATATATAGTTTTCATGAGATACCGACCACCCAGGCTAGGTGTGTTCTTCATTGATGCTGCTGCCTTAGAGTCTCACATACAGTTAAGGAACACTAATAAACTTGCTGGTTTGGGAAATTGTACTTTGATGAAATAGTGACTCTAGTCTGTCTTTGATTCTCTATCTGGGTAGAGTTACATAGTTTGTTTATCCCCAGTAGAAGTCATACTGCAATATGGATTTTTTTCTGGTTATGAAGCCTCTTATATTATGTCATAAGCTAGAATGGATGTGTTGATTCCTTATTCAGCATGCCCCAGGTGCCCACTATGTTAATTTTCTCATTTTTTCCATCTTGCATGTCAACAGGAGCAAAAAATGATTTTATTGTTTAATAATACTGTGGGGTTCTGACTAGGGATATGCCAGTGTGCTATTGCTGTATATTTTGTGTACTTTTATGATACTTTACCACATGTGAACACATAGTTGACTACAAGCCAAAAGATTGATGATGGATCTGAAGAGAATCCATGCTAAGGCATTAAGTAAGCATTCATCATTGATGTTAATGATCAAATTGACAGAATCTAGATTCACCTGGACGTCAGGCCTCCTAGCGTGCCTGTGGAATTTTAAATCTGTTACATTAATTGTGGTGGGAAGACCCACTCATTGTGGTTGCACCATGCCCTTCAATGGGATGCTGAGCTGTACAAGTGAAAAGACACTGAGGAACACTCATCTCCTTCTGCTTCCTTATTGCTGAAGTGATGGGACTAGATGTTTCAGCCTCCTATTGCCTTGACTTTCTTACTTTGAACTGGGAGATCAAAATAAAACTTTTCTTCCCTAAACTTTTTGTCAGAGTATTTTATGACAGCAACAGAAAATAAAACTAAACAGCAAACTTGTGATTATTCTTGTTGTATAAAAAGTTAGGTTAGTAATTAAAAAAAAAAAAAAAAAGATTGTCCTAGTTTTATGGCTCTTGCTCTGACAAACCCATGGTAAAAACAATGTAAGGAAGAAAGGGTTTATTTGGTTTAAAATTCCAGCTTATGTCAAGGCAGACTCTTAAACATCATATCCTCAGCCAATAAAAGAAAAAGGACAAACGTATGGATCCTTACTTGTTCGGTGGCTGGGTACTATTCAGGTTCCCCTGCCTAGGGAATGGTGCTACCCACAATGGGATGGGACATCTTATATCAATTAGTAATGAAGACAATCCTACACAGGCATGTCTATAGGCCAATGTAGATGAATTTCTAAATTGTCGTATTAAAATAAAAAAAAAAAAAACACGGAGTCAGAAATTTGGGTTAAAGCATTAGAAAGATCAGAGAAAACCACTAGCCAACCTTATCTCACCAACTTTGCAGCTTCCAAATGTGCTGACTTCTTGTCTACCCAGATTTTATATGCCTTGCTTTTCTGTCCTCTCATTGGCTCTCGTAACCTCATTTTCTCTTCCTATGCAGCTCTGTCACTTTCTGTCTGTGTGTACAGACTTCTAGGCCTCTATGGTTGGTTCTGGGATTAAAGGCATGTGTCACCATGGTTGGCTTTCTTCCCTAGTGTGGCCTTGAGCACACAGAGATCTTGCCTGTGTGTGCTTTCTGACTTCTTGTTTACTTAAAATGCCAGACATCTTTTTTTATTAACATACAAATAAAGTATCACCACATTTCAGCACAAATAAAATATTACCACAGGCCAATCTGATGTAGACAATTATTAAGGCTCTTTTCCAAAGCTTGGTGTGGTGGTATATGCCTTGATCCCAGCACTCAGGAGAGAGTAGCATGTGCATGTCTGTGAGTTTAAGGGTAGCCTGGTCTATGTATTCTACTGTAAGATGTCTAGAGCTACACAAAACAATCTTGTCTTAAAAAAAAAAGAAAAAAAAAAACCTTCCCAGATGATCATAGATTATGTAGTTTATAATTAAAATTTGCAAGCATGAATAATATTCATAACACTCACTCACACACACACACACACACACATACACACACATGCACATGCACACGCACACACACACACACCTACATATAGACACACACCCCTGGCACACACACGGGGCAGGGGATTCATGAAGTTGTTGGTCAGTGTCAGAGGTGAAACACTCCCACTCGAAGCTAAATTTCAATACCATTAAAATATTCCTTGAATTAATCCTGTAATTTCTAATGCATGATTCATTAATATTCAGTCTCACTCTGTGTTTGAGGTGATGCCCACCTTTGTCTGTATTATAGAAACCTACAATTCCCCTAATGTCACTGAATTAGTAAGTGATAATTTTGAGATTCATGTGTGGTCTTTCTCAAAGTTTTTTCTTTATCTGTCAATGTTTCAAGACATTGGAGAAAGCAGTAATCACAAAGTCTTGAGTTTTTTGATTGCTGCCTTTTAGATTTCTACTATATTTGGGTCAATTACTGAAGCCATGTCAGTAGAATAATATGTTGCCATTTGATACTGAATTAGCAATCTGTTATACTAGTCCCAAGAAAAATAAAAATATGAACACTCAAGATTAGCAATATCTAACATTTATTAAATATGCAATCTGCCAGAAAAATAAAATTGCAACATAATTTTTTATCTTATATGTTAGGAATCTGGCAAAATTAATCAATGTGAAGTTATAACTTAAGACTTATCTTCATGTAAAGATTCACAGTGTTAAACACAAACCTAAGCACTGCATTTTTTTCTTTTTTTAAAGAAATGTTTATTTTATTTTAATATTTATGTATGTATGCCATTGTGTTATACAATCAAGAACTACCTCTCCAGCTACTGCAGACGTCTTAGCTGCCTACCATGTAGGAATTTCCTTAGCTGCCCACCATGTGTACATTTTCTTAGCTGCCCACCATGTGTGCTTTTTCTTAGCTTCCGACCATATGTTCATTTCCCCAGCTGTCCACCATGTGTGCATTTCTTCAGTAGCCCACCATGTGTGTATTTCTTCAACTTCCTACCATGTGTACATTTCCTTAGCTACCCATAGCATGTTCATTTCCTTAGTTGCCCACCATGTATGTATTTTCTTAGTTGCCCATCATGTGCATCTTTATGATCTTAAGGTGGCTCTGTCTTAAATACTCATTTATGAAATATAGACAGTCTGTCTGATTATAAAATACCTATTACTTTTTTGAATTATGTATTTCTGCCAAAGGGTCATTTTGGAAAATATTTAAGGAGCGCTCATTTTCTTTGAATTTTCATTTTACTTGATTAACAAATCTCTCTACAGATATAACTTTGCTTTTCTACTTAATTATTTTAAAATAATTTATCTGTGAATACATATTTCACACATGAGATTGTTTCTACATGTGCATGTATAAAGGGAGAGTAGACATAAGAGGTTGACATCCAAAGTTTTCCTTTGTCACTCTTTATATTTTCTTGAGATAGGGTATCTCACAAAAAGTAAAGCTTACCAATCAGACTAGAATTCATGGCCAGCTAATCCCAGTGACCCTCCATCTCCACCTCTTCAGTGCTGGAATTACAGGTGCACAATGCCATAACTTTGTTTATTTTTTAGCAGGGACCCAGGGAATCAAGTCCAAGTCTTCCTGCTTGAGCAGAAAACATTTTTCCAACTGACCCATCTCCTCAACTCCAAACCCAAAATGGCTAGTAATGGACAAAATCAGGATGACTTAACCTGGCAAATGTTGAGACCCAGTGGACTCTTACTCAAACTAGTCTGAGGAAAGCAGCAGAAATGGCCAAGTCAGCGTTTCCACAGCACAAACCCTCATGCTAACATGTTAACATTAGGAAAACTCGAGTTCTGAAGAAGCATAAACATAATGAACTTTGAGCCTTGAAGAAAGTCCCTGTGAGTAAGAGAGTGCAGGGAGAAGACACCAGGTAGGCTTGGGAGTGGGGAGGTGTGAGAATAAGTCACAGTTTGTGGCTGATGAAGGTTAATGCTTGCATGGTTCTTTAGTCTTCCTCATTGCTCAATGTCTTGAAATAGTGGCTCTCAACATGGCAACGCACAAGAGTCTTCTCTAGCCCAGCTGAATTTGCCCCAGTGAGCTGTATTTGTAATTAAATGAATGCATTCTGCCTATTTCTATCTAAGTCAGGGCTCACCCTTTAGTTAAGAGATGGAATTTGAACTGTACTTGCAGATATGTTTATTTGATTCTGATCTAACTACTTAAAAGACAACTAAATAAATCACTGTGCTTCCATGTGGTTCAGTGCTCCTAGGCTGGACTTCAATTTAGTTCAAGGCTCCTAGGTTAGACTTCAACCAAACACACATGTGATTACTCTGTATTTGTCCAGTTTGCTGAGATAACACAGCTGGATATCTTTAAAACCCGTTGTTTCTCTCTAGCTGACTCCAGATGTTAATTTAAAACTTCCCCATGTCCTAAGGTTCCATTTGTTTTAGTGCAGTTGTAATAAATGTAAGCCTCCCATGTGCAATTTCCCTGGCAGGAATAAAGCTATTGTAAGGCGACATGCTTGTGTCTCCATTTGTTCATCAGACTATTGAAGTGATGGACCTCAAGAAACAGGAACTTCCCCAGAAATATCCTGCTGTGTGAAGGAAAAGACTTGGGCTCGGGTACAAGTCAAATGGAACTTGTAGATGGAAAAGAGACTTCCCACCATGCTGGCATGTTTTCCTCATCTTGCAGCAGAGACAGGAGATGTGTAATGGTGAATCCTTCTTGTATTCTATACAAACCGTAACCTCATGCTAAGACCTGGAGATGGAATATGGGGTCACTGAACTTCTCTGCTCCTCTCCTTTTTTCCTGGTTTTCACTGTTAGTTTGTCTATTTGATTGGCCTTTAGAGAGTGAGTGGCTGACTCTCAGTTGTTATTATGCAAGAGTCCATACTTCACCCCAAGAACTCCAGTAACAACAGAGCTTGTAATTTTTTTCCCCATCAATCCAAAAATAGAACTAGAAACCAGCAGATTGTTGACTGGTATTAAAGGTGAGGCTGCTGAACTTAGTTTTATTCATTTTTAAGAAAATGTTGCATCATTATTGGCAAATCTTTTCCCTTCACAAGTGGTTGAGTACTCTCCCTGGTAGATATTTGTAAAGATGCAGCATTGTTTAGGCTTCTCCACCCAACCAACAAGTGGAATGTGTGAAGCCACATGAGCCTTTTCTATCCATAGAACTGCCTGATTTCTCATTATTTTGCAGAGTATTTTGTGTGAATGGAAAAGGATAAACAATAAATATAAAATCATCATATACAGGTCAGAATCTACTATGCTACCAAACACAGTAGCTACCATTATTTTTATAAACAGAGTTACAAATGAAATAACAGTGATTTTCCATACCTGTTTGTGATCTATGAGTTATTTAAGAAATAAATGTTCCAAAGATAGTCTTGCTTTCTTAGTTTATGCATTTCTTTTCTTTCCTTTTTTCCTCTTGGATATGTGGGTGCATGTGCACATGGTTGATGTGTGTGTGGTGTATGTATATGCACTATACAGATGTGTACAACTGTGAGCTTATGCAGAGACAGTAAGAAACCTTAAGTATCTTGCTCTCTTACTCTCTACTTTGTTGCTTTGAGATGTGTTCTTTCACAGAACCTAAAGGTAGGCTGGCAACCAGGAGGCCTGAGCAATCCTCCTGTCTCCACCCTTGTAATGCTAAGGTTACAGGCTTGTGTACAACTGCACTGGCTTTTTGTAGGGTTGGGTGCTTGGATCCAAACCTGGGTCCTCATGCTTGCACACACAGCAAACTCTCCTGCCCAGTAAGTCATCTTCTCAGCTGCATTTATGAGCTTTCTTAGATATTTATCTGTCAATTCCTGATTGCCAGAGTCTGAAGGGATAGAACAGATAGGGAGACAGAGGAAAGCACTTCCATAGCATGACTTACTCATGGAAATAAAATATTGCCCTTATACCTGCTTTACAAACTAAAAATATTTTTATTTTTATCTATTAATTTTTAAAATTATCTGTGTCCATATATATACAGAAAGACATGTACATGTATATAAACATTTGAGTGCTGGTATCATGTATGGTCAGAGTCATCAGATCTCCCAGCAGTTAGAGTTACAAGAGGCCATAAGTTACAAGTTTGGTGGAGACAACTGAAATCACATCTTCTGGAAGAGCAGTCAATGTTTTTAATGCCTCCTGAGCCATCTCTCCTGCCCCTATAAAAGTTTGTAAAGTGACACGAAAGTTTTAGAAATATACAGTATATTCATATTCATATATTCATAATATAACACATTCATTGTCTCTCTTTTCTCTACATCCTATGATTCATCTTCAGTTTGGCTAGGGACAGATGCAGAGGCAGAACACTGCTCCCTGAAAATGTGAGACTCAGACACCTGAAGGGCAATTCTACCATGGTTTTTGAAGGCAGAGTTGTTATTTGCTAACCAAGCCAGGTTAACTGAAAATACAATGTAAAGCTTCAGATGATATCTCATTCACCTCTTTCACCTGTCATATTTAACAATCAGGATGATACTACTATTACTCAAAGCCTGCTTTTAACGTAATTCAAAGGCATTAGAATCTGAACAATTTCAGGCAGGAGAAATGGCTCAGTCAGTGCACTGCTTGCAAAAGATGCATGGGAAGCTGGGTTTGATCTCCAGCACCAACTTAAAAGAACTGGGTATCAGTTTTTATTAACAAGACTAAGGAGTTAGAGACAGACAGATCCTTGGAGTTTATTTGCTTGTGAACATATCAGGCAAATTCTAGACCAAGAGACCCTGTTTCAGAAATCAAGGTGGATGGCATCTTGTAGAACAACATTCAAGGTTGACCTCTGGCATTCAACACCTATATATAGGTGCTCATTGCTGTGAAGACAGGAAGACACACATATTCATATATACGCAAATATCTGAGATACTTCTATTAAATGTTATTTTATCACTAATAAGTTTGTGTAATGTATGTGGGGGTGCATATAGCATGGGACATGTTTGATGGATGGTCAGAAGCTAATTTATGAAACCTACTTCTTCTTTTTTTTTTTTTTTTCATTCTAACTTTATGTGGGTAATTCCCTAGAGGAATTAAACTCTGGCCAACAGGATTTCATAGCAGATGTGTGTAGCCATCAAACCATTTCACTAACCCAATCTGAGCTATTCCAAGTGGAACTGAGGCAGTGGAAAGACAAGTGTGCACCATGTTCTCTTAGAGAGCTGGAGTTGGGCTCCTCTGGTTCTAGAGTCCATGCCTGTCAGAACAGCCGTCAAATTCTTTCTGACACCATTCTTCCTACTTAAACTTCAGCTCTTTTTCCCTTTTTGAATTTCAAGGGACTTCCCATGGCTCCACCTAAAGATCTCTGTATTTTCTTACTTGTCCCACCAATAACATATGTCATGATTCATTATGTGTTTGAAAAGGTGTTTTCCATTTGATATGATAAGAAAGAATGTCTGAGAGTATATTTATATATAGTACATCTACTGCTTTACAATCATCACCAGGAGATCCTTCCGGTGAGTCTGTTACACACCACACCAGGTTTTTAAAAGAAAATCATCACTTACACTTCTAGGTAATGAAGGTATTAAGGCTTTAAGGAGGTTCAACAACTTAATATGAGAACACAACTCACATCTAGTAGTCTCCAGATTTCATAAATTTTATAATCATTTGTTGCATTTACACAAAAAATACAGTTTTAAAAGAAAACATGTTTATATAAGGCATGTTTAAAAAATATCCATTGAAAATCTAAAATGTCGGCCTAGGGACAGAAGTGGTTAAGTTCTTGCCACAAATGGGGGAGGTTGTATCCAGCACCACAGGAAAGTAAACCAAACATTACGCATCCTGAAGCTGATGCTTTAGTTGACTGAAAATATATCTGAAATTTATTTCTCCCAATATTGCCTGGTGTGTAAGGAATTTCTGTAACTATGAAAAAGAGTAAAATGAATCATGAGTCATCAAACATCCCATGTGGAATATGGGAGTGTTCACATCAACTCTGTGAAGTATATAATATTTGTTAACAATGTCCTCAAGTGTTTCAGTTTTAGAGGATGCTTCCATGGTTGAGAGCCTTGTCAGTCTCCATTGGTTTTTATGAACTTCTATATAGACTTTACACTTAGCTAGGTCAATTTAAACTAATTAGGATACACAGTGCTCACCTACAGTCTCAGCATTTGAAAGCTCAAGGCAACAACCTGAAAAGTTTGAAGCCAGACTGGCATTAATATCAAGTTCAAGGCTAGCTTTACTTACATAGAAAGACCCTGCTCCAAATAACCAGGGTTTGTGGACACAGCTCAGTGGTGCAGGGCTTGAATCTGTGGGTCCGCTGCCCCTGCTGGCACTGTATACCAGAGATCTCATGGTGAGGAGGAGTTGAGGAAACAGACAAGGTGAATACAGGACCCAGAAGAGTGTGTTAGAGGACAGCTCCTTTATTAGAGTAACTGGACTGTATTATATAGCTTGAGTCAGTGGGGAGGGCAGGACAAAAGAACAAGGGAATGCACCTAATTTGCATACGCTTACAGTGTTGAAGGCTAGCAAACATTAATAATGCCTCCTCAATCCAATTGCTAAAACCTGCAGGAGGGAGTGCAAGGAGGGAACATTTTAGGGGAGGAAGGCACTTTCCAGCTATATCAGTTGGCAGACTATAGGTCACATGATGTCCAAGGAGCAAATTTTCGGTGGGGAAACCGAAGATTTAATGACTTTAAATGAACTGTCCTTTGTTCCTATAGAGTTGAATGGGCTTAGGCCTGATTTGGGCAGCAAGCAGTCCTTCCACGCTATGTTCTGAGAACCGTACAGGACATGGTCAACACTCTCCTACCCCTCATCTGGCCCAGGAGCCTACATGGATCAGTGCTTCATATTAAAAAAAGAAAAAACAAAAACAAAAAACAAATGCAACAGATGTTGACTGCACAATTTAAAGGCACTAATGACATAAATTTAAAGTCGTGTAAAGTAGACTTTCCTGAGATCTCTGCTGGGTATTAAGATAGTTCTCTCTGGCAAGAGGTCACCTTTGCTCTTCCAGTTATAGACTGAATAATAAAAATATACTAATGCCTTTATTGCTAAAGAAGAATTTCCATAGGCCCATGATTTCTAATGTTGATCGAATTTCTTTGTTAGAAACATATGAGAGATGTGATAGATAGATAGATAGATAGATAGATAGATAGATAGATATAGATATAGATAGATAGATAGATAGATAGATGACAGATAAAAGGTATATAGAGAGATGAATGATTATTATATAAGGTACACCAATAGATGGTAGATAAATAAAATATGATTCTATGCATCTGTTGTTTAATTTTGCTCTTTTGCAGAGTTGCCACCCAGCTCCCAAATAAGTCACACATGGAGGCTTAGTATTATATAGCTGCTCAAGCATATATTAGCTTATTTCTTGACAGATTTCCTTAACTTTAAATTATCCCATCGACCTTTTGCCTCTGGGATTTTCCTGTTCTCTTATTCTGTAAATTTTACTGTTACTCTGTGGCTTGCTGTGTAGCTGGCTGGCTGGCTCTTGTAGTCCTCCTCCTTCTCTGGCTATTTCCTTTTTCCTCCCAGATTTCTCCCTGTATTTATACTCTCTGTGGGCCAGCCCCACCTATCCTTTCTCTTGCCTTGTATTTCAATGTTCAGTTCTTTGTTAGAAAATCAGGTGCAAAGTAAAACAGCTTCACAAAGTTAAACAAATGCAACATAGACAAAAGTAGCAAGATTTAAAATAATATTCCACAACATGCATCCTAATTTTATTTTGCTTTGGACAACCTACATAAAATTATAGAATTATTTTTGTTGATGTTGTTTATTAGTATAGTAATTTAACGAATTCTAAATACTCCATTTATAGCAATTAAAACCTTAAACTCTGGAGTACTCTCTGGGCATTGCAATATTTCCAAATTTCTTTCATCAGTATAAACACTTATAGGAGCAAAGGGTGAGACAAATGTGGAGTAATATTTAATTGTAGTTCTTTTTATATACATAAGCCGACATGTGTACCAAATAGACTATAATAAAATATGGGTTGACAAAATGTGCTGTATTGTATTGAAGGTAAATTGATACTATGATTTTTAATTTGGAATGTTTTTCCTGTGTATTTTTAGTATCATAGTTTTATTACATATTTATTTGCTTACTTTCTCTCTCTTTCTGTTTCTTCATCTGTGTGTTTGAGTGTATATGTACATACCATAGAGTATACATGGAGGTCAGAGGAAACTTGCCAAGAGAGAGCACTGCCAGTCTCAGGGATCATCTCAGGTCATGAGGCTTGACAACAGGGGCCTTTACCTCCCAAGCCATCCTGTCAGCCATTCAGTATCTAATGTTTAAACTAAAATATGCTATTCTCATAGTATGAGAGGAAAAACTCATTTGCTCCCACTTTCTCTAGTCTTCTGGGATGCAGCCTTTCATTCATCTATTCATACTTCCATAGCAGGGGAAATCATTTGTGAAAACATTATGTAGTAGGGGAATGGGAATAACAGAGGTCACAAGTCACACCCTACAGCACCTCACCTCTAAACCATGGCTGTCTACAAAGTGCTAGGACTCTACTGCAGTGGAAACACACGCTCAGTCTCAAATTAATGCTTCATGGGCTGCTTAACCTCCTTCCACAAGGAAGAACTGCAGTGTGCCCAACACTTCCATGTCAGCAAATTGACTTTGGAAGGTTAGATACCCACATTTAGTAGGAAATCAGTAATGTCACATGCTTTTGTTGATCTGTCAGTGGATACAAATACTCCATTTGTATAGGCTTTGTCAAATTAGAGATTACAACTTGCAGATGATAAGTGAAGTAAGTTTTCCCCCAGCTTCATTTGATCAGTTTTTGAGGAAAACTTTTTTTTACTTGAAATTCAAAACTAAATGGAATACACCATTCTCTCTCTCTCTCTCTCTCTCTCTCTCTCTCTCTCTCTCTCTCTCTCTCATGTGTGTGTGTGTGTGTGTGTGTGTGTGTGTGTGTGTGTGTGTGTGTGTTGTTTGTGCTGGAGGAGAGTTGCTGGATCCACAGAGATCTACCTGTCTCCTTCTAACAGCTGGTATTACAAGCACATGCCACTATATGTGGCTACATTTTAGTATTGTTTCTGGGGAACAAATTCAGGCTCTCCTGTACTTTGCTAACTGAGCTATATCCCCCACCTCTGAAGACAACATTTTTAATGACAATTTTTTTAAATGGATACTCAAGCAGATAATCTTTGTGTAAATATAAATTAATCCCAGAATTCTCCCTCCACCTGCAGTCTACAGCCTTCTTCTCAGGATGCTTCAGTGTTAGAGACTCACCTGCTAATCAGGAGCAATGTAGGCAATAACTTTTAGTAAATTCTTTCTTCAGCAAATCCATGAGCTCATGATCCCATTTCTAAAGACCTTAGAGTTTTAACATATATCTTATGCAAATCTTTCCATAGTAACCTGAAATTAGTACAATGGTTTCTGTAAAACAAATCTTTGGGATTAGGATAATTGATTAGTAAGTGCTAGCAATTTAATTTATTATTTTTTTTTTTGCAAATATAGTTGTATTTAGAGTCAGTTTAGTATAATGAAATTACCCATTATGATATAATTTTTTTTATTTATGACAAATGGGAAATTATTTTTTGTAGATTTTGTCTGATTGTGTAAATTTTAAAATACTAATTATTTTGATATGTATGAACCCAGAGAAAACAGTGCTCTTGCATGTTGCCCTCTGTAGGTTCCAATTCCTCTAACTTTCTGCTCTCCACAGGTTACCACACACACACACACAGAATGATATATATGCTCATATACCACATACAGGTAAAACTGGCTTCATGTTTTCAAACATGTTTTGCCAAAAGAAGGAAAGAAGACTTCAGTAGACTTGATTAGACATGTGCACATTATTATTATGTCATATATGTGATTCTGATCCTTTTTCTCCCAAACATGCCTCAAGTGGAGATGAACCACAGACATCTTATAAACAAGGGATGAGATGACTTTGTTGATAAAATAACTTGCTACCAAGCTTGACTACCTAGGTTTACATCCTAGTATCCAAATGTGGGCAGAGCCCACACTTCTTCTATAGGTGCAATGATTAGTGACCCCAGAGTATTAGGTCGCCAACTGTGAACCCCATGTACAATCAATTGGCAAAATATCCACATCATACCATTTATGGCCAGAATATTCCTAAAGCCTCAAATTTGTAGAATGCACTTGTCTACAAATATTCACCTGGCTTCTCACTAGATCTTCAAAATAGAGGTAAACTATGCCAAAGCAGATTCCGTGCCCTCTGAGGCAATCAGAAAGAATATATGTCAGCTGGACAGATGGCTCAGAGGGCAAAGTGCTTGCTGCATGTGTATGGTGATCACATTTCAATCCCCAGTCCTCTAAAAATACAAAACAAAACAAAAGCACAAACATATAAGCCAATTGTGGTGGCCAGTATTTGTAAGACCAGCAATGGGGAGTTAGAGACAAATGGAACTTTATTGACCACAGGGCAGTCAGTTTAGCCTACATGGAAAGAATTCTAGGTTCAGTGAGAATCTTGATACCCTTAACTCCTCTCACACTCCAAATTAAAAGTTTTGAAAAAGTGATCTCATGAGGAAACTACATAGACAGAGAAGAGTCAGTTCTGTTTTTAGTTAGTGCACAAGAATTATTATAGCCTTTTATGATCTTTACTTTGGCAGGAAGAATGTGTTTGTGAGTGTGTGTGCATGCACGTGCTTGTGTGTCTATGTGAGTGCATGAGTAGGTGCATGTGCACCTGTACAAACTTGTGTGGAGGACAGTGAAAACGACATAGTTGTTCCTCCTTACAAGCTTTCCACCTTGCATTTTGTGACAGTCCCTCACTGTCTGGAAACTTACTGCTTTGACTAGGCTGGACAACAGAGCTTCAGAAATCCTCTTGCCTCTACCTCTTCCTTAGGCTTCTTGTATGAGTGCAGAGGCTCAAACACAGGCCCTCATTCCTGCATGACAATCACTTTATCAACAAGCTATCTGTGTAGTCATTGTTTAGTCTTACTTAAATGAAGGTTATTCCATCTGTGTAGTCTTTCTTTAGTCTTATTTAATTGAAGCTTAATGCCTAATGCTGTGGAAACAATCACAGTTAAACTGAAGTACAGTCTAGTTGATCACATAATTGCTTTTCTGAGCAGGGAGCACACAGTTAAAGACGACATTACAGCACAGGGTGGAGTACCTTGAAGTGCCCTGAGGTCATTGGGCTCAGGTACTTTCAACTGTTTAAGTTTGCTTATTTAAAACAAAGCAAAGCATAAAACAAGTTTGTTACTTCTCCTTGGACTAGTGAAATTGGTTCAGGATGGGGTGCTGGTGAATTATTTATTAATGAGTGTGTGTGTGTGTGTGTGTGTGTGTGTGTGTGTGTGTGTGTGTCCATAGGCTAACAAACATAAACAATAGGTGCATGCATGTGCACATGCCACACCATGTAGTATGTGGACATCAAAGTACAGGTTCTTTCCTTCCATCTGTATATAGGTTTTAGGGATTAAACTCAGGTCCTCAGGCTCAAAGAGGAAATAGCTTTAAAGGCTGAGCCATCTTGCTGGACAGAATTACTCTTTAAGATGCTATGAAGTTGCATTCCCTTAAAGATTCTGAAGATTTTATGCTAAATATTATTATTCTGGAGATTCCACCAGCCAATAGCAAAGTGAAGATGAACTTTTGAACAACACTGTTATTTATTTCAAGTGGATAGGCAAGCTGCTCTTCAAACATAGATCTGCAGTTAACCTCATGCTGTGCATTTTCTTGTAAGAAAATGAAACAATTTCACAGAATGGCTAAGAGGCAACTTGCAGCAATTTTGACATCTGCTTGATTCTGTAGAAAAGGCACTGGAGACTATTGTACATTGATTATGTCAAGATGTTTTGTGAAATTAAAAGAAAGCAAATAATTCTCACCACTTAGCATATGAGGAACTTATCTACCAATTCCTTTTCTTGCTTCATTCCTTCTGATTTGTATGCTTGCTTAAATGTGTGTGCATATGAGTGTGAGTGTTTTAGATCTTTTTTTTCCCCCTTGATTTGCTTCCATTCTGAAGAACAAAACACTTCCAATAAATCTTCTTTTAGGAGTACTGTATAGTGTAGTGGTCAACAAACTTAAGTGAGAAACCCTCTAGGGCTATTGGGAGACAGATCAGTTGAAAAAGTGCTTGCTCCATGAGCATGATAGACTGTGTTCAACCCCTGCATCTTACATTTAAAGGTTAAGTATGGGGGTGTGCATGTGCATCCTTGTTATTCCACTTCCATGGCCCAGTGACAGGTGCATCTCTGGGGCCTACAGGTCAGTCAGGCTTTCCTAATCAGTTCATTCCAAGCTGGGGAGAGAGCCAGTCTCAGAAAATAAAATGGACAATATACAAGAAATGATACCTTCATTTGACCTTTGGTCTCCAGATGTGTGTAAAATTGTGCACATGGACTCCCTCATATAGGAACAATGACAACAACACACATTTCTCTTTGGAATGTGTGATTATATGTCTATAATTTACTTCATTTTCATAGATGCTGAAGGAGATAGGCAGGAAAAGGAAAAACATAAGACATTCCCAGATATGCAATAGTTAAGAAAGTTCATTACTATTAAGCAACCTCTACCAAGGCAAAGGAGAATCCTTCATTTGTAATAAAATATAGTTGACTGGAGCTCATAAGTATATGAAAATGTAAGGACCTCTAGTCCCTTTTATTTCAAGGACATGATGAAAGCAGCATTATTAAAATTAGACTTTATAACTTCACTGTCCAGTTTTTTGTTTGAATTAAAATTAATTTATAATATAGTTATAATATCAGCATAAACATATAGCATATCAATAATGGTATAATTTGTAACACCATGACAAAAGGGAAGTGAAAGATTTTGTACACATTGTTTTTATTAGATTGTATGTGAGGAAGCAACAACACGATTAAAACATTTATATGTCTAGAGTATAGTCTACAGTGGCCATAATGACCACACATAATTATCAGAAGAATGGAGTATGATGACAGAGAATCCCAAAAACACCAGAAATATTTCAGACTGTGGAGATATAGGCCTGCATCTCACCATCAAATCCCTCCAAAAATAACCTCTTACAGACAAATGGCCTTGTGGTCCCCCTGGAACCAGACAAGTAGCTCCATTAGCAAACAAATGTCAATGCAAGAAAAGGCACACACAAAATGTCACAAAATTTACTCTACTTTTGCATATCCTCACCTTCATTACCAAGCATTGCCAGGAAGACAGACAAGTCTTAGATCCTTCTCAGAGTGGAAAGAATCCCATTGAAGAAAGGGGGCCAAAAAGACTGTGTGGTCAGGAAGGACTGCTGTGTGGGGCATTTACCAACCAACCCCACAGTTCCCGAGTTTTCTTGAGTGTGAGCAGCAGGAAATATTAGATAGAAGGATTAGATTGTGTAGATAAACAAATAGAAAATATAGAATAGACTCAAGATGGCCCAGAACCTATTTCAATGAGCCCTGACTGTCTCTACCCAAAGGCATTTATAGAAATGCCAAGAGGTAGAGCAAAAGATCATCCCTTCAGCACAGTAAAGTGCAGACCATCCTGAGACCACACCTGCCCTCAGGCCCATGGTCTAATCATCCTCTCTATGTAGATCTGCTGGGTAAAACCATGAGGAACCTGAAAATGGGCTCCCACACTGATGTGAGGCAGGGTCTTCTCAGTTTAACAAGGCCATTGTACTCATGAACTTACTGTAGCTCTGGTTGCCCGCATGTAATTTGCACAAGATCAAGTCAGGCAACTGTCCACTGTTGGTGTGGCGGTCAAGGAAACACGTACTTAGCAAAGGAGCTTTCTCAGTTGAAGACAGGGGAGGAAAAGTCTGTCTTGGAAATGGGCTCAGTCAGGTTATCCATGCTTCTCTTGATAGGTCTAGACCAGTGGTTCTCAACCTTGGGTCATAACTAGTTTGAAGGCTTGAAGGATCCATTTACAGGGGTCACCTAAGACCAATGGAATACACAGATATTTACAATTCAAAACAGTAGCAAAATTACAGTTATAAATTAGCAATGACAACAATTTTATGATTGGGTAACACCACAACATAAACAACAGTATTTAAGAGTCAGAACATTTGGAAAGGTGAGAACCACTGCTCCAGACCCATGCATACATGGGAAGCTCTTATAGGTTCAGTCGGCCATGAAAAGAGGATATAATGATGGGAGGGGAATGTGGTCTGTAAGGAACTGGGGAGTGGGGAGTTGATGTTATAAAAATACATTGTATTTTTCATGTCTGAACTTCTCAACAAATGAATGAAATAACAGATGCAAACGGAAAAGAGAAGGAGGAGGAGTGGTCATAGTGTGCTTGGTTGTTCTTCCGTGTTTAGCCATGGTAGGAAAAAACCTTCCTCTATCTTTCTTGTTTATAGTGCTGATGGAATTGGTTGGAAGACATCAGACTGTGAATGGCCCTGAAGTATGAGTGAGCTGCAAAACTCTGCAGACTGGGTAAGCTAAGGACAAGGACAAGGAATTCCTCTCAGAATGGAAGCAACCATGGCAGCAGGTAAGTTTCCCAGAAGAAGCAAGGTGGTTAAGAGCTACCAGAGATATCAAATATCGCCCCAACATTGTGACTTAAGCCATGGCCTACCTGATTTTCCACCATTACACGAGGTAAAAAAAAATCTTCTAAAAAATCTTTTAACCCAAAGAAAGAATCTATGTCAGTATCTCCCTTGAGCAGCAAAAGTGAGACCATCCAAGAAGGAATTTTTCTTTTGGGGCTAGAATCCAGCCCCAAAATGGACTAAGTATTTAATGCTTATGTCTGTGGGTTAAATTCCCAACACCGAAGCACGGGGATGGGGGTGGGGATTCCCAGCACCAGAAGAAAACAGCAAGGACATTTTTATTTTTATTTAAGGATAAGGATAAGCATGAGTTAAAAGTGAAAAAAATTAGAAAAGTATATGTCCTATGAGTGTTCTTTGCTATATTAATATTTAACTGCATATATCAGATAAAAAGGATGTTAGCAGTTGAGTATGGTGGGGCATAGCTGTAATCACAGTATGTGGGACTACAAAGAGCATAAATAAAGCTGGATTTACATAGAGAAGGCAAGGCAAACCCAAGGTATAGAATGAGATCCTCTCTCAAATCAATGCCAATGCCATTACAAAACATCTAAATAAAGCAAAACAAAAACATGATATGATCAGTGACAAAGAAAAGCAGAGCTTAACCAGATGTCCAAGTTGCTGTGTGCACAACACTCCTTTCTATGTGAGGCAAAGGCACTGAGGGTGTTTTGAAGGCTCAGTGGATGCAGAGATTTAGGTAAGAACACAACCCAGGGTACGTGGAAAACAGAGCCTGGACAGCAGCATTGTTGAACCTACTCCACAACAGCAGACTTACCTGACTAAGAAATGGCACATTTTGAAACTCATCTGGAACATTCATCAAATTCTACAGACTGAGTAGAAATGATTCCTAACAAATTCAAAGACACTGAAATTATATGGTATATATTCCCAACCGAAATGCAAAGACAACAAAAATTCCTCACTTCATAGTAGTTCTACCCCATAATTTCTCACAAACATATCTTTACCTCCTTTGAACTGTACAAAAATCTTCACCAATTCAAAAACAAAAAAATGTGAGAAGAAAGACAAAGAAATAGAGATAAAGAAATGTGCATAAAACAGTTGAGATAGCTCAGCAGAATAGTTGAGATGGCTTAGTGAGGGGGCTAGCTGCCAAGATTGATGCCCTGAGTTCAATCTCATGGACCAATATATTGGACAGAAAGGACTGACTTTCTCTGACCTCCACACATGTTGTGATAAATCCTTGCCATACCCACCAGAAAATACATACATGCGATGATATATTGTGTCCCCCGACATACTGAGTCTCCCAATAAAACTTGCCTGGAGATCAGAAGAAAAAGCCAGTCACTATATAAAAGTCAAGCAATGTTTGGGGGCACCCAGGCGATGAGACCAGGACCTGTCCTTAGTGCATGAGCTGGCTGTTTGGAACCTTGGGCTTACACAAGGACACATGCTCAGCCTGGAAGGAGGGGACAGGACATGCCTGTACTGAATCCAACAGGTTTAAATGAATCCCCAGGGGTGTGTTGGTCCTGGAGGACATGGGAATGGAGGGGAGGGGGTGGGGGGAAGGTGGGCGTGGGGGTGGGAGGAGGGAAGACAGGGGAACCCATGGCTGATGCTTAAAATTAAAACGCATTAAAAAAAAAAAAAGTAAAGCAATGGTAGCACACGCCCTTAATTCTATTACTTGGCAGGCAGGGATATGTCTGGATCGAGGTGAGTTCAAGGCCACTCTGGGAACAGAGCCAGGCATGGTGGCACACACCTTAAATTCCAACAGTAGACTGGATCTGTCCCTGGTATATGGACAGGCATTTTGTAGTCCAGTGCCTATAGTGTGATCCCTTACACAGTGTTAATGCAGCAGGGTGAGACTTGGACCTGCATCAGCTGAGTTTGCCAGGCTCTGCTGACTTCCCATGGGAGACCTTGATTTAGAAAATGTAGGGATTGGGGGTGGCTTGAAAGGAAAGTCTGGTGGGTGGGAAGAGGGAAGAGATGGGATCTGTGGTTGGTATATAAAGTGAATTGAAAATTTCTTAATAAAAGAAAAAAATCCAATACTAGTAAACCATGGAGGTCTGGAGGTCTGTACAGACAAACAAGAAGTCACAGAGCTGGGAAGGAAGAGGAAGTGATGTAGTTGGGCAGTGAGAACAAATCAGATGGTAGAACAGCAAGGCGTATAGGTATGGGTAGACAGGAAGTAACTCACCTTTTAGAAGCTACAGATTTGGTGAGGTGAGGTTAGCTTTGGCTTTGCCTAATTTCCTGATCTCTCAGGTTTTCACCCTGTTATCTGGCTCCATGTTTTTATTCAATAAGACCATTTAGAAATTTGTCTACACACACACACACACACACACACACACACACACACACACACACACAATTGTACAAACATTTTGTTAAATATGGAAATTAAACAATACAATTTAACTAATTACCAAAAGAAGAAATCAAAAAAGATTTATAGATTACCTGAGAATTAAGATTAAAAGCAAAATAAAATTTTGGAGATTAAACAATAACAGTACTCATAGGAAATGTTTAATTTTACATAATTTAATTAAGAATTATTATTAATATAATCTCAAAACTTAATATTATACTTTAAAGTACCAGAAAGAAAAACAAATTGAATCTCAAATTAATGTTAGGAAAGGAATAAGAGAGTAGAGAACAGAGACAGCAAAACAAATAACAAATAATAGAAAAATCAAACCTTACAGCTAGTTCCTTAGAAAGAAAAAAAATAGAAAACTAGAACAGCTAAAAACAAAACAAAATACATTTTGAAAAGAGAAAACACAATTAACCATAAATCGAAAGGAGAAACACAATGTTTTTTGTAGGAATAAATATACTATATTATGAAAACTATTTTAAAGTAAATAAAAATGAATCTTTCCCTATTAAATGGGCTATGTCACAGCTGAAGCCTGAGAAATTACAAACAACACACTTCAACAATGACAGACTCATGGCTGGTGGTGTTGACTAATGATTTCTTACACTAAAAATAGGGAATATTAGTAATAACTTTTCCAAAATTCTTCCAAAACCTTGAGGGAGAGGGAATACTTCAGAATGTATGCTAGGGATAGGAAAGATAGCTCAGCAGTTAAGAGCATGAACTGCTCTTGCAGAGAGACTGTGTTTGGTTGCTAGCATTCCTTAGATGGCTCAAAATCACCTGTAATCCCAGCTCCAAGATCACAGATATTCTTTGGGCCTTCACTGGTATACACACACACACACACACACACACACACACACACACACACACACACACACACACAGAGAGAGAGAGAGAGAGAGAGAGAGAGAGAGAGAGAGAGAAACAGACAGACAGACAGACAGACAGAGATAGACAAATACACAGAGAGAAAGACATACAAACAAAATTTCCAAGCATTGAATAAGGCATGACACTAAACTAAGACTATAAAATAAAAAAGCATAGATCTTTATCTCTGATGAATATTGACATATATGTTTCTCCTAATCCTACAAAAGAAAAATTCACTATTGTTATAAGCATTATGCACCATTCCTAAGTAGAATTTATTCCTGCAGTGCCAGAATTTTTTAACATATGAAAATCTATCAACATCAACATGGTAACCAAAAGGATTTTTTCTAGATCTCATGATGTCATTGTTTTTCTCTGTTGAGTAGTACTCCATTGTGTAAATGTACCACATTTTCTTTATCCATTCTTCAGTTGAAGGGCATCTAGGTTGTTTCCAGGTTCTGGCTATTACAAACAATGCTGATATGAACATAGTTGAGCAAATGCCCTTGTGGTATGATTGAGCATTCCTTGGGTATATAACTAAGAGTGCTACAGCTGGGTCTTGGGGGAAATGGATTCCCAATTTTCTAAGGAAGCACCATACTGATTTCCAAAGTGGCTGTACAAGCTTGCATTCCCACCAGCAATGGAGGAGACTTCCCCTTGCACCGTATTTTTGATCTTAGACATTCTGACAGGTGTAAGGTAGTATCTCAGAGTCATTTTGATTTGCATTTCCTGGATAATTAGGGATGTTGAACAATTCCTTAAATGTCTTTCAACCATTTGAACTTCCTCTGTTGAGAATTCTCTGTTTAGTTCTATAGTCCATTTCTGAATTGGACTGTTGGGCATTTTGATGTCTAATTTCTTGAGTTCTTTATATATTCTGGATATCAGCCCTCTGTCAGATGTGGGTTTGGTGAAGACCTTTTCCCATTCTGTAGGCTGTTGCTTTGTCTTGTTGACTGTGTCATTTGCTCTACAAAAGCTTCTCAGTTTCAACAGGTCGATTGATTGATTGTTTCTCTCAGTGTCTGTGTTTAAGGTATTATATTTAGAAAGAGATCTCCTTTGCCAATGCATTCACGAGTACTTCCTACTTTCTCTTCTATCAGGTTCAGAGTAATTGGATTTATGTTGAGATCTTTGATCCACTTGGACTTAAGTTTTGTGCACGGTGACAGATAGGGATCTATTAGCAGCCTTCTACACATTGACATCCAGTTATGCCAGCACCATTTGTTGAAGATACTTTCTTTTTTCCATTGTACATTTTTGGCTTCTTTGTCAAAATTTATATGTTCATAGGTGGGCGGGTTAATGTCAGGGTCTTCAATTTGATTCCATTGGTCCACATGTCGGTTTTTATGCTAGTAATAAGCTGTTTTTATTATGGTAGCTCTATAGTAGAGTTTGAGGTCAGGGATTGTGATGCCTCCAGAGGTTGTTTTATTGTACAGGATTCTTTTGGCTATCCTGGGTTTTTGTTTTCCCATACGAAGTTGAGTATTATTCTTTCCAGCTCTATGAAGATTTGTGTTGGTAATTTGATGGGGATTGCATTGAATCTGTAGATTGCTTTTGGTAAGATCACCATTTTTACTATGTTAATCCTGACTATCCATGAGCATGGGAAGTCTTTCCATTTTCTGACATCTTCAATTTCTTTTTTCAGGGACTTAAAGTTCTTGTCATATAGGTCCTTCACATACTTAGTCAGAGTAATGCCAAGGTATTTTATATCATTTGTGGCTATTGTAAAGTGTGATGTATCTCTGATTTCCTTCTCAGCCTGTTTGTCTATTGCATATAGGAGGGCTACTGATTTTTTTTTTTTTAGTTGATCTTGTATCCTGCTATGTTGCTGAAGGTTTTTATTAGCTGTATAAGTTCCTTGATTGAATTTTTGGGATCACTCATGTATACTATCATATCATCTGTAAATAGGGAAAGCTTGACTTCTTCCTTTCCAATTTGTATCGCCTTAATCTCCTTATGTTTTCTTATAGCTCTGGCTAGAACTTCAAGTACTGTATTGAATAAGTATGGGGAGAGGGGACAGCCTTGCCTTGTTCCTGATTTTAGTGGTATTGCTTTGAGTTTCTCTCCATTTAATTTGATGTTGGCTGTTGGCTTGCTGTAGATTGCATTTATTATGATTAGGTATGTTCCATGTACTCCCGATCGCTCACTCCAAGACCTTTATCATGAAGGGGTGTTGGATTTTGTCAAATGCCTTTTCTACATCTAGTGAGATGATCATGTGTTTTTTTTTTTTTGGTGGGGGAGGTGTTGAGTTTGTTTATATGGTGTATTACATTGACAGACTTCGTATGTTGAACCACCCTTGCATCTTTGGAATGAAGCCTACTTGATCATGGTGGATAATTGTTTTGATGTGTTCTTGGAGTCTGTTTGCCACTATTTTATTGAGCATTTTTGCATCAATGTTCATGAGGGATATCTGTCTGTAGTTCTCTTTCTTTGTTGCATCTTTGTTTGCTTTAGAAATCAGATTAATTGTAGCCTCATAGAAGGAGTTTGGTAATATTCCTTCTGCTTCTATTGTGTGGAACAATTTAAAGAGTATTGGTATTAAGTCTTCTTTGAAGATCTGGTAGAATTCTGCAGTGAAACCATCTAGTCCTGGGCCTTTTTTTATTAAGAGAATTTTAATGATGGATTCTATTTCCTTAGGGGTTATTAGACTATTTAAATGGTTTATCAGGTCTTGATTTAACTTAGGTATGTGGTACCTATCAAGAAAATTAGCCATTTCTTTTAGATTTTCCAGTTTTGTGGAGTAGATATTTTTGAAGTATGACCTGATGATTCTCTGGATTTCCTCATTGTCTGTTGTTATGTCCCCCTTTTCATTTCTAATTTTGTTAATTTGGATTCTCTCTTTCAGTCTTTTGGTTAGTTTGGATAAGGGCTTGTCTGTTTTGTTGTTCTTCTCAAAGAACCAACTCTTTGTTTCATTAATCCTTGGGTTGTTCTCTTTATTTCTATTTTATTGATTTCTGCTCTCAATTTGATAATTTCCTGGCATCTGTTCCTCCTGGGAGACTTTGCTTCTTCCTGTTCAAGGGCTTTCAGGTGTGCTATCAAGTCACTAGCGTGTGGTTTCTCTAGCTTCTTTATGTGGGCATTGAGTGCTCTGAATTTCCCTCTTAGCACTGCTTTCATAGTGTACTACAAGTTTGGGTATGTGGTGCATTCATTTTCATTGCTCTCTAGGAAGTCTTGAATTTATTTCTTTATTTGTTCCTTAACCCATTGGTGATTCAACTGAACATTATTCAGTTTCCATGAGATTGTAGGATTTCTGTAGTTATTTTTTGTTTGTTTGTTTTGTTTTGTTTTGTTTTGTTTTTTTCTGTTTTGGAAATCTAACTTTAAACCATGGTGGTCCAACAGAACAGAGGAGGTTATTCTAATTATTTTGTATCTGTTGAGATTTGCTTTGTGGCCAAGTATGTTGTCGATTTTAGAGAAGGTTCCATTGGGTGCTGAGAAGAATGTATATTCTTTTTTGTTTGGGTGGAATTTTCTGTAGATATCGATTAAGTCCATTTCAGCCATAACATCAGTAAGGACCATTATGTCTTTGTTAAGTTTCAATTTGGCCGATCTGTCCAGAGGTGAAATTGGGGTGTTGAAGTCTCCCACTATTAATGTGTGGGGTTTATATGTGATTTAAGCTTTAGTAATGTTTCTTTTACATATATGGGTGCCCTTGTGTTTGGGGCATAAATGTTCAGAATTGAGACTTCATCTTGGTGGATGTTTCTTGCACTGAGTATGTAATGTCCTTCATTACATTGATTGATTTTAGTTTGAAGTCTATTTTGCTGGATATTAAGATGTCTATACCAGCTTGTTTCTGAAGACCATTTGTTTGGAAAGTCTTTTCCCAGCCTTTTATTCTTAGGAGGTATCTGTCTTTGAATTTGAGGTGTGTTTCTTGTATTCAGCAGAAAGTTGGATCTTGATTTCGTATCCATTATGTTAGTCTGTGTCTTTTTATAGGTGAATTAAGTCCATTGATATTAAGGGATATTAATGGCCAGTGATTGTTTGTTCCTTTTATTATTTTTTTATTTGTTGGTAGTGTGTGTGTACTTCTGTTCATTGGTGTTTACTGCTGTGGTGTTATCTATTGCCTGTGTTTTCATGGGTGTATCTGCCTTCCATAGGTTGAAATTTTCCTTCTAGTTCTTTCTATAGGGCTGGGTTTGTAGATAAGAATTTTTTAAATCTGATTTTGTCTTGGAAAGTCTTGTTCACTCCATCTATGATGATTGAGAGTTTTGCTGGGTATATTACTCTAGGCTGGCATCCATGGTCTCTTAGTGTCTGCATTATATCTGTCCAGGTCCTTCTGACTTGCAAAGTCTCCATTGAGAATTTGGGTGTTATTCTGATGGGTTTTCCTTTATTAGTCACTTGTCCTTTATCCTTTGCTGCCCTTAATATTCTTTCTTTTTTCTGTACATTTAGTTGTTTAATTATTATGTGGCAAGGGGACTTTTTTGGGGGGTCTAGTCTGTTTGGTGTTCTATAGGCTTCTTGTATCTTCATAGGCATTTCATTATTTAAGGTGGGAAAGTTTTCTTCTATGATCTTGTTAAATATATTTTCTGTGCCTTTGAATTGGTATTCTTCTCCTTCCTCTATCCCTATTATTCGTAGGTTTGATCTTTTCATGGTGTCCCAAATTTCTTGGACATTTTGGGTCATGACTTTGTTGGTTTTAGTGTTTTCTTTGACTGATGAATCTATTTGTTCTACCGTATATTCAACACCAGAGATCCTGTCTTCCATTTCTTGCATTCTGCTGGTTATACTTGCATCTGAAGTTCCTGTTTGTTTACTCAGATATTTCTAGTATTCCTTCTGCTAGTGTCTAATTCATTTTTTCTATTTCCCTCTTTAGGTCTTGGACTGTTTCCCTTGTTTTTTCCTGATTGTCTTTCAGGGACTTATTGTTTTCTTCTGCTTTAATTGTCCTTTCCTCTAGTTTTTTATAACATTCTTCCCAATTTTTTTTGTCTGTTTGTCCACTTTATTTTTGATTTCTTCTATATTTGGCTCTAGCCTCTTCATGATGTTACTTATATGGTTGTTTTCTTCTTCTTCTTCCATTCTGTGATGTTCAGGTTAAGCTGTTTGATAAGGGCTATGTTCTGGTGATGCTATATTGCTCTTTATTTTGTTGTTTGTACTTCTGCCTTGGTGTCTGCCCATCTCCTTGTGTGTTCGTTCTTGGTCTTATCAGTGTACTTGGTCCAGAAAGATTTAGGGATCCTCTCTCTGGTCCAGATGGAAGCTCTGGGCTTTCTGGGAGCTCTGGTCCAGATGAGACTTCTGGCCGGATAGGAGGTGGAGGGTTGAATGATGAGTCTCAGGAAGTCCCTGGGACCTCCTTATCTTGTCCAGATGGTAGCTCCTCTCATCCAGATGGTTGTTCTGGGACAGGATGGAAGCTCTGGTCCAGATGTGAGTTGGGGGCTTTCTGGTCCAGATGGGAGATCTGGGACAGGATGGAATACTGGATACAGGTCTCTAAGTCTCTGGAAGTGGCTGGGGTCTCCAGCAGATGGGTGTGGGGGCAAGGTGTTGAGTTTGTAGTATCCACTGGAGGGTCTCTCTGGTCTCTAGTCCAGATGGGAGTTCTGGGGTGGATGGGATCTAGGAGCTGGTCTCTGAGTCTCAGGAAGTGGCTAGGGTCTTGGGCAAATAGGTGTGGGGGTAGGGTGTGGAGACTGCAGGGTCTGCCTGCAGTCTTGGGAAAAGGGGAGCCTTCCCACAGGGCCCGACAATTGGCTGGAGACTGGGGCCAAGTTGGGCAGATCCCCTCAGGATAGTGCCCAGGAGTGGGACCCAGGGGTGGTTGCCTGTCTGACTATAACCTCAGGCAGTCACCTCTGGTCCAGATGGGAGTTCTGGGGTGGATGGGAGCTGGGGGCTGGTCTCTGAGTCTCAAGAAGCGGCTGGGGTCTCGGGCAAATGGGTGTGGGGGCAGGGTGTGGAGACTGAAGGTTCTGCCTGCAGTCTTGGAAAAGGGGAGCCTTCCCCCAGGGCCTGCCAATTGGCTGCCTGACTTCAATTCTTATGACACACATTATGGAAAGTAAAAACCAACTCCCACATGTTGTTTTGTAACTTTAACATATGTGTTGTAGTGTGCATGTGTGTGTGTACACTTATTTCTTATACAAAATGACTAAAGAGAAACAAAATAATTCAAAAGAAAGATAGCATGAGTAGGAAAGATTCAATTTTCAGTATTAAATGTGAAAATTCATAAAGGAATGAAGATAAATGTGAAAAACAACAGATGCACACAAAAGTAGTCCTTCTTCATACATATTAACAATGAACCATCAAACATGGCTATGTAAAAACTATTTTCCAAATGATTTGAAAGATTAAAGTATTTAGGAAAAAAACAAGAGATAATGAGCTGGAGAGATGGTTCAGTGGTCCAGAATGTATACTGCTTTTGCATTATAAGCCTGAATTCTGTTCCAGCACCAACATTAGGAAGCTCATAACCCTTTATAATTTCACTTTTATAAGGCCCAAGACCATCATCTAGATTCTTTAAGCACTTGCATTCATGTAAGCATACATATGCACATATACACATATCTATATATATACAATCTTTCAAAAATTAAGAAGATAAAATTTGTTAATTTATCTAAAACAAATTAAAATTGTTGAAAGAAATTAGAGATGTAAATATTTAGAGATGTGTTTTATGTATACAAATTGAAAAACTCACCATCATGACATGGTCAGTAGTGTAGTTAGAGTTTTCCTGCCTATCGCACAGTCAGGACAAATCTCTCTCACTTGTCAGTCCCACAGTAGCTCAGACCCAACCAAGTAAGCACATAGAGACTTATATTGTTTACAAACTGTATGGATGTGGCAGGCTTCTTGTTATCTGCTTCCTCCATCTTAAATTAACCCATTTCTATTAATCTATAAGTTGCCATGTGGCTCATGGCTTACCTTACATCTTTCTTGTCATGGCAGCAGCTGGCAGTGTCTCCCTGCCCCAGCCTTCACTTCCCAGAATCCTCCTCCTTCTTGTCCCGCCTACCCTATCCTTCCTGCCTGGCTACTGGCCAATGAGCACTTTAGTTTTTTTAACCAATCAGAGCAACACATTTGACTTACAGAACATCCCACAGCATAGTAGTACTCAAAATAGGTTATATGGACATCAAATTCATCTGAACATATTTGCAGAATATGTCCATCTTGCAATAACATAATCATTGTTTAAAAGGAAAACCTGGGGCTTGGAAAATTATCCACTGGGTAATTTGAATGTTGTTCAAGCATGAGGTTCTGAGTTCAGATCCCTAATACCTAATATCACTGTAAAAGCCAGGCATGTTGGCACAGGCCTGCATATATAACATGTTGACATAGAAACAGGTAGATTCAGGATACTCACTGACCAGCATGTCTGGCTACTAGTAGGCTCTTGGTTTAGTCAGAAATTCTGACTTAAAAAAAAAATCAAGAGTAGAAATAATTGAAGAAGACATTTCAAAGTAATTCCTGGCCTCAATATGCACATGATAGGGCACTTGCAATTGCATATAATTGCATAAACACACACACACACACACACACACACACACACACACACACACTAGTAAATTGGAGGCTTTATATGTTCTTCTGATTCAAAAATTGTTTCTGTCTTAATTAGGGTTTCTAATGCTGTGAAGAGACACCACCAATGCAACTCTAATAAAGGAAAGCATTTAATTGAGGTTTAGTCCATCATTATCATGGTGGAGTACGGCAATGTGTAGGCACACATGATGCTGGAGAAGGAACAGAGATATGTACACATGGTTCTGCAGGCAGTAGGAAGAGAGACACTGGGTCTGGCTTGAGCATTTGAAATACCAAAGCTCTCTCTCAGGGACAAACTTCCTCCAACAAGGCCACACCTACTCCAAGAGAGCCACACTTCCTAAAGCCTTTCCCTTAGCATTCAAATTGAGTCTACAGGGGCCATTCTTATTCAAAACACCACACCTAACAAGCTATAGTAATAAAACCTTTAAGTATCATAAAGATAAATATAGAAGAGCAGAGGACAGAGGAGGGACCAGAAATAAAGCCCATGTGCACCAGTCATTATGACAAATGTCCCAAGGCTATTCTATTAGTAAAAGACAGGGTTCTATCTTTTTGCTAATTTATTCTGTGAAAAACAATTTTTCACTAGATATATTTTTACTATGATTTTCTATGCCCCAACTCTTCTGAGATCCTCACTACCTCCCTTTGGATCTATAGCCTTCCTGTCTCTCATTAGAAAAAAAAAATCTAAGAAAAATAATAAAATGAATTAATGCAAAAAAAAAAAATCAGAATTGGAAAAAACAAACAAAAGAACCAAGACAACAACAATAAAAAGCATAAGAGACACACATACACAAAGACAAGTTCACACATATAAGAATCCCATACAAATACAAAACTAGAATCTATAATATATACGCAAAGGACCTGTAAAGTAAAGAAGAAAGGAGTAAAGAAAAGAAAAACAGCAAGAAATGTATGTCATGACACAACATTATGAGACAAAGAAACTCCATAGATGCCTTGAAATCATTCTGTATTTATTATGTTCTTCTGTACTCCATGGGGGCTCTCCTTAGGAATAGTCTGTATCTCTAGTGAGAACCTGTTGGAGAAAACTAATTTTTCATTTGTGAGTGGTTAAAAAGATAGGATTTATTTTCAATAAACAGTGCTAGGGAAAGTGAAAATCAATGCACAAAATACTGAAGTTAGATCTTAGTTTATCCTGTTTATTAAGTTAATTCAAAATCAATCAGGTGCCTAAATAGATTCCAAATTCTACAACTTCAAATATCTCCATGACATTTAATTTTGCCAAAGAATATACCATAAACACCCAAGAAAAAAATAGTACTACTTCAAAGTACAGAACTTTGTTCAATGATAATATAATAATAATAATAATAATAATAATAATAATAATAACAATAACAATAATAGTAACAACACAGTAAAACAGTGCTGTAAAGACAGGGTAGAGCCAATGTAGGTTTCTCTCTTATACTCTGCAAGGTACTTTTTGTCTTCTCCAAGAATGAACAAACAGAAGGTTATTCCTAGTCCCATGATTAAAAAAAAAATCAAGTAAACAAACAAAACTTTGTGTTACTCAGCATTCATTGGTAGCCATATACTTATGATATTCTCAAGTAAGTTCATTGAATCTGATTTATTTTGATATTCAGAATATGTGGGGCATTGCTATACTCCATTAACAAAAGTAAAGCCCCAAATCTTTCTAATCAAGGGCACAGTTGAAATGACTCATATGAAAAACAAATAAGCATGTGAGACAATGCTCTTAATGACTATTTCATGAAAGAAGAGAAAGTTAAAATTAAAATGACATGTGCACCCTTTAGAATGCCCATTAAAACAGAGGGATACTGACAAGTGGTAGGAAGAACATGATAAAAAATTGAAAATGGACACCTGGAACTCCACCTGGAGCCTGGCTGAGGATCTCTGCATCCACTTCCATCAGTTATTGGATGAGAGTTACAACTCGACTGTTAGGGTGTTTGGCCATCTGATCACCAGCCTAGGTCAGATCAGGCTTTCTGTCGACCATTGCCAGCAGTCTACAGAGGATGTATCATTGGGAATTTCTGGGGACCTCTCCAGCACTCTGCCTATTCCTGTTCACAGGTGGTCATCATTTATCATGGTCTGTTATTCCTTGTTCTCCCATTCTGTTCTTGATCCAGCTGGGATCTCCTGCTCCCCTAAGCTTTCTTTCCCTCAAATCTTGCCCTTCATTACTCCCACTGTCATCCAGGTTGTTCATGTAGATCTCATCCATTTCTCTGTCATTGGGGGATCCCTGTGCCTTTCCTAGGGTCTCGTTTTCTAGGTAGCCTCCCTGGAGTTGTGTAGCAGTCTAGTCATTTTTGTTTTACATCTAGTATCCTCCTATGAGTTAGTACATACCATGTTTGTCCTTCTGAGTCTGGGTTACCTCACTCAGGATGATTTTTTTCTAGATCCATCCATTTGCCTGCAAACCTCATGATGTCATTGTTTTTCTCTGCTGAGTAGTACTCCATTGTGTATATGTACCATATTTTCCTTATCCATTCTTCAGTTGAAGGGCATCTAGGTTGTTTCCAGGTTCTGGCTATTACAAACAAGGCTGATAGAAAGAGGAGGGACTATATGAGCATGAATTGTTGAGCCCAAGATTGGAAAAAGCACAGGGACAAATAGCCCAATGAGTGGAAGCACATGAATTATGAACCAAAGGCTGTGGAGCCCCCAGCTGGAGCAGGCCCTCTGGATAAGTGAGATAATTGAATAGCTTGAACTGTTTGGGAGGCATCCAGGCTGTGGGACTGGGACCTGTCCTTAGTGCACGAGCTGGCTGTTTGGAACCTTGGGCTTACACTGGGTCACTTTGCTCAGCCTGGAAGGAGGGGACTAGACCTGCCTGTACTGAATCCACCAGGTTTAAACGAATCCCCAGGGGAGTCTTGGTCCTGGAGGACATGGGAATGGAGGGGAGGGCATGGGGGGGATGGTAGGGGTGGGCGCGGGAGGGGGGAGGACAGGGGAACCCATGGCTGATGTGTAAAATTAAAACACAAATATAATAATAAAAAAGACAAAAAAAATTGAAAATGGTTTCAACTTTTAAAAATTTCTTCTATTTTTGAGATTATCATATAATTACATAATTTCTTCCCTCCTTCTTCCTCCAAACTCTTCTATATACCCTTCCTTTCATGCTTTTGAATTTCATTAATTTATATACATATATGTATTTACATAGTCTCACACATATGTCTTAGTAATTGTTCTATTGCTATAAAAACAGAGAGAGACTGGGCCTTGCATGGTATTTTTCAACCTCAAAGCCCACTCCCAATAACACACCTCCAACAAAGCCATACTTGCTCCAATATGGCTACATCCATTAATATTTGTAATCATTTCAAACAGTTTTATTCCCTGGTGACCAATCATTCAAATATATGGAGGTCATTCTTATTCAAACCATAAGTGTATACATGCATACACACATACATAAATATATGTACATGCATTTATATATATACAACCCATATAATGTTACTTGTATATATGCTTTCATGACTGACTATTTAGTATTGGATAACCAATTGGTTTTTTCTTCCCATGAGAGAATTTCTTCCACTCTTGGCATTCCTTAGTTGCTGGTAGTTGTTTGCATCTTTTTGACAGTTTCATCCATGCAAGTATTGTTTTATATCTCCCCCATTATTCTCTCCTATCTCGCACACTTTGGAGGATACCAATCCTCTTCCTAGCTATCCCCCTCTTTAATGTATTTTTGTATATATGTACATTTTATCTGTTCATGTGTACAAAAACTACATCATGCCCAAAACATAGAATTTCACTGTGGTCTTTTCCATCTTCTGGCTCTTTTTTAAAATTTATTTAGTATTTTTATTTTATAATTAACTTAATTTCACATATCAGCAACAGATTCCCCCATCCTCCCAGCTATCACCTCCAGCCCTCTCCTCCAATCCACCCCCCATTCCCATCTCCTCCAAGGCAAGGTCTCCCCTGGGGAGTCAGCCCAGCCAAGGCAGATCCAGTCTCTTCCTCCCTAAACCAAGGCTGAGCAACATGTCCCAGTATAGGCCCCAGACTCGAAACAGCCAGCCCATGCACCAAGGACAGGTCCTGGCTCCACTGCCTAGGGGCCTCCCAAAGAGTTCAAGCTAATCAACTGTATCATTTATCCAGAAGGCCTGGTCCTGTTCAATGGGGGCTCCTCAGCCACTGCTTCACAATTCATTTTTTTCTACTAGTTTGGCTATTTGTCCCTGTACTTTTTCCAATTATGGTCTCAATATCACTTGCTTATACAATACCTCTTCTCTCTTGCCAACTGGACTCCTGGAGTTCCACCTGGGGCTTGACCATGGATCTCTGCATGTACTTCCATCAGACACTGGATGAGAGTTCTATCATGACAGCCAGGGTATTCAGCCATCTGATCACCAGAGCAGGTCAGCTCAAGCACTCTCTTGATCATTGCCAGTAGTCTATTGTGGAGGTATCTTTGTGGATTTCTGGGGACCACTCTAACACTCTGCTTCTTCCTATTCCCATGAAGTCTTCATTTATTATGGTACCTCCCTCCCCATTCTCCCACTCTACTCCTGATCCAGCTGGGATCTCCCATTCCCCTAAGCTCTCATTCCCCCCAAACCTTAGCCCTCCATTAACCCCCCAACTCAGTTTGCTCATCTAGATCTTATCCATTTCTCTGTCATTGGGCCATCTCTGTGTCTTTCTTAGGGTTTTTTTTTACTAGGTTGCCTTCCTGGAATTGTGAGTTGCAGTGTGGTTATCCTTTGTTTTACATCTACTATCCACTTATGAGTGAGGGCATACCATGCTTGTCTCTCTGAGTCTAGGTTACCTCACTCAGGATGATTTTTTTCTAGTTCCATCCATTTGCCTGCAAACCTCATGGTGTCATTGTTTTTCTCTGTTGAGTAGTACTCCATTGTGTATATGTACCACATTTCCTTTATCCATTCTTCAGTTGAAGGGCATCTAGGTTGTTCCCAGGTTCTGGCTATTAGAAATAATGCTGATTTGAATATAGTTGAGCATGTGTCATTGTGATATGATTGAGTATTCATTGGGTATGTGCCCAAAAGTGGTATAGCTGGATCTTGAGAGAGGTTGATTCCCAATTTTCTAAGGAAGCACCATACCCAATTTTCTACAAAAGCACCATATTGATTTCCAAAGTGGCTGTACAAGTTTGCATTCCCACCAACAGTGGAGGAGTGTTCCCCTTGCTCTATATCCTCTCCAACATAAGCTGTCTTTTTGACCTTAGCCACTCTGATGGGAACAAGATGGTATCTCAGAGTCATTTTGATTTTCATTTCCCTGATGATTAAGGATGTTGAGCAATTCCTTAAATATCTTTCAGCCATTTGAGATTGTTCTGTTGAGAATCCTCTGTTTAGCTCTATAGCCCATTTTTTTTAATTGGACTGTTGGGTATTTTGATGTCTGTTTTCTTGAGATCTTTATATGTTCTGGATATCAGCCCTTTGTTAGATGTGGGACTGATGAAGAACTTTTCCCATTCTGTAGGCTATCATTTTGTTTTGTTGACTGTGTTCTTTGCCCTACAAAAGCTTCTCAGTTTTAACATTTATTAATTGTTTCTCTCAGTATCTGTGCTACTGGTGTTACATTTAGGAAGTGAACTCCAGTGCCATTGCATTCAAGACTACTTCCTACATTCTCTTCTATCAGGTTCAGAGTAGTTGGATTTATGTTGAGATCTTTGATCCACTTAGACTTAAACTCAATATCATATGAAAAAAAAAAAAAAAACAAATCAGGATAACCAAAAGAATTCTGTACAATAAAACAACCTATGGATGCATCACAATCCCTGACTTCACGCTCTACTATAGAGCTACAGCAATAAAGACAGCTTGGTACCAGCATAAAAACTGACACGTGGAACAATGGAACCAAACTGAAGTCCCTAACACACATCAATAACATATATGATTTTTGACAAAAAAGCCAAAACTATACAATGGAAAAAAAGAAAGCATCTTCAACAAATTGTGCTAGCATAACTGGATGTCAACATGTAGACGATTACAAATACATCCATATCTGTCTCCATGAACAAAAGTTAAAACTGTCTCTTACATGATTTCCACACCCTCTTCTCTGATGTTTCTTTAGCTTTGGATGGTGATACAGATGTCCTCTTTAGGGATAATCACTTAACAGTAACATATTCTCATCACTTTGATCACTTCCCAGCCTCTGCAAATATTGAATGTGCAAATACTGAAGCTCATGTGAAGCACTATGGCATTTCCTTAAACCATTTGAAATCAAATCTTGTAATTCAGCAGTCATACTTCAGGATATATCCTTAATAGTCTGGGGACCATGATCTTGAGGGGATTCTTGTACCCTCATGCATATAGTTGCACTGCTTACAATAGGAAAAATTGATTTAACTAAGAAATTTGTAAATAAACGAATGGTTCTGGCACACACATGAAATGAAATATTCAGCCTGAAAAATTGAATTTCAAATAAATGTTACAGGATATATTAGGACAGTATTATAAATTAAATAATCCTGCCTTAAAAATAAAATAGTATGCTATTCCATTTAAAAAGCAGACTTCAGGTGCATAGAATGCATACAGATGGAAAGTAGAAGGATGTCAGGAAAGGAATGGGGGATTGTTCAATGACTGGATTGTATCATGATATGGTATGTACATCTGCAACTATGTAGGTGGTCTGAATTATTAGAATCTGTAAATTAATATTCCATAGCTCATGGAATAGTGAGCGTGTACTTCAGGACACCAAATTCTACACTTTAAACACAATAAAAATTATATAAATAAAGGTGAGACAGAATAAAGGAAAGAAAGATGGAATGATAGTCAGTGAAAGAATGAAACAGAGCCAGAGACCTGGCTGGATCCATAGTAAGTTATGGTTACTCTCCTGTGCATGTGACATATGAATGAGTGTTATATGCATGTGGGTATGCTATATACATGTATGTTTGCACGCATTGATGTACCTGCTTGTGCATATGCATATAAAGGCCATCTTATATTTTTGGACATCTCAATGAAACTATGTATAGGTCATGATTCAGGTAGGCTGGCTGGCCAGCACAAGGGAAATATTTGGCTGTTGCTGCCTATCCTTTTCCTTCACATTCAGTGCTGGAGTTATAGGTGGAGGAAAGTATATACCTTTTTTTTTTTTTTTTCCAGAGCTGAGGACCGAACCTAGGGCCTTGCACTTGCTAGGCAAGCACTCTACCATTGAGCTAAATCCCCAACCTCAGAGTCTACCTTTTAAAATGACTTTTGTGATTCCAGCTCAGGTACTTATATTTGAACAATTGCTTTAATACATTCAAGTTTTTAAGAGAAAAAAATGAATATTTTGTTTTGCAAAGTATCGTAGTTTTAGTTTCTTATGAATACTTCTAGGAACATTATGTGTTTTTATTATATAATTCACACTGAGCAAAGCTTGAGCAAAAGAAACCTCAAATCCTGTGGCTCTTACAACAATACACTTCTTCTTACAAGGCCATACTCATTTCAACACAGCTCTGCCTCCTAATAGTGCCTCTCTCTTTGGGGACCACTTTCTTTCAAACCACAACATTCCACTCCCTGACCCTCAAAGGCTTTAAAACCATATCATACTGCAAAGAATGCATTCATTCCTACTTCAAAAGTCCCCACAGTCTACAACAGTCTCAAACTTGTTTCAAAGTCTAAAGTCTCTTCTGAAAAGCATGGCAATCTCTTAAATCTAATCTCCCTGTAAAAATCAATATCAAAAAGCAGATCACCTACTTCCAACATATAATGGCCCAAGACATACATTGCCATTCCAAAGCAGTGGGAGAAGAACATAGTAAGCAAATACTGGACCAATGTAAGACCAAAAACAAGCCAGGCAAACTCCATATTCTGCATTGCCATGTCTAATGACAAAATGCTCTTCACATTTTCATTTCTGTTCAAGTTTCTTGGCTGCAACACATTTCTTTCTCTTGGGTTGATTCCATTCCCTGTTAGTAGCTCTCCTCAGCAGGTATCCCACAACTCTGGCATCAATTAGAATGCAGATCCATACTTGTTATTAGTGTAATATATGGTAGATTAATACTTCATTGCAATTAAATTTTACCACCTATCTAGAATGTATAAAAATTTAACCCAGTCTCTTTTCATATTCTTGACAACTTGTAACTTGTATCTGGTCCACAGTAGCTGCTTAGAGAACATTAGAGTAGAATAGGCAGCATATGTCCTTATGAACCATGCTATGGGGGTCCACGTGTGTTCCAAGTTTTGGGGGCCATCCTATGGTGTGTCTGTGGGAGCAGACAGCACTGTTCAGTAAATGCTGGCTTAACTTCATAGCTTATATTATGTTCTCTTTACTATCAGCCATTCACATGCCTGGATTCAGGAAATGACCTCAGTAAAACCATTGATAGTGGTGTTATCACTTTTCACTATGTGGAGATTGCATACTAATTGCCCAAAAATCTACAACTAGGGAGTGGCTAGATTGATATTTCCAACCAAATTTTAGTGAATAGAGTCCTTATTTTTTTGTGTAATACAACTGCCTCATTACAATTGAAACGCTAATGTGGATGGATTTTAATCAGAAAATGAATTTTCTGTTGTGCTTTGAGAAAGAAAAGAATATCGAAATACTGCCAAGAGTGAGTTGACCACAGATTCTAATAGTAATATGCTTTACTCTGAGATTCCAGTGGGAGGTCCATGTGGGTGTTTAGAGGATTTTACCATTCTGCATTTTTTCATTATTCCATTGCCCATAACCCACACTCCTAAGTTGACATCACCTCTTTTAATTGGTGATTTGTCCTCCCCATTCATAGCCCAGCAGGTATGTCTGTGTTAGGCAGGATGGTCAAGCTACCGAAAAGTGATTCAAGTGTTACTTTTATTTGTTTCTATTACCAGAAGATGTATCCACACTTGAGGCTACATCATTTATCCAGTAAGAATTTACTGCCAGCTTAATGTGGGACAGGCCTTGTGTGAGGGTGCAAAATGAAATGTGTCTTAGTGTTCTATTGCTGTGGAGAGACACCATAAACATGACAACTGTTATAAAGGAGAATATTTAATTTGGGACTGGGTTATAGTTCAGAGGTTTATTCCATTATCATCAGGATAAGAAGCATAGTGGCTTGCAGGCAGACATGGTGCTGGAGAAGTAGCTGAGAGTTCTACATCTGGATTACAAAGCAGCCAGAAGAAAAAGAAGCAGGGCCTATCTTGAGCATTCAAAACAAAGCCCACCTTCAGTGACATAATTCCTTTAACAAGACTACATATATTCTCATAAGGCCAAACCTCTTAATTCTGGTCAAATATCTCAACTCCTTAATGACCAATCATTCAAATACATGAGCCTAATGGGGACATTCCTATTCAAAACACCACATTCATCTCCCAGGCCACATAGGCTCAGAGCCATATCACAATGTAGAAATGTAATTCAATCCAAATTCATAGTCTGTAAGAGATTCAACACTGTTTTAAAAATGAAAAGTAAAGAGTCTTTTCTGAGACTCAAGGGAGTCTCTTAACTATAATCTCCTATGAATCAGAAAAAAAGGAACCACATATTTCCAACATTAAATGATACAGGATATGCATTACTATTTCAAAGGGGCATAAAGGAAGCATATAAAGGAAATGCTGGATTAAAGCAAGACTGAAAAACATGTGGCCAAACAATAATCTCTTTATCTCCAGGTCTGATGTCTAAACGCTCTTCAGATTTCTACCTTTTTTCAGCCTTGTTAACTGCAAAACATTTCTCATTTTTGGGCTTGTTCCACTCTCTCTTAACAGTTCTCCTTAGCATGTACCCCACAACTTTGTCATGTCTAACATTTTGGAGACTGCAAGGGAACCCAGGCTTTACCTTTACAGATTCACAAAATGGCCTTTCTAGGCCTCCATGCAGGGACACTCCTCACACATGTGTGGCCTCATCAGCTTTCCTTACTCACTTAAGGAGATCCCACAACCCCTTATTGTATTCTTGACTCTAAAGCTGTAACAAAATGCACAGAGCTGACAACTTCTTCAGCTTATTGGGACTGGAACATGGACTCTCATATTTTCACCAGATTTATGTTTTTGACTGTTTCCTTCACTGTCTAAGCTTTGCTGTCCTGGGATTTTCTCTATAGTCCAATCTGTCCTCAAACTCAGAGATTCACCAGCCTCTGGCTCTCCCTTCTGAATTCTGGGATTAAACATTTATGCCAACAAGCTTTTCGATAATTCCATTTCATAAATTGGGAACTTAGCTAGGTTGATTCTTACCCCAAGGTCACCACTTCCTTTATTCCATTTAGAATCAGGATATTCTTTAAACAGTTTTATTGTGATCCTTTTCTCTTTAAGATGCCTATTTTGTATTTTTCTTTGCTCACCTTGCTCTTTTTTATTGTCGATATGCATAATACTGGTCACTAATAATGGACACACAGCATAGTCAATACTAGGTTGTTTTGAAATCTCTTCTGTCAATGTTGTTAAACTAAAAGCATTCAATTTAACTTCAAGCACATTTTTTGGACAAGGGCAGAAAACAGCCATGTTTTCTAACATATAACAGGAATGATCTCTAGGCTACTTACTCACATTGTTCTCTTCTGACACCTCTGGATCGGGGCTGTCATAATCTGAATTGCTCTCTAAACCATTGTATTCTCTGCTCCTACTATTATGTCCCATTAAGTATTCAACTGCTTTCTTAATCCAAAATATTAAGAGTTTACCTTATTTCAATGAACAGATTGTGGACTATCATAGCAATACCTCACACACAATAGCAACTTATGCCTTTGGATTTCTATTGCTCTGAAGAGACACCATGAGCACAGCAATGCTTATTAAGGAAAACATACAATTGGGCAGAGATAACAGTTCAGAGAAGCCCATTTTAATCTATGTTAGGCCTTATGGAAATTGGAGGGCCATGTGTTGGTACACCAAGAAACATTGATTTGATAAGGTGGAAAAGTTAATACTGACAGGGAGTGATCCAGAATATCAAACTTGGTCTTCTACATTCATGCCACACTCACTTTTTGTGTGTACACACATGCAAACATACATACAAACAGAGGTGAACACTCATACACAAACATACATGTCTGTGCATGTTCATACACATACAGGAGACTTCATAGAAGATATAGGCAGAAAGAAATTGAGAGTGAAGGTTTATGAAGAACTGCTGCAGAGCAGTGTTTTCTAGACCTAACTGTACCATTGCACTTACACACACTCTGCAATCCTCTCATGAAGCCTCCATACCTCAGCTACATCATTTGGGTATCAGGGTCCTCTGACTTGGAAATTTAAACTTTTACATAAAACTTTTATGGTTAGTTAGGGAAATGGTTTAGTGTGTAAGAACACTTGCTAGCTAAGGAAAAAGGGTTGAATACAAATTCTTGTAAGCCATGTAAATAACCAGGTAAGCTCATGTACCTACATGTAACCATAAAAGAATAGGCCAGGAATGGGGAATTCTGGGGCTTGCTGGCTACCAGTCTAACATTGGACTCACTAAAAGCCCTGTCTCATCAGAATAAGGTGAATATTGATAGAATAGAACATCCATAAGACAACTCTACGGCTTGGGCTTAAACACAGGTTAGAGCATGAATGCACACACACACACACACACACACACACACACACACACACACACACACAGTTTCAATGAGTAACTTTTTCCTTAGGAAACTAAGCTGATACTTGGACCAGAAGCAGCAGCAATTCATGAAGAGAGGCAGGATTGCTTAGAGCTTAAACTCCACTTTGACTGTGTTCCCTATATTTTGCTTCTGGGCCAATCAAACACATAATGTAACTTCCTAAGTGATTTAGAACTTCTGATGAAGCAAACCATCCCCTTAATTTTCATCTTCTTATCATTTTTCCTAATTTATAACAAGATATATCAGTAATGGAGAAAATGTCATATCTATTCAAGAATCTCACATATTAATCTTGGGCCTTCCACCCCCTTCCTTTCTGTCACCCTGGTTCATCAAGGTCTGTATCTTTCCAAGTGCTGCCAGAAGATGTTACTGGACAAATAGAATGCAAACAGCTCACAGGGCAGGAGAGATTCTCTCTTACCTTGAAGCTCCCTCTGTGAGACTTTGTTCACCTGCAAGCTCTCTGAATCCTTCCACTTTTGAAATGTTGTCCCAGATGTGAACTGTGTAAGCATTACACCTCCAAATAGAATCCTTATTCCACTTCTGCCAAAGTTCCTGGAAGTCATCAAAGTTAACAATACCACAAGGTCAAGGGGGTAGTAGAGGAGTCTGTAAATTTAGACTTATTCCAACAAACCACATATTCCACCTGAGTTGTTTGTGGATGTGGGATATTGTGATTGGGTATCATTTTGCATCAGCAGAATGGCTGCCTCTGCTGTCAGCACACAGCAGGTAGCTGGAGGTTGGAAAATTTTATGGAAGCCACTTTCATTACAATACATTTATTTCATGTAAACAGTAGAAATAAAGGCAAAACTCTTCCAGGAATAAGATGCAAGTATTAGAACTTTATTTTTCAATATGAATGTATGCATTTGCCTTTGAATTAAAATAAAGAATAGCTTTAAGGCATCTCAAAGTTTTCTATACATTTTTTCAGTGTTGCTGAGTTCTGCTGAAAATCTATTCTCCCAACTAAACTGTACAGATTCATAATAAATTGTATATATTTTTGGTCTTGAAGGCTAATCTCCATATTAACAACATTTGGAAGGAAACACTTAATAATAATGAATAATTAGAAAAAATAACATTTTCAAAATAGAATGAGCTTAATTTTTAAGTAATTACACTCTATTGGCTTTCTAGTTTTTTTTTTTTTTCAATTTTCTTCTTTTTATTCAGTTTTCACTTGCACATGGTTGTGCAGGCACCCATGGCTGCTGTAAGTGGCACAGTTAGGTCTAGAAGATACTGTTCTGCAGCAGTCCTTCCTAAACCTTTGCTCTCCATTTCTTTCTGCATGCATCTTCTATGAAGTCCCCTGTAAGTATATGAACATGCACAGACATGTATGTTTGTGTATGTGTGTTCACCTCTGTTTGTATGCATGTTTACATGTGTGTATACACTAAAAGTGTATGTGACATGGATGTACAGGGCCAAGTTTGCTGTTGGCCCTCTGTTACAATTAACTTTTCCATCTTATGAATCAGTGTCTCTTGGAGTACAAACACATGGCTCTCCAATTTCCATAAGGCCTAAAAGAGATTAAAATGGGTTTCTAAACACACAATAATGGAGCCAAAACCAGCTTTCTACTTCATGTCCTCATGTGGGTCTAGGTATAGAGACACCAAGGTACAGAGGAACCACTGCATATACGCTTGAGCTACAGTATGGCAAGTACATAGTGCATGGGCTTGAGTACAGCATGGTGGATTCCTGCCACTGTACACAGTGGCATTAGCAAGCCACACAGTATGGTACATGGTGGATATAGCTTTTGCTAGTACAGACAAAAAAAAAAAGGAAGTAAAACAAAAGAAAAAAGTTTCTGGGCTACATGCTGCTGGATCGAGGCATGGAACCCCTGCCTCCCAGAGTCAGCAAAGAGCATGGTTCTCAGAGCTATAGGTAAATTAACTCTGCAATGCTGAAAGCTGAAATGGTCAGTCAGCAGCCAAGGCTGCCACTATAGTCCTAAACTGAATCAGTTTTTCAATTTAAAACCTCTCTTGGCCAGAGAAGGATTGTAGATTCACAATGAGATAGATTCAGATGAAATAAACCTCTAAATGGTTTACATTGTGTGTAAAAATGTACATAGGCTTGGAAGAGAGAGGAAAAGTAGGATCCACAATTATATAAAGAAATAGTTTTAAAAAATAAGTCTTTAAAGAGACAGAAAAAGTAATAAAAATAAGCCACATAAAAAAGGAAATCACACAGAGAGTCTAGATTATATTGTCTTTGGGATTTTTTACTGTACAGAGATATTTGATTGTAAAGGCTGCTCAGTTAAACCAATATTTATATTGTAAAGGTATCGTGACTTTAAAATTCATGTTTATGGATATGTTGCTCTGGAAAAGAGACTCTTCTTTTGTTTCCACAAGAAGCAAGAATTTGTGGATTTGTTTTGGTTTAAGATGGATCAGATTTGATCAAGCCAGACCTCCTGAATCTTAACAAATGGTACCTATCTATCAACAAAGGTTATTGCCAGTCTTCCCAGGACTTGACTATTATCTCAAATTTTCTCAGAGTCCCCATAAGACTACCAGTGACCTTATAAGCAGGAAGTAGCCTAGAACACTACATCCACATTCCCCCAAAAATGGATTGTTGATGTTTGCCTTTGTTTAGGTTGTTGATTACAAATTGTTATTGCTCATAGTAAATCTCTTTCTAAAAGAAGAAAGGAGATTTTATATAGAAATATAGGATATAGATATGATAGGATAAAATGATAATTATTGAACTACTTTTAAAGAGCAACAACTTGTTTGAAATGTTTTACATTTCTATGGATTTTAGTTTATTGATACAAATGTAAAGGTAATTTTGTTATACTGTATGCATATTTCTACTCTTGTTTAAGATACTATGTTTTTACAGCTCATTTTAAATTATAATATAGTGATATTTTATTTGTATTGAAATGTGATTTTATTTGTATGTTAATAAAGTTGCCTTGAGGTCAGAGCAAGTCAGAGCAGAAGCTGAGCTGTAGTGGTGCACGCCTTTAATCCCATCAAATGGGAGGCAGAGCTAGGTAGATCTCTGTGTGTTCAAGGACAAAGCCAGCATGGCAGACACACACCTTTAGTCTCAATAGCAACCATAGAAGACCTGTAGGTCTGTACAAACAGGCAGTGACGAGGAGGTAATGTGGCTGGGTTTTCAACCAATGAGAAAACAGAACAGAAAATCTATAAAAAAGATAGGACACACAGAGGTAGCTCTCTTGTGGAGAGGAAGAACAGCAGAAGCAGTGAAGGGTAAGGTTTTCTGCTCTTTCTCTGACCTCGTGGTTTTTAACTTCTGTGTTTCTTATTTAACAAGCTGGTTACATCTACATTATAATGCACAATTAAGAAATACAGATTAATAATTAGTCTTCTATGATAGTCAAACTTATAGTCACCTTAGTTAAATTTTCTAGGTATACATACATATAATTCAATTATGTAGGTAATCTTCAAACACTTTAAAGACCTACAGAATGTGGCATTTAAAATGTTTTAAAAACTTACTTTCAGGACAGTGAGACACATCTGCTCCTGGCAACACTGATTTACTTCAAAGAGGAAGATGGGTGTTGAAGACACTCCATATGGAGTTTATCTTCTTCTTGGAAAACATAGCCATTTGGGCAAGAAACTGTTCTTGCCTGGAAAGCTGGACAAAATATTTTATAAACTGGACATACAGGAACCATAGTAAAATAACCAATGAATTTGAAAAAACAAGGCAATATGGTCCTTTAGGTTCCTGCTTCTCAGAGGAGACTACTAGACATTCTACAGGACACAGGAAAAAAAATGACTGAGAGAATAGGTCTGTAGGCTAATGATAGATGTTCCAACATTACAGAGGAACTTTGGATGACTATCCAGGCAGGCAGCTGTCTCTGTCATTTCCAGAATGTTTGAAGTTACTTACAATGCATTTCCTGCTTACTTAGGTAATATATTCTTCTGAGGTCTTTGATGTAGTAAAAGACTAGATAGTTATAATTTTCTTTTGTTGTGATAAAAGTTCAATTAGATATAAAACTCTAGACTCAACAATATAGGATAGATAGACCATTTTAATTTTGCCAAATATGAATGAAGTAGATATTGTAATTGTAATTCCTACTTGATAACTGTTCTATTATATGTAATTTTACTATGTTAATGTTAAAACCTTTCTTTTTGATCAGACAGAAAAGGAAAAATGCTGTGGGATAAAGCTTTTGTACACTGGTTTAATAAAATGCTGATTGGCCAGTAGCCCAGCAGGAAGTGTAGGCAGAGTAAGCAGACAAAAATTCTGATAACAGGAAGAGTTGAGTCAGGACTTGCCATACAGACACAGAGGAAGCAAAATGACAAGACAGAACTGAGAAAAAGTACCAAGATACACAGCTAAACATAGATAAGAATTATGGGTTGATTTAAATGTAAGAGCTAGTCAGTAATAAGCCTGAATAATGGCTGAGCAGTTATAATTAATATAAGTAAGCTTCTGAGTGATTATTTTATAAGTGGGCTGCAGGGGCTTGGTGGGACCAGAGAAACCTTCCAACTACAGTCTCTTAGTTTGAGTGCTCATAATGAATAATCATCCAAGCCAGCTTTCCCTGGGGATATCCTAGGCTCTGCTTTCAGAAGCTGGAATTGCATGTGGGCCCTGTCCTGATCATTTATGTGTGTTCTATGGATACACACTCCAGTTCTCATCCATGCACAGCAAGTACTTTAAACACTGAGCTATAACCCTAAATACACTTTCTTAAATGAAGATATGGGCTGCAATTTTTCTTAACATCAGAAAATTTTCCATGGCATAAAGGGTACAAATACAATTTATATCTCACAGAAAACAAACAAAAATTAAAAAAAAAGAAGTTTGTTATTTTAAAAATGAATCATAAATGGCTTTTCTTTTGCATGGAATAGTATATGCCACAGGCCTGAACGGTCTTTAGATGGTCAAAGGATCCCTTAGAGAAATGAAGAAGTAAGTTAGTAAAGAGGAAGGACTTGAGTTTTTCCCCAGAACCCACATGAAAATACTTGGCATGGAGTGTGACATGCTCACCCTGGACAAGCACTTGATGTGATCTCTCAGTAATAACATAATGGGTAAAGTCATTTTCTCTTTAGTTATTCTCTATCATTCTGAGACCTTCTGTGTTTCTATCCTATTGTTTGTGCTTTCCCACTTCTTACAGCCTTCTCCTGTTCTTTCACCTCAGACAAATATTATTTTTATTCATAACTGAACTTCATGAAGGTCTTTATCAGTCCCTTCTCTATCCATTAAGTATCAAGTAGGACTAGAGAGTAGAACTGTAACAGAGATATTCTTACACACCCAACTGACAACATACTGACATACCCAACATACAGCACCTTATTTTATAAATGAAAACAGAAAAGTTCTAATATATATTTGAAATTTGTATTACTATTTATTTTTAAATACATTTTTATTTATTCTTTGAGAACTCATACATACATATTTTGTTCATACTCATCATCTCAACACTCAAACTCTCCCCAGAGATCCTCACTGTATCCTGCCTCTAATGTCATGTGCACACTCCATAACTCTGTAAGTATAATTAGTGTTGTTTGAATAGGTATTTAGAGCCATGCACTGGAACATGGACAACAAACTAGAGACCAGCCTTTGAAACTCTTGATTCACTCCCCACTCACTCCCTCACTCTCACCCACTAAATAGCTCATCCAGAAACAGGGCTTATGACTACTACCCTCCTTGATCCTAGAATGTTGACTGGCTTGATATTGTGCAGGTCTTGTTTGAGCAACTACAGTTGCTATCAGTTTCTAATTGCAACAGTCCTGTCTTGTCCAGAAGACAGTGTTTTACAGTAGTCCATCATAACCTCTAGCTCTTAAAGTCTTTCCATTTATCTTCCATGATTTTCCCTGCACCTTGACTTTAATTTAGGGTTGAGCATTTCAGCGTTACATTCTCTGTCTGTAAGCTCTCACTTCAGAGGTAGAATAAAATCCCATATATAATGGTAACACTCATAAAATGGGATTTAAGAAAGGAAATCTGTCTTCAGGAAAAGTAGCATAGAAGCATGTGCAAGATTAAGATATCTGCTGATCACACCACATAGTACATCCAAGAATGCATCCTGACCTGGACTTCCCATTTTTCAGCAGCTCAGAAGACACAGTAAACTTTAAGCTCCCAAACAGAAAAAAACAAAAAAAACACGCCCCCCAACAAAAAAAAAAACCAGAAACAGCTCTTCATGGGTTATGTAGGTGTTTTAGTACTGAATCCAAAAATATTTCACAAGCTATAAAACTAACAACTTAAAATGCACATTTCAGTTCCTCTTAACATACTCACAGTTTATCACAGTGATTGCATATTTTCATTACATTAAAGGAAATTCCACAGCCTTTGGCCATTATCCCTCAATTTAAGATTTAGCTGTGTGTTTTCTAGAAAGAATTTTATGGTTTTATCCCATATGTTTACTATATGACCTGCAAACACATCTCAGAGACATTAGAGGCTCTGTTTCAAACCACTGCAATAAAGAAAATATAGCCATAAAGAGAGTCACAAACAGTTTTATGATTTCCCAGTGCATGTGAACTATGACCTATGTTCTCTCAATATGTTTTAAATTTAAATGACTTTGTGATGATTAGGAAAGTTTTGGTACATTTTCAGGCTATTTTTTTTGCCCATGCACATGCATGTGTGAATACACACACACACACACACACACACACACACACACACACACACAGAGTGTAGGAGGAACCATTTACATAAGCAACACACTGGTGGATTAAGGTAATATGTGGGCTATTGGTGTAGTAGGAAGAAGAGACTTCTAGATTGGGATGAGCAGAGAAATCTTTCTAAACGAGGTAGACACAGGTCTTAAAGCATAAAATCAATAAGCAAATAAAGAGGTATCATTTATAGGTAGGAGAAATTCTATGAAAAAAACTTGTGGGGTTGGATTTGATTATAACTAACAGATATGTAAAATTTCCAGGGTAATGAAGACTTCATAAGTACCTGCAACATATTATTAAATTATATTTATAATTTTTTGTACATGTTTTTGATGTGATGACTAGTGCAATGTCTAATGAACTGCCAGAGTTCAGCTTCTTGTATTATAAATTAAATGAACATTTTCTGAGTTTAGACAAAGAGGAAAAATGATTAATAAAGTATTTACATTTATTTTAATATCTGCCAAGGTGCCAAAAATTGGCTATCTATTATCATGGAAAAACTTACTTAATACAGGTTTGATAAGTGGATTTTCTTGTTTGTACAAATAAGGAATTAATGGTGAAAGTGGGGTTATGTGAAAATAATAAACTTTTAAATTCCAGGAAAGTGATCAGGAGATGTATAGCTGAATATTGTCTTATATCTATTTTTCAGCCTTTAAAGAATCTCCACAATGATTTCCATTGTGGCTATAAAAGTGTGCACTCCACAATGAATAAAGAGTTATTCTCTTTTCTTCGCATCTTCACTAGCATATGCTCTCTTGTTTTTGCATTGCAAAAACTTCATTGTATTGCAGAGTTGCTTGCTCACCCATGTTCACTGGTGCTTTATTCACAATACTGAAGATTTTAAAAACTGCCTAAATATCCATCAAGTGATGAGTGGATACAGAAAATGTGCATTTTCAAAATGAAATACTACTAAGCTATTAAAAATGAAATTTAAAATTTGCAAGTAAATAAATAAAACTTGAAATAATTATCCTGAGTGAGATATCCCAGTACCAGAGAAAAAAATATCTCATGTTTTCTCCCATATGTAGAGGTTAGCTTGGAAGCTTTAGATCTGGGTGTTCTATGGGAATACTCACGGAGACTACATAATTGGCAAGGTTCCCATGAGGGGTGGATCTTTAAATGGAGGAGAAATAGAATTTAGTGTTATGAAAGGGGAAATTGAAATAAGGAAAAAAGTGCATGGTAAAGGGGATGGCATAGGGGTTTCAAGGGGATGAGAGGACAGAACAGAGGCAAAAGTATGGGAAGAAGGAATTAAGATATTTTGAAGAAGCCATATAGAAAACAATTGTATTTACTTTAAATACAGCAAACCTATAATTAGACTACAGTACTCTAACTAAATATCACACACTACCAAATAAGACATCCAGTATGAGGAATGAGTGTTTGGTCACTGGAATTCCACCAACACTTCCAAGCAGTGCAGACAATTGCCAGTTCTATTAGTTACCCTGCAGAACTTACATTTTTACCTTATTAATAATGGAACCACATATTTGAATCATTGGGCATGGAGAAATCCAGCTGTTAAACATCTGGAAACTACATCTATACTGACTAATATTAGTAATGCCAGAAGATTGTATGTATGTTACTAGACAAGAAAATGAATCATCAATCTCACCCAGCTGTGAACCCTGTAAGATACAACAATGATCTGCCTCTCAATAAATGGCTACTAGAGCAATACTGGGGTGAATGTTCTGAGAGTAACCAATTACTTTTCTTAAACTTTTGTTTAAGGTTTGCTTTATGAGATGGTACCTGTACCCTATGCTGCCAATGTGCCAAGAACTCTAGCCAAGATAGGAACGGATACCTAGGGGAAAACTTATCACTATTATTTTGTTAAATAACTATAGTAACAAAATATCTCCTAACTACATATTGCTATATCCATAGGTGAATGCGTCATTCAATTTTCATAAGAGAAATGTCTTGAAGTAAATAGCAATTAATTCACACACCTAGTTAAAGTGCACAGAAAGAGTCTTTGGAGTGCCCAGACCTAAGTAGAACATGTATGGCATACTCCTTTCCTCATGGTTCAAGAAAGAAATGATGATAAGATTGTAGATTGTAGGGTCAGAGGTAGTGAATGACTTCAAGAAAACAGTATTTTGTACTTAGTAGGAAAGACACACATATAAACTCCCAGAAACTATGTGAGTATACACAAGTCTTTCACTTGTTCAAATATCTGAGGTTAGAGAAAGGGAGATAAAGACAAAGCACCATGCATACCCAAGGAACTAAAACTATTCCCTAACTGCTTGCAGAGGAAAGTTATTTTTCTCCAGTGGTGTTTCACCTAGTATCTTGACTACATTCCAGAGCAGACTTTAGTTAACATAAACTTGACTCAATGTGTTTATGGGAGAGAGAAAAATAGTAAAAAGAAAGGGAGAGAGAGAGAGAGAGAGAGAGAGAGAGAGAGAGAGAGAGAGAGAGAAGGGGGAGAGGAAGAAGAAGAAGAAGAAGAAGAAGAAGAAGAAGAAGAAGAAGAAGGAGGAGGAGGAGGAGGAGGAGGAGGAGGAGGAGGAGGAGAAAGAAAGGAAGAAAGAAAGAAAGAAAGGAAGGAAGGAAGGAAGGAAGGAAGGAAGGAAGAAAGGAAGAAAGGAAGGAAGAAAGAAAGGAAGAAAGAAAAGAAAAGGCTGAGTAGTTAAGTAGGGAGCTAGGGGAAGTAGATGAATACAAGAAGAATACATATGTTGAACTCCCAGATAATTAATAATAACTTTATTAAAAACAGGGTGACTTGTTTGATTTTGATACTTTGTTTCATCATCAGAAAATGTGACATTTTTGTTTAAATAATATGCTACTATCTACATTGAGGTACTGGTAGGAGAAAGACTGAAATATGCACCTGGTAAATACATAAATAGATTATGCATGCTAGCACATATATGATAATTTGAAATAAATTAGACTTAGACTTAGGAGTATCAGATGATAGAATTCTTTCTGAGGAATCCTTACCCACACTGACTTGCTTTACTTCTTATTTATATCCTAAATAATTGACGAATAATGTGAAAAATCTAATATTGTTCAACTCAATATGTAAAAAGATTTGGGCTCCTTTTCTACCAGGAGAATTTAAAGTTAGTCTTCTCATTCCCAGGATGGGTCTTATGGCCATTGTAGATGTCAGTTTTATTTCATCCAGCTAGTTTCAGATCTTCAAAATTTGAGTGACTAACTTATTTCTTTGATGAAATCTGAAAAATAAATTAAAAAATTATTGAAGAAAGGATTTGTACATAAATCAATATGAGAGGAAGATGTATTAAATTCCTATTTTCATGCTGGACAATTGGATTAGTATAGATCAAGTGCCTGTTTAGCAAATGTGAGGATCAGAATTCAGATTCCAAGAATCTACAAATACCTGAGCAGGTATGGCAACCACCTGTTACCCAAGAAAGCAGAGATAGGGGCTCAGTGGGGCAAACTTGACAGCTAGACTAGCTAAACTTGTAAGTTCAAAACAAACTGTAATAAGTAAAATGGAGAATAATAAAGGAAGACATCTAATGCCAAATTTGGATCTTTGCAGGCACAGTTTTTTGTTGTTGGTGGTGTGGTTTTTTTGGCACAGGCACACACACACACACACACACACACACACACACACACATGTGATGTTCATACACATACACATATGGCTACCACTATACAATCAATTATATGAAGTTCTGCATCTATCTATTATTTGCATTAGTCGTGTCTATTCTCATTTGTATCTTCTTGTTTAGGTGTAATTTCTAGCTTAACCTTCTGCCCCTATCCATACCTTGTTTGTATGATGCTACAAGCTCAATCATTTTGTTCAAAGACAATGAAAATTACATACAACAACATGAGGATAGAACACTTTTCTAAAAACTTAATTTGGTAAATCCCCTAGTTATTTTCAGCATATTTTATTGTGCAGTTACCTGCAACTCATTAACCAGTTAACTCGTTGATAGATTAAATAGAGTGATGCCTACTGCTATCACAAAGTAACTCTTGAAAAGAACATTGTAAGAATATGAGCAAGAAATATGACTCTTCAGTACCAAGGAAAAAAGAAAAATCTATCTAGGTTTCACTTGTGCTGGACTGCTCAGCTCTTTTGTGGTTGGTTTTCATACTTTATTGGTTCAAGAATCTAATAAATACTGGAAATAGTTTTTGTTATAATAACCACCAAGAAACATAAAAATTTTCAATGTTTTTGAAATTATGCTATTTAATCTCATGACAGATTCAACATTCAAATGTTCTTGATTTTTAATATTAATCATGAGGGTGAGTTTGCTGAAAATAATAATGAGAAAAAATAAATGTAGTTCATCAATGTATTATTCAAAGTTCTCTAAAGAAGCAGAACTGATGTAATAAAATTATATATATATATATATATATATATATATATATATATATATACAGTTATAGTTATATATACATAGTTATATACAGTTATGGATATGTGTGTGTCTGTGTGTCTGTATCTATGTGTTGGAGGTTTATTAATTGGTTTATAAGATATAGTCCAGCTAGTCCAACAATGACTTCTCACAGTGGAGAAGTCAATAATTCGGTAGTTATTCAGTCTATAAGTCTGGGTGTCTCAGCAGTTTAAATCTGGAACTTTGGAGGATTCTGGGTGATCTTCTAGTCTTCTGTCTGCGTGGGAAGCCTGACAAATTTGATTCTAATGCTGGTAAAGATAAGCTGCAGGAACAGAATAGGTGAATTTTCCAGAAAGAGTGAGGGCAAGCAGGTAAAAGCCAAAGCTTCCTTCTTCCTTGTCCTCTTATGTGGACTGTCACAAAAAGGTGCCACACATATGTAGGGTGGGTCTTTCTGCTTCAAATTATCTGATAAAGAAAATCCCTTATGGGAGTGTCCAGTGGCTTGTGTTTCAAATAATTCCAGATCCAGAAAAATTTACAGCAATATTAGGCTTCAGTATCACATTGTATCTTTACGTTTCATAGCCTCTAGTGTTTATCACTTTGCACTTAGTGTTTCTTATAGAATAAACATCTCTTTTCTAATTAAAAATAAAATGAGTCATCTCTACTTCAAATAGTTCCATTAAGATTAATTAAACTGAAAAGCCTATCAGAGAACCTAACTTGTTTCAGATGATGGACACATTAATTTCTCTTTCCTTTATATTGGTGAGGGCACAAAGTCCACAGAGTACTAGGGAACTAGGGGTGCTAATCATGCAGTGGTCCTGAATGGGGGAGATAAAATCAAATACCCTAAATTCCTTCCAGAAAGGTGAGAGTGCAATTTGTTAAGAAGCTGGCGACCTCTTGGCTATCTGTGGAGGCAAACCTCATCCACCCTTTGGCTACAGAGGCAGACTTCACACAAGTCACTCAAACTGTGTATCACAGACACTCTCTCTATAGATAGACTTAATCCTTTTGGAAATGTCTCATATAATTTATGGCCTGCTGACTTCTATGCTATCTCACCTTCAGAGACCACACTTGATTCTAGACCTTTCAGCTATAGACCCCACTTTCATGTTCACATGAATTTTGTAAAGGAGTTACTAAGTAGTCACAGTATGATGTATTGTGCAGCTATGATTATTAATGATATTAGCATCATTAAAGAGAAACTGCTTTGTACAGAGAAATAATAGTTTCCCTAAATTCAAGAAGCCACCCATAGAAGGCTCCAACTCCTGAAAAAGAAAGGGTATTTGAAAAGAAATAGTCTAAGCTAAAAATGCCAAATGTTTTCCTTGCTCCTGAAACACAAATGCCAATAGAGGTTCCTCTGATCCCCAGTACACAGAGGTCACAGTAACTGTGATCCATGCCATGCTAGCAGCAGAATTTGACAGTGTGATTCACATAGTACTGGTTTTGGAGAGATGAGTCATGAAAAATTGAGGAAGTCTTAGAGTCTAGCTTCATTACTCTGGAGAGTTACTTTATCTAAGCAATTTGTAATATTTGGAATTCCTGAAAGGAGGCACCAAGATAATGCTGCATGGAGTTATTCAGGTAAAGTTTTGGCTTCATTGGAGACTACAAATGGTTGGAGATGCCAGTGCCATGGGAAGTGTGCCAAGAAAGGTTGAATACTAGTTGTGAATTCAACCCAAGACAAAGGTTGTTTGTTGCATACAGCAACACAGTAGCAGGCATGCATTCTCCTTTTGGAATTGACCTGCTTCCATCATGTGTCCAGATGCTAGACTTAGAGTTCCTGGATTTTGGTGTTTTACCTGCTGAATTTGGTTTTGTTTTCCTTCAGTCATTCCTCTGCTATGCCCTGATTATTTTCTTTTGCAACAGACATGTTTTTATTATTAATACTAATACATTAGAAGCATATAACTTAGTTTTGATTTTTGAAGGAACTAATACTTAATGTCTTGAAACTGTTAGTGACTGTAGAGATTTTGATGGTCAACTTATTGAATTTTATATTATAAGGTCTATGAACTTATAGGGACAAGGTGTGTAAGATCATGACTTAAATGTGTTATTTTTGAGTATCAGATTGACAAGGAATGGAGTTGTAATTGTTAGTGTTGATTATGAATTTGACATATTCTACAGTCACCTTGGAAATGGTCACTGGGCAAAGTCAGGGCACAGTTGTGAAGGATTAAGCTAGATTTAAGTTTTGTCTGATACCCTCTGTAAGAGATTGTTTTGATTACATTAACTGATGCATGCAAACATATTTTATTGTGATAGGGACCATTCCCTATGCAGGGGATTTCTACTTACAAAACAGGAAAGATAAGCTGAGCAGTAGTGTTCATACTTTCATTGTTCTTTGTATTGTGGCACTGCATTCAGTGTTACCAGATGCTATAAGCTCCTATTGCCTTGACTTCTCTATGATGTAATATATCCTTGAAATGTGTTATGATGAATGTTTCCTTCCACAAGTTTCTATTGTAAGAGTGTTTTTCATATCAGCAAGAAAGTAACTGAGACTCTTGGGGCATTATACTGCTCTGTAATTAGCTAATGCACATTTAGCATTCTTCTAAAAATCAATTATCAAGACCTGTTATCATTCACTCAGAAAAGAAAGAAATAACATTCTGTTTCAGAGACATCTGAGCAGCCCCTCGCAGGTAATCTGTCACAGCATTATGGTTCAGAATTTTACTTTGTTCTCATTCTCTTCTGATATAATCTGGTTTTTACCATATCAATGACAATATAGTTATTGTTTAATATGATACCCTGTCATAGTGAAATGAGTGAAGTCATCCTCACAGGAGAGGAACCAAATCAAGGTCCTCTGTGGTGATATTTTATTTGAAATGTGATTTTATCTGTATATTAATAAAGTTGCCTTGGGGTCAGAGCAAGACATAGCAGAAGCTGGGTGGTGGTGGTGCATGCCTTTAATCCCAGCACTTGGTAGGCAGAGCTCAGCAGATCTCTGTGTGTTCAAGGATATAGCCAGCATGGAAACACATGTCTTTAATCTCAATACCAAACATAGAAGACCTAGAGGTCTGTAGAGACAGGCAGTGAAGAGGCAGTCATGTGGTTGGGTTTACAACCAATGAGAAGGCAGAACAGAAAGTCTATAAAAAAGAGAAAAAACACAGGAAGTAGCTCTCTTGTGGCAAGGAAAGACAGCAGAAGTAGCGAAGTATAAGGTTTTCAGCTCTCAGCTATTGCTCTGACCTCTTGGCTTTTAACTCTGCAATTTGCTCTGTGTTTCTTATTTAAAGAGACAGTTCCATCTACTGTCCTCTGTCAAAGCATCAACTGTTCTTAGCCTCTTAGAATCTCTCCAGCATATTTAACTCAGCTTTAGTGAGTGGGATAGTGGGTAGGTTGGACACTGAGTGAGGCTAAACTGAACAAATAGTGAGTAATATTTTGGGCAAAACAGACTTGGATAATTCAAAATTTCACTGTTCTGTTCTGCAAAGTACACAATTAGAAACCTATATACTGTATACTTTTATAAATATTTACTTAATTGTTTCATAACATGGATGACCATGAGTAAATGAAACGAAAGGTTTTTAGGTAAGTGATAGAAGGTTTTTGCTGACTGGTTGCAGTCTCCACATGTCCTGGAAGCATAACTCAATAGTTCAGTAACATGGGATTTCCTCCCTCACCAGCAGAACTTCATGCCTCTACCTTCCCTTATATACAGAATGTCCCTGGGCCTGGAGGACTGACTTTATCTGAAAGCTATCTAGAAACAGATAGCTATCTCTAAACCAGATGCCTGTCTCTATGCCAGATGCCTGATTCATCTTTAACTTGACCGCTGATGCTGATCCGTGCTAAGGACATCTGTGCTAGGAGTAATGCTATGTGCTATCTATGCTAGGAACCCACTGCCTTGTGACAGGAGCATGTCATTTAATGCAAATTAAGGTGTGTCCCCAGGCTTCCAAACTCTATATATTCTTTATATTCTGGAACAAAGTTGAACAGATTGACTGGTTTGTCTTCTTGAGGACTGTCTCTCTGTTCATACCCACAGCCATCTTGAAACCCATCCCCTGTTTCTGATCCATCTACCTTCATGGACCATTGCAGTCAATTATCTGGAGGAACCATAGGTAAGAAATGATACATATGAATTATTGAATATAACATTTAACTGGTAACATATATATCCTGTGTGTTTAGAAAAATAATGTATGTAGAAAGTGATAATTATAATAAATGTCACAGGCAATAACATAAATACAAGGTGGCAATAATAATTTATGTGTATATCTACCAGATGCATAACTCTCTAATGGAGAAACCTCATCAAGAAAGGCTTACAGGACCACAGACTCTGAGAACTGTTTGCATCTGTCTGTAATTTTTCTTAGTTCCCAACATTTCTTCCCTAAAAAATAGTTACGGGTATTTTCCGCACTACCTGTGTGTTATCTTATATATGTATTTCATCTACTGAGCACACATATATCTCTGGATGGTCAGGAAGATTATTTCTTCCTAAGCTGTATAATTTTGACAAATAGAAATAATAATAGGATATTTTTCATAGCTCAGGCAGACATAGGCAAATAAGAGTATTCTTAGCTACAAAGACAGCTGTTTATACATTTAACTGACTTAAAAAAGACCTCAGAGAAAATTCAAAGTAGACTGGTTGCCCATTAAATAAATTGCACAAGGACAGATTCCCAGGTGTCTGATAGTTGAACCAAGATCAGGCATAAGACAATTTTAGTGTCAGTTCTTCACTTGCAAAAATCTGGCTGATACCATTAAAGACATAACTTCCTGTACAGATTTTCTCAGCAATTGACTGTCTGCATGTACCCCTAACAACAGTTTTATGATTCAGCCAAATAACTGTTTATTGTTTAGGTTCTGAATTTAAATATTATTCTCCATTGGGAAATCCTGAATACTCAGCCTATGTGCCTCCTGACTCTGTTTCACAAACTATACATCAGGGGACTTGGCTGACATCCAATTACTGCAATGCTTACTTCTCACTAGCTAGTCAGCATGACATACCTAGCTGGAGAGATATTGTGTGATTTCCCATGTGTTATCAGGGTGCTCTGACCCTCAAAATGTAACTCATATATGTTCAGTGTCTTTGCCATTGGAGAAAGCTGTGTAAAAAAGAGATGTGTAGATATGTAGAAGAGTGATGTGTAGCTGGATAGAAGAAAGATGTAGCTGTGTAAAGAGATATGAAGCTGTGTGGAGACAGAGAGATTTTCCAAAGAGAGATTTTTGAAGATGAAGTAAAAAAGAAAATTGCCATCAGAACATCTGTGTTTTCTTTCCTATTACTCCTCACATAGAAAAGTTTAGTTCTTGCTGACACTGTGAATATTTTTGCATACCCTGTGCTACCAGAGGCTAGCCCTCCAGACAACAATAAACAAATATAAATAATGTAGAAAAAGAAACTAAATAAAACACTTAAAGCAAAAATATTCAATAACAAAATTCAAAATTGAGAGGGTTCAACATCGGAATATAAGTAAATAAAACAGAAAAAGATTTAGTGAAATAAAAATCATACCATTTAAAAATACATTCCCTGGGGGGTAAAAAAGAGAAATCAGGAAGTAAGGAGGAAAGGAGGAAGGAAAAGTGGCAGCTAGAGAGGGAGAGGAAAAACTAGGGCAGAGAAAAAGGAAGGGTGAGAAGAATGGAGAGAGAGGGAAAGAAAGAAAGAAATAGAAACTATAGAGATGGATAAGCAGTAAATTGCCCATAGTGTTCTTTTTTTACCAATAGTGTTGTTAAAGAAGGCTCAAAGTCAAAATCCAGAATGCACATTAGGTGGCTCACATCTCATGTAACATCTCCAAAGGTCCTCTGAGGGGACCTACATTCATATACACATAGCCACACAGACTTCCACATAATTAAAAATAAAAAATAAAGCTTTTGAAATAAAAAAGAGAAATAAAGAAAAAGAAAGGAAAGAAGGAAGGAAAAGGGAAGGAGGCAAAGAAGAAAAGGAAAAAAAGGAAGAGAGAAGGAGCATAGACTGGAAGAGAGTGTACTGGAAAAGAAAATATCATTAAAGACATAACTCCCTGTACAGATTTTCTCAGCAATTGATTGTCTGCATGTACCCCTAACATCAGTTTTATGATGAAGGTCTCAGGTTCAGCCAACTAATTATTTATTGTTTAGGTCCTGAATTTAAATGTTATTCTCCATTGGGAAATCCTGAATACTCAGCCTGTGTGCTGCCTAACTCTGTTTCACAGACTAAACATCAGGGAACTTGCTGACACTTAGGAAGAAATCATCTTCCTGACCATCCAGAGATATATGTGTGCCGAACAGATGGAAGAAAAGGCATGGTCTTAAAAAAAATCAAAAGACTACAATGGAAAAAAAAAAAGGCAATGGAATACAGGAGCAAATACCGTTTTCATAGCCTTCCTTATATCAGTAATCAAGAAGCCATGGACAATGACAGTGTCATCCAGCCTGTGCAATCCCTAGCATATAGGAGGTGCCCAGGAATGTGCCCTTTAGACTGTGGTAGCTGAGTTTTCCTACCTCAGCTGTGCAAAACACAAGAGCTGAATCTCATCATTCTTGTATATGCAGGTGTGTGAGAACCAGTTCTTAAAATATTCTGGATATCAAAGAACAGAGATCTGTAAATTGTTAATAGTCACTCTTAAAATAGTCAAGATTATAAAAGGAAAAGGAACTGTTTTATCAAACTTACTGTTCTAAAATGCATGCTAGAAGCTTCATAAATGTTAATTTGTTTAGTTATAACAACAGACATATAAGAACATATTAAAAAGCTTTCTAGTGTGGGGGGTATATGTACATGTACACATGCATATAGAGAAGAGAGCATCTTGGGTGCTGTTTCTCACTCTTCGACTAGAATTTTTTCAGCCTTGGTCTCTCACTGGACTTTAACTTAAAAAGAAGACCAAGGTGACTGCCTCTTTACTTCTCTAGTTGGCAGCGTGATCATTAATAAATAAATAAATGAATAAATAAATACCAGAGATGGTTGATTTTATAATGATCATGGGAGAGTTATTCCTAAATTTGAGGGCAAATAAAGTATCTTGCAATAGCCATATTCATTCAGATCACCAGGCATTTTACACTCTCAGTTTTAGAAGAAAACATGAGTAATGTGTTCAATCACAAAGATAGGCACATGTGGCAAAATAGTTTTGTTTTTTTTTGTTTGTTTGTTTGCTTTTTTTTTTTTCCCCGTAGAGGTATATGAATCCAACAACAGCTGAAGTAAGTCCATTCCTATCCAGTACACCTGAGAGGAGCACGAAAACACATTGCAAGAACAATTAGCTATTCCGAAGAACCTAAGGTCACAATACTCTTGTCCTGTTTTCTTATAAGCACTCAGAATTCTTCTTTTATGGCTCCATTACTTGCCAATGCTCCAGTAGCTGGCCAGTGAGCCCCACATCCATTGTGTCCACCTGCCCAGCACCGAGATTACAAAATCTACCATCACTGGCTTTTATTTGTCTATTATTTTTTAATGTGGATCAAGGGATCAGATTCGGCCTTCTATTCTTGCAAGGTAAGCACTTTGTAAACTGAGCTAGCTCTTTGAACTCCAAAATATATTTCTTAAGAAACTCAGAACATTTACAATATTTCTGAATTTCACCTAGCTTTGTAGATTATATGTATACAGCAATTCTTGGAATTTTAAAATTTATAATTTTGCTCTCTTGCCAAAACCACTTCCATTTATTGGAATATCAGGTGAGACAGGCTTCTGCACATGCATGTTCCTTTTTATAGTGGTCCCTTCTGTGCTCTCCCTCCCTCTCAGTTCAGACTCCATGGGAAGTTTTCTCTAAATGACTTACAAATATGTCCTCTTCTCTTCCATTTTACAGTTCCTAAGCTACTCTGTTTTGTCATCTTCTTCTTATTTCATAGATAACATCAATACCTACCCTTCTATCACAAAAACTCACCTGTCTGGTTTATTTTTCCATGATTCCATAAAATGCCTTTTGTCTGAAGCACATAGAAAATAGGTGAATAGGTCTTCAAAAATGTATCAATGGGTCTTCAACAGATAAATGATCTAATCATTAGAATAAAAAAAAAATTATTTTCATATGTTTATGTATTTGGTGGTAGGTGGTGGTAATTATGTTATAATACATGTGTTATTGAGAGGACAGCTTTCAAGATTTGGTTCTTTTCTTCAACCATATGTGTTCTGCAGACCCAACTCAGGTCATCAGGATTTGCTGCAAGCACCTCTATCCATATCTTTATTTTTTTTTAATTTTGTTTTTTTTTTTGAGACAGGGTTTCTCTGTGTAGTTTTGCGCCTTTTCTGGAACTCAATTGGTAGACCAGGCTGGCCTTGAACTCACAAAGATCTGCCTGCCTCTGCCTCCTGAGTGCAGGGACTAAAGGCGTGCACCACAACTGCTGGCCTCTATCCATATTGTAAGAAATCACTTCCTCACAATTTGAAATTTACTGTGGATACTACAATAAAAAGACTTTTTACAAATTTAAGTTGGCAAGATATAAATAAAGGTTATATGTACAATCTGAAAGCAGATAAATTAAATTTATGCCTGACTTCCTTTACTGAACCTGTTAATGACTGGCTGATCTTGAAAATGTTGCTTATCTTCTAGGACCTTCAATTTCCTCTAAGACAGTCACAGTAACAGCATTTCCTATTGATGCCTTATAATAGGATGAATCAGCAGAGCATCTATAGTGATATTTAATTTGTACTGAAATGTGATTTTATTTGTATATTAATAAAGTTGCTTTGGCCATAGCAGAAGCTAAGTGGTGGTAGTACACACCTTTAATCCCAGCACTTGCGAGGCAGAGCTAGGCAGAACTCTGTGTGTTCAAGGATACAGCCAGCATGGAGACACAAGACTTTAATCTCAATATCAAACATAGAAGACCTGGAGGTCTGTACAGACAGGCAGTGACGAGGAGGTCATGTGGTTGGGTTTACAACCAATGAGAAGGCAGAATAGAAAGTCTATTACAAAATACACACACACACACACACAAACACACACAGAGAGAGAAAGAGAGAGAGAGAGAGAGAGAGAGAGAGAGAGAGAGAGAGGTAGCTCTCTTGTGGAGTGGAAAGACAGAGCATCAGTGAAGGGTAAGGTTTTCAGCTTCAGCTATTGCTCTGAACCCTTGGCTTTTAACTGTGCAATTGGCTCTATGTTTCTTATTTAACAAGATGGTTACATCTACATTTGGCACCCACCTTGGCAAGAAATCATTAAAGAAACACTTGGCTTGGCAGTGGGTCTGACTTCCTGCCTGGGCAGGCCCAGCTCCCTAGCTCAGGCCTTGGCTTAGGACTCAGGCCCAACCTACCTTAGCTACAAGCAGCTACCACCACAGCTGGAGTTACCTGCTTAAAAAGCCAGTGCTACAAACAACCTAGGCTTGCAGAACCTACTGCTAACTTCAGTAGCTACACACAACTGCAGATAGACTGCTTTTGTCTGAAAAGCCAGTGCGCATGGTCAGTCAGAGCTTAAGGGAGCCAGGGCCCAGGCTCGACTGGGCTCAAGCAGGAACATGTGGTTGGATTCAAGCTTTTAGCCAGAACATGGCTAACCTTGCTTCCTTCCTTCCTTCCTTCCTTCCTTCCTTCCTTCCTTCCTTCCTTTCTCTCTCTCTCTCTCTCTCTCTCTCTCTCTCTCTCTCTCTCTGTCTCTCTCTGTCTCTCTCTCTGTCTCTCTCTCTCTCTCTCTCTCTCGATTCCCACCTTGGACACTAGGTAGCTGTTTTGAAATTCCCTCGGATTTCTATTGTTCTATGCAGACTTGGTAAGTCAATTATATCAGATATTTTAAAGGAAACTATTTAAAAGAAAAAAATCCACAATAAAAAAAATGGGTTTTATTTGTACATTGGAAGAAAATTGTGCTTTGTTTGAAATTTTAGATAGGCTGACAATGAAACAACTATATGAGAAGATTAATGTTGATCGAATTATGCACATTAATCTTCTTATCCTTATTTTACTATTTAAAAAGGTAGTCAATTTTAGTGTCAGGATAAAAATTTTAGAAAAAAAAACTTATTGAACCTGTTAAAATGAATTATAGAGAAATTCAGATTCAGAAAGAACAAGTTAACAGTGAAGTTGTTTCAGGAATCGATTATAAGGTTATAGAAAGAAAGCCTGTTTTCAAACAATCACCCTTAATTTATCCAGTAACCATACAAGAGCTACCTGGTCAGGAGAATGCACAAAATATTTGGACTCCAGTTGAAATGTTAGACTTACAAAGGTTTAAGGAGGCAATAGTATCTTATGGCATGCATTCCCCATATGTAAAGCAAATGTTAAACTCCTGGTCAACTTATAATTGGATTATACCACAGGACTGGCAGGAGCTTGCACAGGCTGTTCTGGAACCCTGACAACAGCTCCAGTGGCAAATGTGGTTCAAAGAGGAAGCTAAAAACATAGCAAAACAATGTAGGGATAAAGGTAAACAAGTCTTCCAGAATCAGCTTGTTGGAAAAGGCCAATATGCTGCAATACAAACACAATGTTTATATGATATCCAAACTCTAATTCTATGTCAAATGGCAGCCTTAAATGCATGGGACAGAGTTGAGGAACCAGGAAAAAAAGCTAAGTCATTTACAAAGGTTATACAAGGCCTAAAAGAATCTTTCATAGATATCTTACAAAGACTGACTTCAGCAGTAAAGAGAATGGACCCAAATTCAGAAGCTAGCCAGATAATAATTGAATCTTTGGATTTGAGAATGCAAATGCAGTATGCAAGAGAATAATCAGGCCATTAAAGGCAAGATCTGCACCCTTGGAAGACTGGATTAGAAACACAGATAGTGTTGAGGCTCATGACTGTGATGATATGTGGATAGGAGAAGCAATTTCAAGAGGTTTGAGGAATGTCAGATGTTTTTGATGTGGAAAGCAAGGACATTTGAAAAGGGACTGTAAACAAGGTATTTCTAAAAACAATGTTTCTTCAAGGAACAATGCTAACAGAATATTCCTTCCTTCTGGAGTATGTGGAACGTATGGTAAGGGAAAACACTGGACCACCAAATGTAGATCAACAGGGGACAGACAAGGTACTACTTTGCCTCAGTCTTTGGGAAACTCCCAGAGTGGCCTCAGGTAGGCCCGCACAGAGAATCCAGTTTAGACTTTTCCTGCAGTTGTAGAGGAGACCCTGTCTCAGAGCAATTAAATTTCCAAATGCCTATTGGAATAAACCAGGCTACTCAGATTAATGGAACAACTGACACAGAGAGAAGAGAAAATTCAGGAGAAAACATAAAGAAAAATTTTTGGCAAACTTCTATAAATGAATAAAGACCAAAATTAACCATAAAAATAAATGGTGTTTTGTTATCTGGTCTGGTAGACACAGGTGCTGACATGACCATAATTGCATTAGAATTTTGACATCCAACTTGCCCTCTTCAGGAGGTAAATGTTCAACTGTTAGGAATTGGGAACATTGTCTCAAGTGAAACAGAATGCAAGATGGCTCGAATGTACAAGTCCAGAAGGACAGAGGGGCATATTAAAACCATATGTGGCTAACATAGCTATGAACCTGTGGGGTCGAGACCTGTTACAACAATGGAATACTCATATTAACACCCCTCCAACCTCAGAAAGAAATCATGAACTAGCACACGTTTCTGAGAGAAATATTAAAAGGTATTATTCTAATGAGTGGTCACCAGCCATCCATATTATACAGGAACAGGGCACAAAAACTGATGATCTTCCAAAGACACCAACAGCTCTACCTTTAAAATGGTTAACAGAGAAGCCTGTAGGGTTCATCAATGGCCTTTAACAACAGAGAAACTCCAGGCTTTAGAAGGGCTGGTAGAACAGTTAAATGCTCAGCATATTGAAGAATCAACCAGCCCTTTGGAATTCTCCTGTATTTGTTATTAAAAGGCAATCTGATAAATGGAGAATGGTAACAGACCTTAGAGCAATTAACAAAGTAATTCAGCCAATGGGCCTTCTACAATTCCTTTGCCTACTCTGTTACCTCATAGTTATTGATTTAAAAGACTGTTTCTTTTCAATACCCTTACAAGAAAAAGACAGAGAAAGTTTTGCTTTCACGGTGCCTACTTATAATAATTCTCAACTGGTTAAAGATTTCAACGGAGAGTCCTCCCACAGGAATGTTCAATAGTCAAACCCTGTGCCAATATTTCATACAATAGCTCTTGGGAGTGATATGTAGAAAATTTCCCAAAGCTGTAATTTATCTTTATATGGATGATATTTTTCTAGCTGACTCAAATGCAGATACTTTAGAAAAAAATGTTTGAAGAAATAAAGAAAATATTGCCTTGCTTGGGATTTCAAATTGCTCCTGAAAAGATACAAAGAGTAGATTCTATTAATTATTTAGGATATAAAATAGAGCTACAAGAAAATAGACCTCAAAAGGTGCAAATTAGGAGAGATCAACTACAGACTCTTAATGACTTTCAGAGATTATTTGTAGACATTTCTCATCTGCAAACTGTTGTTGGGGTAAAAAATGATGAACTGAATAATTTGTTCAAAACCTTAGAAGGTGACAAGGACTTAAATAGTCCAAGAGATTGTAGTGGATAGCCATCCCAGCATTGGCCGGGAAGTTCCAACCCCCATTGAGGCTTCGCTAATGGTCATGCCCACAAGGCAGGGTGGAGAAAGAAACGGAAGATGGAGGATCGAGAGGAGGTCGCTTGCTTGGTTCTGGGACCCTGGACGCTGGAGGGAGACCGAGCAGAGTTCTCCAGAGAACACCACTGGACTGCACTATGCCTTTGCCAGACCCTGCAACCTACCCCTTCATTATAAGTTACCCCACAAAATAAGCCTCCCTTTTAACTACGTGGAGTGGCCTAAATAATTTCACCAATAAGAGATTTATCACCTGAAGCTGAGAAAGAATTGGCCTTGGTAGAAAAGAAAGAACATGAAGGACATGTGGATCATATTGACCCAAAGCTAGATTGCATTTTGGTTATTTTACCTTCTAGGTATTCTCCTACAGGAATATTAATGCGGAGAGAAGATATTATATTGGAATGGATTTTTTACCAAATAAACCGAACAAAACATTAAAAACTTATGTGGAAAAAATCTGACTTAATTTTGAAAGGAAAATTGAGACTTTGTCAATTAGCAGGAATAGACCCAACAGAAATTCTTGTACCTTTAACTAAAGAGGACATTGAAAAATTATGGACAGAAAATGAACCTTGATAAAGAGCTTGCAGTAATTTTTTGGGAGAAATTAACAGCAACTATCCCCAAAGCAATAGAATTGATCTTATAAAGAGAGCTTATTGGATCTTGCCTCAAATTGTACAGCAAAAACACATATCTGGAGTTTGTACATTCTATACAGATGCCAACACACAAGGAAAGGCAGGTTACAAATCAGAAAATTTAAGTAATGTGGTTCAAATATCAGAATTATACGCTATTCTGTTGGTATTAATGGATATTTCAGAACCTCTCAATATAGTTACTGACTTTCAATATGCTGAAAGAGTGGTACTACATACTGAGACTGCAGAATTTATCCCTGATGCTTCAGAATTAACTTCACTATTTATTCAATTACAAGATACAATCAGGGAAAGGAGTCATCCTCTATATATAACTCATATCCGATTCCATATTTGTCTGCCAGGCCCTCTAGCACAAGGCAATGATGAGATTGATAAACTATTGATAGAAAATGTGATGGATGCCTCAGGATTTCATAAAAAAAAATCTCAATAGTCAAGGTTAAAAAAGGATATTCCATAACCTGGCAATAAGCCAAAGAAATAGAAAAGAAATGTCCTACTTGTTCCTTCTACAATCAGACACCATTACCAGCAGGATGTAACCCAAAGGGTACTCAGAGGAATGAAATCTGGCAGATGGATGTGTTTCACTTTGCAGAATTTAGAAAATTGAAATATGTACACCATACCATTGATACTTATTCAGGATTTCAATGGGCAACTGCTTTGAGTTCTGAAAAGGCTGATTTTGTAATCACTCATTTGCTGAAGTTATGGCCATCATGGGTATACCTGCAGAAATTAAAACTGACAGTGCTCCAGCATATGTCTCTGTTAAAATGAAACAGTTTTTTTTTTTTTTTTTTTTTTTTTTGCTTATTACAATAAATACAAAGCATATTACAGGTATACCACATAATCCTACAGACCAAGCAGTTATAGAAAGATCAAACAGAACTCCTAAAGACATGATAAATAAACAGAAAGGGGAAAGAAACACCCCCCCAGAAATAGACTGCACAATGCTCTATTAACTTTGAGTTTTCTCATTGCTAATTAGAAAGGAACAACAGCTGCAGAGAAACATTGGATAATAGAAAAAATTGCAGAATTAAATCAGCCTATATACTTCAAGGATGTGCTGACCTCACAATGGAAACCAGGATATGTGATACACTGGGGACAAGGTTTTGCTTTTGTTTCTGCAGGAGAACATAAGCTGTGGGTACCGTCAAAATTGATAAAGGTTCGATTTGAATAAGAGAGACCTCTTAATTAGAGGAGGTGATAGTTCATCAACCAACATGACCATCCAATTTAAACTAACTTATACCATTAAAACATGCCTTTTCATTTAATCAGATATAACTTGCCAAAAGGGAACTTCCCCAAAATTAGTCTTGGGGAAGGGTTTTTGTTTTTGTCTTTTAGGAGAATGAAGGCTAAGGAATCTGAAGAACACTGGACAAATGAGACAACTGAAAAAAAGGGATGGATCACCTATCCCAGGAAACAAAATAAATGGCCTATTGGTATATCATCTACAAGATTTCATAATTCTTCCTAAATGTTTGTTTCTTGCTCTTTTCTGAAAAAAAAAAAAAAAAAAAAAACACTATTGGTCTTCTTGTAGTCCCAGTTCAATTAAAGCTTCAAGCTGATTTTGGAGTTGGAGAATGGCTCTCTCCTTCTTTAAACTCAAGCATTCTGTTTAAAGGAAAATGCAAACACCCTGTATTTACCAGAAGAAAGAGCCATCTTCTGACATGGGACAGGAGAAAAACTAAATTAATTAAGGGACTATTCTATTACTAATCTCAATTCTTTGATTCTATTCTGATTGTTTAAACTTTTCTTAAAGTATGAATATAATATCAAAATTTACAAGATATAGCTATATATATATATATATATATATATATATATATATATATATATATATATATTAAACTTTGTTAAGATAATAATGGTCATATAGAGTACTAATTAATTCTAGAGAAAAGGCTTCAATTAGCTGCCTATACATGACTTTGTGTTCCAGTCTCTTTTCAGTTTTCTGCAGGAAATCACGGCCAGACCTAACATCAACTGAAATCTCCAGGAAGAAGATGGGGCCCCACGACGACAATTCCACGTGGAAAATAATATCACTAAGCTGACAAACATCATCTACAGATCAGCTTTGGACTACAAAGTGCTTAGAGCAATTCTGAGATGGCTAGCTGAGATGATCCAGTTTCAAAGACTACTTGAATAAGGACTTGAGATAAACCCTGACCTTTGGCATTATGGATAACAAAGAATATAGTTACCTTTCCTAGAATTTGACAAGTAACCCACAATTTTTCTTTTCAGAATAAAGGTACCTTTGCCCATACCCAGCAGGAAGCAATTTTAAGAATATATCACCTACATTCGCAAAGGGGTGATTGGGGGCAGGTGTTTTTTGTCTTTTAATGGGTTTGGGGTCTGGAATAGTTTTCATTGTTTAGGAGTGTTGGTTATAAGTTGTTGTTAAGGGTTAGGAAAAGGGCTAGGCAAAGGAGATTAGATTTAAGATGCTTGTTTAAAAAAATAGAGAAAAAAGTAAAAGACAACTAGTTTTAAAGACTTTACATTGGATTGGATTGTTTTATATTGTATACAAATTATATATATATATTGTTAGAATATGCCATACACATATTTCTAATCTTGCTTGAGATATTGTACTTATACCATTCATTTAACAATGTAATTCAATTGCTAATTTTTTATTGTTGTTATTACTACCAACTATTAGGATATATAGAAATGAAAATCAGTAGTTAGTCATTACAATCAAACTTGTGGTCATATAGGTGTGTTTTCAAGATCAAACAGACATATTTTAGATAGACAGGTCATTTTCAAACCCTTCAGAGATCTACAGAATATGGCATTTAAAATGTTTTAATAACTTAGGAATTTTTCTCTTTTGTTATGACTGTGAGACATGTCGGCTCCTGGCAGTACCAATCTACTTCAGAGGAAATATGGGCATTGAAGAAACTGCATATGGAGTTAACTTTCATTGTGGCAAAAGTTAGCCACTGGACAACAAACTATCCTCAAATCAACTGCTGACAAACAGGACAAACAGGACATGAAACAAAGAACTACTGATTCTTGCCAAAAACAAGTGTGGTTGTGGCTTTAACAAAAAGCATCTTCTGAAGCCAGGACAATATGGCACCATCCCTGAAGTAAGTGGCCTTTGCAATCTGGAAAAGGTACCGTGCTATTGGTGAAATTATTAAGGCCACTCCACGTAGTTAAAAGGGAAGTTTATTTTGTGGGGTAACTTATAAATGAAGGGGTAGGTCGCAGAGTCTGGCAAAGGTATAGGGTAGTCCGGAGGCGTTCACTGGAGAACTCTGCTCGGTCCACCTCTCACGTCCCGCGTCCCGGAACCAAGAGAGTGAGTCCTTCCCGATCCTTCGTCTTCCGCTTCCTCCTCTGCCCCGCCTTGTGGGTGTGACCATTACCGAAGCCTCAGTGGGGGTTGGAACTTCCAGGCCAATGCTGGGATGCCTATCCACTACATCTCCCCCTTTTGTCTAAATAAGAAAGTTCTAACCTAATACAAGACTATATACAAAGAGATGGTTATCAAATATTGTCCAGGAGTAATGAGGGATAATGACCTAGATAAGTTGGAATTACAATAAGTACAAACAATATCAAGCAAAAAACATATAGTAAAATCCAGGGAAGTCTAGGGCATGGGTAGGTGGCGTGTTACAAAGATCATTCCAAAAGGTGTCCTATCCTAAAGAACCTGAGTCTAATACATAATATATCCTATCTAAGATATTATATATGTATATATACTAAGTTGTAACTATAACTGCTAATCTCCAACCTCATCAAAGACCTGAGAAGGAATATAATAATATCTGAGAAATGAGAGAAGGACGCAAGCAACTTTCGGGAGTCTTGCAAGAGTAGACAGAGACAGCTAGCAGCCTGGACAGTCACCTAACATTTCTCAGTATCATTGGTGCATTCAAATTGGCTACAGGCCTAGAGTATCTGACAGACCATTTTCAGAAGCAGGAATTCTGAAAGACCATCTTACCCTGTCTTGGCAAAGTATAGTGGTCGCTTTCCTTGTGTCCCGCTTGTCCAGAAAGGACAGCATTTGTACTGTCAGCAGTTGAGGCGAGGGCAGTTCTTTGCCCAGTAGGCCATTTTGTGCCAAGAAGACAAACTTCCAAATGGAAATGTCTTAGAAGCCCAACATTCTCTCGGGATCAAATTGGTGCTGCCAGGAGCAATTATGTCTCACGTCAACAGAATTCTAAGTTATTTAAATGCCATGTTCTCTAGGTTCATGAAGTGTTTGAAGATTACCTGTCCATCTGACCTACACCGTGCCCTTTTCTTTTAAGGCAGCTGAACAGCCAATGGCTTCTGAGGTACAGCAGAACAGCAGATGAAACAGTTATTCTTGAAGAATAACTAAGCTCACCCCTCTCAATAGTAGACTGACATTTAATAGAGGGATGTGGAGAAGAAGGGATGCCAAAATGAAGCCACACACACACACAGCCAAGAAGAATGGGCAGCTGAATTAAAAAAAAAAAAGAAAACATCAATAATTTCCAGAATTTAAAATCCTGAATCACGACATGACGCTAGTGGAATTCAGGTGCTTCTGGTACATGGACTGCTCTCATCAAATGTGACGTCAAACCTTTGACCTTGTGCACATCCTCATTCACAAATGAGTCTGTCAGACATGCTAAGCCTATAGGTTGAAGATGATGCCCCAACACTGCACAGAAACTTCAGTGACTGTCCAGGCAGCTGGCTGTTTCTGTTAACTCACTTTTTTTTTTTTTTTTTTTTTTTTTTTTTTTTTTTTTTTTTAGAAGCTGCTTGCATGCACTTCCTGTTTTTATTTTTTATTAGGTAGTATTTCCTTCTTGGGACTCTGAGGGAGTTGAAGATCAGTTGCTTATAGTTATAGTTTTCCTTGTTAAGAATTTCAGAAAAGAAACTCACTAGAGGTATAAGTGTATAAATTTGAAAGACATTATAAGACAGTTCCGTTAGTAATATGTTAGGATAGAAAGTGAATCAGGTACATTTTGGACTTACCAAAATAGGATAGATAATGGAATTATTTTCTCTGAATTTGTCAAATGCAAATGGATTAGACATTGTTTAGGTATTTATTGCTTGTATATATGGTATACAATTATTGTACTTTTCTATATAGTTTTTCTTATATTAGTTATAACTTTTTTCCTTTTTTTCTATTTATTAAAATAGAAAAGGGGAAATATAGTGATGTTTTATTTGTACTGAAATGTGATTTTATTTGTATATTAATAAAGTTGCCTTGAGGTCAGAGCAAGCCATAACAGAAGCTGTGTGGTGGTAATGCACGCCTTTGATCCCAGTGCTGTGGATATCCCTCTATATAAATAAAATGTTGTTTGGCCAGTGGCCAGGCAGGAAGTATAGGCGGGACAAGAGAGAAGAGAATTCAGGGAGGTGGAAGGCTGGGGGAGGAGAGACTGCCAGCTGTTGCCATGACAAGCAAGATGTAAAGACACCGGTAAGCCACAAGCCACAAGCCACGTGGCAAAGTATAGATTAATTGAAATGGGCTAAATATAAGAGTAAGAGCTAGACAATGGTAGGCCTGAGCTAATGGACAAGCAGTTTAAATGATATAAGTGTCTGTGTGTTTATTTTACAAGTGGGTTGTTGGACTAACAGGGCTTGGTGACACCTGGAGAGAAGTCTCCAACTACATCCCAGCACTTGGGAGGCAGAGCTAGGCAGATCTCTATGTGTTCAAGGATACAGCCAGCATGGAGACACTTGCCTTTAATCTCAATACCAACCATAGAAGACCTGGAGGTCTATACAGACAGGCAGTGACAAGGAGGTCATGTGGTTGGGTTTACAAACAATGAGAAAGCAGAACAGAAAGTCTATTAAACACACACACACACACACACACACACACACACACACACACAGATGTAGGCCTCTTGTGGAGAGGAAAAACAGAGCAGCAGTGAAGGGTAAGGTTTTCAGCTCTCAGCTATTGCTCTGACCCTTTTGGCTTTTAACTCTGCAATTGGCTCTGTGTTTCTTATTTAACAAGACAGTTACATCTATAAGTGTCTGTCTCAAACAAGAAGTAAATGCCATGAGTCATTATATAATAATACCAGAACCAGAATAATGCGCTATAATAGCTATTTGAAAATAGAACTGCATCATGTGTGAGTATGTAATAGAGTTTAAAACGGATGAACAAATGGCAAATAGCAATGTGAGAGAGATAAACCTGGTGCTGCATGCCAGGATGGTGTCACTAATGAAGCAGGAGGATAGAGTTGGAAGTTAGTCTAGGCTACATAATAAGAGCATGTCACAAAAATACATAATTAAAATAAGAAGCATAAGAAAGTAAAATAAGTGTAAAAAGTAATAGGCCAAATAATGCAAAATACTGTGATACTGTAATGATAATAATATTCAGTATCAATTCTGGCAGTTAAAAGTATGTAAAATAACTATATAAATTAAGATAATATGTTGTATGGTCTACTTCAGGCTGTCAGAGTATGTAGTCCTGGGTTGTGTGACAGTATTCATACGGAGTCAGGAAGAAATGTCTAGTCACCCAAGATTGGGAATTGGCAATAGACCAAGGTAAGGATACCAACAAAGTCCAACTAGGGGATGCATTGACTTTATTGAGGTTTCTCCTAGAATTTAGGGTGAAGTTTGCTTACAGGAGCAGTATAGACTCTAAGGTAGCTGAAAGCTCACCCTCGCTGAGGTGGTGACTCATGAAGCTGTACACATGGGGCTCTGCATGATTTTCAGGCAGCTGCACAGCTCCTGGCATGGCTTCTAGGAAGCCAGCCTTGTCTCTTGCATCTTCCTGGAAGCCCTACTGGGTTCTGTCTCCTCAGAAGTCCTTACTGTTTATATAGCCTCAGGATGAAGGGACTGGCCTTGTTCATCTGGTCAGCATTAGGAACTTCTAAAGGCTCTTGAAATGTTTACTTCCTGGGGCTTTCTCCAGAACATCCTAAATCTTAAGGAGCTTTGTCAGGAACTGTCAAACAACACAATGAAGCTGTTTTCTCAGCTTAGAAAACTTAACCCTATTGACTTACCCTTTCCCATTTCTCTCCATGTACTTTTCCTTAGTGGAAATATGGGCAAATGTCTCTGACTTCACAAGGTCAGACAGGTTCTTGACTGAGTTACAACTGACTTGTGTGCCTTCCTCACAGAGTGTAGGATTTGCTTTTTTTTGTTGTTGTTGTTCAACTGGTGAAATAATTTTATTTACTTATTGAGCTTAGGATCAACACAGTCTTGATTTTATTCACAAAATGGGAATTTTAGTAAAAAACAAAAAGTAAGAATTCAACATTTGAAAACTGAATCCTGGCATGGCTGGTAGATACATTCTTGTAAGAAAGAGCTGCATAGATCACACTGTACACTGACTGGATACTATAGAATCTCAAAAATATGATAATTACTAATGCGTACTCACTTAGAAAAAATTACACTGCTCTCATCTGATTGTTTTTGGTTCCATTTCATCTCTCTGCTCTTTGACAAGTAAACCTAGCCTTTGAGGTTTGACTGTGTGATGGGAGTCCCTGAGCACACTTTTGTGTTTCTCCTATAAATGGCAACTTTGAAGAGCTTCCCACATGCTTGCAGACAAAGTGTTACTGGGCTCTCTAACCTTTGAAAATGTAGGTGTAACAGCCACACAGGACAGAAATAAAGCAGAAACTGGATGACATAACTCCTTTTCTAAGTGTTAATCTTTTCTGTGACTGCAAATCCCCCCCCCCCCGCAAAAAAAATTCTTAATTGTCAAGGTCATTAAGCACTGGGACAGAGGCAAAGTCAAACCCTCTTTGCCAATCACAGTGAGAAGAAAGCTTAGAAGTTTTCATGTTCCTCTTGGCTTCACTAAAGGTCAGGCATGTGACTTTTGGAGTCTCTCTTTCCTTCCCAGGACATGGTATCATGGTATGTTTTCTTTCATTAAAAAATAATATGTATCTTTAAAATGTTTTAATTTAAAAAAACTACACTTATTAATTTTATTTTGCTGTGATGCATTCATGAGTGCATGAATGTATCTGTGTATTCATCTTTCCACATGCATGTATAAGTTGTGTGTGTATATGTGTGCGTGCGTGTGTGTGTGTGTGTGTGAGTGTGTGTGTATGTGTGTGTGTGTGTGTGTGTGTGTGTGTGTGTGTGTGTGTGTGTGTATGTGTGTGTGTATGTGTATGTGTGTGCCTCAGTACTCATTTGGAGATTACAGGAAAACTTGAGGAAGTCAGTTCCCTCCTCCAACCATGTGGATCTTGGAGAAGCACCCAGGGTCATCGGGATTGTTGCAATTCCAGAACCTTTACCAGCAAAGTCATCTCCTCTGCCCTATTTTTATTTCTTAAATTAACTTATAAAGTAACAGATTTCCTTCCCTATGAGATTTTCATGCAAATGTCTTTTTTTTAAAAATTATTAATCCAAACTCCATTTCCCAACTCTCTTTTTCTCCTCTACTATTTGGGCCCAAATCAGAGCAATCTCTTTGACTGTTTGTAAGGGAAATATCCCACAGAGGCTCCAGTGTTTGAACATTTTGTTTCCAGGGCTTTTTCTTACCCCACAAGGCCTTAGCAATGGATGTGAGTCCTAATGCCTTGGGGGAAAAGCCAGCTGGTGAGAAGAAACCAACCAAGGAACAATATCTGAGCAGAACCAACAAGACACAAAAAGAGGGGCTCAGGAAAGGGGGTGCCCAGTATCCTATAAAACCTCCATCCCTAAGGCCCTTTGTAGGAGTCAAAGCCCTGGTATGAGTCCTCACCAGAGCTGTTTGCTGTAATAACATTTGTCATTCTATTTCCTCACTCTCCTCCCTGTCTGCTGCTTCTTTCTAAGTGCCTGCTGCAGCACTTTGCTCACACCTATGACATTCTTGGTTTCTTTGGCTTTTCTGTTCCTCACATCTTTCACTTTTACTTTCTTCAAATCTCTGTGTTTTCCTTCCAGATGATATAATTCTTTGTCTCATGGACTGACTTCTAGTCAACCACTCCTCACCCTCCAGATCCTTTCAACACTTAGGAACAGGGACCAGGAGTGAATCATTTCTTTTTGGGTACCACATCATTATGAAAAGAAGACATTGGGTGAGCAGAAGGAGGCTGATAAATAGGTATGCATAAATCAAGTTTCCTTCCAATCTTTTTTCCTCTGTATGATCAAAAATGTATAAAGGATGTTCTTTGGTGATATTTTCATAAAGAAGCAGACAACCAACGACTCCCTATTGTATCTACCTCTTCTCTCTGGGGTCCATTTTTATCATGGGGAAATCCCTGGCAGGCTGGTGATTCAGGATACTTGAATAAATTTATGAATATCAAGGTTGCAGATGTATGTTATGTAAAGTGCTGTGAAAAAGATAAGCATACATAAAGTGCTAGGCTATATGAGTGTTGCTAGAGCATGAGGAGAATTTGATATAGATTCTGTAAGCTGGGTTATAGATCCAGGTTGTTGCTTCAGACACAAAAAGTAAATTCAAAATATTCCTATGGCAAGGTTTGAGATGGACAATCCCTAGAAGTTAACAGTGTAGTTACCATGAACTATGCAAAGAATAAGAAAGCATTACATATCAAACAAAATAAAAAGTCAGGACTAAACTCTGAGGTTGTTTTTTTGTTTTTGTTTTTTTTTTTTTTTACTGTCCATATACATATCGCAGTGTATGTATACCACAGTCACTCAGAGGAACACAAATATACAAGGAAGTGAAGAAGAAGAAGAAGAAGAAGAAGAAGAAGAAGAAGAAGAAGAAGAAGAAGAAGAAGAAGAAGCAGAAGAAGAAGAAGAAGAAGAAGAAGAAGAGAGATGGTTGAAAGGGCCGGAAGGGAGTGAGAATAATACCTGCTGAGCATCTTGATCAAGGACATTTTATCTGCTAATTAAAAAAATTACAAAGCAGAAAAATATCTCAAACAGAACATGAAGCAGCAGGTAAAAATATCATTACAAGTTAAGACACACAAACACAAACACAGAGAGAGATGGGGGGAGTGGAGGAGGGTGGACAGAGAGTTCCTACAAAGCAAAGAGAGATTTTTGATGGTTGCTGGTATTACATGTGTGGAGTGGCTTGGGATGAGTCCCCTGCCTGTAATTTGGGGTTAGTCATCTTAAACAAAGAAAGGTGAGCTCAGAGGCCCACTCTTTCTAGTAAACATGTTTATGGTAATAAGAAGCAGATCCCATTTCTTCAGGATTGGGTTGGTCAACATAGATAGGGGAGTTGATATGCCTGCAGCTTCAGGCAAACATGTCCAGGAATGGCCTTGAACATCCTCTCCATTTTGGACTGATCAACTAGAAAGTGTACACAGCTGGAGGGAGGCAAAGTCCACTATTCCTTTTTCTCAGGTCAGGTGATATCTCAGGCAGGAAACAGTCTTGTTGCTTGTGATCTTTCCTGTCTGTCTGTGGAGCTTTTCCCTTTCTGGGATCTGTCTAGCACCTTAAACCTCAATAGCATATCTGTTCCCAGAGAATACATGGCAGTATATGAAGGCATGCATATTCTTCCATATATTTCTGTCACTTTGATCTTGAACTACACTAGACTATTTGTCTCACACTTTTGCATCTGAACTTAGGGAATTTTGAGGAATCTTCTCTTTATTAACACAGACTCCTGTCTTCAGCATTTTGTTCCAAAACTTTCCATGTGATAATATAATAATCTGACATGAAAACATTTAGAGTATAATTCCCATTTCTGAACTTACCTTCTGGAGATCAGTTGTGAATTAAGCTACACATTACCTTACAGACACGATGATAAATAGGATATGAATAAAGAAAGTGTGGGTGTTAAAGAGAAAACAGTGAGTGTTGATAATATTACAATTTTAATCTCTGATTAAATCTTTCATATATCCTCCAAGCATTAATTAACAAGAGCTAAAGATTTACTTAACCCAAGATAAAAATGTTCGATTTAAGTTCAGTACAGATATATTGAAAAGTCTAAGACTGGAAGTTTTTTTTTTGTTTTTGTTTTTTGGCATAATACCATCTTAATATTAGGGAGAAAAGAAATAATGTACAACTAGTTATTCTCACAATGAGTTTATTTGTAATAAATTCTTAAACTAATTTTCTTTATCTGTGCTATTGATTAACGGTGAACAAGAATATTTTTCTAAGCAATATTACTGGCATTACTCACTTTCAAATACATCGTAGATGTGAATCTGAGTTTAACTATTCCCAGTATCCATATAAAAATGCCTGCTATGATGATAATCCCAGACATGTGCTTATAACCGCAGCATCATGGAAGTAGACACAGGAGAATCCCTGAAGTTAAATGGCTAGCTAGTCTAGCTTATTGTTGTTGACCAATGAAAGACCATGTTTCCAATGAAGTAGACAGCCTTTCTGAGGAAGACACCCAAGATTGTTTTTAAGCTTCCACAGATAATGCAAAAAACCCATGAAGTCTGTTCAAAGGATAAAGGTATTTATGAAGGGAGAAAAACTCACTGTACAGAACAGAATTAAAGCAGGTTCTAGAGTGCTCTTCAGACTTTCTGAGTCAGTCCCATGAGGGAATGTAAAGAGAGAATGCCTATATGTAGCTCTTAAGGGTAGCCTAGAGGCCATGCCCCAGAGGCATGTACTTCAATGTCATAAGCAGATAGAGCAGTTACCTGCTACATCTCTTCAGGTGGTGCTTTAAGGTCAGAGACATAATAGCTATCCACTACACACAGAGCCCTGCATAACCAACATGTGTACATCTCTCCCATAAATATGTGGGCATGAACATAACACACACACACTTACAAAAGTGACATCTCACTGTCAAAATATTTACCTGTAAGTGTGCTTATTGCCAACTAAACCAAAATGGTTTTAGAATATATTTCATAAAACTCATGGGAAAAGAGTCTTTATTATGTAAATTAATTATTTTGGAGTCTCAAAAAAGGAATAAATTATATTTTAAAGTGATTTATGAAGTATAATTCTATGAAAGAAGTACAAGATGCTCAAAATTAAACAGGCAGATTTTCTCCATTTACAAAACTGTAAAAAGTTTTAAAGAATAACCTGCGTAAATTTTGGAAGTAGTTTACAAATTTAAAGGTTTTGGTGACTAAACTTTTTGGTGACAACAATGGCACATAATGAACCCAAGGAATACCTGTCAGTGCTCTCCGTAGCCACACCACAGACTTCATTGCAGCCTTTGTTCTGAGTAGACATGTGCACTTTGCACATGACACACATAATGCTGCCTGAAATAATTTGACTCAGAATCAAGACTATTGTGTGTTATCAACTGAAATGTTTTTACTGACATGCAAACTTTCTTCTCTCATAGAAAGACAGAAGTTTATAAAGAACATGTTTTTAAGATATCTTAGTGCCATTTCTTTTCAGGTAAGTATCAAATTAGTACATCTTTGGATGATATCTTGTTCAACTGTTTGTATTGTCGATATCAGTTTCTTAAAAAAATAAAATAAAACAAAACACTGAATATGTTTTGGCCTAGGATTAGTGCTGAGTTTCCATTAATGTCTAAAATTGCCATTTTTTTTACAAACTTTGTTTTTGAAAGAGTGTTCCAGCTTCGATGATAATAAAGTTAAACTGTCTTTCATCTCTGAGACATATTGAAGACATTCTTGGTTCTTTAGCCTCAGACATTCAACTGAGAATTCTCTATGTAAAGGTAAACAAGGAAATCTATCTCATTGATTTATAAACTTGCTTTTGTCTTTAATAAATCCTCAAGTTATATGTATGCCACAGAATTATTTTAAGTCATTTTTATCATGTATTATCAATAAATGTCAGATTTGTGTACCTACTATATGTAACTATATGTGTGTGGTTATTAACATCGATTGTTAACTTGACAGGATCTAGAGCACTGAGTTATGGCTTTGGGATGGAATGAAGTCACATTAACATACAGACATTTTGAGGAAATATTCATTTTACACCTTTTTCCTTGAGAATATATGATTTTATGGAGTTTGAACTTTTTACAAAAATATGTCAACACAATATTTAAAAATATTATAATTGTGTATTTTGTTATTTCTTTAATTTTATTTATTTATTTTTTACTATATTTGTGTTTTAATTTTACATAATAGCCATGGGTTCCCCTGTCTTCCCCCTCCTGCCCCCACTCCCACGTTCCCCCAAGCCCCTTCCTTTCCACTCCCATCAGTTATTGGATGAGAGTTCCAGCCCGACAGTAAGGGTGTTTGGCCATCTGATCACCAGACAAGGTCAGATCAGGCTTTCTCTTGACCATTGCCAGGAGTCTACAGAGGATGTATCATTTTGGATTTCTGGGGACCTCTCCAGCACTCAGCTATGTTCATATCAACATTGTTTATAATAGCCAGAACCTGGAAACAACCTAGATGCCCTTCAACTGAAGAATGGATAAAGAAAATGTGGTACATATATACAATGGAGTACTACTCAGCAGAGAAAAACAATGACTTCATGAGGTTTGCAGGCAAATGGATGGATCTAGAAAAAGTGAGGTAACCCAGACTCAGAAGCACGAACATGGTATGTACTCACTACTCACTCATAGGAGGATACTAGAGGTAAAACAAAGATGACTAGACTGCTACACAACTCCAGGGAGACTACCTAGAAAATGGGACCCTAGGAAAGACACAGGGATCCCCCAATCACAGAGAAATGGATAAAATCTACATGAACAACCTGGATGACAGTGGGAGTAATAAAGGGCAAGGTTTAAGGGGAAGAAAGCTTAGGGGAGCAGGAGATCCCAGATGGATTAAGAACAGAAAGGGAGAACAAGGAATAATAGACCATGATAAATGTTGACCACATGAGAACAGTTGTTGAATTTCTATGTTTTAAAATGCTCCAATACCATAACCCTCCCATTTATGTGCATTAACACATCACTCTTGGAATAAGAATTTTCAGTCTTCTTCTTTCACAATAAGGTCATATTGTAGGGAACTACTGACTTTAAGAATGAGACATTACAGGCAAAATTGTGGGAGAAGTTGTAGAAAGTTTGTATGAGTTAGAGTAAGGTGTGAAGTGCAGGGGCAGCTGCCACAGTAGCAGCAGAGTAGACATATCCATTGATGAGCAATGAAGGCAGGCACACAGCACTGCTTTATCATTAAACATATTGATAAGACCTGTCACTCTGAGGGTGAATGATCTCTCAGTTAACTCTGGAAAGACCCACCAGTGTGTGTGTGTGTGTTAGTTCACTCCAGATCCAGACCAGCTGCCAATCAAAATTAACCACCACGTCATATCAAAAATATACATGAATCTCAAAAAAAATATACTTGGAACTCATTAATACAAAAATATAAATAATACAACCAACTTAAAAGAAGACAAAGATATCAGTAAAAACTTCCCAAAACTAACAAAGGCCAAGGCAGAGGACAGGTTCTTACCGTTGCCAACCTTCAGGCAAGACAATGCCAAAGAACTTTCAAATACCCTCTCATATTTGTAAGGAAGGAGATAAGGATTGCTTCCCAAGAAAGAAGAAAAGAAAATATTCACATAGGTTGGGAGAACATGAAAGCACTGGAGATGCACTTATTACAGTAGATGCATACATATCACATGACTCAGCAACCCTACTTCTGACAGTTATCCCCAAGATAATGGAAATGAAGCAACAGGTTGAGATACTTTACATGAGTGCTCCTAGTAGCAGTATCTCTAATAGTCAATGGTAGCGTCAGCTTAGATGCTACACATTAATAAATGAATAGACAAAACCATATCATATATAAAGTGAGTGCATCGTATTCAGGTCAAAAGAAGCCACTGTAATTTTGATATGCAGTGCAATGGAGGGAAACCTAGAAGCCATCAGGTAGATTCAACTTACACACATGGCAGTGCCTATCACAGACAAACTCACAAAGACAGATAGTAAATAGGGTTTGGGCCAGTCTTGATGAAATGGAATATAGTCATTGTTAACTAGACTATTATTTACTGGGACAATGATCAAACCTTGAGCCCAAACAATTGTGAAGTCTTCATAAAAATGACATGGGGATCTACAACTACAGATAGTTGAAGGTATGAATGTTGTGCTAAATATACATGATACCTTAATCAAAAAACTGTATCTTGTTGGATTTTTTTAATTAAAATTTTTTATTATATTTATGTTTTAATTTTACAAATCAGCCATTGGTTCCCCTGTTCTCCCGCTCCCCCCCCCCCCCCCACATTCTCCCCAGCCCAACCCCTCCATTCCCATCTCCTCCAGGGCCAAGAATCCCCTGGAGATTCATTTAAACCTGGTGGATTCAGTACAGGCAGGTCCAGTCCCCTCCTTCAAGGCTGAGCAAAGTATCCCTGTGTAAGCCTAAGGTTCTGAACAGGCAGCTCATGCACTAAGGACAGATCTGAGTCCCACTGCCTGGGTGCCTCCCAAACATTTCAAGCTATTCAATTGTCTCACTTATCCAGAGGGCCTAATCCACAACCTCTGGAGGCATCACGATCCCCGACCTCAAGCTCTACTATATTTCTGGGGACCTCTCCAGCACTCTGCCTATTCCTGTTCTCATGTGGTTATCATTTATCATGGTCTGTTATTCCTTGTTCTCCCTTTCTGTTCTTGATCCAGCTGGGATCTCCTGCTCCCCTAGGCTTTCTTTCCCTCAAACCTTGCCCTTCATTAATCCCACTGTCGTCTAGGTTGTTCATGTAGATTTTATCCATTTCTCTGTCATTGGGGGATCCCTGTGTCTTTCCTAGGGTCCTGTTTTCTAGGTAGCCTCCCTGGAGTTGTGTACCAGTCAAGTCATCTTTATTTTACCTTTAGCATCCTCCTATGTGTGAGTTCATACCATGTTCGTGCTTCTGAGTCTGGGTTACCTCACTCAGGATGATTTTTTTCTAGATCCATCCATTTGCCTGCAAACCTCATGAAGTCATTGTTTTTCTCTGCTGTGTAGTACTCCATTGTGTATATGTACCACATTTTCTTTATCCATTCTTCAGTTGAAGGGCATCTACGTTGTTTCCAGGTTCTGGCTATTACAATCAATGCTGATATGAACATAGCTGAGCAAATGTCCTTGTGGTATGATTGAGCATTCCTTGGGTATATGCCCAATAATGCTACAGCTGGGTCTTGGGGGAGATGGATTCTCAATTTTCTAAGGAAGCACCATATTGACTTCCAAAGTGGCTGTACAAGCTTGCATTTCCACCAGCAATGGAGGAGACTTCCCCTTGCTCCACATCCTCTCCAGCATAAGCTGTCTTCTTTGTTTTTGATCTTAGCCATTCCCATGTAACGTCATATCTCAGAGTCATTTTGATTTGCATTTCCTGGATAATTAGGGATGTTGAGCAATTCCTTAAATGGTTTTCAGCCATTTGAACTTCCTCTGTGGAGAATTCTCTGTTTAGTTCTGTAGCCCATTTCTTAATTGGACTGTTGGGCATTTTGTTGTCTAATTTCTTGAGTTCTTTATATATTCTGGATATCAGCCCTCTGTCAGATGTGAGGTTGGTGAAGACTTTTTCCCATTCTGTAGGCTGTCACTTTCTCTTGTTGACAGTGTCCTTTGCTCTACAAAGGCTTCTCAGTTTCAACAGGTCCCAGTGATTGATTGTTTCTCTCAGTGTCTGTGCTACTGGTGTTATATTTAGAAAGTGATCTCTGGTACCAATGCATTCAAGAGTACTTCCTACTTTCTCTTCTATCAGGTTCAGAGTAACTGGATTTATCTTGAGGTCTTTGATCCACTTGGATTTACATTTTGTGCACGGTGACAGATATGGATCTATTTGCAGCCTTCTACACATTGACATCCAGTTATGCCAGCACCATTTGTTGAAGATGCTTTCTTTTTTCCATTGTACAGCTTTGGCTTGTTTGTCAAAAATTACTTATTCAATGTAGTACTTGAAGTTCTAGGCAGAGCAATAAGACAACATAAGGAGATTAAGGGGATACAAATTGTAAAGGAAGAAGTCAAGCTTTCCCGATTTGCAGATGACATGATAGTATACATGAGTGACCCCAAAAATTCAACCAAGGAACTAATACAGCTTATAAACATCTTCAGCAACATAGCAGGATACAAGATCAACTCAAAAACATCAGTAGCCCTCCTATAGACAATAGACAAACAGGCTGAGAAGGAAATCAGAGATACATCACTGTTTACAATAGCCATAAATGATATAAAATACCTTGAGCATGTGAAGGACCTATATGACAAGAACTTTAAGTCCCTGAAAAAAGAAATTGAAGAAGATGCCAGAAAATGGAAAGATCTCCCATGCTCATGGACAGGCAGGATTAACATAGTAAAAATGGCGATCTTACCAAAAGCAATCTACAGATTCAATGCAATCCCCATCAAATTACCAACACAATTCTTCACAGACCTGGCAAGAATAAGACTCAATTTCATATGGAAAAACAAAATCCCGGTATAGCCAAAAGAATCCTGTACAATAAAACAACCTCTGAAGGTATCATGATCCCCAACCTCAAGCTCTACTATAGAGCTACCATAATAAAAACAGCTTGGTACTGGCATAAAAACTGACATATGGACCAATGGAATCGAATTGAAGACCCTGACATTAACCCACTCACCTAAGAACATATAATTCTTATTGGATTTTTATGAAGACACATCTTATACGAAGGCAGCAAGTACAGTAAAGTTCATAAGGGTTTCCCAAACTTTTTATTGAATAAATAGCTCAAGATAAAAGGTGGGCCAGCTATATAGATCATGAGGAAAATATATTTGCAGCCAATTCTGATTACCTCAATTAAATCTCAGCCACCCATATTATGAAGGAGAGAACTGATTCTCACAAATTGTACCTAGCTCTCCATAAGAGAATTGTGAATATGTTTGTCCCTACAAACACACACACACACACACACACACACACACACACAAAGTAAATAAATGTTTAGAAAAATCTAATCATGTAGTAGATACATATAGTTAATTTAAAGAAGATATATCAATAGACAACAGGTATATGAGCATTTTCTCAACATTATTAGTAATTGAGGAAATGAGGAAAATAATATCATATTAAAGAAGAAATTGAAGGGCAAAAATTCTCTTTGCCTGTATAAGTAGCAATATCTTTATGAAGGGTCCACAAAAGTACACTTTGAAGTAGTACTCATGAAAGTAGGCAAGTGTGTTCCAAAAAATAAGTAGAAAAAATACATAGAAACAATCAGATGATGGTAGGCAACACCAGGTATCTAATTTATAAATCTATGTTCTATGAAGAAAATTTAAAATATTGAAAATAATTAAATCCATTAAAGCATTTGCAACAGAGAACAAAATGCTGAATAAGACCTGAAATTACATTGGAACAAAAACTGAAATTAATTGATATTTCCTTTTCCCTCCCCCAGAGTTGAAGATTGAAGCCAGTGCCACATGCTTGCTCTACAATTTCCCTAATGCTGAGTTATATCCCCAACCCCAAAGTCTTTATATTTTCATTAAAATATCTTGGTGTTTATTTGTATGCCACCCTGAAAATGTCTGCTAGCATTGAATTTAAATCATTAAATAAATTTTGAGGAGTGGAAGTAAGAATAAAGACACCATTTTATGTATCTATAAATTTACCTTGATATATTTCTGATATGCAACCACTTTTGTACAAGTGATGAATGTGCATTTCCAATAATCTGAATCAGTTATAATTTCTTTTTAGGCTCATTAATTTATAAACTAAATAATGTTCCAGGCATTTTTTAAATTCTTTTTGATATGAGTCTATTACATTTAAAATGTTTTCCTTCAACAATGAGATAATGGAAATATTAAGGAATTTTTTGTTGTTGTTGTTTCTGTAGAAAAGTTTTGTCTATGGAGTCCCAGCTATCCTGAAGCTCACTATGTAGATGAGGCTGATATCAAACTGACAGAGATACTCCTGCCTCTGCCTCCCAAGTGCTGGGGTTAAGGGTATGTGCCATCACTCATGGAGGAAATATTAAAATTAATTGTTATTAACACATACTGATGAATATTTTATGGGGTAACTGAAATTTTTAATCCCCAAAATACAAGTAGAAAGACCACCAACCCAAACCATCATTTCCAAATTAATTAAAACAAGTAATTAATAAAAGCAAGTTTTTATTAGTATACACAGGATGCCTGCCCCTACAGTGATGTTTAAGAGGTCAGCCAGGCATATAGGGAAAATAAGTGCATTTATGGTTCAAGGGGAGGTGATTTCCAAATTGGGGGGTTGGCAGAATGTGGCAGTGTCCTTGCTGTTGCTCCCTTTGCAGAAGAGGGGTAAATAGGCCCAGAGTCAATGACACAGACTCTGGGAGAATGTTGAAAAAACAAGCTCAGTTTATTCAGGAAAAGATAAGCCTTAATATACCCTCCACCCCACTCTGGGGGAAGTTCTGATGAATATGCATCTGCTGGTGTGACATGGCTGCCTCTCATTAGTTCAAGTAATCTCCAAATCATGTCTCAGCTGCTGTTACTAAGGCCCTTAGGCAGACCCAGGTTGGCTCTCAGAAATTATCTTTTTTACTGATTTGGGCCATCTGGCCCTCAAGCCTGTTAGGGATGAATCATCCCACAACAGAAAAAGAGGCAGTATTATAGATTCAGAACATCATAAAACAGTGATTATAACAAGGTAGTCATAACAAAGGATGCTTATATTAGCCTTATGCAACAAAGATAGGGTTCCAAGGTGGTCATAATATGTTTTGAGAGAAAGAAAAATATGGTTGTCATTTTCTGGATAGGTAGTACAAAACCATTTGCAGTTAAAGTTATAGGTCGGGCAGAGCCCAAACCTTGAGAAAAAGAAATTTAATCATAAACAAGAGTGAACATAGTTTGTATAAGGTGGCTTTCAAGTCTAAGATGGACGCTGGCAGTTTCATCAAAATGCATGAATATTGTCTTATGTAGGTGATACATATCTTAGAGGCCTTTATAGGTAGAAAATACACAAATACACAAATAATGAGTTAGAAAAATATGCATTTATTTTGAAAACTCCTAACCAAAGTTATTTTTTTAATTTCTCATCCAAACTGTTGAACTTAGCGAAATTTAACAAGTCTCTATTGTGTTAATTGTGATATTAGATTATCAGATATAAACTGGCTTTGCAAAGTCATTCATTTCCTAAGTTTTGTTTGTTCTGACAAGAATGACATTTATTTTCAAGTTTTCTCCATGTCCTCCTTCCCTTCCTCCTTTCCTTCCTTCCTTCCTTCCTTCCTTCCTTCCTTCCTTCCTTCCTTCTTTCCTTCCTTCCTCTCTTACTCCTTCCATCCGTTTTCTTTAATTTTTCCTTGATTTACCTCTCCTTTCTCCTTCCTCATCTTCTCATTTCCTCCTCTCAATGTCACTCTCCCTCCTCTGTTTCTGCCTCTCTGTCTCTGTCATATTTGGAAGTAGTTTTTTACTCTGTCACCCAGATTACTCTAAAACTCACTGTGCATGCCAGGCTAACCTCAAAATTGAAGCTATTTCTCAAGTCCTGGGATTACAGCACCATGCTCAGATTCAGTGTTTCTTTTGACAACAGAAACATTATTATTTATCCTTTCAACTTTCCTCTTGTGCTGATGGATTTAGCACTATTTATAAGTGAAGACAATGTTCTACCAGGCAGCTACATGCTCAGTTCTTGCTGTTTAGAAAGTCTAGCTGTGTAGCCTAGGCTGGCCTGAAATTTTCAACCCTTCTGCTTATACTCCTAAAAGCTGGCATCATCAATTAGAGCAACCATGTTAGCCTACTCTTAAATCTTAAAAAGAAATTTCATGGCTGAGTTGCTTAAAAGTGTCATTTGAAAATATGATATTGATTGAATTGGTAGGTCAAATATTTAAAAAGTGAGATTAGATCAAATGAATTATAGTACAAATGAAAGATGAACTATTTGCATGACTTTTAAAAATGCATTTTGGGAAACACTTTGTTACAGGGGAAGGTGCTGGTTATCTTTTACAAAATGAGAAATGTGTGTGTGGAGCTAGAGAAGTGCTCAGTCATTAAGAACACTGGGTAATCTGCAGAAGACTCAATTTCATTTTCTAGTACTCATGTAGAGCTCCACACTCCCATGTCAAAAAGCTCACAACTATCTGCAATTATGACACCAAAGGATCCAATGCTCTTTTTTGGCCTCATGTGCACATACTGACATATAGACACTCAGACATATTCATAATCAAAATTAAATTAAATAATTTTAAAATGTATTTTTAACAGTATGGAATAATGTGCTTGCAAATGAACATGGCTATTGTGTGGGGGGAATCATTGCTAGCTATATATGAAAATCATACTTTGGTGTGAATTATTCTTTTCATGTTTATCCCTTTTGTCACTGGTAGTCATTTAATGATTTTTCAATGAGAAAATGAACAAAAGAACAAATGCACTAAAACCTGATGTTTTCTTGATATTGACGTTGTTAACTATTATTGTCTAGTTTAGCATCCAGAAGTTAGCATTGCCCAAACCATTTTTATCCTTTAATTCATCAACCTCCATCACCTAGTCAAATAAATGAAAGGGGAGGGGGCCATGATAGGTAATATGCATTGCTACCTCAATGGATTCTAGAGTCACCTAGATAACAAGACTCTTGGCATGTCTATTGGAGGTTTCCCAAGAATGGGTTAGTTGAAGCAGGAAGATGCAGAGCAATTCTATGTGGGCAGCACACTTTTATGGACTGGGATCCTGAAATTAAAAAAAAAAAAAAAAAAAAGGAGCAGGGAAATTTAGCAGTACCATTTATCTGCCTCTGATTCCTGGTTGCTTCCTGTTTTACATTCCTGCCACCATGCCTTCTTTGCTAGGATACTCTACACCTTTGACATGTGAGCCAAATAAACTTTTCTGGCCTTAAGTTGCTTTAGTCAGAGTATTTTCACAGCCATGAGAAGAATAAGTAAGACAGTCAGTAATACAGAAATTAGAATGTTCAACATATTCTCTGGGTTAGGAACAATGATTTTTCATATCTCAAAAAGGATCTGAGTATATCTTCAGGAATTTGTATTCATCTTGCAAAGTATACTGAAAAGTCTGTAGTGAGGTAGGATAGCAGAGCCTATTGAGTTTGTGTTTCATATGGACAACTTTCCAGGAATATTTTTCTCTCTTGAAGCATCTTCCTAATTTCACAGGGATGCAGGCATCCAAGGTTGAAACCCTTCAACAATTCTCCAAGCTGTTAATGAGCATCTGAGCAGCTTTGTTCATAGAAATCTCATTGCCATCAGAAACTGGTCCATCATTTGAAAGTTGTTAAAGAAGAAATGGAATTAATTTCCTGGTAGATTTCTCATGTGTGGGAAAAGATAAAATTAACTTACAATAATTAAAAACAAATGTTCTTATCCAAATGTTATCCTAGGTGCCCTTCCCTGTTCAAGGTGAATGTCTCTTGTTCTACGTATGAACACATATAATTCCATATGTTTTTCCAAAACTGTCTTCATCTTTGTCATCAGAGACAGGCTTCATGAGGAGAACATCCCCAACACCCAAGCATTATTCTTATTCAATAAAACAAAGAACAACCTATTCTCAAAGCATCCTTTTGGTATCTTTGCCATGGAAATTTCCACATTCTTTTATAATTATCTAAAAAGTGAATTCCAAAAAAAGCAATGTATGCCCACTCTCATATGTGGATGAATGTATTTTGTATTAATTTTAAATTCTGGTACTAGATTGAACATAACTTTGAAATGCAAGTAAATCTTACAAAGGAAAGCATGGATAAAATATAACTCCTCATAAAACTAATGTTCAGGCTGGAGACATGGGTCAGTAGAAAATGTACATCTTATGCAAACATAAAGACCTGGGTTCTTTATCATCAGGTCTCAAGTAAAAGTCAGTATGACATGAGTTTGTGACCTCAGCCTTGGGGGAAGAAAACATAATCTTCTTTTGGACATTTCTAGTCAGTTATTTCAACCAAAATGCCAAGCTCCAGATTTAGCAACAGGCCATGTTTGATAAAACCATGTAGATAAATACAGAAGAAGCCATTGGTAATATCTGCTGCCTTCTGTATGAGCATGAGGCATTCTGTATGAACATGAGCATTCATGGGCATATAGACCTACAAACATAGACATATATTACATACAGAGACATGAAATAAAAGTGAAACAATGTGCCTTTGTTCCAGTAAATGTTTACTTCCAATTATTAGCTCTTTTCTCTTCAAACTATGATATTCTATAATGGGTTTTATTGACCTTGAGTATTAAAGGTTGTACGAAAATTATCATAGCTTTTCTGCTTCCTACTACTGAAGAGTGAAGTAATGAGGTGAATCCTGTGACCAATGACTTGACATTAATTAACTTAGCCACCCGAATCCATTTCCTTGAATAAACCCTCTAAATTTCATGTCTACTAGCTCTTATAATATTCACCAACCACTGGATAGAATGTGGATTTTGTTGGCAGGATGACTCAGGGGTAAATGTGCTTGCCTTGTAAGTCTGAGGACCACAGATCTGTCCCTAGAATACTTGTAAGAAGTAAGATGCTGTGGTTTTCAACAGCAACCCAGGATTCCTATGTCAGGAAATGAGGTGGAGAGAGGAGCACTGCCGGGAAGCTTGCCAGATGCTTCAGTCTAACTGTAGAGTGCTGCAGAACACAAGGGATGTGCCTCCTTAACCAGAAAGGAGGAGAGAACTAATTCTTAAATGGCATTCTATAGTTGTACACCTAAATGCACACAAGTATATAATACTACACACACACACACACACACACACACACACACACACACACACACACAAGATAGAGAGGGGTGTGGGGAAGCAGAGAGAGTGGGGAAGGGAAAGAGGGGAAGGGAAAAGAAGAGAAGGGGAGGGAGACGAGGGGAGAGAGAGAGAGAGAGAGAGAGAGAGAGAGAGAGAGAGAGAGAACAGAAAAGTGGATTTTGGGTTTTTTGTTTTTGTTTTTGTTTTTGTTTTTTGAGACAGGGTTTCTCTGTGTAACTTTGAGCCTTTCCTGGAACTCACTTGGTAGCCCAGGCTGGCCTCAAACTCACAGAGATCCACCTTCCTCTGCCTCCCGAGTGCTGGGATTACAAGCGTGTGGCCCCACCACCTGGCAAAAGTGGATTTATTTATCCCATCACTTCTCTGCTGTACATTTTCAGCTCCTGCCTTTTCAGTGACATGCTTCAGAGAAAATACTGAAAATTACTTTTCAGGTGACAGACTGTCTGCACAGGCTTAGGAAAAAAGAAATCTCATATTTGGGTCTTTTAAAGAACGGGAGTGAGCCAGGCGGTGGTGGCACACGCCTTTAATCCCAGTACTCGAGAGGCAGAGACAGGCAGAGCTCCATGAGTTCGAGGCCAGCCTGGGCTACAGAGTGAGTTCCAGGGAATGCTCAAAGCTACACAGAGAAACCCTGTATGGAAAAAAACAAAACAACAACAACAAAAAAAAAAGGGAATAGGAGTGATGAGTGATGCCAGTTACCAATGCTGGATAATATTCAAGGCTTAGAGCTGGTAGATGTTCATAAGAGATTTTTCAGAGACTTTTAAAAGTGGCTCTTTCACAGCCATTATCAATTGGAAGGATTCCAGAGGAAGAGGCCAGTGTGAGTCCTTAGCTTTGGGATGACACATTGGATATAGGGTTGTTTAATCTGTACTTGTGATTTATCCATACTATCTAACCAAATGCTTTATTAATTCTGATGGTGTTGTGACTTTAATTTATTTTATATCTTTTACACCTCAGGCCAAATACTTTACTAATCAACCCATGTGTTTCAACAATTGAGGTGTACATTAAATTATCTGACAGGCTCCCCATTAATCTACATGCTGGAGCCCACTGTGCACTCTGTTGATGGAATCTCACATTTTATGGTCCTGTGTTTGAATTTTGATGATTTGGTTCAATATTGTTAGCAGGGCACTTGACTTCTTGAAGAATATATTGCCCATTAAGAGTGACATGCTAGGGTGATCAGGATATGTTGTGATTTAACAATGGAGTTTATAATTGCATACACTCCACTAGTTCCAAGGCTTTCTCTACTGAGAAATTTCAGTGTCTGGGTGTTTATCTGCAAAGAGTTTCTTCTCTTCTATTTAGAGCAGAATAGATGCAAGAGCATTTCAATCACCATGTGAGCAATATTCCTGGGACAGATTTTTCTTTACTATAAGCCAAAATAGAACGTCATTGGAGATGAAAAAAATCAGAGAAAAGAAGAGAGCAGAAGAAAATTTGAAGAAAAGGCAGAAGCTCATGATATATTACCTCACTTTCCTCCTTCCTTTCCCCATCCTTCTTCTAAATCTTTTTTTCCTTTCTCCCTCCCTTGATGCTTCCCTCCCTCCCTGCTTCTTTCTCTTCCTTCCTGCTTCCCTCCCTCCCTTCCTGCTTCCCTCCCTCCCTCCTTTCTTTCCTCTCTTCCTTCCTTTCTCCCTCCATCCTTTCTCTCCTTATCTTCATTCTTCCCTCCATCCCTTCTTTAATTCTCCCCTCCCTTCCTTCCTCAATCTCTCTCACCTTTCTCATTTCTTTTCTCTCTCACTTCCCTTCTTCATGTCTTCCTACCTCGCTCAATTTTTTCCTTGCTTCCTTCGTCCTTTCCTCACACTCTCTCACTGTTTCTCTCTTAACACAGGGCTTACTATGTAGACCTTGGATAGCCTTAAATTCATTATATAGCTCAGGCTGGCTTTGAACTTGTGTTGTAATCAACCTGCCTCATTCTTGTTTATATTGTCTATTTGTACACATATCTGACCTAGGTACTAGATTTAATATATACATTTCCAGATAAACTAGAATTACAAAGAGCAAAGAAAAACAAAATCATCTTTTTTTTTTTTTTAAACTTATCATTGTAACTACTGGATGTGAAATAGTTTCTTTCAGTTATCTTAGTATGGGATCCTCACAACCTTGAACCTCATCTGTACTGTTCAGAAAGAGCCCTTTTTATAATGCTTAGCAATTGGTTTGAATGGTGTTTCTGGAGCTCTCTTTTCTGAAATATCACAGACAAGACCCTCAAAGCCATGGTTGGATGGCAAAAGTGAGAAGCTAAAAAATATTAACTCTTCAGAAGTCAGTGTTTGAATTTTCCAGCAAACTTATCCCCCAGGAAGAGGAAATCATGCCTGAGAGGATTTGGTTCAACAGAGGGTCACTGAAAAGGTCTTATTCAGTTTTGGTACAGATTAACCATCACAGCTGGTACAGGTGGATCTGGAATCAGACTTGGGTACCAATAGGAGATTGTAAGCATCATCATACCATCTGCTCTTCTATGCTGAACACATTGCCATCCTTTCACTCCCTTCTTTCCCATAAATCTTCCAAATCAAAATTTCTCAAACAACATTTGTATGATTTAATTCTGACTCCCATTTCTGAATATTTTTTGGAAGATTTCACTTTTTTTCCTCCTAGATCATGATTTACTCTGTAGATGTGGTGAAACACTCTGATCAAAAGTAACTTAGGGAGGATGGAGTTTATGAGATTTAATGTGATCATCACTTTTTAATATTGTGATAAAACATCATTACTTATGAAGAATGTTTATTTGAGTTTAAAGTTCCAAGAGAAGATCCCATAATTGTGGAGGATGCAGGCAACAGGGGCAAAGCAGGAAGTTGAGGCATCACACCTCCATCCACCAATAGGAAACAGTAAAGTAGAAATAGGGTAAGGCCCTTAACACTTAAAGCCTACCACCAATGATATACTTCCTCCAGCATTGCAGCACCCCATAAATATTCCAAACTTTCACACACGGAACCTTCTCAGACAAAGCGATCAAATACCTGAGCATTTCCCATGCAAGCCAGTACCCACTTGCAGGTAACAGTTGAGGGAAGACATGGCAGGATGTCAAGCAGAAACTATGAAGGAAATCAAAGCTGTCTCATTTACAGGCATATCAGCTTTAGCTAAATTTCTTATGCAGCTCAGGACTACTTGATCAGGGAATGGCATCACCCACAGTGATTTATTGGATCTTCTTGTTGAAGCAAAGCAGGAAGTGCCATCTTGGCTAGAAAATATGGCTTTCGAACACCATTACAAGGGTGGCAGTCGTGGACGGTCCAAGAGCAGATTTAGTGGAGGATTTGGTGCCAGAGACGATCGACAAAGTAGCAGAGCCAGCGGAGCCAGCGGTTCCAGCTTTTACAGCAGCCGTAGGAGCAACAGTCACAGTGGTGCAGGCAGCCATGGCAGCAGTAGAGGGGTTGGTGGGGGTAGCTATGGAGGCTTTTACAACAGTGATGGATATGGAGGAAATTATAGCTCCCAGGGGGTAGACTGGTGGGGTAACTGAACCTGCTTTGCCATAGGTCACTCTACCAAAAAATATAGAAACCACATGTAACTCAGCCAGACTATACCTTGTATAGTTTCAAGAACTCACAGTACATTGCCTCCTGTGACTCCCCACTGAATATTTTTTAAGGGAGCTAAAAGTCACAAGAAAAGATGAAAGGAACAATCCAGAAGCCCCAGTCAGAAGGTGGTTTGAAGTCTTGATGGTTGTAGTTTGGATGAACTCTCCTCTTACCCTCATCCTACCCTGCATTTATAACTTCATGACTAAGACTCATTTGTTTGATAATGTACTGTACCTTTAACTTTAGACAACTTGTATTCTGATGTCCCGTTGGCTCAGTGATGCTTAAGGTATCAAATTGTTTTAACAAAATAAATTTTTTGAACTTGGGCTAAGAAAACAAAAGTAAGGGACAGGTATTTGTTATGGGAATGGGACTGTCCTTTGCAGTGCTCATTAGGTACTCTAAGGAAGGCAGGGATGTGGCCCAGGATGAAGGATGGCACTTTGGAAATGTATAAATTACTGCCCAGGGGTTCCAGAGCAGTTATGGTTGAAATATCTGTTTAAGTATACAGTTCTAGTTGCTAAACTTAGCATGACCAGGAATTGCAATACCATTTTCCTTTCCTGTGTACTTTAAATAACCTTTGCTTGTAATCATCCACAGTGAAGTGTAGTGGCAGCCTTTGAGTCACAGGTCAGCATTTGTGGTTAGTGCTGTGGTGTAGAGGATATGAACAGCTTTGAATAAATGGTAGCAGGAAATCATAGAAGAAATGGTCTATATCCTTTCATTCAAACAGGTTTTGAAAAGCCGTGGATATTGAGTAATTAGAGAATAACTTTCTTTTATGGTGGGGGATGTGAAGAGAGACAGGAATGGGGTATTTGATATTAAGAACACAGAGAAATAGTTCCTCAATCTGAACAAGCATTGATGGAGTGTGTAATGAAGGAACAGCAAACAAATGCATGCCTGTTCTCATTTCTACCCATTTGTTGTAGAACTTCATCAATAAACCACTACATCTCACATGGAAAAAAAAAGTTAGGGCAGGATGAAGCTCAGTTCACAGTGCTTGCCTGTCATTCACAGTACTGTGGGTGAAACATCCCACACACCAAAAGCTTAGCATAATCTCAGCCCTTGGCATGTGGAGTCAGGAGGATGAGAAGTTCTCATCCTTAGCTATGTAGTATGTCCAAAGATAGGCTTGGCCACTTCAGATATTGTAAAATAGTGGGAAATTAAGTCTCCACAGATTGAATTTGGTAGTAGACTTAACAAGGTAAAATGAATGGATAGTGTTTTCAAATTAGTAACATTGTCAAGGACAGTAAATTGCTTTTTCTTTTTTGGCAATGTGCCAAGTGGTGTATTCGTGTGATGTGGTCAACATGAAAGTGATAACCTCATACATTTCAGAAGCAACGCAATGGGAAAGGCAGAAAAGTAGTGCAGCTTGAAGAGCACCATTAAATTATGGCTTGGTGCCCTGTAAGAGTGCCACAATGAGCTTGGTTTTGTAGAGTAATATGTTGGGTTACATAGAAGCTTCCCAAGTCTGGAGCCAAAAAAACAAAGATATTCAAAATGAATATCAGTTGCTGATCCTCATCCTGATGGTGCATCCTCAGAAATTTCACTATCATCCTCAAAACAGGGAGGGCCTATGTAAAGAGCTTATGCTTACTAGCCTGGACATCCCCACATTCATAGATAATTACAGGGAGTGTCAAACAAAAATTTATTAATTATAAGAATTAATTATCCTCTTTTTGCAACCTCTAGACTTTGTGCTTTTTCTACTATTCTAGTTATTTTCTTCTGTTTCATATTGTACTAGATAAAATATATTTTCTAGCAATATTTTTAATAAATTTTCATGGTAGCATGCCTTAACACAAAGCTTTGCACATTTTAGAGGCTAATATGTCTCCAATCCTTCATTTCCTCAGCTCTTACCCTAGACCTTAGATATCAACACTGAAGAGGAGCTACACTGTTCTGAGCTATTCTCTGCCCAGTGTACAGACAGAAATCATAGTTTTGACAACAGTGGGAATTCTCATTTTTCTCAAACTCCAAATTTTTATGAAGACACATCAGACATCGTCATAAATTAATTGATCAAAAAATGACTTCAAAAGAAAGGAGGAGCTGGCCTGGCTTCCAGTTACAATGTTATTATTTTTCATTGCTATATTAAGTCCTTAAGAAACATTAATACATGCTTTTAGAACATGGCTAGTTGTTTCAGTGAGATTTTCATATGCAGAGTTCTACTTCAGGTCATTGTCATGAGTTTTGAAGGGTTCTTATAAACTCACATTCACTTATGTATATCTTTGGGAGAGGTGTGTGAGTGTCACAAGGTTCATATGTACATATGGAAGTCAGAGAACAACTTACAGAGTCTTTTTTCTGGGTCTACCATAAAGTCCCTATTTATCAAACTCAGGTCAGTCTTACAGACTCTACATGCTGTGCCATTTTAATTTATCATTAATATATGTCACCTTAATCATACTCATAGGTCTCAGTGAGTGAGAAAGCTTTCACCCTGATCATCCCATTAGTTGCCCCTTCTACACTGTAATATTTTATTACAGTTTACTTATTTCTGTGTGTGTGTGTGTGTGTGTGTGTGTGTGTGTGTGTTAGGGGGTGGTATATGCATGTCACACCATGTATGTGAAACTCAGAGGATAACTTCCTGGAATTGTTTCTCTCTTACCACTGTGGTGGGTCCAGAAGATTAAACTCAAGTCATCATATTTAGTGACAAGCACTTTTACCTACTAAGCCAGACCAGCATAGAAAATTTTGGCATTCATTTGTAAACCAGCATGGTAGCCTTACAAATAATCAGTAATTACTGGAATTTAACAGGAAGTCTTAAATTTATTTATTCTGATGGTATTGGTAGGCTCTTCCTCTACAGAATCCCAAAAAGAACTGAAATTTTTCTTGCCACTGTATTACATTATCAATTAAAATGAACCCTCACAGCCACTGGCTTCCATTTGGTCTTAACTTGGAGACTACACCCTGGAGCTGTGCTTCTTTGATCATCCACTTTCTGATATATATGCCACCTCTTGTGTGAGTCATAGTGATGGTGCTCACCCACAATTCTTCTAAGATACTTCAAGGCCGTGGTTTCCAAAGCTCTGACTCTACTCAGGACTGTGCAGGCATCAGATGGGTGGCTGCAGTGACAATGGACCTCCTTGTATCTGCCTTCATCCTGTATCTTTCTTCTCTTCTGATTTATCTGTTGTGCCATATTTCTACAGAAAGATCCAGAGGCAGAAAGACTGTTGCCCCTGGAGGTTCCATCTTCCTTCATCCTGCCCTGTGCTAATTTCCCATGTGACAACATGAAATTCATGCTGCATTCTTGTGATATAAACCACCAAAATGTTCCCAAAATGGAACATCTTGCCACCAAGAAAAGGTAAGGAAATACAAAAAGTTTGCTACTTGAAGTAGGCCTCAAAATGGCAAGTTCCCTGACTTGGGTATCTGGGAAACATTGCTTTCTTCATGTAATTCTGACCTGGGCCCCCTGTTAACATCCTTCATTTCACCAAGACTCTAGAATAGACATTGAGTCATTATTCTGCCTCCTATCTGATGTACCACTTTACAAATAAAGGCTTTCTTTGCCACAACAAAGGTTTGCAAGGATATGGTACTTTCCTTTCAGAGCTGAGTTGAAAGACCCAAACAAAATTTAAACAGGCATGTGCTAGTTGTCTGCCTTCAAACCATAAGAAGCTTTATTTTGATATTTCCTATAACTAAATGGTCTGTGAAAAACTAATAAATAAAATAAAACAAGGTAAAACCACTTGAGTAGCGAAAACGGAGGGGAAGCTATTTGCTTCTTGTCTTTCTAAGATTTGCTTATTGTATGTAAGATAGAAAGGGTCAACTCTCTGCTCCACTTAGTTAACCACTTTTTCCCTCAATTGGGTTTCTAAGGAAAGCATTTAATGCTAAAATCATCAGTACTGTGGCCTTGATGGCAAACTAACACAGAGCTAGTTAAAGGTAAGCCACATGCCTCTAAAGGCCCAGCTCTAATTCAAGAAGCAGGCAGTTACTTGCCAAGTGATTAATGGTAACTAACCACTTAAGCTTATGATTACAAATACCCCATGTACTGTTGTGTGTGGCCTTTCACTCAGTACACCTGAGGTGCTGTAGTAGCTTCACTGAAAATGGTGAGGTGCAAGATCTACTAAGAAAGTCATTGATCCTGCAAAACTGAAGTTAGACACCAAGGTTGACCTATGGCCTCCACATTCATGTGCATACATATGCACTACCACACAGACAGAAATATATGTATACACACACACACACACACACACAGAGAGAGAGAGAGAGAGAGAGAGAGAGAGAGAGAGAGAGAGAGAGAGAGAGAAGCAGAGACAGAGAGACAGAGACAGAGACAGAGACAGACACATACAGAGGGAATTACTGAGTTAGATGAGTTAGAAAATTTCTCAGTGATACATAATAGCAACTGACAATATTCAACTATTTGAAGTTTCCACAGCTTTGTTTGCATTAATAACAAGTTCTAATAGGCAAACAGGTGAACTGGGAGCCATATTACCATATGCAAAATTCAAACAATAGTCTCTGAATGAGGGTGATTTGTCTTAGGGAATTTTGACTCTATAATGATGTAGAGATAATGTGAACTACTTTTTCCCTGAGGGTATCTGAAACTATACTCCCTCTTTCCTGAGAATCTGCTATTACCTCTATCAGGCATGCAATCACTAGTCTGTTACATAAATACAGATTTTCTGTTTGATGTTTTTGTCTCACTGAATTTTGATAAACTGGCTCCAAGTACACTAAAGGTAGACTAGACTAAGTGCTGATGGAAGTACTACATGCAATTTCAGCACAATATATTAAAATTCCAATAAGTTTATCAATGAGTACCTCATGGTACAGTAAAAAGCATCATATGTGAGTGCACATGTTCAGCAAGTACATGCATGTGGATGTTGCCAATAAGTGCTTCCATTTGAACATAGTTTATTGGTAAAAAGATTAAATGCCATGAATTATTTTCTGGGTTCAATCTAGAGGATTAGGGTAAAAAAAAATTAACCCCAGGTATGATGGTTTAGAATAATACATATTTATTATCCTAAACATCTTTCCCCAAGTTCTGTGCATGACTTAGCTGGGGCCCTAATTCAGGATTTCACCTAGGCATAAGTCTACTTATGGAAGTAGTTTCAGCTTGAGTAAATATAGAACTGCAAGGTTTGTGCATGAACAGAAGCCATTGACCAAAGGCAATCTTTTACTTAAGGAAAAAAATAATCAAAGCTGTTAGGGCCATTGCTATCTGAATTCTCATTTTAAAAAATGGAAAAGCAGTCTTCCATATTTGCCATCATAATCAGCAAAGGGACACTTGAGGAAAGAGGAGAGCTGGGGACAAAGAAGTAGTGGTTATTAATCAACCCTTAATTCAAAGTCCTTGCAAGGTTAGTTACAGCCTTTGATGTAAACAAGTCTTTCCACGACTGCCATATTTCTTTTTATAAAGATGTCGCTATTAGACTATAGCTAAATTCAACACATTCATATACATTAGTCTAACATGCCAAAACTAATCATAAAATACGTCTGATCATAAAATAAATAACATATTCATAACCTCTACCTTTAAAAGGCATTTAAATATGACTTATTAGAGAGAACAAAGAGGCAAAGAAAATTTTGCATGTGATCTTTACCTATAGTTTTCCAAGGTCAAGTACAGTTGGCTCTATGCTGGTTATGTAGTCCTTTATATTTCCCTCATAGTATTCTCTTTGTGCCTATAAACAAAGTCATTGACAAAGTGGAATAACTGAAATTGATGAAACACCCTTTTTATAGATTGAAGCATGACATTTTATCCAGCTGGATGTAAGTTTCACAAAACATGTTTCAAAGCCAATTAATTTGGGGCTTTTCAAAAAAGTGTGCAGGAGAATGCCATATCAGTGTTAGACAGAAAGTCGGACATGGGTCATCATTAGTAGAGACTTTTTCAATGATCAAATCTTCTTCTCAGGCCACCTGCAACCATAGACAACCTGAAGATCAGTTTACCAACCTTTATGTTTCATCAAAATGATAATGGTTACTTTAAGTACATCTTGGAGATGCACAAGAAAGGAAAGGTGGCTTAAATGTGATGTGATATGTGTGTGTAAAGTTGAGAAGTGGTCAATTAAGTTTATTTAAACTTGACATAAGATAAAGTCATCTGAGAATAGGAACTCTCAAGTAAGGGGTTTATAAATTAGTGTTTGATGGTGGAGGGTCCAGCCCACTGTGAGTATGCCATCCATGGCTTGGCATCCAGGGTAGTCATGGGTTCTATTTAAAATCAGGATGAGCAAGCCATGGGGAGCAGGATGGTAAGCAACATTCTCCCACAGCCCTCTGCATCAGCTTCTGCCTTCCCCTTCCAGTTACTGCCTTGTTTGAGTCCCTGGTCTGACTTTCTTCAGTGATGGACTGTTACCTGAAAGTGTACATTGAAATAAACCCTTTCTTTCCCATGCTTTAGTCATGGTGTTTCCTTGCAGGAATAGAAACTAACTAAGACAATAGGCATCCTTATTCAAAAATAATAGTATTTTGGATATATATATATATATATATACAAAATCATAAAACCAAGAAAGCCAGAGCAAAAGAAAGAAATCATAAGCTGGCAAGATAAATCAGTGTTTAAAGTATATAATGTGCAAGTGTGAAGACATGGGTTCAAATCTCCAGAACTCACAAAAAGCCAAGGATAAGAGCACAAACATCTGTAATTCCAATGCTCCCTAATGAGATCAGAGGTAGTGACAGGGAAATCCCCAGAAACTACTGGTTTACACAGCAGTGAACAAGATAATCTGGCTCAAACCAATAAGAGGAGGCACTCAGGCAGTGGGACCCACACCTATCCTTAGTGCATGAGCTGGCTGTTTGGAACCTTGGGCTTACACAGGGACACTTTGTTCAGCCTGGAAGGAGGGCACAGGACCTGCCTGTACTGAATCCACCAGGGGAGTCTTGGCCCTGGAGGAGATGGTAATGGAGGGGAGGGGCTGGGAGGAAGGTGGATGTGGGAGGGGGAGGACAGGGGAACCCATGGCTGATGTGTAAAATTAAAACACAATATAATAAATAAAAAAGGAGAAAAAAAATAAGTAGCAAGGATAAGATGCTGACATTTGTTACCACTCATCATTTTGTAGTAGTGATGATGGCCCACGCACTAAGACATGTCAGCAAATAACATAGATATCAGAATGGAATAGAAACTAACATATATGTTAGTGCTATATTCTAGTTTTTACATAGACTGATACAACATCTTAAAGTAATGTTTTGTTTTATATAAAGCATAAACAACTTTGTAATATATTTTTATTAATGTTTTCATAATGAGAAAGTTCTCACTGGACTTGAAGACATGCATAAAATTTGGTTAACCCTGAATCTTGATTTATCTGTATAACTACTTAGGGTGTGCCTTAATGTTATATCATTCTATTTGACTTCTTATTCTAGAACTTTATAAAATTATAAACTTAGTAATAGATGTTTTGGCATTCAAGTACTAGGGTACTCAGAAATAAAGTAAGCAAAGATATAGCTAAAATTATTGTAAATAAAATTTTATGAATTTTATGTCATTAAAATGATATAAATGCATGTATAAAATACCATAATTATACATTAACACTATTACAAGAAATTATTTCCTATTATGAATTTTATGAAATCCCAAACCACACCTCAACTGAATTTAATTATACAAACCCACATGGGTGTTTAAATTTTCAAGATGCCATTGGAAAGTAAGTCAGTTATTTTTCTTGTTGATGTGATAATATACTATGAAGAAGTCAACTTATGGAGGGAAGAGTATATTCTAGCTTATTGCCTTTGGGGTTATTCCATCATGGTGGAGAAGAAAACATGGTTTCAAAGAGGGAAGGTATGATGTCAGAAGTTGAGGGCCAGTTGATCACACTGTATGTATAGTTAGTGACATTGCTGCTATTTCTCTTTTTTATTTAGTTCATGACCAAGTACATGAAACGGTACCACCCACTTTTTGGGTGTCTGTTTCTACCCTAATTAAAATAACCACAAAAATAACTAGTAGAAATTCCCCCAGAGACTAAAGTAATCTATGTAGCTCCTCACTGGCCTGCCTGGAGGCTTCTTTCCTGGGTAATTCTAGGTCAAGTAAATTTGAAATCAATAAATACTATCACAAAAGGGAAGAATCGAGGACTGTGTCTCAATCAGTGAGATGCCAGGCTTTCTTTAGAAGGTTTAGTTCTTATGACAGTATGACATTTTTCAACAAAGAGTTGGAGAGGTGATACTTTAGGATTAGAATAGTTTAAAACCAGCCTCCTTCACATACAGTAAGTTGACATATTACTGATACAGCATTTGCAACACCAACATTTGTTGAAATAATTATGTAGTTTTGAAACTTTGGCTGTAAATATATAACAATAATAATCAGAACTTTTACTCCACACAATTATCAGCAATTATCTCCAGATAGATTAAAAATCTGCATAAGAGATAATGTTTATGAGGTTAATATGGCTGAGCAAGTAAACATGGCTTTCCATCAAGGCTGAATACTGTTCCTATTCAAGCTCAGACTGACATGATGGAAGGAGAGATCTAGCTCCTGAAATGTGCTCTTTGATGCCCCCACAACCTTGCTCACCCATGCACATGCAAGTGCACACACAATAAATTTTTAATGCAATTAAGGAGTAACAAAGAATATTTATCTTTTTCGAAAGATATGGAGAATAAAGCATTTAGTTTATAGTCACAGAGAAGTGATGATAAACCAAAAGGCATGATAAACATACCACTGAAAGAAAAAAGACTAGGTTTTGAATGTTTTGAGCACCACCAGCACAGGTCTTGTATAAGACATTGACAGGAAAAAGAAGATATTTGCAATGCTATATAATAAAACTTATTAGCATTGATTGTGTTTTGAAATATCTTGAAAGTCAATAGGAAAGAAATCCTTGAAAATATAAGGCAGTGAAACTTTTGTTTACAATGTTGACATACAAATGTCCACAACCAATAAAGAATATTTCCCTCTAGCACTGATCAAAACCAATCTGTTATCTGTTCAACATTTATCACACTGGCAGTATTAGAAGTCTGACACTGCCTCTACAGTTTGCTGGTAAAGCTTCAAACAATGAGTACTTGGAATACCTCATGGCATTAGTCACTTTTCCTCCTTCATGTGACGAAATACCTTGACCAAAGCAGCTTAAGGAAAAAGAACTTATTCTGGCTCGTCTTGTGTTTGTTTGCTTGCATGTTTTGTACATTTCTGTTTATTTTAATATTATTTTTATTTTTGAAATTATAATATAGCCACAATTGTTTCCATGTGTTCCTTTTCCTCCAGCTTATATTTTTAAACATATACATTCACCATACCCACAAAAGTACAACAGCAAAAGAATTAAACCTGGTCACACTGCATAAGCAGTCAGGAGGCAGAGAGAGAACATCCACTGGGAAATACTACAAAACTTCAAGCACCATCCTCTACCCACTGACCCATTACCATCACCCCTTATGGTTCCCATAATCTTCCCAAACAGTGCCACTGACTGGCAGACAAGTCCTCTAGAACATGAGCCTATGGAAGAATTTTAAATTCAAATTCATCATTCACTGTTGTAGTTTACTGTGTCTCTGACAAGGTAGAGAACCATTTTCAAAATACATAGCACAGCTGAAGATGGAAAAAACCTTAGATTTATCAATCTCGCTCCCTTAAAAAATACTAGCCTATCTGTACAAGAGGATCTATGCCAATAGTGCTTATTCTACCCTTATCTTCAAGGCTAAAAAGTGCCCACAGAGATGTTGATACATGAGTTTGTTAGATAACCTTTAAAGACCCCTTAATAAATTAGACCCTTCTCACCTAGGTTCCTCTGAATTGGTGCTTTTCTTTTGTCAACAAGCCTTCAAAATGAATGAACCAAAGTCTTCTGAACATACAGTTCCTTATCAGTGCAGTGCTTGAATGCATTCAGATTTAGAAAATTTTTACCATTTGAAAAAAATTAAATGCCTAATCTATTACTAATATAAAAATTCAGAGATTTTGTTCTTGTTGCTGTGGTTGTTGTGTTAATCAGCCTCTATGACAAAATACTTGAGAACACTACTTAAAAGGAAAATGTACTCGCTTAACCTTTCAGAAGTTCCAGTTTCTCATTCATCATGCCTGGCTTTGGGCTCGTCTTTTTTTTTTTTTTTTTTTTTCCTCAGTGCATGTCAGCACTATCTAAAGAAGATGATGTAATTTTTTTAATTTTATATAGCATATTTTTTTCATTTTTCTTTATTAAGAAATTTTCTACTCACTCCACATGCTATCCACAGACCTACACTCCTCCCTTCTCCTACCCCCAGTCCTCTTTTTCAAGCCACCCCACATCCCCCAAATCGAGATCTCCCATGGGAAGTCAGCAGGTTTATTTTTCTTTTATTATTATTATTTTTTTAATATTTGTGGTTTGGTTTTGTTTTTTAAGGTTTATTTATTTATTATGTATACATTGTTCTGTCTGCACACCAGAAGAGGGCACCAGATCTTATTATAGATGGCTGTGAGCCACCATGTGCTTGCTGGGAATTGAACTCAGGACCTCTAGAAGAGCAACCAGTCCTCTTACCCTCTGAGCTATCTCTCTAGCCTGGGCTCATCTTAAGGCCAAACATCATGATAGGAAGTAAACAGTGGAAGAAGCTTCTTACCTCTACTGGGACAAATGTATAGGGCAAAATTCAAGGAACAACAGAAAACTACACCGTGGGACAGTGCTTCTCAATCTTTCTAATGCTCTGATCATTTAATACAGTTCCTTATGTTGGGGTGTCCCCACAACTATAACATCATTTTCATTGCTAATTCATAACTGTAATTTTGCTACTCTTTGTATTATAAGGTTAACATCTGTGTTTTCTGATGGTCTTAGGCAATCCCTTTGAAAGGGTCATTCAACCCTCCAAGGAGTTGTGACCCAAAGATTGACAATCACTGTCATAGTGGGTTGCTAAAGACCAACTGTCTTCAGCAGGGGCCACCACTTCAAGTTTACATTCATCTATCATAGGCCATTAAATTGAAGTTCATAAATTCATTATTCACTCATGACATTAGAGTTCTTTTCATTCAATCACATCCCCAATGCCCTCTCTGAGAATTCTACATAAAGGAAGAAGCCCTAAGCCCATGAGCTTTTCAGATATATTCAGGCATGTGTAACCCATAGTTCATGTGCTTCAGTTGGTTGAGGAGAGTCTTGAAATTAGCCCAACACAAAATTACAAACTTACTTAAAACATTATGGGAATGTTTTAGAATTCAGACCAGATTGCTGCTTGGGTCATGCCCCTGCAGAGGCCTGTCAAACACAGCTACAGTAGAAGAAAGGGACAGATTTCTCCTAAGAGCCAGTCTGTGTGAGTAAACAAACTCCACAGGCTTTCTCTTCCAGGAGAATGAAGCTATAGAATAGGCTATCAGACTACCTCAGGGCTTCAAGGGCTGCCTGTGAAGACACCCCATCCTTGGTAATGGAAATCCCTCCTCCTCATGCCTTTCACATCCTCGAAGTCACACATTCTTACCCAGAATTCCTTCCTCTCCCTTCACCATCCAGGAATCAGAAGCAGTTTGGTTTCAGGCTCTGGCTGGAATCTTCCCTTTCCTCTGAGGCCTATGAGAACAGATATGAGGCCTGTAAGTAACTCTTCACTGGCAAGCTATAACCCCCAGTAGCTTCCCAGACAAGGATGGATGAAAGAAAGGAAGAAAAATTTTATGGCAGTAGACACATGTTCAAAATGAAAGCTTTTTTTTAAAAGAAATATTTTTTTTTATTTTTCATACCAACCACAGATTCTCCTCTCATGCCTTTTCCCACTCCCCTCCACCCTCTCACCCCCATCTGACAGGATAAAGGCTCCCATGGGGAGTCAGCAAAGCATGCTACATTCAGTTGAGGAAGGATCAAGCCCCTCCTGCTGCATCAGTGCTGAACAATGGCTCCCACCATAGGGGATGGGCTCCAGAAAGCCAACTCATGCACCAGGGATAGATACTGATCCCACTGCCAGGAGCCCTTAAACAGACCAAGCTAAACAACTGTCTCCTGTGTACATAGAGCCTAGTCTGGTCCCATGAAGGCTCCAGAGCTGTTAGTCTAAAGTTCCTGAATTTCTAGGAACTTGGTTCAGTTGTCTCTGTAGAAATGATAACCTCTCTTCCCTCTCTTTGACTGGACTTCTAAAGCTGAGCCTGGTGCCTGGTTGTGGACCTCTGCATCTGCTTCCATCAGTTATTGGATGAAGGCTCTATGATGACAGGAAGGGTATTCACCAGTCTGATTACTGGGGAAGGCCATTTCAGGCACCCTCTCCACTAGTAGTCTAGTCTGGGGTTGTCCTTGTGGATTCCTGAGAATTTCTCCAGCACCAAGTTTCTCCCTAACCCTGTAATGCCTCCCTCTATCAAGATATCTTTTTCATTGCTCTCCCACTCTGTCCCTCCCTCAACTCGACCATCCAGTTCCCTCAAGTTCTCATCCCCCACTCCCTCCCCTCTATTGCCCCCTCACCCCAAGTTTACTCATGGAGATCTCATCTCGTTCCCCTTACCAAGACAATCTATACGCCCCTCTTAGGGTCCTCCCCGTTTCCTAGCTTCTCTGGAGCTGTGGGTTGTAGCCTGATTATCCATTGCTTTACATCTAGTATCCACTTATGAGTGAGTACATACCATGTTTGTCTTTCCAAGTCTGGACTACCTCACTCAGGATGATATTTTATAGTTCTATCCATTTACCTGCAAGTTTCATGATGTCATTTTTTTTTACAGCTGAGTAATACTCCACTGTGTATATATACCACACTTTCTTTATTCATTCTTTGGTTGAGGGGCATCTAGGTTGTTTCCAGGTTCTGACTATTATGAATAATGCTGCTATGAATATAGTTGAACAAGTGTCCTCATGGTATGATTGAACATCCTTTAGGTATGGAAAGCTTTGAAGAAAAAGCATACAGCCTAAAATTTTTGGAGAAACCCAAAATGATAAGAAAAGCATGCTTAGAAGAAAAGTAAGCAGACATTCAGAGCTGAATAGTTGTTGCCATACTGTAAAGTTCCAGGCATCCTTGGAGAAAAATGTACAGTATCACATTAAACAAACAAACAAACAAACAAAAAACCTGATTATTCCACATCTGTCTTTATCTTGGGTTACAATGAACCTGCTTTCCTACAGATAATCTCTTTTGGCCAGGTGATTAACAAAACCTAACTGTTATGTGAGGTTTCCACCTAAGCCAGAAATTCCATTTTCTTGTCCACAAAATTTCCTACATAGACCTTCATTGCTGCTCTAACATTTCTGCCCTGTTTGAAAATATAAACTGAACAAAACAAAGAAAAAATTATCCAAATAACAGTAGTTGCCAGGCAGTGGTGGTGCACGCCTTTAAACCCAGCACTCGGGAGGCAGAGCCAGGAGGATCTCTATAAGTTTGAAGCCAGCCTGGGCTACCAAGTGAGTTCCAGGAAAGGCGCAAAGCTACACAAACCTTTCGAAACCCTGTCTCAAAAAACCAAAAATAATAAATAAACAAATAAATAAGTAAGTAAATAAATAAATAAATAAATAAATGTAGTTAAATGATAATCTCAAGTAATTTTTCTGGCCTTCAAATTTCATTCTCCTGCATTGTTCATTTTAAGAATGAGTGAAACAGCCTTGAATGTGGGCATTCTATGAAGGTCAGTCGGTTGTGCCTGGATCATCAAATATGGTGTCTCTGTTTCAAACATGTTATGGTGGAGGTGGAGGGCATCCATTGGCAAAGGCAAAGCACAAAGTAAGTGACAGCAGAATGTTAGCACCTTATACTTTGTTCTTGACTGAGACATTGGGAAACTAATTTAACAAGGAGCTTAGAACCTTGAAAACAGCCCCAGGGATCATGAGATCCTGAGAAATCACTTGACAGGAAGAGAAAGCTTGCCCCCCACTAAAAGCAATTCAACTGTTTCCTTAATGTGACAGTTTGAATGAAAATGACTCCCATAGGCTTATTTATTTGAATGCCTTGTTACCAGGGAGTGGAACTGCTTGGAAAGATTAGGAAGTGTGATCTTGTTATAGGGTGTGTGGCCTTGTTGAAGGAAGTGTGTAGCATGAATCTTAGAGGTACTTATTCATTAAATCAAACCTGGAGTCAGGTGAACGCTGGAAGATCAGAGAAGCAGAACACACCACAGCTACCTTACCATGCCAATTCCTCAGCTGGTCTTATTTCCTCAGAATGGAAGATTTTGAGTCCTCATCCAAATGGATCTCAACTGAACTGCTGCTCAAAGCCTAAAAGCTTAACCAGCTAAATGCTTGTAGTTTCTGGTCCTTATGCCTTATATATACCTTTCTGTTTTCTACCATCACTCCCTGGGATTAAAGGTATGTGTCACCATGCCTGGCTGTTTCCAATGTGGCCTTGAACTCACAGAGATCCAGAGGGATTTCTGTCTCTGAAATGCAAGGACTAAAGGCATGAGTGTCACCATTTTCTAGCCTCTGTATCTAGTAGCTGTCTGTTCTCAGCCCCCAGATAAATTTATTAGGGTGCACAATATTTTGGGAGAACACAATACCACAGAAGTGTGTTACTGCAGGTGCAGGTGGGCATTGAGGTTTCAAATGTTCACAACAGTCACAGTCTTTCCCTCTCCCCCTCCTCTCCCTCCCTCTCTCTCCCCCTCCTCTCTCTCTCTCTCTCTCTCTCTCTCTCTCTCTCTCTCTCTCTGAGCTTGCTGTCTGGGGATCAGGATGTAAAACTCTCAGATACTTCCAGTAGCATGCCTTTATGTTTCCTACCATGGTGATCATAGATAAAACCTCTAAAACCTTAAGCAAGCCCCTAAATAAATGTTTGGTTTTTTAAGTGTTACTTTGGTCGTGGTGTCTATTCACAGTAATACAACAGTAACTAAGACACTTAAAATGTCTAAAATCAAATTTATTTATTTACTTATGTAACAGGTCTTTCTCTGTCCCACCAGCCAGCTATCAAATAATGACATGGAGACTCATTATTAATTAGGAAAGTTCAACCTATAGCTTAGGCTTGTCTTTAACTAGCTTTAACAACATAAATTAACTGATTTTAATTAATCTATGTTTTAACCTGTGGCTTTTTACTTTTTATTTTGTATATCCAGCTCCCTCAATGTATCATTGTGTCACCTCCTTTCTTCTTCTCAGAGCTCTCTCTGCTCAGAAGTTCTACCTATAACCCTGCCTAACTGTTAGCCATTCAGCTTTTTATTACACCAATCACAACAATACACCTTCACACAGTGTACAAATATTCCACAACATATTTTTTTTATTTGTCTGTGTGTGTATCTATATCTATGTATGCATGCCATGATACCTGTGTGGAGACCAGAAGACAACTTATGGGAGTGGTTCTCTCTTTCCACTATGGGGTGTGTGAGAATTGTTCTCATCCTTTAGGCTTGGCAATAGATGCCTTTGGCTTATGAACTATGTAGCTGGAATAACAATTGCCTATGTTTTGTATGAATATCTCTTGCCTTCTCAACTCTCATTTATTTTGCTGGTCTTAATGATAGGACTATTTCAACTTGCCAATTGTGGTGTTTAGTCTTATTTTTTAAATCTAAATAATTGTGTCTGAAGTTCAAAACCTTTAAGAAGAATAAGAGGAGCTACAAGCAACCTTGTGAATTCAAAAGGTTTGAGTGACAACTATTCACAGGACTCCTGGACCAAAGAAATTCACATGATGTGAGTAATCCTATGAGCTGTGATGTCAGCAATACGCACACACATACACACAAAGAAGGTCTTTATGTAATCATCTCACTAGTTGTCTTATATGCTAAAGAAACTACCAAGGATGTTACTATGTGGTGAGAATAAACATTTTCTTAAAATTGCTTACTAGTAATCTGTAACAGAAATGAATTTTGTAACCCTAAAGAGGTTGTTAAAAATGCTAGCTCTATCATTCATTTCTATGCCTTGCCAAATGAAACAACTAAAGTCCCCTTACACAATATTTTCATGTGACAAGAAAGTGTGCATTGTAAAATGATTATGCAAATTTAAGTTGGTGAATACAAAATTGCTAGTGCCTCCTAAAGAATGCACTCAGGAAATATAAATTAGCATCTTCCTAGTATGAAAAAATTGACAATGCTAAAGAGAAACTAACTGAAATTTTCTCCTAACCATTTGTTTCTTTATGAGACAGGATATCATGTATCCTAGGCTGGCCTAAAACTTTTTATGTAGCAGAGAATAGCATTGAAGTCCTCATACTATTTCCTCCTCCTTCCAAGTGCTGAGAAAAAAACATCTAGCGTATGGTATTAAACCCATGGCTTCATGTATAACACACAGGCACTCTACCAACAAAACCACACCCCAGTCCTTTTACTAACACTCTTGTATGTTTTAGAACACCCTTAGTCTATAGCCATGGCACTATGAAGAAAAACAGGAGGAATGAATTAGGTTTGTGTTTGCAAGAACAGTGTGCCAAAACCCTAGAAAAGCTAGCAATGAAAGTACAACATTGGGTCATTCATAACTGTAGGATTTGGTCATTATAAGTTTTGACCTTGGATGATACCATTACTGTCTTCCAGCCTACTGTAATGCACATTATATTAGTAGACAGTAATTTCTTGCTTGAGTTCACTGCCAACTAAATGCCCCTACTAGTATCGTTATCTAAAACTGATGATAAAGAATAATGAGAGAAAATTCAGAACACACAGAAAAAATTCAGCCACTGTGCCACAGGGTTCCAAGGCATGCCACCTTGGGCTGGCTGTAAGTTGAATTCTCCAAGGTCCTGGTTATTTGATCAGCTGCTCAAACTAGTTTCTTCATGATTTTCACTATGACTTTAAAGTGCCCTTTCTTGTAACTATCAGCCTCACTTGGTTTCATTAGGTTTCTTAGGTCCAGGAGGAGAGGATGAGTTCCAGTTATGTAGAATCCAAGAAGATCTAATCTTGACAGCCTTCAAAAGTCATTTTAATTTATGTGGAGCTCATTGAATATGACATCCTCATAGGATCTTACAGTAATGTAACTGTTTCCATATTCTTAGGTACTAGTCTATTCAACTATTCATTAATATTGTAAAATACTTGAAGCAGCTAAAAATAAAGAGTAATAATTTATTTGGGTCTGAGTTTTGAAATTGCAAAGGCCAATGTGCATTCATCCACTGATATGGCTCCTGGTGAAAGTCATTAACACAATGTGCCATCAACCTATGTAAGAGATAATGATCACAGCTGAGGGGGCAGGGTTCATGCTTTTAATCTGAGTACATGAGAGGCAGAGGCAGGCAGATCTCTGTGAGTTTGGGGCCAGCCTGGTCTACATAGGTAGTTCCAAGACAGCCAGTTTTACATAGATAGATCCTGACTGAAAAGTGTAGAAAAAGATGAAATAAAAACTAATGTTCATGTTTTAATGGAAACAAAGACAAACAAGCATCCTACAGTCCTCTTATAAGGCATACTCCCAACAAGCCAAAGACTTCTTCCTAGGCATGACCTGGTGGAAATCCATAGTGCTTTCTTAGGAACCAATCATCTAACCATAATAGAGCCTCAGAAAGTGTAACTCATATTTAAATACAGGAAATGTGGCTGTTAAGTGCACAATGAACAGAAGAAGCCTCTGGCAAAACCCTTAAGCTTGCTTAGATTATGAGGAACTTGATTTCACCTCTCCATCATCCCATCCTCTGCTCCTGACCCTACAGTTAAAAATATCCTCCTTTATCCTGTACAAAGATTATGATTCTCTTTCCTTTATCAAAGCCTTTTTTCACACACAGGATCTGACATCAATCATTGAATACCTGTAATTTCTTTCATCTTGAAGAAGTATTGCTAGAGAGATGGCTCAGTGGGTTAAGACACTTTCCACCAAGCCTGATGACCCATGTTAGATACATGGGACTCACATAACAGAAAGAAATAACTCGTGTAAGTTGTTTCCCAACTTCCACACAAATAAATAAATAATATTAAATAATATAAAATTTGATATTCTGTTTTTATATAAATGTAGAAAAAGATTTTAACTTTAGTAAATTATAAACATCATAAGTATGGAATTAGTGACTTTTTTTTGGTTTTGTTTTGCTTTTTGAGACAGATTTTCTCTGTGTAGCTTTGTGCCTTTCTGAGGACTTGCTTTGTAGACCAGACTGGCCTCAAACTCACACACAGAGATCCACCTGCCTCTGCCTCTTGAGTGCTGGGATTAAAGGCGTGCACCACCACCACTCAGCTAAAATTAGTGACTTTTAACTATGAGTACTAAGTTAAACATAAGATTGTGCAATTCTGAGCAGAAATTTATTTGCCATATTCAAGGTTTTCTAATGAGCTAATGTTAGTAATTCTATTTGTATTTACTTTTGAATATCTGAATGACTATTTGATGAAACAAGAATTGTTGCTTGTATATTTTTACAAGAGTCAAGGAACCCCAGGAATCTGTCTATTTCCATGGTGCTGGCACTTGGCTTCTAAATCTGTGCCACCACACCTGATTTATGTGGGTGCTTGTGTTATAGGCAGTTTATTAATTGATCAGTCTCTAGGGCCTGTGAAAATTGTGTTTTCTTCTTTTGTTTTAACATTTATTTATTTTGTGTGCACATGTGCAGGCCCTCCTGTGCTATGCAGGTATGTGAAGGACAGAGGGAAACTTGGGAGATGTTGTTCTCTCCTTTTACCATCTTGAACTCAGGTGTCCAGGCTTGGCAGCAAACACCTTTACCAGCTGAGCCATCTACATAGCCAAAATCTTTTATGTTTTTTTTTTTTTTTTTTTTTTTTTTTTTACTCAGTATAATCACACATTAGGAGAAGAAATATCCCAGGGGTATTCTGAAGTGTCGTTTTTAAAAAGTAGAGATTTACTTATAAGTGCTGGTCTCTGCAGCATTATAAATCATGATACAGGTCCCTGTTGAAAAATTAAGCTTGTTCCTTTTGAACTTGGCTTGTACGTGTAATTTTTAAAAACACTCTAGTTCTCTCAGCAGAGTTTAGGAATGCCAAGAAGCTGCACACAAAACACACCAATTTTCTACTCCAGTCCCAGAATGGGTATGTCAAGGGCTGATGCTCCATGGAGTACAAATGTCCTACTGTGAATTATTCATTTGTTTCCCTACAGAGAATGAAGGCTCTGATGCTCTTGGACAACTTACTAAATACTTATTCAGTTCCTCACAGCCAAAAGCAGAGTCTCAAAGCAGAAAGATAAAATACTGTAGAAATGTCATTCTGATGCCTTCATGCCCTGCATTTTTAAGATCTGAAAGACTCTGTATCAGTGACATCATTCATCTTTGGAATCCCAACCTTATTCTACTTTCTGCCTCTGCAATCATAGATAATTAGGGCTTCCCACAATGAACATCAGTTAAATAATCTTGGGGTATCAGCAGGAAAAGCATCTCATTTCTTCTACCCAAATCTATATATGATCCTGGAAAAAAAAATGGCAGCTGCTTGAAAGCCACATTAAAATCAGATATTAGGAAATTATCATACCTGAAATAATGATGGATAATTAAGTCCCCTCCTCACTTTAAAATTGGATGAATCAGCCAATTGATTTTAGCTTTCTGCTAAAGAGCATGCTCTAAGGCAACAATTTAGTGGGGGAAAGAATTACATTTTATTCTCAGAGAAATCCTGCCAATTTGGATGATCAATATATTCAATGGAACACTATTCTTTGTGAACAATAAAGGACATTTCTTAAAGACTATAAAAAGGCATTTATAAAATTCCTTTTCTTGTGAAGTTAGTGGAGCAAACACAATCTTTGCAGTTAGGCAAATGCTGATTTAAATATTTTGCTGATAGTAGCAAACTAAGTGATCTTTTCCAGAAGTTTCATCTTCTTGCATCTTATTTTGTGCTCATATAAAGATATGATAATGAAATCTAGCATACCTATGTGCTATGGAGATTAAAAGAGTTTGTATATGTGTGTAATTATGATGTAATTTTAATACACATGCAATGTTCGGCTGAGACTGCTTCCTCACATCACAGAGTAAATTATCATTGATTTGTAGATGTTGCTTTGTGGTTGGATGGAAGTAAAAAGAGCATCCTCTATGATGGCATTCTGGGCAGTGGGTTATTTGCCTTTTCCATTGCTGAAAAAAAATACCTACAAAATCAACTTAAAGAAGGGAGGGTTTACTTTAGCTCAAAGCTTTCAGGTAGAGGCCATCATGGTATGCAGGTCAAAGTGACAGAAGTGTGAGACAGCTGGTCACATTGCACACATAATCTCGAAACAGAGTGATTAAAACTGGTGTGTAGGTCATTCTTTTCCTTTTCATGTAGTCAGGAAGCCCATGCCATGGAATTACATTAAAGACATTGACGATATGTATTCCCACCACAGGTAACTTAATCTAAAATCTCTCTTACATAAACCCTCAGGTACTAGTAGTCTCCAGGGTTATTTTACATTCTGGCAAGTTGACAATGAACATAAACCCTCATAGGCAGGTCATTTAATTTCATGATACCTCAAATTTCACTTCTCTGAAAGATAGTAATCATGTCTTCTCAAGGTAATCAGGAGTATAATGTTACTCTTTGCCATTATTGTAGGATGCACTGCAGGGAAAGAAGGCATAGTCTTCTCCAAATCTGCTATCAGTAGTTGGAAAGATCATGGTGAGTGAAGAAACTCATTTGGCACCATAGCGAAGCTTTTTATGTTCTTAATGCTTTTGGTAACAGATAAAAATGTTCCCCATAGCATACTCCACATATTTGTTGTTGCCCTGATCTTTCACAAAAAAAGGTTCAGACAATCTATTCTGTTTATATGTATTTGTTTACTTCAGCTATTATAATCTGACAATTATCTTTCTCAGATAGTTAATACTGTTCAGTGTCTTTTCACTGCCTTGTTAGTTGCATCTTATGGCAGCTGTTTTCAATGATAGTAAATTACAAAGAGCCCCCATTGATGAGACGTTCATCTTAATCCACTATGAAAAAGAAATACAAAACAAAACAAACAGAAAACAACAGCAAAGAAAATGGAAATACAGTATTCAATGAGTGGTGAGTGACTTGTAATAATGTGCTTCAAGACTGACTTACTAGGATAAAATGCCATAAGCAAAAGAAACTCAGGAAGAAAGTATTATTTTGGCTTATGGTGCCTTGGGGCTAAAAGACGATCATAGTGGAAAAGGAATAGTAGCAATTGGTAGGGGTGGGAAAGATGCTGGATTGTCATATTATTTCATCCACTTACAGGAAGCAGACAGAGAGAACAGAAAGAGTGGCAAGGCCATAAGTACTGAAAACTGAACTGCAGAGACTTACTTCCTCTATCAAAGTTCTAAAGGTACCATAACATTCCAAACAGTGGCTGTAGCCATGAACCAAGTGCTGAAATACAGACGGGGTATTTCTCCTTCAAACCACCACTTGTACTATTCTCATATTTTATGAATCAAGGTGTCCCAATGACCTGAAGCTTGTTCATCATTAATCCCCAAGCATCTCTCTGTCTTTACTTCATCTGTGAAAGACCTGCAAGAGTGCAACACCATGTCCAATATTTTAAAAATGGGTTCTCAGGACCAAAGTCAAATCCTTCTCCATGCATAGTAAGCACTTCATTGACTGAGAACTCCACCACCCCTGCCCAAAGTGTATATATATATATATATATATATATATATATATATATATATATTCCACTGAATTTAATTCAAAGAGAATTATTTATAAATGATTGTCTTGACCACATTAAATGATCATCATAAATAAATTTTAGAGAGCCAGTGTCCATTATAATGTAGGTAAAGATATATACAAAGGTTAAGATAGAAACTTTGTGTTTCATAAACAAGGAAGATAAGCACATATTGTATGTAAGTTTAAAATATGGACTATTTTTCCAAAGGGCATCTTAGTAGCTATGCATCCATGGTGTGTGGTGATATTTCATCTGTGTCTCCTAATAAAATTTATCTGAGGATCAGAGGAAAAATCCAACCACTATATTAAACACAGACATCAGGCAATGGTAACCCAAACTTTTAATGCTATCACTCAGGAGACAGGGATCCATTTGGATTTCTATGAGTTCAAGGCCACACTGGGAACAGATCCAGGAGTGGAGGCACATGCTTCAAATTCCAACACTAGTTAACCATAAAGATCTGGAGGTCTGAACAGACAGATGGGAAGTGACAGAGCTGAGCAGAAAGATGAAGTGATATAGCTGGGCAGAAAGGAAATGAGTTGACAGAACAGAAAGGTATATACACATGGGTATACAGGTAGTAGGCCTCTTTGGAAGCTGCAGAGTTGGTGAGGTGAGGTTAGATGTGCCTTTCCTCTTCCTCTGAACTCTCAGATTTTAGCCCATATATCTAGCTTCAGGTTTCTTATTTAATAAGACATTCTAAGATTTGTGTTATAGTTGGCATCAAACTTGTGGGGCACAAATTCACGAAAAAGCTGCTTGTGACATTAAAGACCCTGGGCTCAGGCTGGAGCTGCATGTGCCCACATCTTCACACACATGGGCCAGAGTCTCTTTGGCTTTTTCTCTCCTGGTGGGTGGTGAGATTCCCATCTTGGACTCCTACCACACTAGGTAGCTGCTTCAAAATTCCCTCAGAGTTCTACTGTCCTATGCAGTTGAGAGACTTGGTAAGTCAGTTAAGATATCTTAAAGGGAGGAATTAGTTAAAAGGCTGTCTTCAGCAGTAAATAGAATGATACCAAATTCATAAGCTAGAAAGATAATAATTGAATCTTTGGCTTTTGAGAATGTCAATACAGCATGCAAAATTGTAATCAGGCCTTTAAAGATGAGATCAGCACCCTTAGGGGATTGGATCAGGGATACAATTAGTGTTGAATCTTATGACTATGATGATACATAGATAGGAGAGGCAATTTCAAGAGGTTTGAAGAAAAATAATAATGCCAGATGGTTTAATTGCAGTAAATATGGTCCCACCAAAAGGGACTGTAACAGGGCATTCCTAGAAACAATGTTTCTTCAAGGAATAATGACAACAGAACACCCATCTTTCTAGATTATGCAGAAGGTATGGTAAAGGCAAACACTGGACTAAGGAATGTAGATCAATAAGGAACAAACAAGGTAATATTTTGCCTTTGTCACTAGAAAACTCCCTCAAGGGTCTCTGGAAGGCCCCCAGAGTGAACTCATTTCAGTCCCTTCCTGCCACTATAGAATAAACCGCTCCTCAGAGCAATTAAATAAACAAATGCATATTGGAATAAACCATGCTGATAAGGGTGATAGAGCAGCTGTAGCAGAGAAGAAAAAAATCAGGAAAAACCATAAAGCAATACTTCTATGAATAAACAAAGATAAAAATTAAAAATATGAATAAATGATGTTATATTGGAGTGTCTTGTAGACACAGGTGTGGATGTCACAATACTTGCACCAGAAATTTTGCATCCAAATTGGCCTCTTCTGGAGGAAAATGTTTAGTTGTTAGGGATTGGAACATTATCTCAAGTGAAAACGAGTCCAAGATGGGTCAAATGTATATTGCCAGAAAGACAGAAAAATTAAAACCATATGTGGCTAAGATAGCTATAAATTTATGGGGTCATGATTTATTAAAGCAATGGATTACCCAGATTAACAATCCTCCATTCTCAGAAACAAACAATAAACTAATACATGTTTCTGAGAGAAATGTTAGGAGGTATTGTAAAAAACAGTCACTGGCCATCAATATTGTACAAGAACAGCAAACAACAGCTGCTGAACATTCAAAGACACCAACAGCTTTACCTTTAAAATGGTTAATAGACAAGCCTATATGGATTCAACAGTGCCCTTTAACTACAGAGAAACTGCAGGCTTTAGAAGAGCTAGTACAAGAGCAGTTAAATGTTCAGTATTTTGAAGAATGAACCAGTCTTGGAATTCACCTGTATGTGTTATTAAAATGTAACCTGGTAAGTGGAGAATGGTAACAGACCTAAGAGCAATTAACAAAGTAATTCAACCAATGGGCTCTCTACAATGTGGGATTCCTTTACCTACTCTGTTAAATAAAGGATGACCTTTCATAGTTATCAATTTAAAAGACTTTTTTTCTCAATAACCTTACGAGAAAAAGACAGAGAAATATTTGCCTTCACCATGCCTAATTATAGTAATTCTCAGCCGATTAAGAAATGTCAAAGGAGGGTTCCCCCACAGGGAACATTAAATAGCCTAACCCTGTGCCAGTATTTTGTACAACAGCCATTGGAAGTAATACTTAAACAATTTCCTAAATCTATGATTTATCATCACATAGACAGGTTTTAGCTGATTCAAAATTAGAAAGAATTTTTGAAGAAATAAAGAAAATTGTGCCTTCTTAAGGATTACAAATTGCTCCTGAAAAGATACAAAGAGGAGATGCTATTAATTATTTAGAACATAAAATATGTCTACAAAAATTAGACCCCCAAAAAGGTGCAAATTAGGAGAGATCTATTATGGACTCTTAATGACATTCACAGATTTTTTAGAGGCATTTCACACAGAGAGAGAAAGAGAGCACACGCACATGAGAGAGAAAGATCAATCATGATCTACCATCTTGTGGCCTCTGTAAGATCCATCTTTGAAAACTGCTATGACTATATTACTCAGGGTTCTCTATAGGAGCAAATCTTATACCATATTGACATATATTATTTATCATATACTACACATATGTAAACATGTGTATATATGTATACACACATACATACATATACATACATATGTACACATACACACACACACACACACACACACACACACACACACACACACACATCGGCCATGTGGTTCTGGAGTCAAGAATAGAAGAAATAGGCTGTGGAATTTGCCTCCTTTGATAGGGAAAAATAGTGAGACTGGGCATGTGTAAAGGTTGCCCCTGAATAGAAGCCTAGAGAAACCACTGGGTGAAGTTGTGAAATTAAAGCCTGTATTGTCTTGCAGACCTAAAAATGTTGGAGATGCCAGCACCCCAGGGTACCTGTTGAGGGTAGCTGCTAAATATGAGTAGAATCATCCCAGGAGGAGGAAGTATGTTTCAGTCAACTAAACTGAAAGGAGTGGAAGATCTGAAGAATATTTGACATTAGACAAGGAAATACAGAGTTTGAAGTTTTGTCCACCTGGATTTTGGTCTTTCTTTGGTCCAGTATCTTTTCATTATGTTATATTCCCTATGATTTGGAAAGATAGTGTATATACTATTCCATTATATGTCATAATTATGTGATTTTATTTTTATTTTTATTTTGTAGGAGATTACACTTAAGAGAGTTCATGAATCTTAGAAGAGACTCTGAACTTCAGAATTTCCGGTACATTTGAGACTGTTATAGACTATGGAAATTTTGATGTTGGACTGAATTTATTTTTCCATTGGGATATTGGCGAACAAGGAATAGAATAAGGTTGTTTGAAATACAATTACCCCCAAAGGGAATGGCACAATTAAGAGGTGTAGTCTTCTTGTTGTAGGAAGTATGTCACTGTGGAGGTAGACTTTGTGGTCTCATACATGCTCTGCCTCACACAGTTCCTCAGATTCCTTCCTGTTGCCTGTGAGTCAAAATGTAATAATCTATGCTGCAGCTCTAGCACCATGTTTTCCTGCATACCACTACACTCATAGGTGATGTGTCCCACTATGATGGACTGAAACTGAACTATAAGCAAACCACTATAATTAAATGTTTTAATTTATAAGAGTTGCCATGGTCATGGTTTCTCTTCACAGCAATAGAAATCCTGACAAGACAAGTATATCCTAAGTGAGCTTCATCCTACCACATGGGTACTTTCTCAACCATGTTCATTGATGCTTTATTCATAACAGTAAAATATTTTGAATAACCGAGATGTCCTTCAACAGAACAATGGATAAAGAATATATAGTCCATTTACACAAAGGAGTATTACTTAACTGTTAAAAATAACATCAAGAAATTTGCATGCAAATGGGTGCAACTAGGTAAAAAATCCTGAGTGAAGTAACCCAGACTCCAAAATGTAAGTGTATTTTTCATTTGCTTATGTTTGGACATTGACCTTTAAATAAATGATAAACAAGCTATAATGTGTAGCCTCAGAGAGGTCATATATAGAGGAAGGAACTAGGGGGAAAATATGCATCTCTCAGGGAAGGGGAAATAGATTACATGCTGTGAGCAAACAGGAAATTGGGGAGATGGAAATGGGGGAATCAGGTGGAGAAGGGGAGGGAAGGTAGAGTTGAGGGAGGGAATGTGGGGAGAAACAGCTGTAATTTAAGGGCATTTGTTGGGTGATATAGAAACCTGGTGAACTGGAAACTTCCTAAAGTACATGAAGGTGATCCTAATGAAGTCCACAAGTAATGAAGGAGATGGAGTATCAATTGGCCATATTCTGTCACCAAACTCTAGTACCAGAACTGGGTCACATCCAGTTGAGGTGTTGGCCAAAGGGGTCCCATTGAAATCCCCGAACAACTCAGGCAGGTGTAAAGATAATATACTGCTCTCTGCAAATTGGCAGCAAGGCCCCATTGCTAAAAACATCCACAGAACTCGTTGAACATGGAGATGTAAGGCTGGTGCATGAGTAGAATCCTCATTAATATCTTCTTATGTATTTATTACGGGAAGATACTCTCCAGGCTACCAAAGGGAAATATAAACACTAATCCTACCATAGAGCCTTTGATTTACAATCCTGCCTGCCTGTAATATAGTCTTGGGCAATAGTAGTACAAAACTAGGGGAAATAACTAACCAATATCTTATTTCACTTAAAGCCCACTCCATGAAATGGTACCCATAACTGAAAATGCTTGGATGATGAAGAACCAGAAATAAGATATCCCAGAAACATAGAGTAAAACCAAATACTGCCTTTTTAAAGCAACAATAAATTAACTCCTAATGATATTCTGTTATACTCATAGACCACTTCCTTGATCAGTCATCATCAGAGAAGCTGCAGCAGTTGGGCAGAAATACAGAGTCCCACAGCCAGACATCATCCAGAAAGAAACAGAAATGTTAGAAACCAAAGCTGTAAATGGAATGCCTCCATCAAATCCCTCCCCTCAGAGCTCATAGAACCCCACAAGGGAATGTGGTAGAGCTATAAGAGCCAGAGTGAATAGAGGACACCAAGAGATGGGGTTCCTCTAAATCAGCTATACAAAGTGCATATGAACTCTTAGAGACTGAAGCAACAATCACAGAACCAATATGGGTCTGTAACAGGTCCTTTGCATATATATTATACCATTCAGTTTAGGGATTCTCCTAAGTATGTGAATCAGTGGGTCTCTGATTCTAGTGTCTTCTCTTGGAGAGCTTTTCCTTTTGTTGGTTTGCCTTGTCCAACTTCAATATGATGGTCTTTGTTTTATCTTTTATTTTATGTTTTGATGCTATCTCTTAGAAGCCTGTTCTTTTCTAATGAGAGACAGAAAGGATTGACTCTGGATGGGAAGGGAATAGAGTGGAACTTTGAGGAGTGGAGGAAGGGAAAACTATAATCAATATAAACTGTATGATAAAATAATATATTTTAATAAAAGGGGAGCTGTAGAAAAAATTCCTTACAGGTATAACAAGCTTCTGGGTTTTAGCTAATTCCAGATATAGTTAAGTTGAGAACTAAGGCTAGACATCAAAATCACCTTCCAAACATCACTACTGGTTGAGCATGAAGCTCACAACACAAGCCTGTGGGGAATATTGCATATTCAAGACATGATCCCGTGTTGTAATGTCAGTTAGAGTAAGCATGTACTATTATAAATCCCACTAAAGCTCTATAATTAGATACCAGTGAATGGGTGGGTATAAATCATATCAAGGAATGATTACACTGGAGTTGGGTACATGGCTCCAGGGTGTAGTGTCTTTTGTACAAGCATGAGGATGTGAATTCTATGTGATTCACTGATTCACTGATGTGAATCCTATCATTCATATAAAAGCTGAGCATGGTGATGTGTATCTGCAACAGTAACACTGAAGAAAGGAGACAGGTGGATCTCCAGAGCTCACTGCTAGCCAGCATAGAGAATTGATGAGCTCTAAGTTCAGTGAAAGACCCTGTCTCAAAATATAAGTTGGAGAACAATTGAGGAAGACATCCTGTATCAACATCCAGCTGCCTCATGCACTTATATATAAACACAAATACAGACATACATTCATGTGTACACAACACACACACACACACACACACACTTCTTTGAAAGAAAGCAAAGACTACATCCCTGCTTGGAGAAGTCTTGCTGACATGAGTAGATACCTCATTGTTGTCTTGTTTGTTCTGTACTGATTGTAAATCTATATCCTAACACATGATGGGCCACTATTTTACTGCTGAGTTTCATCCACAGTCCCAGTAATTTGTTTTTTCAAAGGAGAAGGAAAAGAAGAAAAAGTCTTAAGTAAAATGTCCATAGGAAATGTGAGCTGGTGGGCTGCTATTATTGGATTTGGAACAGAGTGTAGCTATCAGGGTTAACGACATATTGAGAAATTTGAAAAGAATACCAAGAACCTACTTTTAATCTATAAACCTCCACATAAAAAGAACTATGTGGAAAGACTCATTGCAAGTCAACATGGTCAGCCTTCAAAAAGCTGTGCATGACTGGAATTGCTTTAAGGGCAAAGAACTCCATCTTCCTGTCCTGACCCTCTGTGTAAGAATGACAGTTCCAGTCTCAGAGATGAGGTACTTCTGGGAGCACTTACTCTCAAGTGCCCAGAGAATGGTATTGTTAATTTTCATTTTCACAAAGGTGTCCAGGGACGATGCCATGTGATGGTTCCATGCAGCTCACCCTGGATACCACTAGGTAAGGTGTTTGCTGAAAAAGATCTGGTTTGTCATGCTCTCCTGTACACCAGAACAAATCTGGTGGCTTTCTTCTGTACCCTGTCACCTTGTCACAGAGGTTGTAGTAGTGAGACTCTAAAAAGCCACCTTGATGTAAAAGCAAATGCCATTCACTGTGAACTATACCAAATAAGTAAGACAAAGGAACCCAAGTTTTAAGAGGGATATTAGGGATCAAGGTAAAAGTTATAATTAAGCAAGAAGAAGATCAGATTTTGACTAGAAAACTACTTGGGAGGGTCAAATTTGACAAATCGTGACATTATAAAAATAATTCTGAGTTGATCTCTTGGGAGATTCAGCGTACTTTCCCCAAATATTTATAAAGGAGGTGGAATAGCCAGTGCAGCCTTAGTGTGTTAGTTCTTGACTTATTTCTCTGAAAACTATCTGAGAAAAAATACCTGAAAAAAAGAAAGAGTTAATCTAGGCTCATAATTCTAGGATACAATCTATCATGGCCAGGAAGGCCAAGCTTCAGGAGTGTGAAGAACTGGTCATATTGCACCAGAGCCAGGAAGCAGAGAGTGATAGAAGCTGGTGTCCAAGCAGATTTCTCTCCTTGTTTTCCCTTTTTTTTATTGCTCTCTTTTATTTTTTGTTTTGTTTTCTTTGAGACAGGATTTTGCTAATTCCCCTTGACTGACCTGAAATTCCTTGTGTTGATCACTTTGTGTTGATCAGAACTCACAGAGAGCTGCATTACTAAGTTTCCAGAGTGCTTGAGCCTTCATTTGATTCACTCCAGGATTCCAGGACACGGTATGGTACTCACACTTAGGGTAGATTGTCTCATTTCAAGTACCCTAATCAAGAAACTCTACTGTAGATGTCCAGAGACTCATCAGTTTGTGGGGTTTTGCTGCTGTTAAGTTGACAACCAGTGTTCAGCAGCATGGGTAGGATCTCACAAGCCTGGGTATTCTCAGAGAATCTGTCACTGAGACATGGAAGACATGCAAGAAGGGAAAGTGAGAACTCTAATAACACTGGCGGGTTTCAAGGACTGACAGGAAAACAGCAGACATAGATGGCTCATAATAGAAGTCAGTGTCCAGGACAGAAGCTATGACACAGTGATACTAGAGTGTCGTGTTGGGGTCAGGTTGAAATCCACCATCTACTGTGAGGGGATTTTTTCCCTCTGGGAGCTGCTGAGAGATGCTCTTCATGTGAGGTTGGAATGCACATTAGAGATATTTCAATTTGCCCTAATGGAAGAGCCATGTTGAAATAAGATAAATTTCTGTTGGTCTCAGTGATGAGTACAAAATGATTTTTTAAGTATTTGTTAATGCTTTCTTTGCATTTATTGTATCTCAGGGTTTTTATTTCTAGAAAGGATGATAAAACAGTTAAGTAATTAGCAAAGGATGTTGCGAATATGTTTTTAGAAGCAAATGAAAATTAGAATTCAGGGGTTTTGGCAATTTCCTGGAAAACAATTTAATCACCTTAAGATGACAAGTTGTTTCTAAACTTCATGTTTTATTTTTTATTTTCAAGGAAGAAGCAAGTTTCATACATTTAATAGTATCACCATCATCTGTAAAGAAATCCATGGGCATCAAATGAACTAAACATTCAAGTTTACATTTAATATTTTTTAACTATAAATAATTACAAATTTGATTAGAAACTATTTCCTAGCTTCTGCCACTCATCTATGCTCCAAATATGCATTCTCTTTTGCTTCTCTCCTTTGACCTCATGTTTAGATTCCCAGTCTTGTCACTCTGAGGGATCGAGTCATGTAGCAATACATCCCTCTGTAAAAATCACTGTCAACACACAGAGAAAGTGTTTTAGTTCTGAAAACATTTAATTTACTTTCTATTTAGTTATGGGTGTGGGTCAGAGGAAAACTTTCAGGAATGGGTCCTCTCCTTCTACCGTGTTTATTCCTGGGAATAAACTCAGATTGTATTGAACACTGCCTTGCTGGTAAGTGCCATAACTGCTGAACCATCTCACTGGTCTGAGGAAGCGCTTTTGTTTGTTGTTTTTCTTTTATTGAAAATAGATTTTTTTTCAAATCCCTATTACTTTTCTCCTCCTTCTAGTCCTCTCAGTTCCTCCCCACATACTCTCCCATCTGGATATACCCATTTTGTGCCTTTCACTAGAAAACAAACAGGGATTATGATAAAATAAAATAAGATGAAACAAAAACTAACACAACAAAAAAGGATGACACAAAATAACAGAAGGAAAAGAGGCCAAGAAAGGCACAAGAAGCAGAGATCCATTCACTTACACACACAGGAAAAGAAAATCGCAATATATACACAAAAGATATGTAGGCTGATAGCAGAGGAAATGTATAAATAAAATAAAATAGAAATAAAAAATAGAAAGATACATTTTTTAAAAATTGCAAGGATAAAAGCCCTGACACTACATTATGAGCCAAGGAACATCTAAAGATGCTAATGAGTTGATTTTCTGTTGGCCATCTACTGTTGGATGTGCCACCTACAATTAAGAGCAGTTTGTTTCACTAGTAAGACCAAATTAGGGGGAATTAAATTTTCATTTGCTAGTGGTTATCAATTAGAGTTTTCTTTTGGATTAGTGATGGAAATTATGTCTACTTCTTTCAGCTCTAGAACCCCATCTAGTGCAGGCCTATGCAGGCCCTGTGCATGCTGCCTCAGACACTGTGAATTCATGTGGATCAATTTTGTTGATTGAGAGGGCCTTGTTTCTTTGTGTCCTCCATGCCCTCTGGATGTTAGATTCATTCTGCATCCATTTCCATGGGGTTCCCGAAAACCTGAGGGGAAGATTTAGTGGAGCTATGTGATTTAGTGCTGAGTGCTCCAAGGTCTCTCACTCTCTGGATAATAATTGACATGGAACTCTGTATTTGTAGCCATCTGCTGCAGGAACAAGATTCTGTGATACTGGGTAATAGGAGGAAGATTCTCTGATAATGGGAGATAAAAGCACAGATCTAAGAGAATTGCAGAATGTCATTAGGAGTCATTTCATTGCTGCTTTATTATTATTGTTGTTATTAGAACAGTAGTGTTTGGTTTTACCCTAGGTTCTTGCACTGTCTACTCTCAGAATCTTGGTTACACAAGCAGTGTCTGGTATGGGTTCCATCTTGTGGAGAGGGCCTTCAGTCAAACCAATCAGATAGTATTTGGTTACTTCCACAGTCTTTGTGCCACCATTGTACTTCTGTATCTTGCATGAAGGACATCATTGTAGATTAAAGAGTTGCCATTGCTTTAGTGTTTGTTTCTCCTTAAGAAGCATGTAGAGTGCCTCCAAGAAAGTATTTTTAACTTTTCCCCACACCCATGTTTTAAAGCTGGAGATGTTACATATCTAATTTCAGTCAACTACTGGATTCTAACAGAGAGATGGGACAGACATACAGAATGAAGTGATTGCACACATATAGGTGACATTATGTCTTGGAAAATGATATTGAGTGATATTGTGCTATATGCAAGGATAAAAATTACATTTACAATAGGATGTTAATTATGCAAATAGCCCACATTTTCCAGAGACTTATTTTGGAACATGGTAACCATTTACAGAAAATATTAATTACCAGCCTTTAGGGACAAGGAATAATGTTTGACTGTGGTTATAATTTTTATTGTATTCTACCTTGGGCTTATTTTTTAAACCATTACATTAAATAACAATGAAAATAAAATTTACAAAAGCACACACAGGTTCCAGGAATGTGAGGACAGTATATCGCAATCATGAATTCACAGCAGCTGTGGTTGCCTATATTAAATCTACACAAGACTAGGATATCAACAATCCATCATGTAAGGTGAGGAGCTCCTGAGCCCCTACTCCACTCTGAAGAACTGCAGACAATTCATGGTTTCTGACATCATTGTTTCATTGGTGCAGACATTGCTAATTTACCCATGCTCTAGTAAATAACCTGGAATCCATGATCATGCAAGCTGCAGTAGTTAACCTCATTATATCACACACATATGCACATATACCAAAACAAACAAACAAACAAAATGAAACAAAACAAAATTTTAAATAAGCTGATTTGGAAAGAGGAAGGGGTTCAGTGGGAGTGGGAATGGAAACAAAAGATGGTAATGTAGGTTGAATATTATCAAAGTACATGATATGTGTATGAGGTTGTCAAAGAAAATTAAAATACAATAAACAACTTATTAGTGAGATGACTTAGTTGGTACATGAATGGTTAGACCTAAATAAATCACATCAAAGGATATTAATCTTATCTAAGCTGTGACTTTTTTTCTGATAAGTGCTTGGCAGAAGGAATAACTTCAATACATACTGATTTCTCTCTAGTCTTTTATATTGTCATACTTAATATAATAACAAAGCATTTCAAAATGTCCAAAAATAATGACACAGATTTGTGGAATGGTGCTTAATTTCATGAGCTTATATAAAATTTCCTGGGCTGCCATATGAATTTGAATAGGTCAAATGTTCACCTAATACTTAGGAAGTATTCTGGAAAAATAGGAAATAAACATAGTAGGTTCTATATACATCAGAATATAATACCATGTTCATGCATATATGGGAGACACTAATTGTAATTGGAAAGTCAATTAATGAATAAACATTATAAAAAGAAGATATGGGATTGGAAATGAGAGATAGGAGGGTCCTGTGGGGTTTGAAAGAGTACAGTAAGTGGTAAATATGATCAAGATACATTGTTTATGTCTATAAAATTTACATAGCAAAAAATTAAACCTAAGAATTCACCAACAAATAATTAAAGTCAAGCTGACACACTTTGAAGTGCTCATGGAGTCTACATGCAGTAGGTAATTTCAATTTCACATTTATTCAAGACTTCAGATAATTGAAAGAGTTTGCTTACTGTGAGGAACTGTGAATGTGCCAGGGGAGGTAGATGAAATGAAAAAATATCTCTCCACTTAGCACTCCAAATTTTTTGCCTGATTGCAGTCAGTCTCCTTGTTATAATCTGCTCAGGACTACATGAAGTCGATAAGTTGTGTTTTCTCACCAACCAACAGAATGGCCGTCTAGGCAAAAGATCGAGGTTGCTTCCCACACATGAGCATTGGAGCTACAAGACTGTGTTTACCCTGTTGTCCAAAGGATGGGAATATGGAATACTGTGCATTTCTTCAGTTGTTTTTGTACTTTATTGGTATATATTAGCTATACATAATGGGTTTCATTAGGACATTTCATTCATGTGTAATTGTACCTTATTCCTATCCACCCCATTACCCCCTTGTAGAAAGAAACACTTTTAACATATCTAATTTGCCAGTGCCATCAATTCTGTGTGCTGTGGTATTTTCTGAACACACACACTGTAGTACTGTCACAATTCAATGGATAGTATAGGAAGCTCCTAAGTGACTAGCAAGTGGGCAGTGTGTACACTAAATAAATACTGGCAAACGGGTGAATCATCTCTAAGACTATATAGACCAATAGGACCTGCTATTTTATGGTATCAGGAATATGTGTAATTTAAAACTCAGAAATTGTTTATGAAATGTTCTAGCAGGCCCAAGAGTGGCAGTCATAAGCCCAGTCATGGCAAACATGGAGCCACCAGTTCTTACCCTTTTCTCCCTTTTCTCTCCCTTGGTTAAAACTATTAAGAGTACATTCCCAAAGACAGCCCCCAAGTCCATGCTCTTGTTTTGGCCATTTACTCATTCCTGAGACACAACACCAAGCCTGTCAATCAAAATTCATTATTTGGTTAACATATCTAATTAGGATTTACAAACTCACAGACTGTCCTTTTCTTCTTATCAACCCACTCCTGAAAAAAAAAAACAAAACAAACAAACAAACAAAGAAATAAACAAAAACACTTGCCGCTTACTTTAATTCTGCTGTTGTTACTGCTGCCACTGCTGCTGGCTGTCTTCCTCAGCAACCTGCCCTCCTGCTTTGTGCTGAGAATCTGGTTGTATGTGTTCTACAGCAACTCCAAGAGGCCTCCCTCCCTTACACTTCATAGCTGGAATAAGAGTTTTGAAATGTACAGGAATATAACTAAATGAAACTAAGAAAAGTGAGATCACAGGTAATGGGGAACTATTGGTACCATGATATTTAGAAAGAAATTGCTGGTGTTGCAGTTTGAAGCCCTGGAGAGATCACTAGATGTTTTAGTTAAGTTATTACATCCAATTTAACCAAATGCTAAAGAAATTGAATATTGTGTCTTTTAAACAAGTATTTTATGAAGTTTATTTATTTGTGAATATATATGAATTTTCTAGTGTTTTTATACACATGCCTAGAAATTATGGGTAGACTTGTGGGAGTCAGCAAATTCACCATTGTATCTAGAAGAGCAGTATTAATAATGATTAAATTGTGCTCAAAATTTATATTTTAAGATTGAGTTCTTTCTTCTACCATTTTAGGTGCAAACATAACATTAGAATTTCCATGTTTCTTTTCTCTCTTCCTAATTTCTTCACTTCCAGATGTTTTCCCAGTGAAAATCAAAGAGCTGCTGATAGACAGGTGATGTCTGGGGCATGCTGTTCTCAGATAAATATATTAGATATTAGACACTGCATTTCTCCTTTTACTTATTTATATGGCAGGTTTATTCTACTTCTGACCATATTTATGCGGATGTGAACAAATATTCTCATGAGAGGCACTTTTCATTGCTGCTGTATGTCTTCTTTCTTTCTGGTGTTCTTCCCTTCCAGAAATAAATATTTTACTCACTTGTTCATACATAAACCCAGAATTGGAAGTATAAATTTTATGTATATAATACATTTTAGGGATGAATCATGTGTATATAATACTTGTTGGATGAATCATGACTTAGATGACAAATAAAACAAACATCAAGAAACAAAAAGACAGAAAAAACTTCATTACTATTAATTTGGAAGGAGAACTCATCTTTACAATAAATCTTTGGATTAATAATACATGTGGTTATGTTTATGATGTATGGACATGCTTGTGTGAGAATGTGTGCTTGCACACATTCACAGCATATTTGTACAGTCCGAAGGTTAATATCAGATGTTTTCCTCAATCATTCTTCACCTTGTCTTTTGAGACAGGATCTCATTGATTCTGAATCTCATTTATTTGAATAGGCTGGCCAGCCAGGGAGACACAAGGCTCTGCTTGTCTCCATCATAAACCCCAAAGCGGAGGTGTGCTAAGCTATGCCCAGGTTCCCCAGTGATGAAGTCTGGTTCTATATGCTGCATGGCAAACTGGCAGCACTTCAATGAGCCATACTGCAGCCCTGGATGAACATTGTTTTTATAACTGTGGTTTTTACACAGAATCTGATCACTTAATTTGCCGAGTAAAACCTGAGCTTAATAACAGGGGTCTGGTTAATCAAAACCTTCTGAGCTTTGTTTTCACCCCAGGGAAAGGTGTCTCTGCTGAAATTAGACTGTTAGCTTTGAAGACTTCAGAGCCTCCCAGTGGGGTCCTGCCACTGAAAATTACATGTGAGCTCTTGGAAACTATATTAAATATCTTGAGACTTTCCAAGCATGTCTTTTTTATGGAGAATTTGGGGATAATTAAATGAAATATGTGTAGGCTCCTTCTTACAGTGTAGCATCTGTGGTTTTGTTCTTATCAAGCGTTCTTACTGCCGATGCTGCTTTCTCACGCTCCTTTCTGTTTTTGTTGCATTCCTCATTCTAGTCCCAAACCTTTCTTTCATCTGTCTTTTCATTTAACAATCACTAACTGTGAACTTTCTGACAGGTAATCAGAAGGACATCAGTCATGCTGAAAAGAACCAGTGCCTACTACCGTAAGGCTTCCTGGGAATTTGGAGTGACAGTTGAAAAAGAAAAAAAGAAAAATGAAGAAGATAAAACAAAGAGGCACATAGTCATAAACAATTTCAGAAAAAAACTTATTAACACATTCAGAGATATAGCATAACCCCAAACAAGTCAATAATCATCTTACCTACATATTTTTACATGACACCAATCATAATACAGAGCTTTGTGGCACAGATTATAAATGGGAAAGAGGCAACATGATCCAATCTAACTAGTTAAATATAAAAATTGGGAAGTCAAAAGAAGAGACATATTTGAATAAAGCATGCTGATAAAACTGACCACTCCAAAGTCAGACACCAAACTCACTCCACTTTTCTGAAGAATACAAGACAATAAAGTAATGAAAGTGAAGGCTGGCTGCCAGGAGCTGAGGGCTTGTCAGTGGGAGCTCTAGTCACTCCAGATGAAGTTTAGGAATCTGTGGAACACCAAGGAGACCAATTAACATCATCCCTTTTTGAAATTGTTGAGATTAAACCTTCATGTTTTGTATTTATTTTCCCCACAGTAAAACTAAAAGCATGAGAATAATAAACACATAGTATGTTAACACTAATTTTAACAAAGTGATTGTTGTCAAGTTTGACAATGTGAGTTTTGTCCTTGGGTTCTATGCAGTTGGAGGAAAGAATCTACTCTTGAAACTTATCCTCTGACATTAACATGCCACATGTGGGTTGTGACACATGCATTTATGCACTCATGCTCACAGAATAAATAAATATTGGTAATTCACAATAAAATAAGACAGGTAATTATGATAAAGATATTATACATAAAACAATATTCAGAAAATACCTAGATTTTGTGAAATACATAAAACTAAAGATGACAATTCTTCAAAAATGGCAAGATTTCTCAACATCATTATATGTACTACACTTCAGAATGTCAAACTTATGATGCAAAAACTGTTAAAACTAAGAAGAGAAACAGGCAAATTCACAATTTGAATCCAAGATACTAACCCCAGAACTGACAGACCAACCATGCAAGAAATCAGTAGGGAGACAAACAGCCTCACAATACTGTCAATAAAATAGCTATAATTGACATCGGTACACTTATTTACTCAATACCAACAGAACATAATTTCTCAAGGTCACAGGGGCAAAGCCCATTATGGTTGTAAATTGCATCTCAACAAACAAAAATAATATAAGTAATGGAAAATGTGATCTCAGAGCAAAGTTCTCAGAACCAACTCTGTTACTTGTACTCCCATTGCTCTCTTCAGAGACTGAACCATGGTATTTTCTACTGGCCTGGGGCCTGAACTCTCTTCAGAGCCTCTGCCACACATTTGTCTATCTGTCCATTGCATTAATAAGTTTTCTAATAAACTCCTTACTCCCTAGTAATCTGTCTCAATGTACCTCTTGAACCCCACCCCTCTACAACCTTTAGTAGTCATGCTTGAAAGTAAGTGTCCTCAGCCTCTAAACCACCTCTTTGACTCCCACAGGCCCATTACTCTGTATTTTCTTACCTTTCTTATTTACTGCTTAGTATGTCTGTCCCCAGACAAAAGTTCCAAACAGCAAATAAAACCCCTCACATACCAAAGCATACCTCTTAGTATTTGCTCATCAAAATCAGCAGCAAATATATTAAGATGTCCCTTATGTCTTTTATTTATAAACAAAACAAGCTGATTTATTTAATACAGAACCATCTGAGAAGTAAAAAGTAATGGCAAAGATTACACATGTGCATAAATGTTCCACATCTTAATCTTGCCATAGAAGCTTACATAGAATATATAAATCTGTGTGTATGTGGATGTTTGTATCCATATATATGTCTGTATGTGTGTATGTGTGTGTGAGAGAGAGAATAAGAGGGAGACTATATATTGTATGATTTTCTTTATTATATGTATTAGCCCCTGGGAATAAGATAGATATATATATATATATATATATATATATATATATATATATATATATATATAAAATAAAGTTTGTGGTCACCTATGATCCAGCATTTTCCATATCTGTATCTATATATCTATATATAGATATAGATATAGATCTATCTGTGTGTGTGTGTGTGTGTGTGTGTGTGTGTTATGGAGATATCATGTGGGTATAAGTTCATAGGTTCGATTGATGAAAATAGAATTTCAGAGTTGTCATAACATTTTGTCTACAAGCTGAAGAATGAATGGACAATGGCCTCAGGATAATTCAGCTTAAGCCCAAAGGCATGACAACAAATACGGCAAGGACCACTCTGAATTCCAAAGTTTCAGGAATCAGGAGTTCCAGCAGGAAGTAGTTTTCACAGTTAAAGAGGATGGAGAATATCTTTTCCTTCACCTTTTGCCATTGGTGTTTTTTTCTGTATTTCTTCAAGGGACTGATGTCTTTCACATGGTGAGAGCAGATCTTTTCTTAGAGTATTGCCATCAGATGCTCTGTATGCTGTGAATGTGTTGCTCAGATTGGTTGATAAATAAAAAGCTGATTGGCCAGTAGCCAGGTAGGGGGTACAGGAGGGATAAGCAGACAAGGAGAATTCTGGGAAGAAGAAAGCTGAGTCAGGAGACTCTAGCCCACCATCCAGGGAGCTGCATGTAATGGCATACAGGTAAAGCCACAAAACACATGGCAACATTTAGATTAATGGAAATGGGCTGAGGTTAAGTATAAGGGCTAGTAAATAGTAGGACTGAGCTAATGGTCAAACAGTTTTAATTAATATAAGCCTCTCTGTGTTTACTTGGGTCTGAATGGTTGCAGGACCAGGTGAGACACAGGAATTTTATAAGTGGCTGTGGGACCTTGGTGCTAGGCGAGCACAAGGAAACTTCATCTACAGAGTGTAGATTTACATTGTTCTTGATATACCTTCATTGAAGTACTAAAAAATAATAATTTACACACTATCTATCTTCACATTCCACAGCCCAGCCAAGTTGACCCCAGGACCAGGATTTCAATATAGGAATTCCAGGTTAGGGCTAATTGTCTTCTTCATGAATGTTAGAATCACTTTGGAGATGAACATCTATCTAAGCATGTGTCTGGGAGATTATCTTTGTTACATCAGTTGATATGGGGAGACCTGCCTGTGATTGGTGGTTTCATTCCCTGAAGAGGATCCTGAACTGTATACATATGGAGGGGACAAGCAGACAGCCATCTATTGCTCTGGTCTGAACTGCTGTGATTTCTGCTGAAATAAGGTACTGTAACTTTGAACAGTGAGCTTAAACAAACACTTCCTTCTTTCACTTTGCTTTCAACACAGCAATAAAAAAAAAAAAAATAAGACACCAAGCAAATACTTTTTCACTTCATAACATCATGGCTACCATCAGAAATGTTGTCCTTTCTCAGATGAAGCCAGAGACTGAGGAACCAGGAGTATCAGAAGGTCTCATCATGCAGTCTCTGCATTAAAGAGTCTCCATTTTGAGACTTCATTTGCCATTGAGTTCTAAACTGTTCAAACAGTTCCTAACTACCAGAAGTCATTAAAATGTAAGCTCACTGAAGATATTATATAAGGTAGTCTCACTTAGAATGAGAGAAAATTTTAAAAATAGACAGATTTGAAATTATACCTTTAAGTATGCCAATTGTGTAATTACAGGAAGAGCTACTAATGTTCTAACTTACACTGTGAGTATGTCTTTATGCTTTTGCTGACTGTGTCTAGCATTTAGATGCATTACTATTGGCACAGGCCCATCACACCAACCCTAATGAAATGTTTAATGGACCTGAAGACAATCTCAGTCAGTTGATTTTTCTTTCTTCACAAAAGCATCTAAACTGTTGGCAAGATGGCTAAGCAGGTGGAAGCATGTGACCTGCAAGCCAGATGATACACAGTGAAAGGAAACAACATACTTTTAGTTGTATTCTAGCCTCCACACACATGCTGTGGTACACAGCCCCATCCCACACACATTTTTAAAAAGTAGCTCGTAATACCTTGACTTGTGAAAGCTATCATAACGAGATGTGAAACAGTGGGTATTAGAAGCTAAATTGCTGACATGAGATAATAGAAATAGACGTGTTCTTAATGTTCACCCACAGAAAGGCATCTTTGGCTCTGGGGGACATGTAAAACTTCATAGGCCTTACTGGGAAGAGCACGCATTCAACTTTGGGTGAACTGTACAAGCAGAATTCCCAGTGACAGCTAATTTGCTGGTCCCTTTGGCCAGAAACAAAGCAATTAGCCTACCCACCCATCTACTCACAATGATTCTGTCAGTGATGTGGAAGGGTATCTTAGCTCTGGCGCTCTTGACAGTTGTTGGAATGGGAAGACAGCTCAATCAGTAAAGTATTTGCTATTGCATGAGGACCTATGTCTGAACCCCAAAACACAAATGACAAGTCAGGATAGCGGTATATATTTTAAAACTCTGCACTGGGGAGGTGGAGACAAGAGGATCTTTGATGCTTACTAGCCCACCCCTCACCACCAAGCCTACTTGGTGAATGAATTCCAGGATGGAAGAGACCATGTTTCAAAAATCTAGGCTCATGACATTTGAGGAATGGTGGCAAGGTAGTCCTCTGGCCTCCACATGCAGGCATATGTATGCATTGTACATGCAAGTATAAACACACACAAATAAACACATGGGGAAGCATTTTTCCAGATGTTACAATTTTTTTTTCTGTGTTTTGGGTGATTGGGGGGACATCTGTAGTCAAATTGTCCTCTTTTCTGTCCTCTTATTATCCCAGAAGTCACAGGATACCACTCTGTTCCTTTTCTGATAAGCAATTACTCAGATTCACTGGAGATGGAGACAAGCTTAATTAGGTCACAAATCAAAACTGATTCCACACAAAGCCATCATAGCCACAAGGTGATTGCTCAAACTCCTTATATGTCTTCATATCATTATTAGTCCATGTAAGACTAGGGAGTTTCTAGCTCAGATGGTGAGATAAGAGCAACAAATTCCATGTGGACCAACCAGATGGATTAAACTTCTGCAAGTGTAATCATCAGCTTCAGATCTTTTATTATTATTTTATTTTTTAAATGACAATAGAGACACTTGTGCGTGAGGATCTTTGTCTTCCAGTGGAAGAACATGGAGGGACACCTAGTCTTGGCAGCTAACTTCCCAATTTTAGTTTTGACTAATTAAAATATTCCTTTGTTATTATAATAGTCTGAGATAAATGAGTAGATAGTTTAGATTATGCATTGAGGTGTTCATTTAAATTTAAGGATTATAACTGCATAATTTTAGTAGTATAACTAAGTTATATATAATAATGTTATAATGTTTAGAATTTTGATAAATGTTTGAGCTGAATAATTTTGATTGTCTGCTCGACACAATGTAGACACACCTAGGAAGGGAGTCTCAATGAGGAATTGTCTAGATGAGTTTTGACTGTGGGGAGGACTGTGGGAGGACTAGCTTGCTTATATTAATTGTGGTCGAAACAACCTCTATGGGGAGTGTCATTCCCTGGGCAGGGCATTATATATTGTGTAAGTGTAGAGAAAACCAGATGAGCACAATTTGAATTCATTAATTTGTTGTTCTCGGCTCAAAACTGTGCATGTGCTGGGACTCTTTCCCTTAGTAATGCACTATAAACTGTAATTGTAAGTCAAATAGCTCCTTTCTCCCACAAGTTGCTTTTGTAAGAGTAATTTATAACAGTAACACAAAAGAGAAGTTATAATAATGCTAAAAATGGACATATAATTATATAAGATTTGGAGCATATAGAGTATAACCTAGCTGTATATTATACAGTGAGGTTACTATGTAAGTTAGTATATAAATTTTTAGTTAGAGCTATAGATAGTTATGGAAATTTAGGCATAATTACAGTTACATAAGTTAGCAATATAAATTTTTAAATGCTTTAAAGTGTATTGTGTGAATGAGTGTAAATATGAGGTTCAGAGGCATGTATACAAGACAATGAATATTGATGGGTTCATTAGATTATATTTCCTTAAGCTACTGGATAAACTTGTATACATTTTCTGTTGTATCCCTACCAATCAACTTATAACTTTCAATACTATCTGAGAATTACTAGTTATTTTCATTTTTAATCTCCACACTTTATGTTCTAGTGAACAAGACGAAATTCCTTATTTCTGATTTGTCAGTGGTACTTTCTTAGAAGTTAAGAAAGTTTGTATTTTTCAGCTCAGATCTGATTCTGTGATAGAGAGGCTTGATGTTAAGAACTTCAATTAGAAAGATCTAGATTCAACTCACATCTCACTTTCCATTCCTACATTTAATTTTCTCAAGTATAAGGTAGTGATAACTGTAAATTTAGTTAGTTGAGACTGGTGAATGTCTAGGAAGCTTATATACACAAATATCCCAAGAGGTAGGAAGAATTAACTAGGCATTCTTGGAGGAAAGGTGTGGCTTCAAGGAACTGCCAGTGTTCTATCTCTATCTCAACAATCTCTCTCTCTCTCTCTCTCTCTCTCTCTCTCTCTCTCTCTCTCTCTCTTAAAACAACACAAACAAAAAATGGTTCATCTCTACAAACAGTTGCATCATTCATCTTTCTAACAGTGGAAGATATGGTGATATTTTATTTGTACTGAAATGTGATTTTATTTGTAGGTAATAAAGTTGCCTTGGGGTCAGAGCAAGCCATAGCAGAAGTTGGGCAGTGGTGGTGCATGCCCTTGATCCCAGCACTTGGGAGGCAGAGCTAGGTGGATCTCTGTGTGTTCAAGGATACAGCCAGCATGGAGACTCAAGCCTTTAATCTCAATACCAACAGAAGACCTGGAGGTCTGTACAAACAGGCAGTGAGGAGGAGGTCAGGTGGATTGGTTTACAACCAAAGAGAAGGCAGAACAGAAAGTCCATAAAAAGGAAAAACATACAGAAAGTAGGCTTTTTGTGGAAAGGAAAGACAGCAGCAGCAGTGAAGGGTAAGGTTTTCAGCTCTTGCTCTGACCTCTTGACTATTAACTCTGTGTTTGCCTATGTGTTTCTTATTTAACAAGATGGTTACATCTACATTTGGCACCCAATGTGGTAAGAATTCATTAAAAACTGCTTGGCTTGGCAGTGGGTCCGACTTCCCACCTGGGCAGGCCTGGCTCCCTAGCATGCCCCTGCTCCCTAGCTCGGGCTGACTCCCTAGCTCTGGCCTAGCTAGGCTTAAGATTCAGGCCCAACCAATCTTAGCTACAAGTGGTTACCAAAGCTGGAGTTACTTGCTTAAAAAGCCGGTGCTACAAACATGAACAACTCAGGCCTGCAGGAGCTACCTCTAATTGCAGTAGCTACAAACAAGTACAGATAAGCTGCTTTTGGCTGAAACACCAATGCACATGGTCAGAACTTAAGGAAGCCGGAGCCCAGGCTTGACTGGGCTCAAGCAGGAACATGTGGTTGGATTCAAGCTTTCTTGCTTTCTCTCTGTCTCTGTTTCTCTGTTTCTCTGTCTCTCTCTCTCTGTCTCTCTCTCTGTCTCTCTCTCCCAATTCCCATCTTGGACACTAGGTAGCTGCTTTGAAATTCCCTGAGATTTCTACTGTTCTATACAGACTTGGTATATCAGATATTTAAAGGAAATTATTTAAAAGAAAAAAAAAATCCCACAGGGGGCAGGAGGGGGGAGGACAGGGGAACCCACGACTGATGTATAAAATTTAAAACACATGATAATAAATAAATAAATAAATAAATAAATAAATAAATAAATAAAAATAAAAATAAAAATAAATTGGAAAAAATGGGTTTATTTAAACATTAGAAGAAAATTGTTCTTTGTTTGAAATTTTAGGTAGGCTGACAATGGAACAACTATATGAGAAGATTAATGTTGATCAAATTATGCACATCATTACTCTTATTATCCATATTTTACTATTTAAAAAGATAGTCAATTTAAGTGCCAGTATAAAAATTTTAGAATAACATGTTAAACCTGTTAAAATGAATTATAGAGAAATTCAAATACAGACAGAAGAAATTACCAGTGAAGTTGTTTCAGGATTGGATTATAAGGTTACAGAAAGAAAGCCTGTTTTCACACAATCACCCTTAATTTTTCCAGTAACCACATAGCAGCTACTTGGTCAAGAGAATGCACAAAATATTTGGACTCCAGTTGAAATGTTAGACTTACAAAAGTTTAAGGAGGCAATAGTATCTTATGGCGTGCATTCCCCATATGTGAAGCAAATGTTAAACTCCTGGTCAACTTATAATAGGATTATACACAGGACTAGCAGGAGCTGACACATGCTGTTCTGGAACCCTGACAACAGCTCCAGTCGCTAATGTGGTTCAAAGAGGAAGCTACAAACATAGCAAAACAATGTAGGGATAAAGGTATGCAAGTCTTCCAGGATCAGCTTGTTGGAGAAGGCCAATATGCTGCAGCACAAACACAATGTTTATATGATATCCAAACCCTAATTCTACGTCGAATGGCACCCTTAAATGCCAGGGACAGAGTTGAGGAATCAGGAAAAAAAAAAAAAAAAAAAACTAAGTCATTTACAAAGGTTATACAGGGCCCCAAAGAATCTTTCACAGATTTCTTACAAAGACTGACTTCTGCAGTAAAGGGAATGGTCCTGAATTCAGAAGTTAGCCAGATAATAATTGAATCTTTGATCTTTGGCTTTTGAGAATGCAAATGCAGCATGCAAGAAAATAATCAGGCCATTAAAAGCAAGATCTGCACCCTTGGAAGATTGGATTAGAGATACGGTTAATGTTGAGGCTCATGATCATAATATGTGGGTAGGAGAAGCAATTTCAAGAAGTTTGAGGAATGCCAGATGTTTTGGATGTCGAAAGCAAGGACATTTGAAAAGGGACTGTAAACAGGGCATTTTTAGAAACGAGGTTTTGCTTTTGTTTCTGCAGGACAAGATAAGCTGTGGATAACATCAAAATTGATAAAGGTTTGATTTGAACAAGAGAGACCTCTTAATTAGAGAAGGTGATTGTAGCAGGAATCTTAAAGAGTCTTACTAATAAAATCAAACCTGAGGACAGTTATTGGGATGAATACTGGAAGATCAAAGAAACAGAACAAGCCACAGTTTCCTCACCTTGCCAGTTCCTCAGCTGGTCTTGTTTCCTCAGACTGCATGCTTATGTCCTCATCCAAATGAATCTCAGCTGAACTGTGCTGCTCCAAAGCCTGAAAGCTTAACCAGCCAAATGCTTAACCAGCCAAATTCTTCTAGTTTCTGGTCTTCACGCCTTATACATCTTTTTTTTGTTTTCTGCCGTCACTCCCTGGAAATAAAGGCTGGATTTCTGGGATTAAAGTCATGTGTCACCATGCCTGGCTGTTTCTAATGTTGCCTTGAACTCTGATATCCAGAGGTATTTCTGTCTCTGGAATGCTGGGATTAATGGCAAGTGCTACAACTAACTGCCTGTCCTCATGTTTAATACTGTGGCCGTCCTATTCACTGACCCCAGATAAATTTATTAGTGTGTACAATTTTGGGGGGAACACAGTACCTCCACATTCCCCTGTTTTTGTCTGAAATTTAAAAAAGGTTATAACTAATATAAGAAAAAACTCTCCAATAAGTATATACAATATACACAGTCAAGAGTTACATTAATGATATCTAGTCCATTAACATTTGACAGATTCAGATAAAAATTCCATTATATATATTTTGACAATGTCCAGTCCAGTAATATTTGATAAACTCAGACAAAAAATTTCATTACTTATCTTATTTAAAACAAGTAGTTCCTTTTTAAAGGTAGATTCAAAAATTGATCTTTTTTCTTATCATATTCATAGGTGATAGTTCATCAACCAACCTGACCATCCAATTTAAACTAACTTGTATCATGAATACATGCTTTTTCATTTAATCACATATAACTTGCCAAAAGGGAAACTCCCCAAAAATTAGTCTTGGGTAATGGTTTTTGTTTTTGTCTTTTAGGAGAATGAAGGCTAAGGAATCTGAAGAACACTGGACAAATGAGACAATGGAAGAAAAGGGACAAATCATCTATTCCAGGAAACAGTAAAATAGCCTATTGGTTTATCATCTACAAAATTTTGTATGTCTTCCTAAATGTTTGTTTTGGCTCTTCTCTAAAAAAAATTAACACTATTGGTCTTCTTTTAGTCCCAGTTGACTTAAAATGTAAAGCTGACTTTGGAGTTGGAGAATGGTTCTCTTCTTTAAACTCAAGCATGTTCTTAAAAGGAAAATGCAAACTCCCTGTATCATACCACAAGAAAGAGCCATCTTCTGATATGGGACAGGAGAAAAACCAAATTTATTAAGGGACTATTCTATTACTGATTTCAATTATTTGATTCTATTCTAATTCTTTAAACTTTTCTTAAAGTATGAATTTTATATCAAAATTTACAAAATTAACATATAATGGTTAAGATAATAATGGTCATATAGAGTACTAACTAATTTTAGAAAAAAGGCTTCAATTAGCGACCTGTACATGTCTTTGTGTTTGAGTCTCTTATCAGTTTTCTGCAGGAAATCACGGCCAGGCCAAACATCAACAGAAATCTCTAGGAAGAAGATGGGGCCCCACAACAATAATTCAACATGGACAATAATAATATCACTAAGTTGACAAACATCATCTACAGATCAGCTTTGGACTACAAACTTCTCAGTTCAAATTTCGAGATGGTTAGCTGAGATGATCCAGGTACAAGACTACGTAAATAAGGACTTGAGATAAACACTGAACTTTGGCATAATGCTCAAACTGGACAAGAAAGGATATAGTTACCTTTCCAAGAATTTGAAAATCAATCTCAATTTTTTTCTTTTCATAATAAAGATACCTTCACCCATACCCAACAGGAAGCAATTTTAAGAATACAATGTCCATACTCCCAAAGAGGTGGTGTGGGACAGGTGCGTTTTTTTTTGGTCTTTTAATGGGTTTGGGGTCTAGGATAATTTTCATTGTTTAGGAGTGTTGGTTACAAGTTGTTATTAAAGGTTAGGAAAAGGGCTAAGCAAAGGAGATTAGATTTAAGGTTCTTGTTTTAAAAAAAGAAAGAAAGAGAGAAACAAAGAAAGGAAGAAAGAAAGAAACAAAGAAAGGAAGAAACAAAGAAAGGAAGAAATAATGAAAGAAAGACAGAAAGAAAAAGACAATTACTAGTTTTAAATACTTTACATTGAACTGGATTGTTTTATATTGTATACAAATTATATATGTTGAGATTGATATTGTTAGAAATGCTGTACATATTTTTCTAATCTTGTTCAAGATATTGTACTTATACAGTTCATTTAACAATGTAATGCAATTTGCTGATCCTTGAATGTTATTATTACCAACTATTAGGATATAATGAAATGAAAATTAGTAGTTAGACACTATAATCGAACTTGCGGTCATATTAGGTGTGTTTTCAAGTTTGAGCAGAAATATTTTAGATAGGTCATCTTCAAACCCTTCAGAGATCTACAGAATATGGCATTGAAATATTTTAATAACTTAGAAAATTTTTCTTTTTTGTTATGACTATGAGGCATGCCGACTCCTGGCAGTACCAATATACTTCAGAGAAAATATGAGCATTGAAGAAACCGCATATGGAGTTAACTTTCATTGTGGCAAAAGTTAGCCACTGGACAACAAAGTGTCCTCGAATCAACTGCTGAAAAACAGGACAGACAGGACACGAAACAAAGGACTACCAATTCTTGTCAAAAACAAGTGTGGTTGTATCTTTAACAAAAAGCATCTTCTTGGCCCAGAACAATATGACACCATCCCTCAAGTGGCCTTTGCAATCTGGAAAAGGTACTGTGCCATTTTCTTTGAAGGCAGCTGAACAAGCAGTGGACTGATGGCTTCTGAGGTACAGTGGAACAGCAGCTGAAATAGTTATTCTTGAAGAGTAACTAAGATCACACCTCTCAATAGTAGACTGGCATTTAATAGAGGGATGTGGAGAATGGGATGCAAAGATGAAGCCACACACTCACACACAGCCAAGAAGAATGGACAGCTGAATTAAAAAATATCAACAATTTCTAGAATTTAAAATCCTGAATCATGACATGACACTAATGGATTCAGGTGTTTCTGGTACATGGACTGCTCTCACCAAATATGAGGTCAAACTGTTGACCTTGTGTACATCCTAGTTCACAAATGAGTCTGTCAAATATGCTAAGACTATAGGCTGAAGATGATGCCCCAACACTGTGGAGAAACCTCAGGTGACTGTCCAGGCAGCTTGTAGTGGGTAGCCATCCCAGCATTGGCCTGGAAGTTCCAACCCCCATTGAGGCTTAGGTAATGGTCATGCCCACAAGGCGGGGCTGAGGGAGGAAGCAGAAGACCCAGGATCAAGAGGAGAGGTCTCTCTTGGTTCTGGGACGCTGGACGGAGGAGGTAGACTGAGCAGAGTTCTCCAGAGAACACCGCCGGACTGCACCATACCTTTGCAAGACCCTACAATCTATCCCTTCATTTGTAAGTTACCCCACAAAATAAACCCTCCTTTTAACTACATGGAGTGGCCTTAATAATTTCATTAATATCTGGCACCCAATGTGGGGCATGAACCCACGACCCTGGGATTAAGAATCCCATGCTCTACCAACTGACCATTGGGAGAGATTAACAACCATTATCTCAAAAGCAAGAGCATAGAATTCATAAAGAAGACTGAATGGGTCCTTCCTCACATTGTACGACACAAGCCAATTTATGGAGTCCTCACATTCTATACTGATGTAAATAAATCAGGGAAAACAGTATACAAATCATGAGACTTAAGTAAAGTGGTACAAAATCCATACAGCTCTTTATAAAAGGCAGAACTGTATGCCGTTCTTATGGGACTGATGGACTTCACAGAACCCCTCAATATAGTCACTGACTCTCAATATGCAGAGAGAGTTGTTTTACATATTGAAACTGCTGAATTTATTCATGATAATACAGAATTATCTTCATTATTCATACAATTGCAGGAAATCATCAGAAAAAGGGAACATCCAATATATAGCACATATCAGATCACATACAGGTCTGCAGGACCTCTAGCACAAGGTAATGAAGAGATTGATCAGTTACTAATAGGTAATGTGCTAGAAGCCTCAGAATTTCATAAGAAATACCATGTAAATAGCAAAGGTTTGAAGAAGGATTTCTCCATTACTTGGCAACCAGCTAAGGATATTGTGAAAAAATGTCTTACTTGTTCCTTCCATAAAGAAACTCCATTACCTGCGGGGAGCAATCCAAAAGGTATACAAAGGAATGAAATTTGGCAGATGGATGTGTTTCACTTTGCAGAATTTGGAAGATTAAAGTATGTATACCATACCATTGACACCTATTCAGGATTTCAGTGGGCAACTCCTATGAGTTCTGAAAAGGCTGATTCTGTGATTACACACCTATTAGAAGTTATGGCCATCATGGGAATACCTGTACAAATTAAGACAGATAATGCGCCAGCATATGTCTCCAATAAAATGAGACAGTTCTTTGCTTATGATAATATAAAGCATGTTACAGGTATACCACAGAATCCCACAGGCCAAGCAGTCATAGAAAGATCCAATCAAACTTTAATGGATATGCTAAATAAACAGCAACAGGTAACAATGATTCCTACAAATAGATTGCATAGTGCTTTATTAACCTTGAATTTTCTCAATGATGATGAGAAAGAAACAACAGCTGTGGAGAAAAAAAAGGGGAGGGGGAAGAAATGGAATGGATAGGTATAAGATAGTATGGTAGACTATCATATACATCAGTAAACAAATTTAGTAGTATAGCAGCCTTAGACATTTTGCACTGTTATAAATTCTTATATGTTGATACAAATATAAACTTTTTATATTCCTATTTAAGATAATTTGTATATTGATACAAATACAGAACTATGTTTGTTATATTGTACACATATTTTTATTCTTATTTGAAATATTTGTATATTGATACAAATGTAAATTTATATGTCATACTGTATGTATGTTCTACTTCTGTTTAAGATATTCTGTATACTGATATATATTTAGGATAATTATCATATTGCATATTGCACTTTACATTCCTACCTCTGTTAAAGATATTTTATGTATTGTCACAATTTAAAGTCATTGTCCTTTTACTGTACTTTTGCTTACAGACTGTTTGCCTTATTTATAGGAAGCTTTAGTCCTTAGATTATTTAGGTAGATAAGACTTATAGATTTATTGTCACTTGTGCTTGTCATCTCTATAATTTTGTTAGTTAGGTTATCCAGATTTATAAATACATAGGTCAGATGGACAGGTAATCTTCAAACACTTCATGGACCTAGAGAACATGGCATTTAAATAACTTAGAATTCTGTTGACATGAGACACAACTGCTCCTGGCAGCACCAATTTGATCCTGAGAGAATGTTGGGCTTCTAAGACATTTCCATTTGGAAGTTTGTCATCTTGGCACAAAATGGCCTACTGGGCAAAGAACTGCCCTTGCCTCAACTGCTGACAGTACAAATGCTGTCCTTTCTGGACAAGCAGGCAGGACACAAGGAAAGTGACCACTGTACTTTGCCAAGACATGATAAGATGGTCTTTTAGAATTCCTGCTTCTGAAAATGGTCTGTCAGATACTCTAGGCCTGTAGCCAATTTGAATGCACCAAAGATGCTGAGAAACATTAGGTGACAGTCCAGGCTGCCAGCTGTCTCTGTCTACTCTTGCAAGACTCCCAAAAGTTGTTTGCATCCTTCTCCCATTTCTCAGGTATTATTATATTACTTCTCAGGTCTTTGATGAGGTTGAAGATTAGCAGTTATAGTTACAACTTAGTATATATACACATATAATATGTTAGATAGAATGTATTAAGTATTAGACTCAGGTTTTTTAGGATAGGACACCTTTTGGAATGATCTTTGTAACATGCCACCTACCCATGCTCCACACTTCCCTGGATTTTAGTATGTGTTTTTTGCTTGATATTGTTTGCATTTATTGTAATTCCAACTTATCTAGGTCATTATCCCTCATTATTCCTGGACAATATTTGATAACCATTTCTTTGTATATAGTCTGGTATTAGGGTAGAACCTTCTTATTTAGACAAAAGGGGGAGATGTAATATGTAGCCATCCCAGCATTAGCCTGGAAGTTCCAACCCCCATTGAGGCTTAGGCAATGGTCATGCCCACAAGGCAGGGCTGAGGGAGGAAGCTGAAGACCCAGGATCAAGAGGAGAGGTCTCTCTTTGTTCTGGGATGCTCGACGCAGGAGGTAGACCAAGCAGAGTTCTCCAGAAAACACTTATTCCTTCATTTGTAAGTTATGCCACAAAATAAACCTCCCTTTTAACTACATGGAGTGGCTTTAATAATTTCACCAATAGCCACTGGCTATTTCTGTCAACTCACATTTTTTTGGAAGTTGCTTGCATGCACTTCTTGTTTTTATTTTTTATTTGGTAATATTATTTCCTTCTTGGGTCTCTGAGGGAGTTGAAGATCAGTTAGTTAAATTATAGTTTTCCTTGTTAAGAATTTCAGAAAAGAAACTCACTAAAGAGGTGTAAGTGTATAAATTTGAAAGTTGTTATAAGACAGTTCTGATAGTAATTTAAGTTAGTATAGAAAGTGAATCAGGTACATTTTGGACTTACCAAAATAGGATAGATAATGGAATTATTTTCTCTGAATTTGTCAAATACAAATGGACTAGACATTGTTTAGGTATTTATTGCTTGTATGTATGGTAAATAGCTATTGAACTTTTGTATATAGTTTTTATTTTATTAGTTATAACTTTTTTCCTTTTTTTCTTTTTATTAAAATAGAAAAGGGGAAATATGGTGATATTTTATTTGTATGTTAATAAAGTTGCCTTGGGGTCAGAGCAAGCCATAGCAGAAGCTGGGCAGTGGTGGTGCATGCCTTTGATCCCAGCACTTGGGAGGCAGAGCTAGGTGGATCTCTGTGTGTTCAAGGATATAGCCAGCATGGAGACACATGCCTTTAATCTCAATACCAACCACAGAAGACCTGCAGGTCTATACCGACAGACAGTGATGATGAGGTCATGTGGATGGGTTTACAACCAAAGAGAAAGCAGAACAGAAAATCTATAAAAAGGAAAAACACACAGAAAGTAGGCCTCTTATGGAGAGGAAAGACAGCAGCATTATTAAGTTTCACTGTAAATGTATCAATCTATGTCTATGTGGTTGCTAATCTTTGCTGTAAAATAACTGGATATGGAAAAAAAGCACAGTTTGCCAGACATTTCTGGGTATTTTCTTCATCATATTATTTAAAGCAAGAAGACCTAAATCTGGATGGCATGTCTGGTGGCAGCCCAGATAAAAGGACATGAAGGAAGAACCCTATTATTTTTTTCAGCTTGCCCTTTCTCTCTCCAGCAAGTTAATCTGTCCAGTTGCTGTGGCAACTCCTTCACTGAAACTAGAGCCAATTTCTTTATCATTCCAATGTGGAATGAAGAACAACATATCTCCAGGATCTTCCAAGCCTCCAGCCTCATAGTCTGAGCAACTATCAGGCTCCTGGCTCCCAATAATTAACTAACCATTGTTAGACTACCCTAACTCCATAACCACATTCCATATCCAATCTAATAAATCCCATATATATCTTTCTATCTATTCTGTCCCTGTCTAATACTATCTCTAATTCCTAGCCCAAATAAATACATACTATATTTCAAAATTTGTTCAGTAGTAAATATAAAAAACTACTTGAAAAAGTCTTTCACCACATTCTTCCTTTTTATGTTGTTGATGTTCCTAGTTGCTGCTTGGGCCATCTTCCTACAACTGTAACACACAGGTTAACCAGTTCATGGGAATGCCTACTGAGAATCTTGCTCTTTACCAGATGCATGCTTCTATACAAGAGCTGAAGAAAGACAACGGACCTAGAACAAGTGCAAACAGGAGTCTGTAAACTCATTAAACAAAATTATCACTATAATTCTGTCTATCCATTCACTCAGCCTGTAGTAGCTGAGTGAATGGATAGACATGGTAGCATGCCAACTTAAAAGATCAAATAATGTACCCACATTTCATATTGCATTCTGAATGTCTCTGTGTATGTATGGTATATATGAGTGACAGTGTGTGTGTGTGTGTGTGTGTGTGTGTGTGTGTGTGTGTGTGTGTGTTTATATTAGTATGCTTGTGAGAGAGTGGTGTGGCCACCGCACACATGTGAAGATCAAAGTATAACATTCAGGAGTCAGTTCTTTCCTGTCACTTTCTTCTGAGGCAGTCTCTCTCTTTTTCTACCCATTCACCACATGTTCTCTGAGTTACCTTGCATTTGAGCTTCTTGGCCATTTTCCTTTCTTCTAGGCCTTCAACCTTGCTGTAGGAGTTTTAGAAATATCCACCACTGTGCCCTGTTTGTTTATTTTACGTGTATATTCCAGGTATTTATGTCTGTGTGGCAACTGTTCTTCTCCAGTTACCCACTTTATAGTCCCTTTGTGTGTCATTCCTATGTCAATACTATGTTATTGCTTATGAAGTAAAAAATAGCACAACTATGAAACTATATAAGAATAAACTGGCAAAGGAACAATTTAATATTCCATGTTACTTAATGAGGAGAAAGATATTTGTTTAAACATACATTTATTTAAATGAAGTTTATCATTTCTCTTAAGTTATACTCTTCTGACCAAATTCCAATTGCTCTGAGCTTTCTTGACTCTTTCTTGTGCTCTAGGGTTGGACTGACAGTTCTGCAAGTGGTAAGTGCACATTCTTCTCTACCTCTTGACTGCTGAATATACTCTCCCTACAGTGGACCACTTCCTCAGTTTAAACCTTCCCCCTTTTTCCCTATTACTCTCATTTTTTAAGGGCAAGATTTTGTTTTGGTGTTTGATTGTTTGAGACAGGGTTTCTTTGTGTAATCCTGGCTATCCTGGAAAGTGCTTGGTAGAACAGGCTGACCTCTAACTGACAGAGATCTACCTGTCTCTGCCTCCTGAGTGATGAAATCGAGTCTCCTACCATTGCCGAGCTAAGATTTTTTAAGAGATTTTTGTTATTTGAGAATTTCATATACAAATATATATAAATACATACAATCAAATCCAACCCACTTTCCTCCTTCCCAGCTGCTTTCATAGCACCTGTGAGGATTTTAATGTGAGATGTCCTTTTTACGATCAGGCATTAGGACACTTGGTCCCCAGTTAGTGGTACTGTTTGCAGAGGCTTAGGAAGTATTATCCTGTTGTAGAAAATACATCACTGATGGTAGACTTTGAAAATCTCTATCTTCCCCTACTTCCTATTTGTACTCCTGGTTTTGTTCTTGGGTTGGCCATGTGGTATTTCAGCTTCTTGTTCCTGCCACCATGCCTACCACTTGCTGTCATTCCTCTCAGACATGATGGACTTATACCTTTGAAAGTGTAAGGGAAAACTAACTCTTCTAAGTTGCTGAGTTCATAATAGTTTACCATAGCAACAAGAATGTACCTAATATCCAATTCACACTCCACTTCTTCCCAACAGCATGGTATTTGTTTGTTTGGGTTTTTTGTTTGTTTGTTTGTTTGTTTTGGAAAACCCACTGAGTCCAATGCATTTTCTTTGGAAAACTTACTGAGTCCACCTAGTGACACCAGTATGTACATGTGGCATCCACTGGAATATGGGCAGCCTACCAGGAGCTACATCCCTGAAGAAAACTGATTGTCTTTTCAAAAGCAGCCATCAATCACCAATAGCTCCTCAGCAAGGAGTAAGACTTCATAAAACCTTGATGGGAAAATTTGAGTGTAATTTCTTATGGAAATATTATTTAATCATTCTCTATTATTTGAAATTCACATTAGGTTCAAGAATTTCTTGAAAGCTTGGTGTCTTCTCTCTAACCCTCAAGTACATGTGCTCCAAACTAACTGTATTTAATCCCTACAAGTAGGAGTTATTTCACAAGGTCTGTTAATCTTGTTTTTGAGACAGGGTCTCTCATTGTCCTGCAACTTGCTGGTAATAAAGCCTCAAGAATCAGTCTGTCCATATCTCATCAGTGTCTGGGACTGCAAGTATGATCCACCACACCTATTGGATTGAAATGCATGATAAACAGTTTACCCATTAAATTATCATTCCAGCCTTCCTCATCTTCATAATACTTATGAAAAATCCTGTGATGCCAAACTCCACAGCATAGAGGAATAGGCCTTTGCTTTCTGCAGGACTGAAATTTAAGCAAGTATACTGTGGAAGATCATACTAAACTTCCTTTTGGGGGAACATTTCCATGCCAAATGTTAAGTCACAATTGTACTGTAGGGCCCTGGCCTCACAATTTGGGTAACTGCCTCCTTGCTTGCTGACCTTGACATTGATGTGCTCCCTATACTAATCTCCTGCTGGTGTCCACCCTCCTGAATGTTTAAGGGAAGTTCCTTGCTTGTGTATCCATTTGGGCATTAACAGCTTAGATGTAAGATTGTAAACATCAGTATGGAATTTCTGCCCTCCAGGGGTTCTTCCATTGTGCTGTAAGCCTGCATTTAAGGTTTCCTCCCTCTTTCAATAAACGGCATTCAGCATTCAGCATTTTGCTGACATGAATCATGAATCATGAATCTTGTCTGTGTCTGTTTTTTGTTCCACAGCCCCTTTCTTGGACATGGTGAACAGGTGGTAGTAGCGTGGGCATTGTCAGTTATCACTACAAATGGATGTTCCACCAGGATCCAAATAAAAAGGGACATGCTGATGGACACCTGAAGGTAAGGCTGGTCAGCAGTTTAAAGAATCGAAAAGAGAAGAGAAGGGTGAATTGAAATGGCTGCAGCAAGCTCACAGTGAGTTAATTGGACTGCTGAAGCAGGAAGGCACTGAAGTTAAGAAAGACAGGACAGCTAAAGATTATAAATCTTCCCAAAAGAGGAGAGGGAAGGAAAAGAAATTTCCCGTTAGAAAAGGGAGACAATTTTAATCAAGAAAAAAGGATTTTCCCAGTAAAATGGGGAAAAATTTTGAAACTAGGCCTAAAGATTTTGGGGCTGTGTAGAGGAAGGATAGATAAAAGCATCTTCCCAGTGGTAATGGAGAAAGAAAATGCTCTTTCCAGTATAAAAATTTTCAGGATAACTAAAACTGTGAGCTCTTCTGCCTGCTAGCATGGAGTGGTGTAGAGAACTGTGTACAGCCGCACCTCAAAGATGGTGCCGGCTTCTGCCCTCTGCCTTCCCGATGGTGAGCGATCTCTGTGATAAACAACTCCTTATTTGGCTAAGGCAAAGAATCTGGCTTGCTTCTGCGCACCTGGACCTATTGGTAGTGCCCACGTGGCGTATCAGGATTGGCTACCCAGTGATTATGGCTGTGAGCTGGTTTCCCCAGAGTCAGAAGATTGTTCAAGATTCCTGAATAAACCGCTGAAAGAAGAGTCTGGTGTTGTGTCTTCCTTGCTGGTAGAGGCGGTCGCGACAAGTGGTGGCCCGTACGGGGACTTCACTACTTTCAACGAGGGCTCAGAACTTTCTGCGGTCAGGGTGGTGCACCAGTAAGTTCCCAGGTAAGGTGGGAATCCGCGACAAAAGTGGGGTTAAAGGAATTCCCAGGTAAATTGGGAACCCGCGACAAAAGCGGGAAGATTTTTGCTTTTCTCTGTAGATAAAGAGAGAGCGGGAACCAAGGGCTAGTCGATAGATGAGCCAAAAGTGAAAGTGAAAGATTGTCTAAAAGATTGAAAAGTTTTAGACATGGGTGCTTCTTCATCTCACCCAATTTTTCTGGCTCTTAACGAGCTACTGCACTCAAAGAAATTAAAGGTAAAGAAAAGTACCTTAGAGAGATTTTTGGATGAGTGTGATATTGTTGCCTCATGGTTTGCCATTTCCGGAAGCCTCACAATATCCTCCTGGGAGAAACTGGGAAGGGATCTAGATTTTGCTTTTGAACAAGGGACACTCAAAAGTGGAGTAAGGCCAGTCTGGAAATTAATAAGAGGCTTGTTAGTATTTAAGAGGCGCTAGGAACACGTCCCAAACACGACAAGACCACAGAAGAGTTTTATTAAAGAGGATAGAGGTGACAGGCCTGTGTGAAACACACGTGGGTGAGGAGATAAGGAGAGAGCTCATGCAAGATGGCGCCAGCTTTTTAAAGGTTGGGCCACACATGTGTACAGGGACTCCTATGGGTACTCCACGCATGCGCGTAGATTACATGGCTGCGCGCGCGCTTTACACAACCATGTAAGGCCACAGAGTTCCGGTCCCACGAGATGTCTGTACACTGGAAGTAGCCCAATTGTGTGGACATGTAATCTCTATCAAGGCTGTCTTGAGGATCAGCGTTACATTGAAGCAGTAGAGAATGGTCAGGCCGCCCTAGAAATGCTGCAGGAGGAGAGATCAGAAAAGGCAAACAGTGAAAAATGGAAGAAGAGAGGGGGTTATACCCCGACCTTACTGAAGTAGAGACCTGTGAGTCTACAGACTCAGAGGAACTGTAATCACTCATAGAACAGATAGAAAAGACAAAGATAAGAAAGAGGAAGAAAGGGAAGGAGAAGGAAGACCCAGACAAAGGAGAATGCGTGCCCCCTACCCTGCATGCCACACCACACCCTCGGCTCCTCCGTTCTATGTGGAGGGCCCCGGAAGTGGCAGCTCCGGATGCTCTTTCAGTGCAGATGTATAGAAAACAGTCAGAACTGAGTTACACCTAGCCTGTCCAGTATTCCAGGATCCACAAGGACAGCAGTATCATGAGCCTTTAGATTTTAAGGTGATAAAATCCTTGGCCGAGTCTGTGTGGACCTATCTACGGGATCACAGCCTCTTAAACAATTGCCCAGGTGGAGGCCTTGAACAGGCACTGCATGACACCTAGTGATTGGAGTGGGTTTGCACGAGCATGCTTGAGCCCAGGCCAATACTTAGACTGGAAGGCCTTCCTGATTGAGTTTGCTAATGAAGAGGCTGCGGCCAGTCAGGCTGCGGGGAATGCCGCTTGGGACAGAGACGTGCTGCTCAGACAGGGTCGATTTGTTAATCTACAGATGGGTTACCCTGTTCAAGTTTATGAACAGATTAATAAAATTGGCATTAAGGCATAGAAGGCCTTACCAAATAAGGGAGAAGTGAGCAGTAACCTCACAAAAATTTTGCAGGGCCCCATGGACTTTGTCACCCGTATGGTTGAGGCTGCCGGCAGAATTTTTGGGGACCCGGATGCAGCTATGCCACTGATTAAAGAGCTTGTTTATGAGCAGTGCACCAAGGAATGCAGAGCTGCCATAACCCCATATAAGAATAGAGGACTGGAAGCATGGATGAAAGTTTGCAGGGAGCTAGGCGGACTATTGGCCAATGCTGGCTTGGCTGCGCTGTAGTCCAGTTAGCTCAGAGTAAAGGGGTCTGATGGTGGTCAACCAAAGGACTGACCTGGTTCAAGAGCAAATTGACACCCTTTGGCAGATTGCCCAGCTCGGCTGTCAATGGAAATATGCTGGGTTGTATGTGACTAGTATCCAGTATGAAAACTTTACCCGTGCTGCAAATCTGTCTAAACAGTTGTCCAGTTATCTTTTAGGCAATTGGACAGGAGGATTTGACAACCTGATGGAACAGCTGAGGGTGGCTATAATCATGGTGAACTCGACCCGGGTGGACACTGGACTGGTGGAGGGATTATCCTCGTGGATCTCTGCTCATGGACCATCTTAAGGAGTGGGCAGGTCTGGAAGCTTTGACAGGCCTCCTGATGCTGGCCTCCCTAGTATGCCTGTGGTGCATTTGCCAGATCAGAGGTTCTCAGCGTCGCAATGCAGTCATGATTATCCGAGCCTTTACAGCCATTGAAGCAGGACAGTCCCCTCATGCCTGACTGGCTACCCTAAAAGATTAGTGTGTTTTAAGCACAGGATGCGAGACTCGAGCACTGCACTTGGTGCCCGCTGAGATCTTGGACCCCAAGAAGAGCATGTCTGATTGCATGTGGGTTGATGCCCTGTGTCCCACCTCTGTAAAAAAGGGTATCGGACGGGTCTGGTATTCATCAGGTGGACGACGCCTGAGTAAAGATCAGTACAATGTCCCTGATTCACTCTACAGAGATCAGACCTCTACTCTTGCCTGTTGCTTTATAATAATTAAGGGGGAACTGTAGAGAGCTGCATACAGCCTCACCTTAAAGATGGCGCCGACTTCTGCCCTCCGCCTTCCCCATGGTGAGCGCTCTCTGTGACAAACAACTCCATATTTGGCTAAGGCAAAGATTCTGGCTTGCAGAGTGGCAGCATCTGAATTACAAAGAGTAGGCAGGTAGGCCTCATTGCTGCTGGCTGAACAAGCAAGCAAGCCCAGAGGTTAGAAATTTTGTTGTCTGTTTGCTTAATTTTGGTTTAAATGTTTTTTATTTTTCCCTCAGAGTGGGAATAATTCAATATTTAGGATCCCTTTGTGGGAAATGTTTTTCTGTTTTTCCCTTAGTCCCTTTATGGGAGTAAGAAGTTTAAAAGGGTGTGCATGTGTGTGGGGTCACACAGAAGGTGCTGCAGTGGTGCCTGAGATGGCCCGGAACAGCAGGCAGGCAGCGCAGGAGGTGTAGCTGTGAGGCTGATGGTAGGAACGAACTTGCAGGTGGGCAAGCGAGCAGAGGACCAAAGAGGGACAGGTGCTAAAAGTTTAAATAGGCCCAACAACTTCTGGTGAAAAGTGGTTTTGGTCAGGACATGGAATGCTAAGTCAATGCTGTTTGAATTTCCAGGATTATTAATCATTCATTGTATAGAGGGTGTTCTGTTCTTTTGATTGTCTTAATAAATGTTTGGATGAATGTTGATTCTCACGGTAGATAAACTAAAGGAACATAATTCATAATTTTGAACTATATATTAGGTGTGCTCTTGTCTGTTGATCATTACTGAAAATTTGGCTCTGCTCTTTAAGTTGCTTTCTAGAATTCTATAGAAATATAACACCTGAAATGGATTGGATTGTTAGCTTATTAAATAATGTTGTTGCTAAGATAAACCCATACAAATAATCTCTTACTGATAAAGAGGTTGCAAAATTATTTTTCCAGTAAATAAAGTGCAGGTAAATTGTTTGTTCCACATTGTTAATAACTGGTGATTTACATTAATGTATTACTTGGAATCTATAAAAAAATCTTCTTTTTAAGATTTTATAAAAATACTCTAAAGAGTATTACCTAAAGTTACCTCTACAAATCCTATAGAGATTTATTTAATTATTTTGTAATTGGCATATGTAAAAAGGACCATGGAAGTAGAAGCTGGTGATAGAATTGTTAAATTATTATTGCTTTCATATTTTAAGTGCAAAATGGCACCTATATATGGAACTGGAGGGTTTGAAAGTGCAGGAGAAAATGTGTTTTGACAAACAGTTATCAATGATAAACAGCCTAAATTAAAAATAAAATTTTTGGGGATTGAGATTGAAAGATTACTGGACAGAAGCTGGGGGCTGGTCTCTGATTCTCAGGTAGTGGCTGGGGTCTCTGGCAGATGGGTGTGGGGGCAGGGTGTGGAGACTACAGGGTGTTCCTGCAGTCTTGGAAAAGGGGAGCCTTCCCGCAGGGCCTGCCGATTTGCCAGAAACTGGGGCCAAGTTGGTCAGGTCCTCCCCGGATGGTCTGTGTCCAGCGTTGCGACCCAGAGGCAGTTGCCTCTCTGGCTATAACCTCATGCACTCACCTCTGGTCCAGATGGGAGTTCCAGGGTGGACAGGAGCTGGGGGTTGGTCTCTGAGTCTCAGGAAGTGGCTGGGGTCTTGGCAAATGGGTGTGGGGGCAGGGTGTGGAGACTGCAGTGTCTGCCTGCAATCTTGGAAAGGGGGATCCTTCTGACAGGGCCCGCCAATGGCCGGAAACTGGGGCCTAGTTGGGCAGGTCCTCCCGGGATAGCCTGTGTCCAACGGTGGTACTCAGGGGCATTTCCCCATAAATTTTATTAAATAAGATTCTTGGGTTTTAGAGATTTCTCAGTGGGAAATGTGCTTGCTATGAATATGTGATGCCTGGAATATGGAATCCCCAGAACTCACATAGATGTTGGCAAGCATAATAGCCCACCTGATCACGCAGCCCTTGGGTTGCAGAGACATCCTCAGAGCAAAACCAGCCAGCAAAACTCTGCAGAACCGGTAAATTCTAGGAAGGCAGGACTTTGCCTCAATGTATACAGTGGAGAAAAATCAAGGAAAATAATGAACATGAAGTCAGCACTAGCATGGGAACACATAGACTTGCTGTGGAATTTTTGACTCTCTGTGCCTGCATTAACATATTTTATACTACTATAAATATGTAACAGACAAACATGTGACTCTAATGAGTACTTTGCTAATGCTACATTCATGGTCAATTGATTTATATGTTTAATCTATTACTGTTTCATCAATACACAAGTGAACACATACATACACACATGAAGACTCTAAAATTAACTCCATACATTAAAATCTGATACATTTTTACTGCTTTTAATCACTGTTTTATTTCAGCTTCTGCCATTGTTTTACTGTTTTATCTCATTTAGAGTCTGTAGTTTGGGAGACTAGAAGTTTCTGGCCCTCTCCAACTCTCTTGTGTAGAGTAGAACATTTCTTTGCTTTTTAGAAAACACTACATTTTCAAGCTCAAAACAGAATTTTCAAGGATACATAATGATCCACATTTCTTTTTTACTTATAAAGTAAAAACAGAACTCAGGTTAGTGGAGTGTGCTCAGTTGGTCAGAAAAAAGGTTGAATTCTCTCATGTCACTAGTAGTTGCATGACTGAGTATTTAAATTTTCGATGCTGCTAAGCCTCCTTTCTCTTATCACAGTAATAGAGAAAACAATAATTCCTTCAGAGCAGGCTGTTAAGGAGATTGTAAGTATGTCTATGGCTTGCTTATTAGTTTATATTGCATAGTAAATCCTTAATAAACTTAAGCACTATTATGATTACATCACTGATATCACTCTCTCTCAGAGTACACCTTATAAAGAACAGAATTAGCTTTTAGGAAACAGCATTTCTCATCAAAAACCTGTGTTCTTGATTACCAAGGTGGGTCAGTCCTTCCTCAAATTTAGAAATTGCAAATGGGGAGTCCATCTGGACCTTTCCTCAGATGTAAATAAACTCCCAGGGTGTATACCAGATTGGACCACAAACAGATCATAGGCTAGAAGTTTGACTACCTGAATTGGTGTGTCCTAATTGCTTAGGTCAGTAGTTCTCCACTTGTTGGTGGGTCATGACACTTTGGGGGGGGGGTCAAATGACTTTTCATAGGGGTCACCTAAGACCACTAGAAAACACAAATATTTACATTATGATTCATAATAGTAGCAAAATTAAAGTTATGAATTAGCAACAAAAATAATTTTATGGTTGGGGGTCAAAACAGCATGAACTGTATTAATGGATCTCAGCACTAGGAGGGTGAAAACCACTGTCTTAGGTCTACACACTCCAAAGAAAGCAGAAAACATTAGTGAAAAGGCAGCAAAGAATTTTAATTAAAAACCTCACTTTGAAAAACTAGAAAATCAGCATCTCTCATATGAAGTGTTTTGACATATATGTTATGTTTAGGTGAAGAAAGAATCAGAGGAGGAGGTATGTGTGATTAGACAATGTTTATTTTCTTTAGTGGCTCTAAAGTCCATATTGATTAATGAAACAATCAGTTCCCAATAGATAGTTAGTTCTATTTGCGGGACATCTCATCATGGGGTGGTATATCTGTAACACTCCATGTTCTTAAAATCCAATGTGACAGAAGGCTTACAAAAAACAATGGTATCTTTGTGGAATTTCTTGTATGAGCTCCTAGACAGTAGGATGCCACAATTACTCTTAGAGTATTCAACCTTGAAAAGGAAAAAAAAAAATAGGCTAGGAATTCCAGGTTTAGTGATGTACTACTCGAGAGCTTATCATGACTATCTGTAGTATTAAGTGGAACACAGCCAAAAGCAAAGGAGTTAGAATAAGGAGGAATGATGCATCTGTAGAAAACGTCCTTGTCTAATGTGAACAAAACCCTTGGTTTAATCACAGCACCACATGAACCCCTCACAGTAGTGGACACCTGTAGGCCAAGCACTTGGAAATGTAGACAGAAGGATCAGAAGTCCAAGGTGATCCTTACCTACATAGCGAGTTTGAGTTCAGCCTGTGGACAAAAAGAAGGCACAGATGAAAGGCTTTTACCCTGTGGGTACAGTGAGTATATTTGAACTTTTTTTTTGGTTGTGAGCCCAGATTTTCACCACTGAGCCATCTCTCCAGACAGAATCAGTGCTTTTTAGCTAAAGCAGTTTCTAAATGAGTGTTATAGGGCACCACTCAGTTACCAGTTGGAACTTTAATTATCAGTACATTAATTTCCAGGTGTTAAGTGGCAACTAATTGAAGTGACAAAAAGTAAATAGAATGTCCAATGGCACAGCTCCTTAGATCAACAAGAAGAACCACCATGCGTAATTCTGATTTCCAAGAATAAGGATGTCCATGTAGGTTGACAAAGGGGACATGAGGGCACGCTGAGAAGGAGAATTTCATTGAGACATAATAATAAAGGAAATTTTGAATCATTCAAAAAAGTGGATGATGGATCCTGAAAAACCTTTATAAGAGAGGTTAGCTAGACTCAGAAAAAATGGTGCCTGTTTTTCTCATGTGTGGATTCTAAATTTAAATATTTACATTTACATGTATCTGGGTGTTTCTGTAAGTGTAGGTCTATAATATATATAGTATAAATAAATCATCAAGTGCTGTCTGAGGATGTTGTAAGTCAGCTCTGAGATGGAGGAAGCACTCTCTTTTCTCAGACTTAAGCATAACTTAACTTGTGTTAAATGTCCTATCAACTCCACACTCCATCCACATACCCGTTCTTGTTCAAGTTCACTCCTAGGCTCTACAAGAAGGAAATGGAAAGACATTCAACAGCTATCATGATGTCCCTGAGAATTAGAAAGAAAACCATTTCCAATAAAGGCCACAATTTTTTATCTCATGATATAAAAAGGTCTGTCACGGCAACAAGAAGTTGGAAGCTCATCAATGGAGAGACTTCTAATTGGGAACTCCAATATGATTGCCATTTCCACAGTCAATTCTGCTGGATATTCTAAGTGTCCAGTTGCTGTTTCTGCTTTTGCTTGCTCCTGCTCCTGCCAGATGTTATAAGAAGTTTATTTGATGATGTTCTATGTCCTATCTGTGGTGTCTATTTAGTTGTTCCTTGTTCTCCCTTTACTTTTGCTTAAAGTACTTCTGTAATAGATTATTCTTCAGACTTTCCAGAGTAATGTCATTCAAGTAACCAAAAGTGGGTGGTCATGAGGAGAGAGGAGGTGTTGAGAAGATTGGGACATAGAACCAGATCTAGTACTACTTGGCGTGAAGGATATGACAAGTGAATGAAAGAAAAGTAGGGCAGAGAGCTGCACAACTTATGCTAGAAAAAAATGATACTATGAAATATAATACCTCATATGCTAATAAAATTAATTTGAATTTTAAAAGACTAAAGGTTCAATTGATTATTATCTTTGATATCATTGGTGTCAGCTGCTTTGCCTGGAGTGCAAGAATCTGTATCCCCTAAGAATCTGTATCCTAACAATTGGTCAACCCTAAACATTTAGTGAGGACACCTCAGTGGTAGTCAAACTTGTGCAAAGATTTGCATTACAAATATCTTGGGGCCTGAGGATTGCTCAATGGCAGATGGTTTGCTATGATACATGAGACTCTGGGTTTAATCCCTAGTACCACAAGATATAAAGCTAAGGATGCATAATAGCTTAAGCCTTCGAGATGGCCTAGGAGGTAAGGGTAGTTGTTGTATAAGCATGATAACCTGAATTCAATTCCCCATACCCACAAGATAGAAAGAATCAACTCCTGCAAGCTGTTTTCCGGCCTCCATACATGTTGCCATGACTTGCACACCGACAAGCACAAATGTAAACACGTGAAGGTATACAAACACTAAATAAAGAAGTAGATTTAATAAAATAATTTTTGGAAAGGTGGCTGTGCTAGTTACATAAATAGTTTGCTTTTCCCACCCCTCCAATAAGAAAAAGCCCTGTAATAGATTTGATTATGAAAGAGGCTTCAAAACTCTCTTATCTTTCAAAAGAGTGCAAAGCAAAAGTCATTACTCAGTTGTTTTTCAGCTCAAGTACTGGAATGCAACTTATCCTGAACCCATCATTTGAGAATATCACTGCTCTCTTACCACCAGCCTCCCACAGGAGTGGACACAGCCACCCTCAGGGAAGCACAAAGGCAACACAGGCGAGACTTAAAGCAGTCTGATTTATGTGAAGCTATTGCAGCTCATTTCATCAGCTCCTGGAGCATTGTCCGTTTTGAATCTCCCTCACTTCTGGTGACCCAGAGTTCAAATTAATTCCCCATAGATAAGGGCTGTTATACAGCATTGAACACCTATTAATAAATCACATTAGGATGCACAGTTAATTACCATTTTGAGGGTGTTAAATCCAACTATTTTTAAATGTCCTCTGGAGAAACAAGAATCACCTATACCCATACAAATTCTGATGTTTATTTCTCATGCAAGTGATTATAAAACCCTAATCTTACTATTTTATGAATAATTCAAAGATCTGGCTGTATTGGTAATGTAAGTAGTCTTTACAAAGTGAGAGTTGCAGTGAGATGATCTTGTTTTCATTTCTATTATTATTTCCTACAGTTACAATTAAGCAATAGAGAATGGTTGCCATAGCTTACTTTTCCGTATCTGTGTTTACTGAAGCCTCAAAGCAGGGCTTCTGGATAATGGGGAGATGGCTCAGACAATAGAATGCTTGCACCATACACTTGGATCCTCAGAACTCATACAAAGTAATAGATGTAGTACCAAATACTCAACCCAGTATGAAAGGTAGGTCCCTGGGCCTTCTAAGAAGCACATCTTGCAGAATTGGTTAGCTCCAAGATCCAGTGGACAGCAGTAGAGGAAGATAACCAATATTGACTTACAGCTCTCATTTACAGGTGCCCACATGCCTGCACACACACACATGAATACATGTATTCACATAAAAATCTCAAGGATATTCTGTGCTGTATATCAACATCCTCTTACAGAATGTAACTGAAAATGAACAGGAGAAACAGCTGATTTGAGACTCTTCATTGACAGATACTGTGAATCATTAGAAGCCAAGAAGTATAATATCAGATTTAATTGACATGACTTTCAAGTATACAAGTTTAAAAATAGACATAAAAAGGAATGGATTTAATAACACTAGAGGGAGCACAAAACTAGTGTTAGCTTGTTCCCATACCATGTGTGAGATTTGTTCAACCTTTGACCAATGTGTTTCAGCTAAATGAAATGTTTATTTAGTTGCATATATTTAATACAAAGAGATACTTTTAAAATGTTTCAAAGCACAGTCGTGATTGGAATTAATGAGGTAATCATGCAGATATTTCTAACACAGCAATTCATTTCATTGTTCACCCTTTTCACTGTGCTTTAATTGTCTTCTTATGTATTGCAGTAAAATCTCTAAGGATTGTTATAAAATTTTCATCAATTCCTTAGTATCAAACCTCCCTAAGGATGATCAACTCATAACACAGTTATTTGAATTAGTACTAATTTAATCTTAACTTTGTATTCATGTCCCTGCCCTACCTGATACTGTCCTTTAGTTTTGCAGCTGATTGTTGTATAACCTCAAACTTCTGGTTACAACTTTACTCAGGTTATAGTGTGTCTGCTACAGGCACAGTCTGAGCTACACTGACATGTTTCTACAGGTTTCTGTATCTCACTCAATGTTTTCTCAAGAGCTTGCTCTTTAATTGCGCTGTTCATTGCTTCATAAGGGTTCAGTCTAATGTCTAAGATCCCTTCATTTCACATAATGCCAGATTTTTTTTCAGTGATTTTTGTTTTGTTTTGTTTTGTTTATTAATCTGAAAGCATCTCAAGTTTTGTAAAGAGTTGCTTAGGAACTCTAAAACTTTAATAGACAGTTTTTCTGTCAATACTTTGAACATGCCCTCTCCTATCTTCACCCAGATTTCAGTCTAGATGGTTCCCAGGGGAATTACTTATTACTATCAATAGAAGGTCCTGCTCATGTGAAATCAGCTCTGTCCTCCTACGTTCCATTCCAAGTCTCCCATCCTTCCCAAGCCTCTCTTTTCCCCTTTCCCTCACTTCAAGATATGAAGTTTCTTATTTTATACTGTAATTAGTTGTAGATCTGTTTGATTTACCTGGCTTGAGGCAGAATGAGATAAGTTTGCCATTTTTTTCTACTCCTTGGACATCTAATGTGTATGTTTATACACAAAATTACAAGAATATGCATATGGCAATATACATCCATGTTTATGTATGTATACAACTTTGTAGGTGCATGTGTAAATGTATATTTGATTGTGACCCAAATATCTATTTAGTTTCTTCTGATGATTTTTCATCTTCTTTTCTTTATGTTCTTCATACTATTTATTGTCTATTTGCATATCTTTAAGTTTATTTAATCCTCTTGTTAAAATTTATGCATGCGTCTCTTTAGATAATATTTTTTAATTGGTTTTGTACTTTCCAGCTCAAGAATTTCTCTTTTGTTTTCTTTATAATGTTTATAGAAACTGTCACTCACATAATTCTTTTCATCCCTTGGTCATAGTTTATTCTACATTTGGACATAAGAAGTTAACTGATTTAGAGCTATCCTATAATTATTTTACCATCTAGACTTCTTTATGGGCAGTTTTTATGCACCAACTTTGTATATATTTACCAATTATCCTTCTAGCATATTAGCAGCACCTTCTAGTGTTTTTATTTCATTTTCATGTCTAATAATTTTGTTGAAAAACAGACATAAATGTTAATAGGAAACATTATGATAAAGACTTCCCTCTCCCCATAGATCAGTGTTTTTCAACCTGTGGATCACACCCTCTTTGGTTGGTGGAATGATCATTTCACTGGGGTTACCTAAAGCCATTGGAAGATACAGATATTTACATTATGATTCATAATAGCAGAGAAATCAAAGTTATGAAGTAGCAATGAAAATAATTTTACAGTTGGGGTCACTACACCGTGAAGTATTATTTTAAAAAGTCACAGCTTTAGGATCTTGAGAACCCCTGCCATAGATGGTTACTGCTTTCTGTTCAGTGACTACTCAGCATAGTTGCAATGTTGACATACCATCATATGTACACCTTGGATTTCTCTTTAATTACCTTAATATTTACTTGACAAAAAAAAAAAAAAAAAAAAAAAAAAAAAAAAAAAAAAAAACAACTTTGTCTCTCTTTCTCTGTCTGCATACATATGTGTTCATGTGTTTGTGTGTGTGTGTTTGTGTGTATGTGTGTGTGTGTACATGCGTTTGTGTATGTGCATTTGTGTTCTTGCTAATGAAGTTTACATTGGATGCTTGTGCCTAGAGAGTTCACAGATAACAACTTTTGTATTCCTCCATTATTTTCCAGTGAAAGCCCTAGGAAAGGAGCTACTGGTTTGCTAGACTACTCCAGAGCTTAAAGGTGAGAGAGGAAGAGGGAAAAACAAAAATACCACAAAATTGCTCTTCTGGGTCAGGTAGATGATTCACTGTGCAGTAAATGTGCTTGCTTCCAAATCTGATAACTTGAATTCCATCTTCAGAGCCTAAATAGTATAAGGAAAAGAACCAACTCCTGAAAGTTGTGTGACTTTTGCAAGCATAACATAGCATGCATATGAATGTACTCAGACACACACACACACACACACACACACACACACACACATACACACACATACAAAATAAGTAAATAATATATACATAAATTTAGGATAAGTTATTTTAAAACTACTCTTATTCTACTATTTGGCAACTTTTCTTAAACCAATATAGCAAGCCTCTAGTTAATTCTGAGTTTTTTTCAGCACTGATTTTGATAATTTTTGCAAGGTTGCTCATTGCTTTTCCACAGGAGAGAATTGCATTTTATTGGCATTCCCAAGGTTGGTTTCTGAGGAAAGAAGAGAACACAGTGAAGGGGAGGAGATAGGTCTGGCTGTGGGCATGGTAGCAGGAATTAACTACTGTCAATCAGGGGCTCTATCAGCTGCACTGAAGGAATGGGAACTTGTGAAATATTTGTGGTGTATTAAGTTTAGCTGACAGGCACTTGTATCAAGCCCTGAGTTAGTTGAGGAGATTCTAATCAAAACATTCTCTCAGAAAGCATAGATTCCAGGTCTGATCCTCCCACATTCTGTGGGATAGCATTATTCTCAGCAGATAAGTTTTCTTGTTCAATGAAAGTCAACATAGTATTATATTGCTAAGAGTTGTTCTCTAATTTTATTATGAGAGCAATAGTTAAGTTTCTGATTCAATGTAATGTCAGCAGTGGCAGAGAATTAGGCCCACCAAACTCTTGACCTCAGCAGCATGAAGAGTTCCCATAGTCATTTATGGATCTTGACTCAGGTTAAACAGGATCCTTCACTTCAACACAGAAGGATATTTCAGAATTAATGAGTAGGAAGCAGAGCTGGAATTTATTAAAAACACAAAGTTATTGATTTCAGAAAGAACACATTATACATGTGTATACATATACATTTTGTACCCCCTAATATATTGTTCACCCTAATAAAGCTTATCTGAGGATCAGAGGTAAAAGCCAGCCACCATATTAAACACAAATGTCAGACAATGGTAACATATGCCTTTAATCCTAGCATTTGGAGGCAGAGATTTTTTCCAGATCTCTGTGAGTTCAAGGCCACATAGGGAACAGAGCCAGGCATGGTGGAACACACCTTTGGTTCCAATACTAGTTAACTATAAGTGTCTGGAGGTCTGTACAGACAGGCAAGGAGTGACAGAGCTGGGAAGAAAGAGAAAGTGTTGCAGCTGTGTGGAGAGAGGAAGTGAGATGGCAAGGATGGAAAGGTGTATAGTCCTGGGTATACAGGAAGCAGATCTCTTTGGAAGCTGAGGAGTCAGCAAGGTGAAGTTGGCTGTGGCTTGTCTATTCCTCTGATCTCTCAGTTTTTATCCCAATATATGGCTCTGTTTTTTGTTTGTTTGTTTTTTTTGTTTTTTAAGACCATGGAGCAATTTATTTTACCTACATGAAAATGTAGGCATCTCATCTAAGTGTCCTAACAGCATTGAGACACCATTGTAGTGACTCCTAGGGTACATCTGGATTAGGGCTGCTAGGAAACATTTTCTCCCTTTTGACAATGAGTATCAGAGGGCTCTGGAGGGGACATGGACGAGATTGTAATCTGATAAAATAAAATCAGGAGGCATTATGTTAACAACATGGCATGAGGCTATGCCCTTTAAAATAGAATTTTCTGGTGAGATTGCTAGATGATTGCAGGTTTCATTTGGAAAGAGAGAAAAGTTATCATAAATGTCCTTAATTGTATTGGAGTGTGTGTGTGTGTGTGTGTGTGTAAGGAGAGATACTTATTATGTTCACCTGAGTGTCCATAGGTGGCTACATATATGTGAGCATGTGGTAAGTGATTTTCTGTGTAGATGTGTATGGCATCCAAAGGTTGAAGTTGGACATATTCCTCTGTAATTTTTCTTGTTTTTCTTTCTTTTTTGAGACAACATCTCTCACTGCAGCTGAGTTCTCTGGTTCAAGAATCCTTTTATCTCCATTCCCCTGACCTATAGTTACAGACTTTTCAAAATGGAAAATCTGAACCCATAATAGCAAAGCAGTTACTGTGCTGGAATTACCAATTCTCAACTGGCAACAGTCTTCAACCAGGATGAGGGAGCTTTTTCTTCTTTCCATGTCGATAAATTATTTCTTTTTTTCTATTCTGCCTCTGCATTACAACAATAATAGTATAATAGGCAAGTTGCTTGAATTCTTGTTTTCTGCTTGAATGTAAAAAGAGTTGCATTCACTTTTGTACTAGCAAATAATTGATATATTTCACAGCTACTGATGTGTCTAGGCTCAAATGATCAAATAAAGATACTTTCACATGGGAATACCACACATAAAATCTTGGTATCCAACCAGAAAACAGGAAAACATACACAGTGATCAGTAAGTACCAGTCCTTCCTGGACTGCACTAATGTAGGTACCAAGCCTCCCGCCATCTGATGCTGATTCTGACACAGGAAAGACACACCCACAACATGTGAACTGCTGTGGATATCACTCTGTACAAATAAAATGCTGTTTGGCCAGTGGCTAGGCAGGAAGTATAGGTGGGACAAGAGAGAAGAGGATTCTGGGAAGTAGAAGGCTGGAGAGAGACACCGCCTACTGCTGCCATGAAAAGCAACATGTAAAGACACTGGTAAGCCACAAGCCATGTGGCAAAGTATAGACTAACAAAAATGGGTTAATTTAAGATAGAAAAGGTAGATAACAAGCAGCCTGCCACAGCCATACAGTTTGTTAACAATATAAGTTTTTGTGTGCTTTCTTGGTTGGGTCTGAGCGACTGTGGGACTGGCTGGTAAGAGAGATTTATCCTGACTGTGCCAGGCAGGAAAATTCTAACTACAAATGGCGCCCAATGTGGGGCAAGAGTTTCCACCTAAAACCTGAGAAAAAAAGATTCTAAGACAGAGCTAAAAACAGCTTCCTAGTTGTCTCCCTCAAGTTAGTGACAGCCTGCCAGTTTAAGCTACTATGGCGGGTTTCTGGCTTGTGCGTCTGACCTGCAATGTGGCGGAAATGAGGAGTCTACAAGCAATATTTTGCTCTGCTGCATGGTGGATTTAGCCTTTGCAAGTTAAAAAAAAAAAAAAAAAGCAAAAAAGGGTTTCTGGGCTATGTACTGCTTTGATAAAAATGCTTCTGATAGTTGATGATACACATGGCTCCAGACCCAGAGCTGGCAGTAAACTGTACCACCACCATGTTGGGAAGCTGAGGTAGGCAGAGCCAGTAGCCACAGTGGTGTTTCAGTCTTATAAAGATGGATATTACACAAAAAATCTGATTTATGTTGTCTTTGGGATTTTTAACTACAGAAAAAGATTTGATCGTAAAAGCTGTTGAGTTAAACAAATATGTAAATTTTAAAGGTACCTTGACTTCAAAATTTAAATATAAGGATATGTTGCTTTGGAAAAGAGTCTCTGCTTTTGTTTCCACAGAAAGCCAGAGGCTGTGGATTTGTTCCAGATTAAGATATATCAGGTTTGATCAGCCAAGACCACCTGAAAGGTCTCTGAGGACATCATGGCCCAGATGATCCAACATCCAAAATGGTTTCAAGGCAACTGGCTCAGAGGTCCACCCTAATGGACTACTCCATAATCCTAAAATTTTCTTTGTGTTCCCATAAGATACAGCGCCCCCTCCAGCAGAAAGTAGTAAGAAAAACTATGCCCAAATTCCCAGCTGGCTTTGGAGATGGAATTGGCTCACTCCTTCTCTAAACCCAGACATATTGCTAAAAAAAAAAAAAAAGGTTAAGAGATTCTTGTGTCCCAAATCAGAAGAGCCCTCTGGTGTGGGACAGAGAAAAACCACTATTTTATTTAAAACAGGTTGATTATAAATACAATCTCTTTCTAAAGATAAAAAGGGGATATAATATAAATATAATAGGATGAAAGGGTAGATTAATGAACTTACTTCTAAAGAGCAACAACTCATTTAAAATGTTTTACATTGGTGTAGATTTTAGTCTTGATACAAACTTAAAGTTAATTTTGTTATACTCTGTGTATATTTCTACTCTTGTTTAAGGTATTATGTTTGTACAGCTCATTTTAAATTGTAATGGATAATTAAAAATAGATTGATAATTAGTCATCTGTGATAATCATACTCATAGCCATGTTAGTTAAGTCTTCTAGGTATACATAGAGATATTTCAGATAGATAGGTAATGTTCAAATACTTCAAAGACCTACAGAATATGGCATTTAAAATATTTTTAAAATTTAGACTTTCTGGACAGTGAGACATGTCTGCTCCTGGCAGCACTGATTTACTTCAGAGAGGAGGATGGGCATTGAAGACACTTCATATCTTATCTTCACCTTGGCAAAAATAGCCATTTGGGCAAGAAACTGTTCTTGCCTGGACTGCTTGATCGACTGGACATGCAGAACCCATAGGAAGGTGACCACTAAACTTTGCTTGACAAAATGATCCTTCAGGTTCCTGCTTTGCAGAGGAAACTGCCAGATATTCTACAGGAATCACTGAGAGAAGTGACCGGAGACTCTAGCCCTGTGGGCTGATGACAGATGCCCCAACTTTACAAAGGAACATTAGGTGACTGTCCAGGCTGCTACCTGTCTCCGTCTACCCTGCAAGACTCCCAAAAGTTGCTTGCATCCTTCTCCCAGTTCTCAGGTATTATTATATCCTTCTGAGGTCTTTGATGTGGTTAAAGACTAGATAGTTATAATTTCCTCAGTTATGATACAAGGTAAGTTAGATATAAAACCTTAGACTCACAAATATAAGATAGATAGGATATCTTCTTTAATATTGTAACTGTAATTCTTGCTAGATAATTATTTTGTTATATGTAATTGTACTATGTAAAAGTTAAAACCTTCCTTAAAAAAAAAAAAGAAAAGGGGAAGTGCTGTGGATATCACTCTGTACAAATAAAATGCTGCTTGGCCAGTGGCTAGGCAGGAAGTATAGGCGGGACAAGAGAGAAGAAGATTCTGGGAAGTAGAAGGCTGGAGAGAGACACCGCCTACTGCTGCCATGAAAAGCAACATGTAAAGACACTGGTAAGCCACAAGCCATGTGGCAAAGTATAGACTAACAAAAATGGGTTAATTTAAGATAGAAAAGGTAGATAACAAGCAGCCTGCCAGGGCCATACAGTTTGTAAACAATGTAAGTTTTTGTGTGCTTTCTTGGTTGGGTCTGAGCAACTGTGGGACTGGCAGGTAAGAGAGATTTGTCCTGACTGGGCCAGGCAGGAAAACTCTAACTACAGTGAACAGCCATACCAATCTGTAGCAATGGGATACATCCTACACAGAGATTTCCCAACAACCAAATAGTTGACTTGCCCATATTCCACTTCTGAGGATGTGACCCCTGTTAAGCAAATAAAGTCTCTGCATTTTCACCAGTGCATAGGACTTTAATTATAAACATTGAGGCTGTGGTTTATGTTTAAAGCCTTATAATCATTTCTCCTCTTTCAAACATACCCAGATTTGCTTGGAAGTGAAAAAATGGAATATATAAAAAAACAACTACAATATGAAAAAAGCTCAAAGTAACATTTGCACCTAAAGAATGGGATTTAGTTCAGTACAACATCACACAAGCAGTACAAGTGAGTGGTATCAGTGGAGAGAAATCAAATTCAAACATTAGTATAAGTTAGTCTCTTTCCTGCCCCTGTAATCACCTGCAAAGTCCAAGCCTTTTGTCTATAAAAATGTTTTAAGACAAGAGAACAACAAAAGCAACCCACAATTAAGTCTGTCTATTTTGCACAGAAAAGCACATCCTAATCTTCCCATCTGTTGTCTTGCTTACACTTGCTTGTGTTTTTGGTAGAGCTTATGAAAATAGAAAAGTATAAAAAAAAAAAAAACTGTAAAGGAGAAATTCATATATTTTACTTGAGTAACAGTACCCCCAGTTTATTCTGGACTCTACACAAACATGTACCTGAATACACATGTACATATACATACAAAAACAGGAGAACATGCACATGCATAGTTTAAGTTTCCCCAGTACATTACTGGATAGATCTATGTTAAACTGTTTGGGCTGCCTTCATGAAACACGACTCCATTTCTAGGTGGTCTTGGGGGTTGGTTTTTGGTGTTTTTCAATGTATTAGTCAGTCTGCACTTTCTCCTGTTCATCTGAAGAAGGAGAAATTCCAGGTACATCTTTCTGTATGTCTAAGAAAGACAGTCTTACCAGATCAGGATCCAATCCTTATGAATTCATCTAAACTTAATTGGTTCTTTAGTCTCTATCTCTAAATATGTCCTCTTGGTGATTAACACTTCAGTACATGTTTTTCAGAGGTGTGGGATTTTTAATTCCAAATGTTTTCCACACTAATGTCACAAACCAGGATGGTACAATTGCACTTGTAGTCACATGCCATTTGATTCTAAGCAGATAAAAAATTGAGAAATGTTTTTGTGTATGTGTATGTTTGTGTAAGTAAAGGCAGGATTGTATATGCCATGACATTCATATGGAGGCCAGCAGAAAACTTCCCTTAGTTGGTTCTATCCTGCCATCATGTGAATTCTGAGTTCAGGAGATCAGACTCAGCTCAAGAGACTTGTGGAGAAACTCATTTTACCCAACTGAACCCTCTTAATGACCCAGAAAAGTATTCTTTATCCTCATCCTGACTTAGGTACTATGATTATTTGTAGGAACTTTTAGTTCTTTCTTTGGGTAAAGTCATACCTTATTGAGAAATAATAGGCAACATGTTCCCGTAACTTCCAAAGCTAGTGTTGACTTCTTTATACTACACTAAATATATGGTAAAGGTTTAAACATGATTGTTTATTTTTACTTCATGAAGCATAACTAGAGCAATGTAATAACCTAAGGAGGAATTTTATGGTACTTCGCTGAGGCAATTTGATGGCCTAAAGGTTAATATTGAAAGACAGGCATGAAGGAAACTCCCAGCCATCTAGTCCTCTCAGTGGCAGCTCTGCAAGGAAGTTGGCATACAAGGCAAAGCTGGGCAAAGCTGCTTGAGTTGGTTGGAACATTTGGTTTTGCAACTGAGAGACTAATGTCACCAGGCATTCTAGCTTGAATCAGAGATCAAGACAGTCTGTCAATAGCCTCTCAGACTCACTCTTCACTGAATCTGAATGAGATTGGTTGTTTTTTCCATCCCCCCAACTCAAAGACGTTAGTTTTGCATCTTCACTTTTCTGCTTTTCACTTTCTGCTTAACATACAGAGTATTTGCTATGAAATTAACTGTATACCTAGTGTTTCTTCTTGATAAAAACATACTGTTTTCTACCTATTAATCAAGAAATGTTGGAAGTGAATATCAGTGGTTAAATAATACATAGAAAAAAAAAGCATGCTCTTATTTTTTTGAATTTTTATTCTTCTCTCATACAGTATATCCCAAGTACAGTTTCCCCTCCCTCCACTTATCCCAGTTCCCTCTTACCTCCCTTCTCCCCCAGAGCTACTCTTCCTGTTTGCCTTCTGAGTAGAGGAGACCTCTCAGGGATATCAACTCTCAGGAAACATGGCATAATAAATTATAATATATAGCAAACTCCCTCCTATCAGGGCTGGGCAAAGCAACCCAGTAGAAGTAAGAAAGTAAGAAGATCCCAAGAGAAGATGAAAGAGTCAGAGTTACCCCTACTCCAACTGTTAGGAGTCCTACAAAAACCCCAATCTAACAATCATAACATATTTGCAACATACCTGACTCAGACCCATACAGGCTCTGCAATTGCTGCTCCAGTCTCTGAGCCCCTAAGAGCCTGGCTTAGTTGATTCTGTGGGTTGTGTTCTCCTGGTGTCCTGAACTATCTGGCTCTTAAAATTCTTCTCACTCTTTTGGGTTCTCCGAGCTTGAATAGAAGGACACAGTTGAGATCTCCATATTGGATTTTCTTTCTGCCTAATGTTTGGCTGTGGGTCTCGGCATAGGGTCCCACCAGCTACCAGAAGAAGCCTCCCTGAGGACTATTGGGCTAGGAACTGACCTATGAGTACACAAAATATCATTAAGAGTCATTTTATTGATTTTTTTTAATACTAGATCTCTAAACTATTCAGTGTCTGGTTTCTATTCATCCACATAGTTTCAGGCATGAGCATTCTTTCATAACATGAACCTCAAATTAGAACAGTCATTAGTTGGCTACTCTAACAACCTCCATTGTCCTAGCATATCTTGTAGGAAGAATTGATTGTAGAATGAAGGTTTTGTGGCTGGGTTTGTTTCCCAGTCCCATCTCTGAAATTAGTCTTGTTACAGAATAAGGCCAATTCAGACACTAAAACCTCCTATAGCAGGAGTCCTTACTAGGATCACCCTTCCAGAATCCTGGGAGTTTCTACTGTACATGTCCACATTGACCACCAATGTATGCTAATTCCAGCTGTCTTATCTAGTATGTACTCTCCCCTCTGTCTCTCCCTCCTCCTGATATGATTCCTCCTGTTCCTACTCCCACCCACCTCCAGTCCACCACAAAGTCTATTCTATTTCCCCTTTTCAGGGAGATTGATAGATTCCCCCACTTCAGCCCTACTTATGTTCCCCCTTGATCATTCTTGTTATTAGCTTCTCTGGTTCTGTGGATACTAGCACGATACAGTGTCCTCCTGGTAGGATAGAACACCCTTTGGTTATCAGCCCAAGAGCTGGGTCTTTAAGTAAATGGATTCCTCATTTTCTGAGATATTTCCAAATTGATTTCCAAAGTGGCTGTACAAGTCCACACTCCCACCATCAATGCAGGAGTATTCTCCTTTCTCCACTTTCTCTCCAGCATGACCTGCCACTTGTGTTTTTGGTCTCAGCCATTGATAGGTGTAAGATGGAATCTCAGAGTTGTTTTGATTTGCCTTTCACTGGTGACTACGGATTTCAACATTTCTTTTTTTTCACTGTTAACAAAGTTATTTTTATTTATTTACTTTTTTGCTTAGAAGAAAGCAAATATTTATTTGTTTATTTAAGAAAATTTTTCATTCATTTTACACCCCAATCAAAAATCCCCCTTTCCATCCTCCTGCTCCCCAGGCTCCCACTCCCAACTCACACCCCTGTCTCCCCCAAAAAGAAGGCAAGGCCTCCCATGGGGAGGCACATCCAGTACAGGAAAGTCTAAGCCCCTTTCCCTGTGTCAAGGCTGCACGAGGTGTCCCATCATAAGTAGTGACCTCCAAAAAGCCCGGCCATGCACCAGGGATGGATTCTGATCCTACCCACCACCACCCACCCAAGCTGATCAAGCTACACAACTATCTTGCCATGCAGAGGGCCTAGTCTAGATCCATGCAGGCTCCACAGCTTTTGATGTAACTTTCATGAGTTCCTGCTAGTCTCTGCAGGTTTTCCCATCATGATCTTGATGCACTTGCCTATAGAATTCCTCTTTGACTGGATTGCTGGAGCTCAGCCTCGTGTTTGAATACGGATCTCTGCATCTGCTTCCATCAGTCTTTGGGGAAAAGTTCTGTGATGATAGTTAGGGTATAGTTGAATTCAAAATTCAACTGTTGAGAATTCTCTGTTTATATTTTTACTTCATTTTTAAATTTTATTATTTGATTTGGTGGTGTCTAGTTTCCTGAATTCTTTGTATGTTTTGGATATTAACTCTCTTTAAGATGTTGAGTTGATAAAATCATTTCCCATTCTGAACACTCCTGTTTTGTCCTATTTAGGTATTCTTTGCCTTACCAAAGCATTCAGCTTCATAGGTCGTATTTATTACTTGTTGATCTTAGTGCCTGTGTTATTAATATTCTGTTTAGAAAGCTGGCTCTGATTACAATGCATTTAGCGATATTCTTCAATTTCTCTTCTGTCAGGTTCAGTGTATCTGGTTTCATGTTAAGTTTTTTGATGCACTTAGACTTTATTTTTATGCAGGGTGATAGATAGAGTTCTATTTGAGTTCTACATATTGATATCCAGTTAGACCAGCACCATCTGTTGAAGATGCTTTCTTTTTTCCATTGTATATTTCCAGCCTTTAATATAATTTTTATAAAAAAAAATAAGGTGTCCATTGGTGTGTGGATTTGCCTCTGGTTCTTTGATTAAATTCCATTAATAAACCTTTTTAAATGCCAATAGCATGTGGGTTTTATTAATATAGCTCTGTGGTACACCTTGAAATTTGGGATATTGATACCTCTGGAAGTTCTTTTATTGTACAGGATAGTATTAGTTATCCTAGTTTTTTTGTTTGTTTGTTTTTGATTATCCATATGAAGTTGAGTATTGTTCTTTCAAGATCCATAAAGAATTGTATTGGGATTTTGATGGAGATTGCAGTGAATCTATAAATTGTTTTGAGTAAGATTTTCATTTTTATGTTAATCCTACTCATGAAAGATCTTTCTGTTTTCTGAAATCTTCTTCAATTTCTTTTTTCAAAAACTTGAAGTTATTATTATACAAGACTTTCACATGCTTGGTTACAGTTGCCTCAAGATATTTTATATTATTTGGAACTATTGTGAAAGGTGTTGTTTTCTTGATTTCTTTCTCATCCCAATTTCCCTTTGTATATAACAGGGCTTCTGAGGTTTTTGAGGTAATCTTGTACCCAGCCCTTTCACAGAAGGTGTTTATTAGCTGCAAAAGTCTCTTGGCAGAATATTTGGTGTTGTTTATGTTTTATATCATATCATCTGCAAATAGTGATGCTTTTACTTCTTCATTTTCAACTTGTATCCTCTTGATCTACTTTAGTTGTCTTATTGCTCCATCTAGACCTTCAGGTGCCATATTGAATAGATATGGAGAGAGTGGACAGCCTTATCTTATTACTGATTTTAGTGGAATTGCTTTGAATTTCTCCCCATTTCATTCGATGTTGGCTATTGGCTTGCTGTAAATTGCCTTTATTGTGCTTAGGGTATGTCTTTGTATATCTCTGAAACTTTTTTCATGAAGGGGAGTTGGGTCTTGTCAAATGCTTTTTCTGCATCTAATGAGATGATAAGATTTTTTTTTCCTTTCAGTTTGATTATACAGTAGATTACATTGACAGTTTTTTGCATTTTGTACTATCTCTACATCTCTTGGATGAAGCATACATGATCATGGTGGGTATGTCTTTGCATTCAGTTTGTGAGTATTTTACAGAGTATTTTTGCACCAATGTTCATGAGGCTTCTTATTATTATTTTTTTAAATCTTTGTATGGTTTGAGTATCATCATCACTATGGCCTCATAAAAGGAATTTGGCCATGTTCCTTCCGTTTATATTTTGTGAAATACTTCGGGGAGTATAGACATTAGCTCTTCTTCTAAAGTCTGATAAAATTCTGTGCTAAAACTATCTGGTCCTAGATTTTTGTTGTTGTTCTTGGGAGACTATTAATGGCTACTTCTATTTCCTAAGAGATTATAAGAGCATTTTGATTGTTTAGTAAATCTTGACTTAACTTTGGTAAATGGTATGTGCTGTAGGTTGTTATGACCCACATTTCATTTCTGATTTTGTTAAAAAGGGTATTATCTCTGAGTCTTTTCTTCAGTTTAAATAAGGTTTTGTCTGTCATCCAAATTTACTCCAAGAACCAACTGTTTGCTTCTTTGGTTATTTGAATTGTTCCCTTTGTTGATATTTGATTAATTTTAGCCCTCATTTTGATTATTACCTGCCTTCTACTTCTCTTGGGTATGCTTACTTCTGGTTCTAGAGCTTTCAGGTGTGGCACTAAGTTTCTAGTATAAAACCTCTACAATTGCCAGGTGGTGATGGCAAATGCCTTTAATCCCACCATTCAGGAGGCAGAGACAGGTGAATCTCTATGAGTTCAAGGACACTGTGGTCTACAGAGTGTGTTCTAGGATAGGCTCCAAAGCTATACACACACACACAAAAAAAAAAAAAAAAAGAAAAACAAACAAACAAACAAACAAACAAAAAAACCAAAACTACCTGTCTGGAAAACAACAAAAACAAAAAATTTCTCCAATTATTTCTATGTAAGCACTTGTGCTTTGGAACTTACCTCTTAGCACGACTTTCATTGTGTCCAATAACTTTGGGTATGTTTTACATTTGTTTTCACTAATTCTAGAAATTCTTTAATTTCTTTATTTGTTATTGTTTTGATTCATTTTTCATTTATTAGAAAGTTGTTCACTTTCCATGACTTTGTAGGTTTTCTGTTAATTCTATTGTTGAAATCCAGCTTTAATCCATGGTGGTCTGATAGGATTTAATTTTTTTGTGTCTATTGAGACTTGCTATGTGACCCAGCATGTGGTCAGTTTTGGAGAAAGTCCCACGAGGTACAGAGAAGAAATTATATTATTTTGTGTTTGGATAAAATGTTTTGTAGTTATCTGTTCTATGCATTTGGTTTCTAACATCTGTTTACTGCAGCATTTTTCTTTTAGTTTTTGACTAGATAACTTGTTCATTGTTGAGAGTAGGGTATTGAAGCTTCCCAATATCAATGTGTAAGGTTCTATGTGTTATTTAAGCTTTAGTATTGTTTCTTTCACAAAGGTGGGCACCCTTGCCATTGCATAAATTATAAGAATGAACAATCATCTGGGTAGATTTTTCCTTTTAAAAGTGTGAAGTGTCCTACCATATCTCTTTTAATTAATTTTGCTTTGAAATCTACTTTGTTAAATATTAGAATGGGTAAAACAGTTTGTGTTCTAGATGGCTTTGCTTAGAAAATATTTTCTCAACACTTTACTCTGAGATAATGTCTATCTTTGATGTTGAGGTGTGTTTCTTGTATGCAGCATAAGGATGGGTCCTATTTTTGCTTCCATTCTGTTAGTCTGTTTCTTTCTTATTAAAGAATTGCGTCCATTGATATTGAGAATTATTAATGATAAATGATTATTAATTCTTGTTTTTTTTGCTTGTTTTTGCTTTTGTTGTTAGATGTATTAGTGATGGTGGTAGTGGTATGTGTGTGTGTGTGTGTGTGTGTGTGTGTGTGTGTGTGTGTGTTCTTCCATTCATTTGACTTTGCTGGTATAAGATTATTTCTTTTCTTTGATTTTATGCATGTAGTTAACCTCCTTTAGTTGGACTTTTCTTTCTGGTATCTTTTATAGGGCTGGATTTTTGGATATGTATTTTTAAATCTGACTTTATTATGGAATAGCTTCTCCATCTATGGTGATTCAATTTTACTGTGTACAGTAGTTTGGGCTGGCATCTGTAGTTTTCTAGAGTCCAAGAGACATCTCTACAGGCTCTTAGAATCTCTATTGAGAAATCAGGTGAAATTCTAATAGGTCTGCTTTATTATGTTCCTTGACCTTTTTCCCTTTAAATGTTTAATATTATTTCTTTGTCCAATATATTTAATGTTTTAATTATTATGGGGTGGATGGCTTTTCTTTTCTGGTTCAATCTATTTGGTGTTTCATGAGCTTCTTTTGCAGTCTTTACTTCTTTAGGATAGGAAAATTTCTTGTATGAATTTGTTGATGATATTTTCTGGGTCTTTGAGCTATGATTCTTGTCCTTTTACTATTCCTAATATGTTTGGTCTTTGCATAATGTCACAAATTTCCTGGCTGTTTTACATCAGGATTTTATTATATTTAACATTTTATTTAATTAATGTATCTATTTCTTTTATGATATTTTAAGTGCCTGAGACTCTCTATTCCATCTCTTGTATTCTGTTGGTGATGTTTGCATTATTATTTCCTGTTATATTACCTTGATTTTTCATTTCCAGAATTGTGAAAGCCCACAAAGTTTCCAAGTTGTGGTTTAACTCAAGGTCAGACAATCCGAGTTTATGTTGCTCTTCAAGGCTGCATGAGATGGTGCAAAAGCATGGTTACAGGATACTCTGCTGTGTGGTGTTGTTACCAGGTATTTTGGAAAATCTACAATTGGTTGTATATTGTGCTTTGATCTTAAAAGGGGGAAGTATTTTTCCTCTCCCCTTGCTAGTGTATAAAAATCCTATTAGAAATAAACTTGAGGCTGTTTGGTATTGACCCAGGGCCCTACCAAAGCTATCCTGTGTCTCTATTTCTTTTCCTTCATCTACTTCTTTATTCCCTGTGCACCATTTCTCAGTTCCTCACTTCCCTATTTAAGAGACTTTTAGATAGGTAAGGGCTGGACCCCAATACTGGACCCTAACACAGATTTCCCTCCATTTGATTTTTTATTGTTTTTATTTCCATTTTCAGGTCCTAATCAGTTTTATTTCTTTCTTTCAACCATTTGTTTGCTTGTTTGTTTGGCTTGGCTTTCTTTAGGAATTTATTTCCTCCAACTATTTCTGTATCTTTCATTCAACTACTTTAACAGAATTATTAATTTCCCCTTTAAGTTCCTCTATCATCTTCATAAAGTTAGTTTTAAGGTCTTTTTTCTGCTTCTTCTGTGTTAGAATATCCAGGGCTTTATATAGTAGGATAGCTGACTGTGATGATGACATATTTATTACCTTGTTTTTTGCTGGGTGTGTTCTTACAGTGTCATCTAGGCATATGAGTTTGGGAGATTATCGATCTAGGTGCAGATTTCTGCATTTTTCTTAGTTTGATATTTGTTTCTACTTCAGGTACCAGTTCCTCTCTGATCTTCTGGCTGGTGTGGCCTGTGGTATAACATTCAGTCTCTGCATGCCTTAGGGGTTGGGACACAGTTACTAGGACAGATGGGTGGATTGGAAATAGGTTTGTGGGACAGCTTGAAAATGAGGGGACATTTTGGCTAATAGCCTTCCTGTAGTTTCAGAAGCCTGCATAGCCTCTGGTAGCGGGAATTGAAGGCCTCTTAAAAGGGAGAGTGAGAAATTGAGAAATGCTACATAGGAAATATAGAAGCACATGAAGAAAAATGATAGAGACACAGAGCAGCTTCGGGAGGGCATTGGGTCAATACCCAGAAGCCTCAATTTTATTTCTAATGGGATTTTTAATACACTAGCAAGGGGAGAGGCAAAAGACTTCACGCTGTCTCTGCCCTAGTAGATGACTAGTAAACAGTGAGTAGGAGTAGAGGAAAACTTGGCATAGGATGGGCAGATACTCAGAGAGTAGGAGAGGTCTGCAGATGTTGTGACCTTTGATAGATCAAAGGGTCTCTGCCTGAATTGGAACCTGGGACAAAATGATGAGGATAGAAGGAGGCATTGGAGGTAGAATGTATAGATCCTGAAAGAGTGGTTAGTCTCTGAGCAGGTAGCCTACCTTGAGTTCTGGAGGCTGGTATGGCTTCCTGACTAGTAGGTCTCTTCTGTCCTGCTATTAAGTCTTATAATAGAAGAACGAATTCAGGTAAAGAATATTAACACCAAATGTTAGAGGAAAAGAGAGAGACAGAGGTAGATAGATAGATGATAGATAGATAGATAGATAGATAGATAGACAGATAGATAGATAGATCGTTTTTAGGGGAATCTTGGCTTGATTTTTGGGAGAAGATATGTGATAACTAGAAATATTTGAAAGTACAGCTTATTTAAAGAACTATTAATTTGGCAGATCATGACACAAAAAAAATATACATCTTAACGTGTAAACATTTTTCTTTATAAATATTTTTTTAATTTTATATAATATAGTTTTAGAATGTTTTTTCTTCCCCTAACTCCTTCTTAATCCCTCCTACTTCCCTACATATTTAACTTTATGTTCTATCTGTCTTTCTTTCAGAAAAAAAAAAAAACCAAACACACAAGCCCACAAAAACAATAATCAAAACAAACAAGCAAAAAAACATCTACCAAAACATGGAGTTTGTTTTGTGTTGGCCAACCTCTCTTCTGCATGGGACCTGCCATGAAATTTTGTTGGCATACCTGGTGACACTCTATTCTAGAAAGAAAAATTTCCCTCTCCAAAAACATAGCATTATAAATGACTTTTTGTCTATGGGTGGGATTTTGTGTACACATTCACTTCACCTTGCTGAGTGCATTTATTTTTTTAATCTGTACAGGCCTGTGCTGCTGCTATACATATATATATAGCAGTCTTATTGTGTCTATAAAACACTGTTTCCTTGAAGTCTGTATCAGTACTGTCTTATAATATTTCTACCTCCACACCTAGGTAAAATTGTATGTTTTGAGGGGAAGTGGCGCGACCACCTCGACCAGCAAGGAAGATGCAACACCAAGCTCTTCTTTCAGCAGTTTACTCAGGATCCTGTTACAATCTTCTGACTTCTGACCCTGGGGAAACCCACTCACAGCCTTAAGTAATCACTGAGTAGCCAACCCTGATACGCCACGTGGGCACTACCAATAGGTCCAGGTGTGTGTAAGCAAGCCAGATTCTCAGCCTTAGCCAAATAAGGATTTGTTTACCACTTCCAGCACTCACTGTTGGGAGGGCAGAGGGCAGAAGCCAGCGCCATCTTTAAGGTGCGGCTGCACGCAGCTCTCTAAGGAGAAGTTTGAAAAAGATCCCATTTAGGGTCCAAAATCTCTCACTGTCTGCACATTGTCTAGTGATAGGTGTCTATATTAGCTTCTATATACTGTATGTAAAAGCTTCACTGATGATCTCTGATAATCTATGCATTCAGCAATATGTCATTAGGAGTCATTCCATTGCCATGTTGCTTTAGCCAAGCAATAGTATTAGATTTTCCATTAGGTCCATGACCTACCCAGTACCATGTTCTTGGTTGCTTTACTAATGTGTGGTATGGGTTCCATCTTATAGAATGGTACTTAAATTCAGTTTAAAAAATGATTGATTATTCCCAAAACTTTTGTTCCCCTATTGTACCAGTGTATTTTGCAGGGAGGTTATTATTGTAAGCCTCGGGATTTGTAGTTGAGTGTTATTGGTGTTTGCCTTTCTCCTCTGGTAGTGTACAAAGTACCATCTAGCACCATGAGTGCCATTACAGATAAAGCCTCTAATTAGGTGCCAGCTCAACTTCTCCATGTTCAGTTACAAAAGTAAGTGCTAACTTTAGCAATAGGACCTTACTATCAGGTTGTGGAGAGTAACCAATAGCTGTATCAAGCCTCCATATTTCAAGGTTTCCATGAGACTCTCTTGGCCAAAGACCCAATAAGAAGTAACCTATTCCTTCCTGGCACTGGAAGTTTTACTTTGTAGCATAATATAATGAATTAAGGAGTTGTCTTCCCTAATATATGGTGAATCAATTTAGAGGTTTTTTTTTTATAGTTATATGTTTAGGAAGCTCCTATAGTAATAGTCTTCATAAAGATTTTCAAATATCCTTTACCATTATTTGTCCCTCTCTATATCCCCTCCTAAACACTTCTCTCCCATCCCCCTTCCAATTTAATTCTTCTCTTCTAGTTTTTCCTTTCTCTTTCCATAAAATTATTATGTTCTATTTATCTTTCTTGGAAGAGTCTATCCTCCCTACTGGTAATGAACCTCTGGGATTATTTAGAATGCAGAACATATACCAAAAGCTTAAAAACTAACATCCTCATACAACATTTAGAATTTTGGGGTTTTGATAACCTCACTGGGGATGATGTTATTTTCTTGTTCCATCTTTTTACCTGAAATTTTCATTATTTTATTTTTTTCAACAAGTGAATAATGTTCCATTGTGTATATGTACATTTTCATTATCCATTCATCTATTGATGGACATCTATCTAGGCTGTTTCCAAATTCTGGCTATTATGAATACAATAGTAGTGGACATAGATTATCAAGTATCTCTATAGTAAGATGTAGAATCTCAGGGTACATGCTCAAGAGTTGGATTCTGAGGTAGATTCATTCCTAGATTAACAAGGACATTTCATAATGATTTCCACAGTATCTATATAAGTTTGCACTTCCACTAGCTATTAATAAGTGTTCTTCTCTGGCTTCTTCACCAGAATATGCTGTCATTTGTTTAATTTATTCTGATTGGGGGAGGATGAGAGCTCAAATTAGTTTAATTTGCATTTCCCTCTTACCTAGGGATATTAAATCTTTCTTTAAGAATTTATTCTATCTGAATTTCATCTTTTGAGTGGTCGCTGCTTAGTAGTGTACCCCATTTTTAAACTGGGTTGTTTTCTTGATTTTTTTTTTACTTTAGCTCTGTACACTGAACATCTATCAGATTTATAATTTATAATGACACTTATCAATAACATAGAACTCCCTGTGATATAATCTCTACCTAACTCTTTTGCCAATTTCCTCTTCTCTTCCCTTCTACCAAATGTAACCATTATGTTTGCATTTGACTAAAAGCCATAGACAATTTGTTTCATCTCTGAAGACTGATTTATCTGCTTTGAGGGTAAATTTCCACTACTTTCAACAGTCATACACATGTCTAACATAATTCTCTGCAGGCAAGAATAACACAAATAAGAAGCTAACATCCTCTGAAAACAGTTTTGATTGGTACTTCACTACATCTCTGGGATAAAGGAACATTCGTTTCCCAAAGAAAAATTTGTATCTAGCTTAACTGTAGCCTTTATTGTTAGGATTTTTATTATGTTATTGCTTAGTCCCCTTTTCCAAATAAATGATGTATGGCTATTTAAAGACAGAAGTACCCACATTTATGACAACATGTATTACTTATACAGAACATTTTTTTTGCTAAGAAAATAATTAATAAAGAATGAATCTCTTTAATTTCTAATTCAATATAGTTGTAAACAACTATAATCACATTAGTATTATAAGTAATGATAATCAGTCACATAATGCATATGAAAAACATACACATATAAGGATAAAACATGAATTATCTTAGTAATGTATTTCAATTAAAATTAGAAAATAAATTTTCATGTATTAAAGAAGTCATTTTCTAAATTTGAAAGGAAAAATGAAGATGTTAATGTGAATGAATTTGTTCTGTTGTAGGTAGTACATGGATGTAGAAACAGAACTAACATAGTTTCAGACATAATATTTTTCTTGTATTTTTAATCTTAGGGGCTGAGGCAGAGGTTGGTTACCACTTTACCACCAAGATAGAGCCTGAACACCATCCTCTGATATTTAACGACAACTTTATTTAATACTTTTCTAAAGATGGATAATTATCTTCAAATTTCTATTAAATAAATATTTCAGGAGATATATGTATAATATATATAATTTCCATATAAATACTTATTTTCAGTCATTTTATTTAAAACCGTGGTGGAAATTTGATATAAGTAGAAGTTTCTGATCTTCTCCTGTGCTCTTGCTGCAGTTGCAGAGTCCTGACTGGCATGTGTGAGCCCCTGGATTTGTTTCCTTACAGAAAACATAATTTATTAATTAATTTTGTGTGAATTTCCAAGACATTTTCTTTAAGGAAATATTTTTTTCTTTTATGCCTCATATCTCATCTCTCTCTAATTTTAAAATCTCTCTATAATTGTTTTTTAATATATCAATATTCCAGTGAAAGCCTTATAAATACATGGACACCTAGCTGGTCTAAGCTTTTATTTGTAGGTTTAGTTATAATTTATATGGTATCCAATTAATCTAGCATTGCAATATACCATTTTAAGTACTTGCTAGTTGTAAAGATTTAATAACTAATTTTAATTGTATATGCTTCTTGGAGTTTTATTTTCTCACAGATGTTTTTTTGTACATTCTTTATACATAGTCTTCAGTAAGCTCCAAATTTGTAATGTGATTTTGGCAGACCACTATCACTTTCTATTTTGAGAGATTATTATTTAATATAGGCATTACCTGTTATTAAGCATGTCAGCTGAAGTCAATTTAAAACAATTTCTCACATGATTTTCTCCAGTAGTTACTTTGTTCTTTTCTTCTTCTTGCTTGGGTATTTCCATTAATATATTCCCCATAATGTGTCATTCCTGACATTACATGTAATATATATATGCTTATACATTATATAAATACATATGAGTGATGGTATACATATAAATAAACATGTGCAATCCAATATTATTATGTTATGATGATCATAATAGGATAATCCATGACTAGTTATTATTTTCCAAACTCATTAATTCAGAAAATAACCCAATGTAAGAAAATAATCCACTGTTACACCAAAGATGAGATACTAGCTTCATTCCCCAAAGCAGAAGGACTTTCCTCTTGCTTGGCACACATTTCTTAAGTGTGATGCGGAGGACCTGTTAAAACAAACTTCAGAATAATTGAATGTAAGTAACACCAGAATTCAACTGTATTGACTTGGTGTATACAGAATGCTGCAGGCAGCAGCTGCAGAATTTCTGTTTTCAAGGCCACACAGAAACATCAGTAACACTGACTCTTTCTGGGGTTTTGTCCAATTTGTTATGCTTGTCATCTTAAGTTTTAGGAAATCTCATATGTCAGAAAGAGTATAGAATGCATTCTCTGACCAGAGGAATATAATATTAGTAATAGCACCCAAGAAAATAAACTATCTTCAAAATTAGCTGTATATATGTGTGTACAATTTACTTTTTCATTACGTATTCATTGTTGTTCCCTTTTTAAATTTAGAATATGTTTCTTGTTGCCCATTCTTGCCTCAAACTCATTAGGAAAGCAAAAATATTATTGATTTCTGATCACCTTGCCTCCACTTCCTATGTGCTAGAGTTATTTAAGGCAATGATGGAGACAGAAGCCAGGGCTCTATGTATGCTAGGAAATACTTTACCAACTAAGCTGTATCTCAGTCCAATTTTTATCTAATAATTAAAATTGTGTACTGTGGGAACCCACAAAGGTTTCTAGTGAGATCTGAACTTGTTTAACTGAACAGGGCAGGATAAGAGGATGACTTGACCACATGCATATTTATCAGATATTTGGAAGAGTCTGCAAGTGGGTATGTGGTAAGTTTTGATCTAGCAAGGGGGGGGTCTTTTGCCCCTACCTTGGGATTGTTATAAAAAGCCCTTTTGAAGAAACAGAAGGGGGCAGTGTATTTTGATAGTGGTCCTATTGAAACTATCCTGTGTTTCTGTCTTTCCTCTTGTTATCTAGGCCTATCATTCTACCTGATATGTTTTTATCCCTTTCTCCTCAAGAGTACCTTCTAGATGTCACCCAAACAGGGACTTAGATTCAGGGACCCCACAGATGGTGCCAGAACTAGGGACTTGGGTTATGAGGAAGTTAAGAAGGAGCAGAAAAGTATCCCATGGGAAGCAGTTGGACATGTTCAGTTTTGTAATAAAAGGAAAGGTGGTTGTATTTTATTCTTCAGGAACAAAAATTGTACATAGAATGGATTAGGCTGCAGAGAGTATTCTCTCTCTCTCTCTCTCTCTCTCTCTCTCTCTCTCTCTTGATTTCTATCTATTAAAATTAGAAAAAAATATAGGGCTTATGTATAGGGCTATAGTTTAGAAAAAAAACTTAGAGTAAGGTAGAAAAGTAACAATTGTAAAGGAGCTATGCCTTTGGTTTTCCAACTATAGGACTCTGGATGAAGACTCCTGGGGGAGAATTGGAGACAAAACACAAAAATAATCTGAGGAAAATGGGCCAGAAAAGATTCCTGTGGGAGCTTTTGACGTACGGACAGCTTAGATCTGAGTCCTGAGTGGCAGGGGGAATATTTTCTCTGAGGCAGATGCAGGTGAGACAAAACCCTCCCCTCTGCCAACAGTGACTGAAACCACTTTTATAGCACTGTATAATCAGGGCCAGTTCCTTCTTGGCCATGAAGCCAAGTTTATGGAACAGAGATCTTGGGATGAGACAACAGGAGAACTGGAAGGCTTGAAAAACTTAGTAATTACTCTTACTCAAAACAAGAAGCTCTTCTGGTCTCTTTTACTTCTGTAGGGGCAGAATTAAATTCACCTGAGGTAACATCTATCAGAATGGGAAAGTTACCTGTAATTGCCCTAGCACAAAAACCCCTTGGTGCATTGCAAACCCTCACTGTTTAGCATTGTCTCCTCTTCAAGCCAGCATTCTGTAAGCAACTAGCAGAGAGCCAAAGAACAGGCACTCTGAGTATGAGTGCATTCCAGGGACACTGGGGTTGCTTCCATCACCATACAGCATCCCCAAGGTTGGAACCACAGCAGAGGTGGTGCAGGTCCCAGTATAAAGCTGCTGGCTGACAAGACACCAGGTGGGATGAACCCTGGAATTCATGGAAAGAGCAGCAGAGGCTTTGAAATTGTCCCTGCAAAGAAAAGAGCAGAGTAGAAGCCCCTAACAGTAGCTGCAACGGCACCATGGGATATGGTGAGGCTGCATTTAACCATACAAATGAGGCAGAAGTGGAGATTCAAGCTCGTATCCCCAGAACAGAAGACAGCATCAGGGACTCTGCATCTGGGGTGAGGAAATAAACAAGAACAAAGGGAATCTATCTGGAAGGAAATCTCTTTGAAAAGGCTCTTGTTTCCACTATTCCCATCATGTTTTCATTGACCCAGTGAGGTAGCAGGGTGAGTCTGAGGGTTCCTCACTTCTGGTACCAAATACTGGTCTACAAGTGTGGGTGGGCATGACCCACTCTGGGGTGAGTACCAAGTGTAAGTTTGATTGAGGCAGTATGTCTGTCAAATAGTAATGCAGGTATCCTAAGATGAACTTGGGGAGAACAGAAACCTCCCATAACAAAATATCAAAAGCTTGATCTTGATTTTCAGTATGAACACAGGCCTTGAACAAATAGCCCATTTAGGCCAGGGTGAGTCCAGGCAAGGCTTTCAAATGTTCCCCATAATAACGCAGAAAGACACTTAGGGAAATATCATGGGATGCATGTTCCAAATTCCTTTTAAACAACTTAAGGAGTTAAAAAAGGCTTGCTGCCCATACAGCCCCAAATGCAACTTTTTTTTCAGCCCCAAAATGCCATTTTTTGAAAGGTATGTTAGTCTTACCTCCTGGTAACTGGAAACAGATGAACAAGGCTTGCCTGTTAAGAGGCAATTAAAAGGCTAATGCCATTTGTCAATCCAGTTTGAGACTCTTTGGAAAACAAGGGAAAGTGATAGGTACACTGGAAAGTTGCTTTGGGTGTGGAAAAAACGGATTGCACCAAACATGCAAAAGAGGAATGCATTAGGCTAATGGAAATCTATCAAGGACAAAGCATCATTGAGAGAGCTCATGGCAATCTTAAATTGCAGCTTCAAATAATTAAGAAGGAGAAATTGTACCCTCAGTCATCAAATGACACTTGATGGCTGCCTGAGCACTTGGTGTGATGCATGGAACTGAAGAATGGCAGCTGTGATGACACCATGGCTGCTGATGGAACCAATGTTCCTGTTATTGGTGTCCCATCCTGCAGGGGAGGGAAAGCAGGAGACTAAGGAGGTACCCAGACTGCTGAGAAGAAGTTTGGGACAAAGGTTTCATTGCCATTTAGTAATGAAATGAAGCCTGGAGCCACACCACTTCTGTTTACTAGCAGCAAATGAATGTGTAGCCTCTTTAAGAGACAATTTCTGAGTCCTACTAGCTGAGGAGAGAGTCAGCTCAGTTACTATTTTGACCATCCTCACCTAGAAGCAAGATTCTTGTGAAAGACTGTCATAAAGTATTATTATAAGGGCGAGAGAAGTTTTCATCAATGTTTGCATGAATTGTGACACTCAGGGGAGCTTCAACGAGTAAGGGACAGCTCCCAAGATGGCAACTGTCTACTGCTGGACATACTTCCAATAGTTCCAGAATGGCTAGGATGGCCCCTAGGGAAAGGTGGCTCTTGCAGAGTAGCATCAATCTGAGTTACAGTACCCTAGCAGGAGCAAAATCACCAAATTGCAGAGTCAAAGGAGTTGATATAAAGACTCTCAAGCTGCTTATAAATTAGGCTCTGATTTCAAATTGTTAGTGGAACATTAAGGGTATTATCAAACCTGACTTTGAACTCAAATATCAGAAATGAAACCATTTTGAGTTCACCTACAGTTTTAACTGTGGTGACTCACAATCCATGTACTATCTGTCTTGTTGGAAGAAAATGAAAATAGAGATCTCTTTTAGATGTTTGCTAAAGTTTACAAAGTACTCCTACAGAGAGTTTGCTTTTGAATGTAAGTTTGTAAAAAGTGTAAAAATGTATAGTAAATATTCATGCTAGTTGCATAGTAATGTTCATGCTAGAATTATGTTAATTAGTTGATATTAATGAACCCTGATTTGGTGAAGCTAAGGGAATCTTTAAGTTTGATGTCATTTATTTGATGTATTTGCATAAAGAGTTTATTGATTTAAAAGGGGGCTTGGCACAGCTAAGGCCGTTATAGACTCTTAGACCCATTTAAAAAAAATCATCTTTGTTATCTTCTACTCTTTTACTTGGTGGTGTAGCAGCCGTAGGGGGTAGTGTTCTTGTTTCAGCTACTTGCAAGCTCATAATATGATCATGAGTCAGAGCTGAATGAAGCTCTGTATTACGTCCTGCCAGAGGCTGGTATGGTAGTCAGAGAAGAGTGACATTCTTCTTTTTTTAAATGATTTATTTATTCGTTATGTATACAGTGATCTGCCTGTATGTATGTTGGCAGGCCAGAAGAAGGCATCAGATCTCATTATAGATGGTTGTGAGCCACCATATGAGGGCTGGGAATTGAACTCAGAACCTCTGGAAGAACAGTCAGTGCTCTTAACCTCTGAGCCATCTCTCCAGCCCCAAGAGTAGCATTCTTCCTGCCAACTTCCAACCTAACACAGGATATGCTTGATGGAAAAGTGCATGTCCATGACAGATGAGGCTTGTCTAACTGAAAAAAAAAAAAGACCTAAGGCAGACATAGTATATCTAAGGGGCCTGAAAGGCCCTTTATTATATTAATAAAGGTAACCTGTGGGAGCTCACAGAGGTTTCCTAATGAGATCTGAGCTTGCTTTTCCCACTAGAGCTGCATAAGGTGATGAGTGGACCATGTGAGTGGTTACCAGGTATTTGGAACAGTCTGTATTTGACTGTGTGGTATGCTTTGATCTAGCAAATAGAAAGTCTTCTGCTCTATTGCTTGGCATTGTTATAAAAAGCCCATTTTTGAAGAGACAGAAGGGGCTGGTGGATTTTGAACCAGCAGATCCTCCCAAAGAAACAGAGACTGTTATATTAAAAGATGGGAAGATATGCACCACATTACTGCATCCCTTACAAAGGAAATAAAAGCTAATTTAAATGGTTAAAATTCACCACAGTGGAAAAAACGATAGCAGTGGTATTCTATTTATTTCAAAAGAATAAAATTTTGTTATTTGTGACAATGCAGATTGGACTGGGTATTATCATGGTATATAGACTATGTACTCACAGGAAAACAAGGACTGTGTGATCTCATCTGCACTCATGTGAAGCACATAAACATTCCTACACCATATAAGGGGGGCACTCAACTATGCATTTTCACCATAGGATGACTGGAGATACGAGCTCTGAAGTTTAAGAGCCTTGAAAGAAAATATACTGGATATGCTCATTGTCCAAATGATAAATGTGGGACTGGATAGATGGTTCAAATGCCAAGTCCTTGCTGCACAATTATGATGACCTGAATTACATCGCAATAACTGTGTTTAGAAAGCTGAACATGATGGTGTGCACTTGTAATCACAATGCTGGGAAGTTACAGATGGGCATTTCCCAGAGGATGACCAGCCAGCAGAGGCAAGACAGCAAGTTCCAGGCCAGTGAGACATGATTCAAAGAAGAGAAAATGAGTGATTCCTGATGATTGACACCTGTGGCTGTCCTCTTGCCTACACACACATACACACACACATACACACACACATACACACACACACACACACACACACACACATAAATGTAAAGATATGCTTAACTAGATATATATGTTACACAGTATATTAAACATTTTAAAAATCGCACAGTGCACTTTAAATATACACAATTCTTATGACTTTCTGTTATCTGTTATCAATAAATTTAAATAATTAGTAAATCATGTCAGTGAATAGAATGTAAAATGTTCAACTTTTGGGAGTTCTTGTAATGGTCTGTTTCTTGAATAAGGCATTAACTGCATAAGTTATTATCTTCATGAAAATTCAGTGAGATGTAAATACAAATAATCTGTTTTTTCCTGTTTCTTTGTTATTCTTCAAATAAATTTAGTTTCAAATAGGATAGTTATTTTTTTCTGATTATAATCATAATACTTAGTAAATACTTATGTAAATCAATGTAAAGCATGTATCAACTTCATCAGAAAACAGAAAATCATAAATTAACATTTGAAATACATTAATATAAAATTACATTGATACAATTGTGGAGAAAAGTATAAAATAATCTCCAGAGATGAATATGTATAAATCAATACTTAACAATTGAATATCTGACATCCATCCAATGTGATATTTATCCATAACAAGTTGAAAAAAGAAGCGAGAAACACACTAATTTGTAACTTTTGGAAATGAAGTTTTTTAAGAATCATGATGGGGAGACAATTGGGTAGATAAAGCAGTTTCCAACAAGTATGAGGACTAGAATCCTGTTCTCAGCAACCATGTTACACCCATGAAGTTCCCTGTCACTGTGCATGATTATGGTGGTCTATTTGTCATTCTAATATTTAAAGGTGGAGATGGAGCATTCCTGGAGGCCGAAGGGGATCTAGACTCATGGGAATTGTCAAGTTTAATTGAGAGACCCTGACTTAGTGAATAAAGCAAAGAATTACCTAAAAAACACTTAATAGTAGCTTCTAGCTTATATATTTATGTTCACACAGTGACCCCATATGCAAATTCATGCTTCCAAAGCAAAAGATAATCTAAAGTATATATGTTACCAATTTAAGAAAAATTACAGATGGTCTCATTAAAGTGAGAAGAAAAAGGTTCCAGGAATTTCTATAGGGTTATGTTGAACTTAAAATAAGAAAACACGCAGCCACATAGATACACACATACACACACATGAGAGACAGAGACAGAGAAGGTTGCAGATGTGGTGCTGGAATTAGCAATCAGAAAAAGGTTTTGAGCTATTAGAACTCATAAAAGAATTCACCAGCATTGGTGTACATAAACATCTTATTAAACTTAATAGTATGTACAGACAGGAACAGAAAGGAAACTGAAATCTAAATAACAAATTACAGAATACACAAAAGATCAAACAAAACTGTTACTGCAAAATGCTTAGAAATAAGACATCTATGGGGATAGTGACACAATTTTTTGATGAAAATAAATATCTGAGTAAGTAATGATGTCCTTAGTGTTTGACTAGAGAGCATCAATTTGATGAAGAAGTCAAGTAACCTGTAATTTCAAAGTTATCTCTACCATGATCTTCATAGCCTTTTTCTGTTATAAGTTTTCCATTGGATTTATATGAAACATTGGAGGCTACAAATTGACAGGGCAATTTAGAAGGTGAGGAATGAACAAAAGCTACCAGGTGTTTTCAAACCTCTCAATGTTAAAACAGTACAGTATGCGGTAGAAAAAAAGTAAGTATATGAGCATTCACAAACATGGGAGAGAGGTGTGTGCTAATATAATGATATAAAGCACTATATTGTACTACTAAACTTTTGTACATAGTTACAATAACATACAATAGATTATATTTCAACCAGTGTAGCTGGAGTTTTCTGCAAGTGCTTAGACCCAAATAATCACACAGAGACATATATTACTTATAAACTGTATGGCTGTGGCAGGCTTCTTGCTAGCTAGATCTTACATCTTAAATTAACCCATAATTCTTATTTATGTTTAGCCTCGTGGCTTAATACCTTTTCCCAGTTCTGCTTTCACATTTTGCTTCTCATGGCAGCAGCAGCTGGCAACATCTCCTGACTCACTCTTCCACTTCCCAGAATTCTCCTCTCTGCTTATCCCGCCTACATTGTACTTCTGGCCTGACTACTGGCCAATCAGCATTTTATTTATCAATAAATCAGAGCAACATATTTCACTGCTTACAGAAAGACATTCCCAGCAAACCAGGAAATATTTCAGTGATCAAAGCTCTGACTTTTTTTTATAGCCCCCAACGGTCCCTCTTTTCACTTTTGCACATTCTTTGGTGTCTAATTTTACTTTTAATAGTGAAAGTCTAAGCTTGTTCTTGAACCAACTGACCTGGATGTCCTTAAACATGAACCTACTTTACTCATGAAATTAAAAAAAAATCCAAGTTCACTATTCAAATCTTGACCTAGTACACTATTGCTGTTTTCTTTTTCAATTTTTATTTTTTCCAATTTCTTAGCTGCTTCTCAGAAAAGGTTGTTTCTATGAGTTGGTCTCAATATACTGTGCTAATGTTCAGTAAACCTGACCCATTTTTTTTCTTCTGCAAAGTGATAATGGGAAATTGACCAGGAACCACAGCATAGATGGAAAGGAGAGAGCATAGATGAAGTGGAGATCCTGGTAATTAGGGAACTTTCCCATAAAACTTGATTCAGTGCCTACTGGAAGCAGATGGAACAATACTAAGCTTGTCTAGTTTTAAGAACTGGTATACAGGAGGCCTCATATCTGTGACAGAGAGCTAAGGCCTGCCACTCCATATATACATATTTAAGCTTTATTGTAGCCTAATATCAAGACAGAAGTTTGTGATCAAAAGACCATACGCACAAAGATGATGGAGGGCTTTGTTCATTACTACAATCAGTCTGCAATATAAATGGCCTACAGAGATCTGACAAATGTTTCTAACTATATACAAGATGCTGCTACTTCCAGAACTATCTTTTTTTTTCTGGAGTTTGCCTATGCCTTATTCCAATTTCTATGTTTACCAATTAAAAAAAATAAATTCTTAGAAGATTGTAAATGAGTGAGAAAAATGCAAATGAAGAGTGTTCTACCTTCCAGTGGAGCTCTTTGATGTCAGGAATACAAGATGAAATTACTTAATTCTCTACACGGAGAGAGTATATTATCATTTCCAGGTCATTGCATCTGTAAATATTTCACAAAAATGGATGTGGAAGTTTATAGGATTTATTATTCATCTTCAGACATGCATATGTCTTATCAATATGCCTACTATAGTTGATGCTATCTACAAGTAGTAATGAGTATGGTGAAACCAATGAGATGGGTTAGTATAGAGTTCACATGATGTCATCAATAGGACAGACAGGTCAGCATCATAGCATCAATGTGATGGGTAAGACTTAGGTAATCTATGAAAAGAGTGAATGTCAGCAGGAAGTCATCAGTATAGTGGGTCACCATACTGGGATCAATATTATGGTCGGTATGAAGTCATTTATGTGATAATCAGCATGAAGTCATCAATATGATAGATCAGCATGAGGTCATTAAATAATGGGTCATCATGATTTCGCATGAAAGTAGATTCATTGCCTGTGTACTGAATTTTGAGAATCTGTAAATATCCTCCATGAACTGAGCTGCTGGAAAGAGTCAGTGAGAAAATAATAACTGAAATGTAGGGCACTAAGCATGAAGGTGGAGGCACTGTGCATGTCTTATGGGTGGAGAAAGTAAACTGGAACCACTTGAAAAGAAATGAAAAAAAAATAATAGAAGAAAAGTAAATCTTTTAATATGACTTTGGTGTTGGAATGGGAGCATGAAGAATGGAAAGAGTTCTAGTGACCACTAAAAAGTCTCAAGGAAGATGAAAAATCTAAGGAGATTTTGTTGAAAGTGCCATTTTTTTTTAAAATTCAAACAATTACTTCTTCTTTCACAGTGAATTTTCAAATTAAATTACTTTTGTCCTTTAAAAAATAGGTTACTATATACATATATACATACACTAATACACACCTACACATACAAATAAATACATACATTGTGACTACTTAACTATTTTCAAGACTCCCAGTTAGACACCTGTAAGTTTTCTTAAGTTTGTTGATTTTCTTTGTTGAATTTTTCCTTGCTTTCAAGGAAAGAAAAATGATTAGTAATGATTTTTCTGCATTTACTTGTGTAGTTCTATTTGCTAAATGAGTCTTTGAAGCATAATCCACAATTAATTCTTAATCTTATTCATGAGATTTAATCTCCTTCACTGAAAAATTATCCTGAAATTAGAGTTCTAAAGTAAACTAGAAAATATTTAAATTGTCCATCAAATTTGAATCACAGAACAGAATAAGTTGGGATCTTAAAAATTATGCAAAGCTATCTAAGGGAGGACAACCACCTGTTTTATATATACATGCATTTATGTATCTACTCCTTGATCATACATATGCATATATTTAAAGGTAAATATATATATATATATATATATATATATATATATATATGTGATTCATTTTAAGATATGAAAATATAAGCACCTCTAGCAGATTCTTAGTTTTAGATGCACTCCTTTGAAATGATTGTTTCATATGACTATATATCCACCCATTTCTTAAAAGAAATTTTTTATTTTCTATGCCTCAGTCATTCTTTTTTGCAAGTCCTTTGTTAATCTTGAGTGAGGGGAGGGGGACGAGAAGCTGGGTTCACACATGGGCACTTATCTATGGATGCCAAAAGTCCACTTCAGACATCTTCCTCACTCATTATCAACCATGGCTTTTGGAGACATGGCTTCTCAATGGCCTGGAACTTGTAAGTACAGCTAGAATATTTAGCCAGTGATCCCAGGAGATAGTCTCTGCTGTGATGGTACTAGTATTATAGATATGTATCCTCTTACCCAACTATATCACATGGGTCCTAAATATCAAATTCTGTTCCTCGTGCATACATGGGAAACACATTATGACATTTCTGTGATTAAATTAATCTCAATGTTTGAATCTGAATCATACAGATTTTCTGATTTAAATTAATGAATTCATCTTTTTATAATTTTTCAAACTTCCTGAAATTTATCAAATAATAGTTCTAGGAATATAAAAACCATGGTAAAAATTCAGAAGGATTTTTTTCCCTCAAATTCCTGAAATGTCATCAACCATTTTTAAATGAAGGAAACTTTGTAGTCTGTCCCAGGCAGTCAAGAAAAAGCATGACCCTGCCCAGCGCCATCACAAGCTGAGCAAGACAAGGAGACCCACACATACACATGCCCAGGACAGTCTGTCTTAGGAACCTAGGAGAAAACACAGCCAACTTTGTGCTTTGAGAAGCCAGGCAGTCAAGCACTGTTATGGTGAGCAAACATATGATTTGGTACTGAAAAGCCATAGAAAAGAGCAAGAGAGAGTGAGAACGAGAATGAATGAATACTTCATGTCCTACAGACAGAGGTATATCTGAAGAGGTGGAAGAAGTGGTAAGAAGAAGACTGAGGTGGCTGGCTTCATTGCCGCCCAGAGCCAGGGTGATATCTGGGCCTGGGTTGCTGCCAGGTCTCACATCTGGACTCTTGGTCCTATTGCAGCCACAGTCTGTATTGATGTCTTGTAGTCCTGACACTACCAAAAGCCAAGAAAATAGGGCTGTACATAGTTGGTCTTGCCCCTCACTGGCTGCAGCACTAGGGAGAACAGGTCCTGCCTTCACCAAATGCAGCACTTCAGAAAGCACATCCTGCTTCTAACCTGGGCATAATAATAGAACTGACCCTGTTTCCAGTGGCATGAGCTAGCTGGTCATGAGCACATGAGAATGGGCAAGAGGGTCCTGGCTCTTTCCTCTGACATGTGGCCACCTGAGAGAGAGAAGGATGCTCCCCACCACAAACACCTGCCATCTGCACCAGGAGAGGGAGTTGACCACCCCCTAGATCCTAATGACAGGGATATGGGTAAGCCAGCCCCAAGAAAATGAGCATGGGAGATCTGGCCCCACCCTTTCTCATGCAAGGGAGAGATGCCCTCCCCCCCACAATGTGTGTGGTGGGTGGGAGAGCTGGTCCTAAAGTCATAAGACCTGAAAAGTTTTCCAGACTCCTCACCTGCTACAGCACTTGAGAGAGCAAGCCATGCACCTCTCTTGGGCAGCACAGTAGAGCTGTTCCTGTTGGCAGGTTGTGGGAGAGCGATCCAGAATGTGTTAGCCTGGTAGAGTTGGCCCCACTACTCATTTCCCATGGTAGTATAGGCAAGGGAGTGATTTCCCACTTTGCCTCTCCTCCCTTTCTTCATACCTTTTCCTGTCTTTGAAAGAGCAGAAAGGGAACATCTTCTAGCATGTTGTCTACCTGCCTATTAAAATTTGGTAAGTGCTCTATTCTCTTACCACACAAAGTTCACATTGTAAATATCACAACTTATACTTAGTTATATGGATGTAACTCCCAAAAGTATAAAATTCACATTTTAGATAAGATGGTTGTATCACTGTTTTAAATACATCCTACATGTTGAAAACAAAACAATTTACTATTCTAATAAATACCCTGAAACTACTTTTAATTATTTTTTAATAGCAGGGTATGTTGCTTTTATTTTTAGAATAGGTTCTCTCATCCTATGTAGTGGATAGCCATCCCAGCATTGGCCTGGAAGTTCCAACCCCCATTGAGGCTTCAGTAATGGTCACACCCACAAGGCAGGGTGGAGGAGGAAGCAGAAGACCCAAGATAAAGAGGAGGTCTCTCTCTCTTGGTTCTGGGACACTGGACGCAGGAGGTAGACTGAGCAGAGTTCTCTAGAGAACACCACCAGACTGTGCCATACCTTTACCAGACCCTACAAACTATCCCTTCATTTGTAAGTTACCCCACAAAATAAATCTCCCTTTTAACTATGTGGAGTGGCCTTAATAATTTCACCAATATCTGGCGCCCAATGTGGGGCAAATTACAAAGGCCTAGACGGCTCCCTCCCTCAGCCTCCTCCCCAGCTGGTGGGTACCTAAACCCACCTGCAAAGTTCCATTTAACCAGGGGACACCTACACGGTTCCACTCCTGAGAAAAGGAACAGCTAGTCTGGTCTCTGTTCCCTAGCTTAGCCCCTAGACCAGAGAAAACTGCTGTGAGTGAGGCATTCCCACTCCTCCCTGAGTGCCGGCTCCCCGCCATCTTGGCTCCTGCCTGCAGCTGCTGCCAGCCAAGGTCGCCAGCAGGCCCTGCTTTGGAGCTATACCAACGCCTCCTGCTAGCTGAAAAGTGCTACTGCACCCCCCCAAAACCATGGAAAGGTAAGCTTTTTTCAAGTAAAAGTACTTGATAATTTTACACCTTAAAACTGACTAACAAATTTTGAGTAATTCTTGTAATATGGCTGACAACATTATCTCACAAAAATTTAAAAAGAAATGGAATGGATAGATATAAGATATTATGGTAGACTATCATATACATTAGTAAACAAATTTAATAAAATAGCAGCCTTAGATAATTTGCCCTGTTATGAATTCTTATATGTTGATACAAATTTAAACTTTTTATATTCCTACCTAAGATAATTTGTATATTGATACAAATACAGAACTATGTTTGTTATATTGTACACATATTTTTACTCTTATTTGAAATATTTGTATATTAATACAAATGTAAATTTATATCTGTCATACTGTGTGTATGTTCTACTTCTGTTTAAGATATTCTGTATACTGATATATATTTAAGATTATTATCATATTGCATATTGCACTATACATTCCTACCTCTGTTAAAGATATTTTGTGTATTGTCACAATTTAAAGTCATTGTCCTTTTACTGTACATTTGCTTACAAACTGTTTGCCTTATTTATAGGAAGCCTTAGTCCTTAGGTTGTTTAGGTAGATAAGATTTATAGAGTTATTGTCACCTATGCTTGTCATCTCTATAATTATGTTAGTTAGGTTATCCAGATTTATAAATACATATGTCAGATGGACAGGTAATCTTCAAACACTTCATGGACCTAGAGAACATGGCATTTAAATAACTTAGAATTCTGTTGACGTGAGACACAATTGCTCCTGGCAGCACCAATTTGATCCCGAGAGAATGTTGGGCTTCTAAGACACTTCCATTTGGAAGTTTGTCTTCTTGGCACAAAATGGCCTACTGGGCAAAGAACTGCCCTTGCCTCAACTGCTGACAGTACAAATGCTGTCCTTTCTGGACAAGCAGGACACAAGAAAAGTGACCACTATACTTTGTCAAGACAAGGTAAGATGAAAATGGTCTGTCAGATACTCTAGGCCTGTAGCCAATTTGAATACACCAACGATGCTGAGAAACATTAGGTGACAGTCCAGGCTGCCAGCTGTCTCTGTCTACTCTTGCAAGACTCCCAAATGTTGCTTGCATCCTTCTCCCATTTCTCAGGTATTATTATATTCCTTCTTGAGTCTTTGATGAGGTTGAAGATTAACAGTTATAGTTACAACTTAGTATATATACATATATAATACCTTAGATAGAATATATTAAGTATTAGACTCAGGTTCTTTAGAATAGAACACTTTCTGGAATGATCTTTGTAACATGCCACCTACCCATGGTCTAGCCTTCCCTGGATTTTAGTATGTGTTTTTTGCCTGATATTGTTTGTACTTATTGTAATTCCAACTTATCTAGGTCATTATCCCTCATTACTCCTGGACAATATTTGATAACCATCTCTTTGTATATAGTCTTGTATTAGGTTAGAACCTTCTTATTTAGACAAAAGGGGGAGATGTAGTGGATAACCATCTCAGCATTGGCCTGGAAGTTCCAAACCCCATTGAGGCTTTGGTAATGGTCACGCCCACAATGCGGGGCGGAGGAGGAAGAGGAAGACCAAGGATAGAGAGGAGGTCTCTCTCTATTGGTTCTGGGACACTGGACGCAGGAGGTAGACTGAGCAGCGTTCTCCAGAGAACACCACCAGACTGTGCCATACCTTTGCCAGACCCTACAACCTATCCCTTCATTTGTAAGTTACCCCACAAAATAAACCTCCCTTTTAACTATGTGGAGTGGCCTTAATAATTTCACCAATAATCCTACTTGACAGATAAAATCTGATCTAATGCAAATTGTGTTTCTGATGGAAAGGAATCTAGGGCATGCTGGGTAAACATTTAACATTGAGCTGTATTCATAGCCTAAGATCCTCTGCATTCGTACCTCAGGAATGAACTGTGAAGCATTCTGGACCCTTGTTTGCTTCCTCAAACCTTGCTCTCTCTGCTCCGGGCTGTAAGTTCTGTTATGTGTCAATGTCTGATGAGGAAGCATGCTATCAGCTAGGCAAGTGCTGGTATTGCTTACAAAAAGCTAAAAACAAAAACTAAACTAAAAACACAGATGATCTCTCAGGGTTAGAAAGGTGCTTAGGTTGGATGAAGTCTCATTTGTACCTGGACCCATAAATACAGTTCAGAATCCCAACCCAAACTTTACATTTTTACATCACATGATATGCAGGGCTGAAGTACCACTTATCACAATATTTCATTTTACCACATTCTACAGTTATTCTTTTCTTCAATTTCTATTTTTTATTTTTAATTAATTAATTAATTCTAAATATAATAAAATAAAGCAAAACCATCATGTTGAAGTTGGACAAGGCAAACCAATAAGAGGAAAAGCACCCCAAAAGAAGACATAAGAATGAGTGCACCACCCATTCACACATTCAGGAGTCCCACAAGAGCACTAAACTGAAAGCTATATTATTCACGGAAATGACATGGTGCTGAAGCATGGAGACCTTGTGCTTGCTGCTTCAGTTTCTATGGGTTTGTGTGAGCTTTATACAGTTGATTTAGAGGGCCTTGTTCTCCTGATGTCCTCCATCCATTTGGGCTCCCACACTTCTTCCATGTCCTCTTCTGTAGCGTTCCTTGAGCTGAGAGGGGAGAGATTTGATGGAGACATCTCATTTAGGTCTATGTATTCCAAGGTCACTCACTCTGCTTAATGACTGGCTGTGAGTTTCTATTTGTTCCAATCTGCTGCAGAAGGCAGCCTCTCTGATGATGGCTAAATCAGGTACCAATTTGAGCATTGTAGATTATCATTAGGGGTCATTGTATTGTTACTTAAAAATAAACTAACAAATAAACAACACAACAACAAAAAAAGAAACAGCACTATTTGGTTTTTACCCTAGATCTGTAGTATCTGGTTCTTGGTCATCATGGCAGTTGTTGGGTATAGGTTCCTTCCTGTGGAGTGTGCCTTAATTCAAATCAGACATTGGTTGGTTATTCCTACAAACTTTGTCCCTCCGTTGTCCTAGCATGTTTTGTATTTTGCAGGGAGGACAGCTTGTAGATCATATGTCCAGATTAATGTTTACATTTCACTTTTGGTATCCTGAAAAGTACCTTCTTGTACCAAAGACACTAGAACAGAAGGGTGAAACCTCTATATCACTGTGTCCAATGAGTTGTGTGTCTGTATTCTTTAGCAGTGTGTATTCTTGTTGTCCGTTTAGGAAGAGCAACCTATTGTCTTGGCATTGGACTGGATTGTTTAGAGATTTCTATGGGACCCCCTTTGCTCACAAATCTATCAGACATAACCCAGTACTGGTACTGGATGCTTTGTTTGATGAGAATACATGGCCAATTGGGGATCCATCTTTCATTATTTGGGTAGTTCATTAGTATCACCTTCATATATTTTAATGTTTCCACTGTACTGGGTTTTTCTACTGTCCTTCAAATGCTCTTCAGTTCTAGCTGTCTCTCCCTACATTCCCTCCCTCAATTCCATCTACCTTTTTGTTCCCCACATAATCTTCCAACCCTCTCCCCTATTCCCTGGTCCCTGTCTACATATAAAATTTGTTTTATTTTTCTCTGCCAGGGAAGGAGTTTCTTCTTAGTCCCTTCCTTTATGCCTAACATTTGTGGGTCTAAAGATTGTTGCCTGGCCACCATTTATTTAATGGATAAGTCCAATATAAGAGAATATATACCATATTTATTTTTCTGTGTATGGGTTACCTCACTCAGGATGCTATTTTCTTGTTTGTTCCAAATGCCTGCAAATTTTGTCATTTTAAAAGCTTAATAGTACTCCATTACGTAAATGTACTGCATTTTTAAGCCACTTTTTTGTTTGGGTTTATCTAGGTTTACAATTTATGACTACTATAAATAGAGAAGCAATGAACATATTTGAGGAAGTATCATTGTGCAAAAAAGCATTCTTTCGGTACATGCCAAAGAGTGGTATAGCTAGATCTTAAGGTAGACCAATTTCCACCTGCCTAAGAAACTTCCACTCTGATTTCGGTAGTGGCTATATAAGTTTGCACTCCCACCAGTAATTAAGGATTTTTCTTCTTGCCACACTTTCTCTCTAGCATAAGCTGTCACTTGTTTTATTGAACATGGTCATTCTTACATGTATAAGATGGAATCTCAAAGTAATTTTGTTGGTTAAGGAAGATGAACAGTACTTTAAGACTTTTTCAGCCATTTAAGTTTTCTCTATTGAAAATTATCCATTTAGATACATACCCCATTTTTAAATTAGATTATTTGGATTTTTGATATGGAATTTCTTGAATTCTTTATAGATTTTGGATATTAGTCCTTTATCAGATGTGGAGGAGGTAAAAATATTTTCTAATTCCTTAGGCTGCTACTATGCTTGAATGATGGTTCCCTTGCCTTATAAAAGCATTTCAGATTAATGAGGTCACGTTTCTGAATTATTGATCTTAATGCCTTCACTATTGGTGGTTTGTTAAGAAGGTAACTGGCCAAGCTGTGGTGGCACACGTCTTTAATCCAATCACTCAGGAGGCAGAGCCAGATGGATCTCTATGAGTTTGAAGCCAGCCTGGTCTCCAAAGGGGAGTTCTAGGAAAGCCACAATGCTACACAGAGAAACCCTGTCTCAAAAAAAACCAAAAAACAAAAAACAAACAAACAAACAAAGAAGGTAATCTCCTATGTGTTCAGGGCTATTATTAAGTTCAGTGTATCTAGTTTTATACTGACGTGCCTGGTGCCCTTGGAGTTGAGTTTTGTGCAGGGTGGTAAGTACAGATCTTTTAGCATTCCTCTGCATTAAGATTCCCAATTTGATCATCACCATTCATTGAAGGTGCTTTTTTTTCCAGTGTATATATCTGGCTTCTTATCAAAAATCTGATGTCCATAGATGTGTTGATATGTGTCTCAATATTTAATTTGATTGTATTGATCAATGTGTCTGTTTTTATTTCAATACCATGCTGTTTTTATTACCATAGCACTATAATAAAGCTTGAAATCAGGAACAGTGATACTACCAACAGTTCCTTAATTGTTCAGGATTGTTTTAGCTATCCTGTTTTTTGTTTGTTTGTTTATTTTTTTCATATGAAGTGGAGAATTATCTTTCAAGATCTTTGAAGAACTGTGGTGGTATTTTGATGGAGATTGTATTTTATCTGTACATTGCTTTTAGTAAGATGGCAATTTTGAATTGAAGTTTATTTTGTTAGATATTAAAATGGCTATGCCAGCTTGTTTCTTAGGTCCCTGGCATGGAATATCTAATTTCAATCCTTTACTTTGTGATATCTATCCTTGATGTTGAGGTTTTTTTTGTTTGTTTGTTTGTTTGTTTCTTTGGTTTTTTTTTGGATGCAGAAGATTGGGTCTTTTTTTTTTTTTCATTCTCTTAGTATATGTCTTTTTACTGGGCATTTGAAACCAGTGATATTAAGAGATATCAATGACCAATGTTTGTTGATTCCTGTTATTTTATTGTTGTTCATGCTGCTGTTGGTAGTGGTCATGTTGTGTGTACGTATCTCCCCTCCTTTGATTTTGTTGGTTTGGGATTATTTATTCACTCTATTTTCATGATTGTAATTATCCTCCTTAAGTTGGTGTTTTCCTTCTAGGACGCACTGTAGGGCTGGATTTCTAGGTTAAATGTTGTGCTGCTTTCATTTGACTTCATCATAGAATATCTTATTTTCTCCATCAAGGGTGACTGAAAGTTTTACTGGGTATAATAGTCTGTGCTGACATCTGTGGTCTCTTATAGGTTGGAGTACCTCTGATCTGGATGTTTTATGTCTGGATCTTTTTAACATTACTTTTTTACTGATGAAACCATTTTTTTTCTGCCATATCTTCAATACCTGAAATTCTTTCTTCCATCTCTTTTGTTCTGCAGGTAAAGTTTGACTTTATAGTGCCTATATGTATTCACAATTTTTCATTTCTGGAATACCTTCACTTTGGATTTTCTTCATCAATCATTCTTTCTTCTTCAGGTCTTAACAGTTTTATTAATTTCCTTATACTCTTTGTTTTTGTTTTTCTATATGGAAATTTATTAATTACCCTCTCCCATGGGTTAGTGCTTTTCTCAATTTCCTTAAGGGTTTTACAAATTTCCTCTTTAAGGACACCTATCTCTTTATACAATCTATTTTAAAGTATTTTATTGACCTTTCACTATGATGGAATATTCTGGGCAAATTGAGGTAGGTTTACTGGGCTTCAGCAGAGATATATTGACTTAGCTATAATGATTGTGTTTTTAAGCTAGCATCAACACATCTGGAATCAGAATGTCTTGATGTTCATATCTGATTTTGTGTCTGTTGGCTGGGTGTTTTGTTCCTTGTTTTCACTTCCTCCCTTGACTTTATGAGAATGAGATGGCTGTTTGCTGCCCAGTGAGAAATTTTCTATGGATCTTTTCCCCAGGTTTTCCTAATTATTGTTATTTCCAGGGTATGACTGGTGCAGGGGGGGGGGGGGGCTGGATAGAGGGACAGGATGGAGGAAGAAAGGCTGGAGGAGGAGATCTTTGTGACTGTTGGAATTGGGGTCAGTCAGAAAAGTGGACTATACCAGCTGTTTTGCTATCAGAATTGGGAGATTGGAACTAGAGAAATAGAAGAATAGATAAATGTCTGCAGTCAGCCTACCTGGTTCCTGGGCAGGGAAGGCTGGAAGGATGGCAGGGGTGCTTGCTATATTTAGGTATGAGATAAGCACTAGGTAGGCAAAGGAAAGTTAGAAGGAGAAAGTCTTTGGGATACTCAGGAGATGGGGGTTGAGAGCAGGGATGATACTACAGGTGTACTACTGCAGAACATGGTAGGGAGGGGTTCTGAGCTTAGACTGGAGAATTGTAATACCTACAGATGATGATGTAACATCTACAGAGAGATGAACATATTCAGTTAGCCTACCTGGTTGCTCAGTATGTGTGGCCTGTCTTTACACAGAGGATGCCTGCTAGAGTTTGGGTCTGTGGTAAAGCAAAGATTGGGAGGAGGCAGGCTTGGGGGTGTCTGTAGGATCCACAGGAGATGGGGACAGAGGGGCAGGGGCTGGGAAGGTGGTCACAGGCATTCGGCTATAGACCTGGAGCTTAGAATGGGGGATTCAATTTAGAGGGAAGGAGGGAGTAGGGAAGGTCTTCTGTTGGCTTACCTGTTTTCCTGGTCTGCTCCAGTGTATGCTTACAGTTATTCTTGATAAAAATGAATTGGAGAGGAGAGAAACTATGGTATTTTCAAGGCCACCTTCAGAAGTCTGAGTTCCACACATATACTGTGCAACAAAGAAAAATTAATTGCTTGATTGAAGTGAAAGATTATGTGAGGGCCACTCAGTGTCCCTGCCTTTGTTCTATTTTCTAATTAACAAGAGATTGGTTCTCAGAAACCCTACCCTTCAAGATTTCCATCTCTGTAACTCTAGACACTTTTCATTTTCCCAGAACTCCCTTTCCCAATCTTGTACAATGTTTGCTTGTGTCTACATACTGAAATGTTGGGAATTCTCTGTACTTCCAAAGCACCTTCATGATACTTCTTATACAAACTCTTGTTTAAATCCACAAACTAAAAGTACTACACCAGAACCTATAAATATTCTTTGAAGCTGGCTCACACTCTATCCTTTGTAGCTTTTTTGCACACACATGTGACTTCCCTGTTCAAACTGAGAACAAGACTCCAAAAGATGTGCACATTTGCCAACCACCCGTACATTCATCATATCATGCATCATAATAAAATATAAATATTTTCCTTAACTCAATATCCAAATGTCTCTTAAGATGTGGATGAATAAGATATAGATCATGAGTTCTTAAGTCATTAGACGTTGTCACATTATAGTGAAAGAACAGCTATAAACTCAAACTATACAAGAATTTCCTCAATATGTTTTTATTTTTCTAACTCTTCACACTGTGGTTGATATTCAACTAATTGTGGCCAGACTGAGCAGAATTGGGCTCCAGAATGGATATTTAGCTTAGGTTTGGTCAACAACAGAAGACAAACTGAAACACCTAAGTACATTTCAGATCTCTGTTTATGTCTTGATCATATCTTCTTGGACAGAGCAAGCCACATTATACAGTAGAGGGAACACAAATCCCCTCCAGTAGTTACTTATTATGATGTTGCTACAAAACCCTTGACAGAAGCAACTTAAGGAAGAGAGGTTTATTCCTCTCACAATGTGAGGGGCAGAGAAACATGGTGAGAAAGGCATGGTTTCATCTGTAATCAGAAAGCAGAGAGATGAATGCTGGTGCTCAGCTCACTTGTTTCTTGTTTTGACCAGGACCCCAGCTCACTGGATGATGATACTGATATTCAAAGTGCTGCTTTACATCTCAGTTGGCTCAATGGTGAAACTCTTTTGCAGACCTTTCCTGATACTTTTTTCATGATGATTCTAAAGCCTATGAAGTTAACAAACAAAATGAGTCATCAAATGCCCATTTTGGAACAGGAGAAACACTATGACATTCCCATAGTAGAGGAGTGAATTAAAGAAAACAATCCAATAATGACCAAAATCACTCACTGCATGAGAATTCACACAAGTCAGATATGAGGGACTTTTTTAAAATAAGTTATTTTTTCCCCTAAAGGAGTCAACAGCAGAGCTGATGTCATGGGCTATGAGCAGAGACTCATTATAGAACAAAGGTACAAAACAGCACCTTGGAAGAATGTCACATTAATGAATTTTATGTGACAGTGACCAAAGTATCTCACAGAAATGATCTAAGGGTAGAAAGATGTATATTGTCACATTGTTTCAGGAAGTTCATTCTATGATAGAAGAGAGGTTGCAGTATTACAGAACATACCAAATCCTGTTGGGCCAGGAATCAGGGAGAGGCAAATGCTAGAACTTAGTTGGTTCTCTCCAGTTTCCCCCTTTGAAAGCCATGGCATGGTCCCTCCCAAATCCAAAAGAGATCATCTCTTCTTAGTTTATCTATTTTAGAAATATCCTCACCAACACACATACAGGTGTACTTCACCAGTCTTTGTGATTTTAAATTTGGTTATCTTGACAGCAGAGGTTAACCACACATGTGATCAGCATTGCACAATAGACACTCCCACACAAGTGAAGAAAAAGACATGTGTGGTCCAGATTGTATAATAGATACTCCCATGCATGTGAAGTAAAAGGAGTCAGGGTGTGTTGTTTCCTTATGAACAACTTATTCTTTAACATGACAATGTTTCTTTATTCTAGAAGACAACATACTAACAGAAATTATCTAAGTTGATTATTATGTTTTATGAAAATTTTTCTATTAACTTATATCATTTACTTATATATTTTGACTAAAGGAATGAGTTAATGGATAGTCTTATCTCCCTTCACAGCCCCTTTCCATCACTTCCTATCTCCATTATATATTCTTTATTAGCCAAGAATAATAAAATAAACTAATTATTCTGTTTCTGAGATGAACAAATAAAAATATATGTATTGAGAAATTGAGTGAATAATGATATAGAGGATGAGAACCAATCCTACCTGGAAGGATAGATGCAGGACTAATTCAGGCTGTGCCATTGGTTCTAACTATTCTCCAGATAAGCTTTTTTTTTCCCCAGAACAACCGAGCCAGAATGGCAATATTATAAATCTTCTTTCACTAGTGAGCATGCCTTGTCCATCCAGCATCCTTTTTACCAAATGACTCTGGCTTTATTTTAGTCCTCTACTGCCATCTGTGTTTTGGAAGCAGACAGCACACTCAACAGTGTGGCAGGGTGCTGGATGAAATGTTGAAGGCAGCCACTGAGGAGTTGATAGAGTAAGAGGCTAAGTGCCTGGACTCTTCCACTAAGGGGACTCACATTCTTCACACACTGTGTAGCTTGCATCTAAGAAGAAATCCGGAGGCTTCGAGAGAATATAAGAGGAGAGAAACACTGAAAGGACCTGGACTAGGAACAAAAATCCCAGATTGATTAATTCACACTTTGGAGTAACTTTCTGAATATTCAGCCTGTCCAGTCATAGCATAAAGGGCACCGTAAGGTATTACTCAGTTGGTAAAATGCTTGCCTTGGGAGCTTGAAAACTTAAACTTGATACCCAGAACCCATGTGAAAACACCAAACATGGCAATAGAATGGGAAAGCAGAGACAGTTACATTCCTAGGGTTCATTGACAAGGAAGTCTAGTCAAGTTTTTGAGCTTTAGAACAATGAGACTGTCTCGCAAAACAAGAATTGATGCACCTGATGAACAGTACTGAAGTTTGACTGCTGGAATCTACACACATAAACACACACACACACACACACACACACACACACACACACACACACGTATGTGTTCATATACATACAGGAGTGCCTATACACAAGAACATACACACACACACACACACACACACACACACACACACACACACACACAGAGAGAGAGAGAGAGAGAGAGATACACAATGACAGGGAGAGGGAAGGTAGGATACTTTTAAACTGACAGTATTGAATCTTCTCTTTCTCACTGATTATAACTGAACTTTGACTATTCAGAACAAAGAATTTCTATTTATCCACAAAAGGAAAATGTATCCTGCAATGGAGTATCAAATTTCTGCAAGCTAATAACTAAATAATGAAACTAAAGTTTTAAAGTTTTGTTTCCTGTTTTTTTTTTTTTTTTAATGGTTGTGAACAATGGCTTACTTCAATGTTGACAAACAGATATCTATAATTATAATAAATACTCATGAAGTTATTTTTTGTCAAATTATCATTCCAAATTGCTGAAACTTTGTGCCTGTTACACATGCTTTTACTCTGAGGTTGGAAGAATAGGTTGATTATATTAAATTAATAATTCCATCTTCTGCTAGATTTTGAAATTAAAAAAAAAAAAAAGTCCCTGTAACTTTGGTGGTAGAGTAAACCTCTTGGCATAAATCAGGGTCTGAACAAGTGGCTCTGTGTACACAGAATGCTTGTGTGTGGATTTATGGGGACATGGGAAATACTCTTCAATTACTAACATTTTAGGAAAATGACTCACACCCCATAATAAGAAGGGGCTGGGGAGATGGTTCAGTGGGTAAGATCACTTGCTTTGCAAGCATCAGATCCTGAGTATAGAAACTATCAGCCATGTGGAATCAGGGAGCAGTTTCATGCAAACCTGTAAGCCCACCAACTGAGGAAATAAAACAGGGGCACTGGGTCTCTGGATCACTGGAGTTGCTGTCCAACTAGTCTAACCTAAGTTTGGAGAATTCCAGGTTCAGTGAGTGGCCTTGTCTCAAGTGAACAAGGCAAAGAGTGATAAAGTAGGGCATACAGTGTCCTCCTTTGGCCTCTGCATGTGCAACTGCACAAACATATGCACTCACATTCTTCACTCCCAACACAAACATGAAGCTCACACATATATGAAGGAGCATAAAGTAAATGACAACAGAGCATTCAAAACATGTGGTTACTCATTTTCTTGAAAGTAGTATTTGGTTCACTTACTTTTTTTCTTTTTGTTCCCAGGAGTTCAGCAAGAGGCATCACTAAAAGGAAGAAAACAGCAAAAGCTCCAACCAATCACAGGCTGCTGAGCCTGTGTCCTGTACTGTACACGGCTACTTGGTACAAGATGAAGAGTTTCCTGCTAGGCAAATGGCTGTACTGCCTTGTGTGAGGATGGCTGGGATGTATTGTGCTACTGTCAATCAGCCTGTATAACACTCAGAATTTTTCCCAGTGATCTGCTACCTGGTTGCAAAACAGTGGTTCTCAACCTATGGGTTGAAACCACTTTTGAGGTAGAATAAACCTTTGATAGGATCACATATCAGAGTACCTTTATATCAGATACCTCCTTTATCATTCATGACAGAAGTAAAATTACAGTCATGATGTAGCCAAAAAAATAATTTAATTGTTGGAGGTCACCACAACATGAGGAACTGAATTAAAGAGTCATAGCATTAGAAAAATTGAGAATCATTGCTTTAGACAGCATCCTTCACTCTTGGTCAATTTTCTCATCAATAAAGGAAGGCTGCTACTAATGAACAAGGCACAGGGCTCTTTCTAAAATAACTGAATAAAATCATAAAATGACTTCCTGGCCCCAAAGGATAAGAAACTTACTGTCAAGGCGCAAGATCTCAAATGTGAATCTCAAGGGTGCTAAAAGCCTTGAATGTGAAATGCTACCACAGGCTCATGAATTTGAACTCTTTTATCCAGCTCATGGTGTGGTCTGGAAGGTTTTGAAACTTTTTGGAGGTGAAATACTATTCAGCTATTAACAATGAACCATCTGTCATAACTTGGATGGAACATAAAGGCATGCACAAGAAAGAAAGTGCTCTAAAAAACAGAGAGTACAATGTGTTATTAGAATCAAGTTGACATGGGGAAAGAAGACTGAGGAAGGATGGTAAAATGGGTGCAGAAGTACATCAGACAGAAAGAATATCCAATGCTAATAGGACAGTTTAATAATGATGTTTATAATTAGTAAGTGAACATTTCAAAATGTTAATTTCAGAGAACTTTGAGGTGTTCCCAACACCAAGAAAGAGTAAAGTTTGATTAATGGCAATTTCAGGTTCCCAAATCTGTTCATTTCACATAGGACATGTTTATTCACATTTCACACTAAAATTTCTTAGTGTGGCCATTATTATATATTAATTACAATATATTAAAGCATTTTGTGACTTTAAAATATATTTGGAAATATGGAGTTTCAGATTTTGAGTGAATGAGTATTTTGTTCTATTTGATTGAAATGGTCTCAGTATGTAGCTCTGGTTAGCTTGAAACCCACCAAATAATCCAGAATGACATCAAGCTTGTGTATTCAGCACTGAACAACAGCAAAGTTGTTCTTCTGTCCTGTGTATATGTGCTCTATACACATATGAACCAAATGCATGCAGAAACACACACACACACACACACACACACACACACACACACACACACACACGATATAAAAATGTGTCCTTGAATCCCTAATTTAATCTAAAATTAGATAAGTGTTTATATGATAATGATAAAATACTCCATTTTATTTCCTTTTTAAATCTAAATATTTGTCTCATTAAGAAAAGTCACAGGCTAGAGAATACATATCTAAACACTGAATTATTTTGAGCTCTTAGCTGTATATTATATCCCAATCATTTGTAACTTTTCTGCTACATTCTTAGATGATTTATCAACTAAGTCAGTAGAAAAGCAAAGAAGAAAATGTAAACAACAGTGAAAAGCTTGTGTACAAGAATCAGAAATATTAGGTTGGGAATTTAGCTCAGTGGTAGAGCATTTGCCGAGCAAGCACAAGTTCCTGGGTTCGTTCGATCCTCAGCTCCACAAAAAAAAAAAAAAAAAAAAAAAAAAAAAAAAAAAGAATCAGAAATATTTTTACCTCAATCACAAGGGTAATTTAAAAAAATAAAATGCAAAGTTCTGGAGCCTAGTAACAATAGATACATCTAAAAAGAACTCCTGTAACTGAGGCTCAGGGAACATTGTAGGAGAGGGAGCAAAAAGAATGTAAACGCCAGAAAATCAGAGTATTTACAATGAAATGGTATCTCCTAGTAGTGACAGAAGCTACATCCATAAAGTCTCACAGAAATGACTATGTAAGCATGAGCTGAACAAGTTCAACACAATGGGAATGCTAAATGTACAGGAAATAGACAATGAGGTCTCAGCCCTACACAAAAAAGGACAGGCAGCTGAGAGATGCTGAGGAGTAAGAAAAATATTCCCCAAAGAAGAGCATTCCAATTTGTAATCCAAAACCATGTAGTCAGCCCTGAAAACATACATATGGCTAGTATTATTCAGAATGAACAGGTTATATTTAGGAATAGATATGACATTACATATATGCATGCAATAACCATTAATAAAAAAAGAAGCCATGAAACTGAAAGAGAACATGGGAATTATATTTGAGGCTTTGGAGGGAGGAAAAAGGGGGAAAAGATGCAAATGTAATTCCAAAAAGAAAAGGGAAAGGCAATAAAAAACAGGTATAGAATTATTTTTAAGAGTTTCAGGACAGCAGGTAAGATTCTTGTTGGCATGTCTGACTAACACCACCCCACCCCACCCCACCCCTGCATTGGAACTTGAAATCTACAAGCCCCACTCTGTCCCCCAAACCCAATGATACCACACAGACTCTGCCAGCTAGAAATGGACAAATAAATGAATAACTGTTCTCCTAGCCAGTCATCCCAACTTCTAGGCCTTAGGCTCAGGGGCACAACCCATGACCCCAAACACCCACACATTGCAGGCCAAGCTACCACATCTCATTAGACCCTGTAATCTACAAGCCCCACTCCATCCCCCAAACCCACAGATCCCCTGAGACACTCTGCCAGCTGTGATTGGTCCAAGAGGTGAGTGCCTCTTCTCCTATCCAGTCATCTCAGCCTCTAGGCTGTACGCCTAGGGGCACAACTCATGCCCCTGTATCCCAACCCATTGCATCTCCATTTGCATGCCAGCAGGCAAGTCTCCTGGGGCAGGCCTTCCCACAACCATTCCTCATTGGACTCTGTAATCTACAAGTTCCACTCTGTACCCCAAATTAACCCACTCCGATACATGAGCAGCTCCCTTAGGAACAAATATCACCAGTGTCATTGGACCAAAAGTGGCTCCTTGAGACACAGACACTGCTTGAACCAATTGGGGGAAAAGGTGGGTAGAGATCAGTTTGAGAATAGGTTCAACAACATAAAGAGCAATATGACACCACCATAATTGAGTTTTCTGCTACAGGAAGACCCCAACATTTCAACATAGAGGAATCAGAAGAAAACAACATCAAAAATTACTTATAAAGATGATAGGGACCTTTAAAGAAGAAATTAAAAATTCCTTTAAATTGAGGAAAAGACAAACAAAAAATTGGAAGGAATAAATAAATCCTTTAAAGAAAGTTTTTTAAAAAGTAAAAACAAACAGGTGAAGGAAACAGTTCAAGGCTTGAAAACTGGAATAGATGCAATAAAAAAGACACAAGCCCTGGAAATGGAAAATCTGAGTAAATGAACAGGAACTACAATAGAAGCATAAGCAAAATAATTCAAAAGATAGAAGAGAGAATATCTGACAATGAAGCTATGATAGAAGAAATGCATTTGTCAGAAAAAAAAAATTAAAGCCAACAAAGTCAGTCTGTAAAACATCCAGGATATCTGGGACACCATGAAAATACCAAACCAAGAATAATAAGGATAGAAGAAGAAGAAGAAGAAGAAGAAGAAGAAGAAGAAGAAGAAGAAGAAGAAGAAGACCAGCTCAAAGGCACAGAAAATATATTTAACAAAATTATAGAATAAAACTTACCAACCTAAAGAAGGAAATACCTATGAGAAGCTTAAAGGACACCAAGCAGACTGGAACCCCCCCAAAAATGTCTCCTTGCCATATAATAACCAAACCACAAACCATATACAGAAAAGGAAATAATATTAAGAACTGCAAAGGGAAATGGCCAAGTAACATAATAAAACAAACCCATTAGAATAACATCCAGCTGTTCAATGGAAACTCTGAAAGCCAGAAAATCCTGGACAGATGTTATGCAGACATGAAGAGACCATGGATGTCAGCCTAGACTAGTATACCCAGGAAAACTTTCAGTTACCACTTACAAAATAAACAAGGTATTCCATGACAAAATCAGATTTAAGCAAAAACTACCCACAATTTCAGCCATACAGAAAGCAATAGAAGGAAAAATCCAACCTAAGGAAGTTAGAAGCATCCACAATAAAATAATCAATAGAAAAATCTCACACCAACAAATGCCAAAGAAGGGAAATACACACACATTGTCAGCAAAAAAATACCAAGAATTAACAGTCACTGGTCATTAATATTTCTTAAAATCAATGGGCTCAATTTGACCATAAAAAGACACAGAGTGCACATGAAAACAGGATTTTTGTAGAGAGCCGCGTGTAGCCGCACCCTAAAGATGGTGCTGGCTTCTACCCTCTGCCTTCCCGATGGCAAACACTCTTTATGGTAAACAGCTCCTTATTTGGCTGTGGCTGGATTCGTGTGTTGCTGGCATATGCGTGAACCTGTGGACAGTGCCCACGTGGCGGCCTGGGGTTGGCAGCCCAGCCCTACTTAGGTGCTGGGAGAGGCTTGCCCCAGAGAGAGAGACACAATGCAACTAATCAAAGGTCTGAATAAACTGTGATGAGAAGGATCCAGGTGTCGCGTCTTCCTTGCTGGTCGAGGCGGGCGCGACAAGTGGTGGCCTCCTACGGGGACAATTACCACGGCTCTCTCCGGATTCAGAACTCATTTACAGTCAGGCGGTACCGGTAAGTCCTCAGAAAAAACTGGGGATCCGTGACAAAAGCGGGTAACGCTCACCTGTAGAAGGGAGAGCGGGAAAGCAGAGCCGCGACTAGAGCGGACGGATAATTCAATTGGGCCGCGACTAGAGCGGACGGGTAATTAAAATAACAAAGTCAACAGGTGGAACCTGTTCTGCGACTACAGCAGACGGGTAATTTGCATAACAAAACCCGCGGGTAAAACAAACCAGCAGGTAAAACAAAACAAGCAGGAGCCCGGAGGGTTGGAGCAATTCTGCAAAGGCTCTGAGAAACCTCCGAGAAACTTTTCAAATTGAGAAAAGAAAAAAAAAAAAAAAGTATACTAACATGGGCGCCTCCTCCTCGCACCCAATTTTTTTGGCTCTTAACGAGCTGCTTCTCTCTAAGAAACTGAAAATAAAAAAAAGCACCCTACAGCGGTTTTTGGAACAGTGTGATGTAGTTGTTCCTTGGTTTGCAATTTCAAGAAGCCTCACAATGCCTTCCTGGGAGAAATTGGGAAGAGACTTAGATTTGGATACTGGAGCAGATTGCAGGTGCAGATCGCAGTATCATAGCTAGCAAAGATTGGCCTCGAGGTTGGCCTATACAGGCTTCCTCACAAACATTGCAGGGACTGGGTTATGCCAGTGTTCCAAATGTTAGTGCAAATTTGTTAAATTGGCAAGATTCCGAAGGTCACTCTGGCGTTATACAACCCTATGTCCTTGAGCTTCCAGTGTCCCCCTGGGGGAGGGATCTTATGAAATCCATGGGCTTTCAGTTAAGTAATGAATACTCCAAAGAATCTAAAAATATTATGAAAAACATGGGGTGTCATCCTGATTTTGGCCTGGGAAAATTTTTGCAAGGCAAAAAGGAGCCAATACAAACAGTACCTAGGAAACCCAAACAAGGGTTGGGTTTTTCCTAGGGGCCGCTGAGGAGGGCATTCCCATAACCTGGGTAACAGAGGAGCCAGTTTGGGTTCCTCAGTGGCCACTCTCCTCTGAGAAATTACATGCTGCATATCAATTAGTGAAAGAGCAATTGGAGAAAGGGCACATTAAACCCTCTCTTTCTCCCTGGAATACACCCATATTTGTCATCAAGAAGAAATCAGGAAAATGGAGATTGTTACATGATCTTAGAGCTATAAATGAACAAATGAGAATTATGGGACCTGTACAGCATGGTCTTCCATTGCTGTCAGCCTTGCCTGAAAATTGGCCTATTATTGTGGTAGATATTAAAGACTGCTTCTTTTCCATTCCACTGAATAGCAAAGACAGTGAGAGATTCGCTTTCACTTTACCGTCCACTAATCATGAGGAACCTGATAAAAGATATCAGTGGGTTGTATTGCCACAAGGCATGGCCAATAGTCCTACAATGTGTCAATTATTTGTAGCAACTTGTACATGGCCTACCATATAATCCACAAGGTCAAGGCATTGTGAAGCATGCTCATCGCTCCTTGAAGGAGTTGCTTCAAAAACAAAAAGGGGGGATAGGCTATGGCCGTACCCCTAAGGACAGACTTTCTCTTGCATTATTTACTCTGAATTTTTTGAATTTGGATGTTTCCAATTGTTATGCTACAGATTTATCTAAAAAGTTGTCTAGTTATCTTTTAGGCAATTGGACTGGAGAGTTCGATAACCTGATGGACCAGCTGAGAGTGGCTATTGTCACGGTGAATTCGACTCGAGTGGATACCGGACTGGATTGCTACAGCCATGGGCCACATGAAGGAGTGGGCGGGAATAGGAGCTCTAGTAGGTTTACTGGTGCTCACCTCCCTAGTATGCTTGTGGTGCATTTGTCTCATTAGGATCTCACAGCGTCGCCATGCAGCCATGATTGTCCAAGCCTTTATGGCCATTGATGCAGGACAATCTCCCCAAGCCTGGTTGGCTACTTTAAAAGATATTTAGGCACAGGATGCGAGGCCTGCGCACTGCACTTGAGGTTATGATATGCTGACCTCAAGAAGAGCAAGTCTGATTGCATGTGGGTTGGTACCCTAACTCCCACCTCTGTGAAAAGGGTATCGGACGGGTCTAGTGTTCTCTGGGTGGACGACGCCTGGACAAACATTAGTACATGTTCCATTTTAGCAGAGATCAGACCTCTACTCTTGCCTGTTGCTTTGTAAAACAAAAAGGGGGAAACTGCAGAGAGCCGCGTGTAGCCGCACCCTAAAGATGGCGCTGGCTTCTACCCTCTGCCTTCCCGATGGCAAACACTCTTTATGGTAAACAGCTCCTTATTTGGCTGTGGCTGGATTCGTGTGTTGCTGGCATATGCGTGAACCTGTGGACAGTGCCCACGTGGCTGCCTGGGGTTGGCAGCCCAGCCCTAATTAGGTGCTGGGAGAGGCTTGCTCCAGCGAGAGAGACACAATGCAATTAATCAAAGGTCTGAATAAACTGTGATGAGAAGGATCCAGGTGTCGCGTCTTCCTTGCTGGTCGAGGCGGGCGCGACAGATTTTTCCTTCTACATACAAGAAATACACCTCAACTTCAAAGACAGATACCACCTCAGAGAAAAGTGTTGGGCAAAGACTTTCCAATCAAAGGAACTTAAGAAGCAAGCTGGTGTACCTATCCTAGCAAAATAAACTTCAGACTAAAGTTAAACAAAAGAGATGGAGAAGGACATCACATAGTCATCACAGAAAAATTCCATCAAAATGAAATCTCAGTTCTGAACATGTATGCCCCCAATACAATGACACTCATGTCTGTAAATGTTTTACAAAGTAAATGATTTATAAAGCATTACTAAAGCTTAAATCACACAACAAACCACACATACTAATAGTGGGAGATTATAAACCCCACCCTCACCAATTGATAGGTCTGCCACAGAGAAATAAAGGAACTAACAGATCTTATGACTCAAATGGAAATAAATAGACATCTACAGAACATCTTACATGAACACAAAAGAATATACATTCTCAGTACCCCGGGGAACCTCTCTGAATTTGCCACATACATGGTCACAAAGCAAATATCAACAGGTATAAAACAATGGAATAACCTCCTGTATTTTATTGGACCACCAAATCTTAAAGTCAGAATTCAACAACAACTCAAATACAGAAAACCTAGAATCTCATGTAAACTGAATAACATTAAAGTGAATCACCACTGGGTCAAGGAAGAAACAAGGAAATAAATTAAAGACTTCTGAGAATTCAATGAAAATGAATGTACAACATGCCCAAACACATGGAGCACTGTGAAAGCAGTACTAAGAGGAAAATTCATAGCTCTAAATGCCTACATAAAAAAGTTGGAGAAATCTCATACTAGCAATTTAACAGCATACCAGAAAGCTCTAGAACAAAAAGAAGCAAACTCACCCAGGAAGAGTAGACACCAGGAAATAATCAAACTGAGGGCTGAAATCAATACAATAGAAACAAAGAGAACAATACAAAGAATCAATGAAAAGAATTGGTTATTTGAGAAAATCAACAAGATAGACAAGCCCTTATCCAAATTAACCAAAAGCCAGAGAGAGAATATCTAAATTAACAAAATCAGAAATGAAAAGGAAGACATAACAACAGACAATGAGGAAATCCAGAAAATCAACAGGCTGTCCTTCAAAAACCAGTACTACACAAAACTGGGAAAATCTAAAATAAATGAACATTTTTCTGTATAATTACCACATACTAAAATTAAATCAAGACCAGATAAACAATTTAAATAGACCTATAACCTTAAGGAAATAGAGGCAGTCATTAAAAGTCTCCCTCCTCCAACCCCTAAAAATCCTAGGTTCCGATAATTTCTTTTCTTTTTTTTTTAGTTGAATTTTTTTTTAATAATGCTGCTAACTTGAATTTTTTTTTACCATTTTTCTTATCAAGAGATTTTTCCATTAATTTAACATATCAAGCACAGATTCCCTTGTGCTCCCTCCTCCCACTCACAGCCCTCCCTCCAACCTACTCCCCATTTCCACCTCCTCCAAGGAAAGGTCTCCCATGGGAAGTCAGCAGAGCCTGGTACATTCCATTGTGGTAGGTCCAAGCCCCACCTCCCTGCACCAAGGCTGTGCAAAATGTCTCACCATAGGCACTAGGCTCCAAAAAGCCAGTTCAGATAATTTCAGTATAGAATTCTACCAGAATTTCAAAGAACAGCTAATACCAATGTTCCTCAAATAGTTTCACACAATAGAAACATAAAGAACATTGCCAAACCCTTTCTATGAGGCTATAGTTATCCCAATACTAAAACCACACAAAGACACAAAAAAGAAAATTACTGACCAAACTCTCTCATGAAGATTGATACAAAAACATTCAATAAAATACTGACAAACAGAATCCAAGAGCACACCAAAAAAGTCATCCACGATGATCAAGTAGGCTTCATCCAAGAGATGAAAGGATGGTTCAATATATGAAAATCTGCCAATTAAATCCATCATATAAACAAATTGGAAAAATACATGATCATATCACTAGATAACTTAAAATCCTTTGACAAAATCCAAAACCATTTCATGATAAAGGTCTGGGAGACATCAGGAATATGAGTAACAAACCCAAACGTGATAAAGGCAATTTAGCGCAAGTTGACAGCTAACATCAAATTAAATGGATAGAAACTCAAAGCAATTCTACAAAAATAACTAAAAAGACAAAGCTGCCCATTATCTTCATATCTATTCAATACAGTACTCAAAGTTCTAGTTAGAGCAATAAGGCAACAAAGGGAGACTAAGGGGATACAAATGAGAAAGGAAGAAGTCAAGCTTTTGCTACATGGAGATAATACAATAAATGAACCCAAAAACTCTACCAGGGAATTGCTATAGTTGATAAAAACTTTCAATAATATGGTGATATACAAAATTAGCTTAAAAAATCAGAAGCCCTATTTTACATAAATGATAAATATGACAAGAAATAAATCAAAGAAACATCATTCTTCACAATAGCCATAAATAATATAAAATACCTTTGGGTAACTTCTAACCAAACAAGTGAAAAACCTGTAGATCAAGAACTTTAAGTCCTGAAAAAATAAATTGAAGAAGATATCACAAAATGGAAAGATCTCCATGGTTATGGATAGGTTGAACCAACATAACAAAAATTACAGTCTTACCAAAAGCAATCTACAGATTCAATGTAATCCCCACCAAACTCCAAACACAATTCTTCACCTGGAAAGAACAATACTCAACTTCATATGGAAAAAATAACTAGGATAGCTAAAACAATTCTTTACAATAAAGCAACTTCTGTAGGCATTACCGTCCTGACCTCAAGCTCTGCTATAGAGCTCTACTATTAATAATAGCTGGGTATTGACATAAAAATGACAGAACCAAAGGAATGAAATTGAAGACCCTGACATTAATACACACACCTATGAACACTTGATTTTTGACAAAGAAGCCAAAACTGTACAATGGAAAAATACAGCCTCTTCAACAAATGGTGCTGGCATAACTGGAAGTAAACACATAGAAGACTGCAAATAGATCCATATCTATTTCCATCCACAAAACTCAAGTTCAAGCGGATCAAAGACCTCAAGATAAATCCAGCTACACTGAATCTGATAAAGAGAAAGTAGGAAGCAGCCTAGAATACATTGGTAATGAGACTGCTTCCTAAATATAGCACCAGTAGCAGACACTGAGAGAAACAATTAATATTGGGAATTCCTGAAACTGAGAAGCTTCTATAAGGCAAAGAACATGGTAAATAAGACAAAATGACAGCCTACAGAATCGAGAAAGATCTTTACCAACCCCACATTTGACAGAGGGCTTATCTCCCAAAATATATAAAGATCTCAAGAAACTAGACATCAAAGTACCAAACAATCCATTTAAAAATAGCTACAGCTCTAAACAGAATTCTAAACAGAAGGATCTCAAATGAGCAAATAACTTTTGAGGAATTGCTCAACATCCTTAGTCATCAGGGAAATGCAAATCAAAACAATTCTGAGATACCATCTTACACCTGTCAGAATGGTTAAGACCAGAAATACTAATGACAGTTTATGTTGGATAGGACATGGTACAAAGGGAACACTCTTCCACTATTGGTGGGAGTGCAAACTACTACAGCCACTTTGGAAATTAGTATGGCGACTTCTCAGTAAACTGAATGAATCTACCTCAAGACCAACTTATACTACACTTGGGCACATACCCAAGGAATGATCAATCATACCACAAAGGCATTTGCTCACCTATCTTTATAGCAGCATTTTTTGTAATAGTTAGAACCTGGAAACAGCCTAGATGCCCCTCAACAAAAGAATGGATAAAGTGTGGTACATATGCACAATGGAGTATTACTTAGCTGTTAAAAAAAAAAAGACATCACAAAATTCATGGGCAAATGGATGGAACTAGAAAATATCATCCTGAATGTGATAACCCAGACTCAGACATACAAGGTATGTACCCACTCGTAAGTGGATACTAGATGTAAAGCAGTGGATAATTAGACTACAACCCATAGGTCCAGAGAACCTAGGAAAGAAGAAGGACCCTAAGAGGGATACATAGATCACCTTGGTAAGGGGAAGCAGAGATTTCCATGAGTAAACTGGGGATAAGTGGGATTAATAGAGGGATGGGTATGGGAGTTGAAAACATTAAGGAACAGGGTGGTTGAGCTGGGGGAGGAACATAGTGGAAGAGCAATGAAAGAGATGTCTTAAGAGAGGGAGATATTATGGGATAAGGAATAAACCTGGTGCTAGGGATATTCCCTGGAATCCACAAGGATGACCACAAATTAAACTACTAGCAATAGTAAAGATGATACCTGAACTTGCCTACCCCTGTAATCAGATATGTGAATACCCTAACTGCCATCATAGAGCCTTCATCCAGTAACTGATGGATGCAGATGCTGAGACTATAGACAAGAACCAGGTCAAGTGCCTCCGAGAGTCAAGGAGAAGAGAGGGAAGATGAATTATATGATCAAGTAGGGGTCAACATCATCATAGGGAAATCTATAGAGACAACTGAACCAAGCTCCTAGGAACTTAAGAACTTCTGACCAACAGCTGTGCAACCTACATGGGACTGGACTAGGCCCTCTGCAAGTGGGAAACAATTGTTTAGCTTTTCTGTTTGAGAGTCCCCTGGTGGTGGGATCAGGATATATCCCTGGTACATGAGCTGGTTTTCTGGATCCCCATTACCTATGGTGTAATACCTTGCTCACCCTTGATGCACAGGGAAAGGGCTTGGTCCTTCCTCAACTGAATGTACCAGACTCTGCTGACAGCCCAAGGGAGGCCTTACCCTTTTGGAGGAAGGGATGGGTGGTGGTGGGGGGAGGTTGGGAGGGTGAGAGGGAGATCTTTAGTTGGTATGCAAAATGAATAAAATAAAATTTAAATAAAAATTAACCAAAATATAATTCTTTTAAAACACATATTGTTTATTTTATGTAAGGCTAGAAGAGCATAAGCAGGTCATGACACACCTATAGATGTCAAAAGAAACCTTCAGGGAGGCAGTTCCCTTTCCTTCTACTATGTGGGACACAAGGATTTAACTCAGGTCACCAGACCTTGTTATAAGCAATTGTTCTAGCTGAGTTGTCTTGCTAGCCCATATTTGAATAAATCTTTCACGTGAAGAAACTGATATACAGAGATATTTAAGGACTGGACTTTGGTGTTGCAATGTGTGTGGTGATAGATAACTTTTACATCAGGTACAATCTACAATGTGTAGTACAAAAGAGCATTGATGATATAAAATTATCGCTTCTCAAGTACATGGCTTAATTCTTCAGGATATTTACATATATTTATCTTCCTTCTATTTCAGTGTAAACTCAAGAAATAAGGCTACAAGAGCCTGTGTTCCCATTCCATTCCACTTTCATCATCATTACATTTTATATTTTTAGAAAATTATAGACTCATATGCATTTGACACAAAACACACAAAGATATCACACTTCATACATTTTCCAAATCATTCCATATTATAGGCAAAATATGGATTTTAATACAATCACATTATAATGCTGATAAGCAGGGATGGCAGGCAGAGAGAATAAATAGAAGAAATATGGGAGAAGAAAGAAGGAGCAAGAAAATAAGGAGAGGAGGATGCCAGGGCCAGTCACACAGCCAGCCATGGAGTATTAGTGAAAGTAAGATACAGAAATAATAAAAAGACAAAGCCAAGGGGCAAAAGGGAGATGAGCTCATTTAAGTTAAGAAAAGCTGGCAGGAAACAAGCTAAGTTAAGGTTAGGCATTTATAATTAATAATAAGCCTCCATGTGTAATTATTTGGGAGCTAGGTAGCAGATCTCTAAAAGGGCAAAGAGCCAGAAGAGTAACACAACCCACACTATTTTGGTGTACCAATGCGGGACTCAAATATCACTAGGGTCTGAGAAAAGCAGAAAAAAAGAAAGAAAAGAAAAGAAAAGAAAAGAGGACATGGCTCATTTAAGAAACTATGCTGTACAGCAGAACACTTAAAAAGCTTTTTTAAGCAAAATAGAAACAACAACAACAACAACAAAAAAATCTAAGTAAAAAATATCTACTGCAGTTCAGGGCACTGGCATTCCATAGCTGGGGTGCTGAAAGTGGTTCCAGACCAAACAAATCTCCAACCAGAATGCAAGCTTTAGGACTGACTCTCATGAATCTAGAAGTAGGTAGATCCAGACAAGAAAGGTGCTTAGAGGATTCAGGTGTGGATTAGCAGTTTAAAGGTTTTCTCACATGATCAAAACAGACTAGTGATACACAGTAAAAGAGGTTTAGATGGAAAAACCTCTAAACATATTCCAGTGTATTTTACAATGTACATAGGAGAAAAAAAGAAAGAAAGAAAGAAAGAAAGAAAGAAAGAAAGAAAGAAAGAAAGAAATGTATCGACAGTCGTAGAAAGAAATCAATGTCTTAAAAATAATAGTCTCTGAAAAGAGAAGTAAAACAACAACAACAAAAATATAAGCCATGTAAATACAGGACACACACAAGAACCCTGGATCCTATATAGTATTCTGTTGAATTTGAATTTTTTGAATGCTGTGAAACAAATAATGAGTGTTGAGAGACATGGGATTATGAACTGGACTGCTAAACTGAACCAATCTAGATACTTCAGGAATGTCTTAACTTTAAAAAAAAAGAAGTCAAAAAATATATTTTTTAAATGGAAATTAAAAATATTTTTGAGTTTTCTTTTCACAAGAGACAAGAGTTTATGGATTCCCTTAGGAATCATATGGATCAGGTTTCACAAGGAGAGACCTGTTGAATTTTGACAGGTGAAATGCATCAAAAAAGACTATAGCTGATCTGCCCATTGGACATTATCTTAAATTTTGTCTCTTGTATCCTAAAGATGCTTCACTCAGAGACAGCAGGAAGCTATATGGAGACAACTATGCCCACATTCCCAAGAGGGTATGGGAGGCTTTTGGTTATTTGGTGGGTTATGGATGCTTTTTATAATTTAGGGGAATATAGGAACATAGGATAAAAAGACAACTATTAACCTCAGATATTTTACATTGGCATGGATTTTGGTATATTGATACAAATTTAAAGTCAATATTGTTACACTGTATATATGTTTCTACTCTTGTTTTGGATATTGTACTTATATAGTTCATTTAAAAATGCAATGTATGAATAAGAAATGAGGTTCGTAGAAAATCTATAATAATTAAAATTTAGTCACATTAGAAATATTTTCTAGGTTAAATAGGTGTATTTTAAATAGATAAATGGTCTTTAATCACTTCAAAGCCCTATAGGATTTGACATTTAATTGTCTTTGTTAAACTGAGGGTTTTGGTTTCTTTTTTCATGACAATGAGACACATCTTCTCCTGGCAGCACCAGTTTACTTCAGAGACAACAGCCATTGAAGAAACTCCTTATGGAGTTTTGTTTCATTGTGGCAAGATTTGCCACTGGACAAAGAAAGTTTTCTTGCCTTTGACTGCTGACAGTGTGCTGTGATGGGTAACATTGCTCTATATGCTGTGAATCTGTTGCTCTAATGGAATGATAACTAAAATGCTGATTGGCCAGTAGTCAGGCAGGAAATATAGGTGGGATAAGCAGACAAGGAGAATTCTGAGAAAAGGAAGGCTGAGTCAGGAGTCGCCAGCCAGACACAGAGAAAACAAGATGTGAAGGCAGAACTGAGAAAAGGTACCACACCACGTGGCTAAACATAAATAAGAACTATGGGTTAATTTAAATATAAGAGCTACTTAGTAATAAGCTTGAGCTAATGGCCATACAGTTTGTAAATAATATAAGCCTCTATGTGTTTACTTGTGTCCAATTGGCTGTAGGACTGACAGGTAAGAGAGATTTGTCCTGGTGCTGGGCCAGGCAGAACACAGGAAAACTTTCAGCTACAAATAGTGCCAAAACGTGGGGCAAGAGTTTCCACCTAAAATCTGAGAAAGCCTTAAAAAAAAAAAAAAAAAAAAAAAAAAAAAAAAGATTGTAAAACAGAGCTAAAAACTGCTTCCTAGCAGTCTTTCTCAGGCCAGCCTTAGCCTGTAGGCTTGAGCTACTCTATGGCAGGTTCATGGAATGCTGCCCCAGCTTGACCTGCAGCATGATGGATTCCTGCCACAGTACACAGAGGCATCCCCAAGGCACACATTATGCTATGTAGTTGATTTAACATTTGTATAGAAAAACAAAACAAAACAAACAAACAAACAAAAAACAGGTTTCTGGGCTGCATGCTGCTTTGATAAAAGCATAGACACACTGCCTCCCAGAGTCAGCAGACAGCATGGCTCCCAGAGCTCATGGTCAATTATCTCCACCATGTTGGAAAGGTTAGATGGGTGGAGTCAAGAGTCAAGGCTGCTGCTTCAGTACTAACCACTGCAATTTAAAGCATGTGATTCACACATTAAGTCAGAATCAGATTAAATAAAACTCTAAATTTTTTTATTTAAAAAATAAAGTCTTTAAAGAGACAGTAAAGGTAATATAAAAAAAATAAGTCATGTAAAGATGGATATTACACAGAGAGTCTGGAGTATATTGTCTTTGGGATTTTTAACTGCAGAGAGACATTTGATTGTAAAAGCTGTTGAGTTAAATCAATATGTATATTTTAAAGATATCTTGATTTTAAAATTTATGTCTAAGGATATGTTGCTTTGGAAAAGAGGTTCTGTTTGTTTTTTCTACAGAAGGTGAGAACCTGTGAATCACTTCCAGGCTGACATGGTTTGATCAAGGAAGACTCCCTGAGACACCCAGATGATCCAATATCCAAAAACAGATTCAAGGAAACTGGTTCAGAAAATACAGCACTACTGCAGTCAGGACTTGACCATAATTCTTAATTTTCTCATTATCCCCATAAGAACACAAGTGCCCTCTATCAGTAGGAAGTAGCCTAGAAAACTATACCCACATTCCAAAAACTGGATTATGGATGTTTGTCTTTGTTTAGGTTGTTGGTTACAAATTGTTATTGATTATAGTTAATATCTTTCTAAATAAGAAAAAGGGATAGTATAGATATGATAGGATAAAAGGAGAGATTAATAAACCTACTTTTAAAGACCAACAACTTGTTTAAAATATTTTATACTACTATAGATTTTAGGTTATTACAAATTTAATTAAAGTTAATTTTGTTAAACTGTATATATATTTACTCTCATTTAAGGTATTATGTTTATATAACTCATTTAAATTGTAATATATAATTAAGAAATACAAATTAATAATTAGTGTTCTATGATAGTCAAACATTGTAATGCTAGTTAAGATTTCTAGGTATACATAGATATAATTCCTTTAGGTAGATAGTCTTCAAACACTTCAAAGACCTACAGAATATGACATTTAAAATGTTTTAAAAACTTAGACATTTCTGGACAATGAGACATGTCTGTTCCTGGTAGCAGTGACTTACTTCAAAAAGAAAGATGGGCATTAAAGACACTCCATATGGAATTTTATCTTCTTCCTGACAAAAATAGCCATTTGGGCAAGAAACTGTTCTTGCCTGGATTGCTTGACAAAATGTTGTATCAACTGGACATCCAGGACACATAGGAAGGTGACCACTGAACCTTGCAAGGCAAAATGGTCCTTTAGGTTCCTGCTTCACAGAAGAAACTGCCAAACATTCTGTAGGACACAGAGAGAAATGTGTGAGAGACTCTAGCCCTTTGGGTTGAAGATGGATGCCCCAATGTTTCAGACGAATTTTGGATGACTGTTCAGGAAGATAGCTGTCTCTGTCATTCTAGATTTTTGGAAGTTACTTACAATGCTTTTCCTATTTACTTAGATAATATTGTATTCTACTGAGGTCTTTGATGTAGTTGAACATTAGATAGTTATAATTTTCTTTGGTCATAATAAAAGATAAATTAGATATAAAACTTTGGACTCACAAATACGGGATAAATAGAATATTTTCTTTAATTTGCCAAAATACAAATAGACTATTTAATGTAACTGTAATTCTTGCTTGATAACTGTTTTGTTATATGTAATTTTACATGTTGAAGTTAAAAACTTCCTTTTAAATAGAAAGAAAAGGGGAAAGGATGGGTGATATCTCTCTATATGATGTGAATGTATTGCTCTGATTGGTTGATAAATAAAACACTGATTGGCCAGGCATCAGGCAGGAAGTATAAGCAGGATAAGCAAACAAGGGAAATTCTGAAAAGAGGAAGGCTGAGTCAGGAGTCGCCAGCCAGGTACACGGGAAGCAAGATGTGAAGGCAGAACTGAAAAAAGGTACCAAGCCATGTGGCTAAACATAAATAAGAATTATGGGTTAATTTAAGTATAAGAGCTAGTTAGCAATAAGTTTGAGCTAATGGTCATACAGTTTGTAAATAATATAAGCCTCCATGTGTTTACTTGGATCTGAGTGGCTGTGGGACTGGCGGGTGAGAGAGATTTGTCCTGATGCTGGGCCAGGTGGAACATAGGAAATTTTTCAGCTATAGTGCTCTGCAGACTGGACATGTGGGACACACAGGAGAAAGACTGTTGATCTTGCCAAAACAAGGTAGCAAGATCCTTCAAACTTCCTGCTTCACAGAAGAGTCTCCCAGATATTCTGCAGGACACAAAGTAGAGCTAATGACAAACTTTGCAATACAAAGCAGGACATTCCTTCACATTTTCTGCTTCACTGAAAATTTTGCCAGATATTCTAGGCCTGTTGGCTGCAGATGGCCCCAACATTGCAGAGGAACTCTAGGTGAGTGAACAGACAGTCAAATATCTTTGTTTTTAGATACTATTACATCTTCTGGTTCTTTGATATAGTTGAAGACTAGGTAGTTATAGTTTCAGTTTTCCTTAGTTATGATAAAAAGTAAATTAGGTGTAAAACTTTGGATTCACTAAGATAAGATAGATAATTTATTGTTTTCTCTTAATATGCTAACTTCAAATGGGCATAAAGGAGGAAATGTTGTAGTATATTACTTTAAGTTGTGTTACTTTTATGTTGCATTTGTTTAACTCTGTGAAACTGTGTTACTGCGCTTGTCTAGAACACCTGACAGTCTAATAAAGAGCTGCACATCCAATAGTAAGGCAGGGAAAAAGATAGGCAGGGCTGGTAGGAATAGGGAATAAATAGGAGAAATCTGGGAGGAGAAAGAAGAAAGAGCAAGACAACAAGGAAAGGAGAATGCCAGGGGCCTGCCACCTAGCCAGCCACAGAGTGAGTGTGAAAGTAAGATTATATAAGTAAGAGGCTTATACAGAGGTGAAATGACCTTTCACTATATAGGTGAAGAAATATTGTAGAGTGAGAATGTGTCCATATTGTGTTACTAAGACCTTGGTTTTGACATCCAGACATGTAAAAATAAATAGAATGATAGATAAACAAATAGATAAGAAAGATGTATATAATAGGTAAATAAATAGATGATAGGTAGATAGACAGGCAGATATATAGATTGGTTTTGTATAGGTAATAAAATTATGATATCAAATTATTCATGCAGATAAGTAGACAAATGATGTATAAACATACACAGAAATATAGATAGATACATAGACATGTAGAAGACAGACAGACAGATAGATGAGAAGTTGGACAGATGGCAGATGATTAATAGATAAAGGGTAGTGGACAGACAATGAATGGCTAATTATATGAACAGATGATTGGTAGATGATAGTTAATGGGCAGACAATGGATAATATATGATGGAAAAATTATTAATAGATGATGAATAATAGATGATGATTCTACATCCAGTGTTAATACTACTACAATTTTTTTGTTGTTGTTTTTAAGTTCTAATGTATTTTGCAACAAAGATTGTTAAAGATTTAACTCTTTGTCCCATCACAACTAATGTACCATTGGGTCAATTTATATAAACTGTATTTTCAAACTTAGGAATTGTGTTCCCCAAGAAAGATGAAAAATGAAGTAATCTAAGATTGGAAATGGAGTATTGCTGCAGTGACATCTGCTTTGGGTTCTTAGCCATCTCTCACTTTGATCTTTCTGCTCTGCCTTCTAGTGTCAGTCTCCTCATTATCTTTTGCTAGCTCATCTTCTCACTGGGAAGCACTGTCTTTGACAGATTGTTGCTCTACTGCTAACTCATTGCAGTAAAATGTCACTGTGTGTCATGTGCTTAGGGGTTAACTAAGAGTGTGTTAGATGGTATTTGCAAGAATTCTAAAAATTGTCTGAGGCCAAGGCTGACGTCTTTGTTCATCATAAGCTTAACTGAAACTCCTCTCCTGTTTGCTCAGAACTCAATTATTTTTTTTTTATTTCAGTCTTCCAAGACATGTATTTAAAAATCAGTGTTCCTCAACTTGCTTGAAGAAGATGACAACAAACTGCATGAGTTGCAGAGATAAAAATCACATGCATATGCAGCTGGGAAATATGAAATTGTCTACAACCTTGAATTTTAGTAAATTTAGTAGCTGCTTTCTAATTTCATTCTCTTAATTTATTCAATATAAAAGCACTTCCTCACATTGCCTATTGCCAGTGTGAATGGATTGTTGGCTTCTCCAGAAATTGTGATATGATTTGGATCTTCTGATTCATCCTTTGTGATAGATCTGTTCCAGGAGACATGTTTTGTTACTTGAACCTGACAGTCTTGTGAGTGTTCATGTCATATTACACTTAAGCTACCTAGTCTGCCTACCTGATAACTTCCTCACTAGTATCAGAAGCCTGGGAGCACAGCCTCTTCTGCTTTGTCAGTCAAGGACTATTTGAAATGCTCTCCTAAGAGGTGTTGAAGATATTCAAGTCACTTCTGCTCTTTCTGGTCCCAATTGCATGTTTAAACTTTATTACACAAACTGGTTTCATGTATTAATCATTTTTTCGTGTGTGATAATAAGATACACATACGGCTGCATGGTGGTGGCACATGACTGTAATCCCAGCACTCAGGAAGCAGAGGCAGGTGGATCTCTGTGAGTTCAAAGCCAGCCTGGTCTACAGATCTAGCCCAGGACAGGCTCCAAAGGCTACAGAGAAACCCTGTCTCAAAAAACAAATAAACAAACAAAAAGATACACATACACTTCTCCTAAGGAAGTCCTTTACAACGTCTGTGAGGCTCTTTTTGGTAGATGATATGATATTTTTGTCAAATGCAATGACAATGTCAGATGACATTGCTGCTGTGATGACACCAATTATGAATTTAAGTAACAATTTTCTAATCATACCTGATGAAGGCTTAGAAACATAACAGAGATTTCTTCCCTATCACATGAGTGCTAACAAACTGACTAAACAATATAGAAGTTATCTCAAACATCACTTAATTTATTGTTTATTCAGTTTATTATCCTGATTTCAATTGAATAATGAGCTTCTTTAAATGAGTGTTTTAAAGATTTCACAAGAAACTTATACCAGCATTGATGAACTCTAATTATCCAGATTACCTACAGTAAGTTACTTTTATACTGTGTGCTTTTAAAGTCAGAGTTTGAGACACAGATATGCATGTATGCATGCGTGCGTGCATGTGTGTGTACATTTGTTTGAGGGAGACTGAGTAATAAAACATGCACACATGTTTGTGTTAGTAAACAGATTGAAACACAAGACCCATACTTATGTCTCAATTGCAAAGGATGTGGGGTGGATTCTAAAGACCTATGCCACACAATTCACGATATTTTCACTCCAGTTCCAGATTATCTAACATTTTTTTCAGTCCTCTGTGGGTAACTAAAATGAAATGGTACATGTAAACTCACAAAAACGCACATAAAGAAGGAAAGAATAGGAGGAGAGGATGGGAGAAAATGAAAGAAAAGTAGAAGTCTTTCATGATTTGTCTCATAGATACAGTATTAAAAAAAAATAACATTAAGGGAACATTCGAATATGTGTTTCAAATCTTCTCTGTTACAAACAAGAAAGTTGAAAACAAAATTGAATAACTTTACTAGACATATGATTTATCACAATGTGTATTGTGTGAAACACTCATTTTGGTTAGTGACTACCCTGTTGGAAATTTGATCTTTTGCTTTCAAAGCTCAGACAGGTATAAAAGTGTGAGTACTGTTTCCTGTTTATATCTGTGAATCATATAAATCTATGACCAAAGGCCAACCTTAGAATTGAATCTTAAGCTTAAGCAATCACTTCCATTCCATCTCTTATTTACACCATCTCCTTGTATATACCTTTCACATTTAAAAATATAGTCCTGAGATTTGGACATAGTTGACAATTTTATTGCCACATGCATAGCTTATCAACACATTCACACACAATTTTAATAATTATTTAAAATAATAAATTTAATAAATTTATTTTCTGGAGAATGTGAAGGGAGCTTCTCCCTTTATGCAGGGTGCTAGCAGAATCCTTGAGCTCTTGTGGTGGTTTGAAAATGGCCCCCAAAGTGCATGGCACTTTTAAGAAGTGTGTCTTCATCGTAGTAGGTATGTCCTTCTTGTAGGAAATATGTTATTGTGGAGGTGGGCTTTGATGTTTCCTGTGCTCAAACAATATCTAGTGTCACATTTCAATTTCTGTTGTCTGTGGATCAAGATGTAGAACTCTCAGCTCCTTCTCCAACAACATATATAACTGCATATTGCCATGTCTCTCCATGTCAATAGTATACTAAACCTCTGAAACTCTAAGTCACCCAAATGAAATATTTTCCCTTTTTAAGAGTTGCCATAGTTGTGGAATCTCTTCATAGCAATAGAAGCCCTAACTAAGATACCTCAATGCATAGTATACTTGTAGCAGACTTACACCTAACCCCAGATTCATAAAAACAAAAAGTCTCTAGAAGTTGTCAACTACCTTGAAAGCCTAGTAAGTGACTTTTCATATTTTAGATAAAGAACTGTGCAATGCCATTATGTAAACTTTCAGAATCCCCCAAATTTGTTTTCAGTAAAACCATATTCTGTTTCTGTAGAGAACATTTTGAACTATCTTGGTCAACTATAAAGCAGCTCATGGCATACAAGTCACATGAGTACTAATCATCACCCTTGTGAATTCTTTTTTCATATTCTTTGTTTTATAAGATACCTCATTTCTTAAGAATTACACCATCCCTCCTAGAGGAAGAAGGGAGGTCATAGAATTCAAGAAGCTAAGGACTTTTACAGGGCTCAACAAGTTCACTAACACCAGGAAAGAGTAAGTGACAAGATTCACAAGGTCCTGCACAAGTTGCTTCTCATTGTTAGGACAAGGCAGTTAGTTTACAATGACACTGGAGTGCATTGTGTGAAATGAGAAGTTTTTCGTTGTTTGTTTTTGGGGGATTTTCATTTGGTTTTGTTTTATGAGACTTAATGGCATCATGGACAAGAATATAAAATAGCAACATCCTTGAGGAAGATCTCAGAAGAGTTCAGGTTCCAGGATCAGAGACAGACAACACTGTAGAGTCATCAAAGAGAATCAGAATCTATGTAACAGAGAAAGGAGCCTCTTCTTGTACCTTTTGCATATGAGGGCAGGTTAATAGCAAGGACTTGCAGCCAGGTTTTGTGATTCTAGGCTGGAGGCAGGAGAGGGGCTAGGGAACATGATGTGGAACCCCTTTGCCATAGGTTCACTTCACAGGTGAAATGGCAGGACACAGGGTGGCCTGTCAGTTCATGACATTGTCCCAGTAGGGCTGCCTGTCAGTTTCTGCAAAGCAGCTGCTGATTCTAACATTACATTCTTACACTCACAAAATCAGTACAATTTCGTGTGGCAGGGCGAACTTACTGCAGTTACCTACAAGTAGATCAGGGAGTGTGGAGGACGAGTGTTCATAAAACATCATCCTGGCTTAAAAAAAATCATCCATGTTATGCGGCATTTCAATCTGTGATGTAGTTACTGTGGAGTCACACATGCTCTCATAAGAAACTCTTTCTGTCTATTCCCCTATATGCAATCCCAATGAACTCATTGGTTCACTCAAGTGCACTGGAGTAGAATTGTTTAATTGGTATGTCTTCCGTGCCCTATCTTGGGTAAATACATGTATGTATACATGTCTTCAGAAAACATCACATAATATATAACTTCTAAGGCATTAATTAACTTCCAGTGAACTTTATGAGTTGAAATCTTGACATGCAGTAGTAAATGTAGGTACCTGTTAAATGGTAATTTCCTTTGAATTGAAACATTACACGAGGACAAGGCTCTTTAAAGTTCTAGACTTAGCAATACAGAAATCTCAGGAAGCCCCTGAAGCCTAGCAGATTCATAAAAATTCACCTTCTCCTAAGTTGAGTTGTAAGTGTAGTATGATCTGTGGAGCTTCTGAAAACTTGAGGATTGCAGCTTTTGTGAATTGTAATCAGGCTGGAGTGAGCTTTTCAGTGATGCAGTTGATTTGAGTCATCCATGTTACTGAAACCCATCCCTCATCCAAACTCCTGTGAATAACACTAATGAACTCTTTGGAATACTCAGTTGAACTTTGGTGGCCTCATTCTTTGATCTGCAATCAATGTCATGTCTATAATGGATAGACATTTGATCAGCTCTCCCCAGGAAAAGTCTCAAATATTGGTACTTCACAGTTGACTGTTAATCAATTGAGAGTAGGAAACATTAGAATGTAATGTTTGCTGGAATGTTCCAAACATTGTCATGGTTAAGCTCAGATTTCAAAGTATTTCTCAGGGTGCATGTGTACAGTAAGTTAATAGAGTAATAGGATGAAGAACTGAGTGGACAGTTGTTCTGTAAGATGTGTGTGCAATGTGTATATTTTGTTATTCAAAAACATTTTTGTTAATCAAAGTTTTTGTTAACCCTAGAATTCAGAACATAATAAGTCATACAAAACTCAACCACAGCAGAAACATACAAATCTCACTAAAATAAATAAACATGACTGTAATATTAAGGCAAGGTCACACTCTGCTTTTTTCCAGTTTAATCAGCTGTGCCTCTTATTTGCTCAATTAACTATTTAAAAAAAGTGTGAACAACACACAATCCAAATATGGCAAGCAATGTTTTATTCAAGACCATCTAGCATGGCCCACTTGTCAAATGCCAGGCCCATTAAGCAACTTGCCTATCTCATATTAAAAAAAAAAAATGGAGTATGCTGGAGAAAAACACCTTTGCACTCTGGCCTAAATATGCATATAAATCCACACATACATGAACACCCCCTACATACATACAAGCAAAGGAGGTACTCTAAACCCTACATAACCAACAATATTAATAAAATAATGGAAAATATTTTAACATTCTACAAAGCAGAACACAATTGTCTTTTTTTTCTAAAGCAAACAAACAAATCAAAAGATTACAGTCCTTGTGGGCTCTAGAATGCTAGAAACAAGTCAAGTTTGAAAGTTTCAGAGTGCTTCAGAGGTAGTTATTGAAATTTCCCCAGAATTGAAACATTCCTTCTAGGCTGGAAGAGGAGACTAATCAGGCTCATGAGGTAAATGATAGGTCACAGGTCTAGAAGCAGAATTGAAAGATTCTGGAAGCCTCTCCCCAGGAGTATAAAAAGGAGCAAGCAAGAATGGAATGTACTACTATTTTCCTGCCTTGTGTTCCAAATAAGGCAATAAATAACTACATGGGGTAAACAGCTGCTGGAATGGGGGTGGGCATTGGCCAGTGGAGTTGTGGAGAGTCAGCTGTGTAAAGAGGTTTCCAGTGAGGCATTTAACATACTACCTGGAACAGAGAAGGAGGATAATTCTCTTGCTTGTGATGCAGAGAGAGAGAGAGAGAGAGAGAGAGAGAGAGAGAGAGAGAGAGAGAAAGAAAGAAAGAAAGAAAGAAAGAAAGAAAGAAAGAAAGAAAGAAAGAAAGAAATGAAAGGAGGGAGGGAGGGAGGGGGAAAGAAAAGGAAAGAAAAGAAAGTTACACTTCCCAGAGCTGGTAGGAGCATAGAAACAATCAGACCTACTTTTGTGACTTATGAAGAAACTGCTAAGGATATAGCAATGGACTTACTAAAGGGTCATACCCAGGCAGTGACCATTCCAGACTCATGGTCAGTGTCACTAGAGCTCCCTCTTGTTAGATCACAGAGCCTCTAGCTACTCTAGCTACATGTGTTTCTAGAAAGAACTGATAACCTCTACAGTGAGAAATTAGGCCTCTCTGTGCCTCTTCTCATCTATTAAAATCACATGGTGCCAGGCAGCGGTGGCACACGCCTTTAATGCCAGCCCTTGGGAGGCAGAGGCAGGTGGATCTCTGTGAGTTTGAGGCCAGCCTGGGCTACCAAGTAAGTTCCAGGAAAGGCGCAAAGCTACAGAGAGAAACCATGTCTGGAAAGACTAAATAAATACATAAACAAACAAACAAACAAACAAACAAACAAATAAATAAATAAATGATTACATGGTGTGAAACTCCCCACTGTGCCCCACTGTCTGGAAATGTATAAACATCATAAATTTCCTTTGTTCAGGTGATCCCAAAGCTTTTTTTTTTCTTCAGGTTCATTTCATGTCATGCATGGTGACTATCTTACCTGACCCAAAGGCTTGCTCTCCTAGACCAGGTTTTGAAAGGATTCTCTTCAGGGTTTCATTGTTTTATCTATGATATGATATTTTGTGGTGGTATTATGTTCCCCGAAATATTATGCACTTTAATAAATATATCTGAGGTCAGAGACAGAACAGCCACAATATTAAACACAGAGGTCAGGCAGTGGTAGCACAAACCTTTAATCTTAGCATTCCAGAGGCAGAAATCCCTCTGGATCTCTGTGAGTTCAAGGCCATATTGGAAACAGCCAGGCTTGGTGACATAGGCTTTTAATCCTAAGAAGTGAGCTTTTAATCTCAGGGAGTGGTGGTAGAAGGCAGAAAGAAAGATATACAAGGTGTGAAGATGAGAAACTAGAATAATTTGGCTAGTTAAGCTGCTAGGCTTCTAGCAGCTGTTCAGCTGAGACTCATTCTTCATGAGGACTCAGAGGCTTCCAGTCTGAGGAAACAGGATCAGCTGAGGAACTAGCAAGGTAAGGAAGCTGTGGCTTGTTCTGCTTCTCTGATCTTCCAGCTTTCACCCCAACAACTGGTCTCAGGTTTGATTTTATTAATAAGACTGTCTAAGATTTGTGCTACAATAGTTTATTAGTTGCTTTCTCACTTCAAGTCCTGACAATGTCCATCCACACTCTCTGACCATGGTCATGGGACACTATGTGTAAAGCTGACTTTGAAGGGGAAATTTGTTTCAGCTCTTTTCTTGAACCAATCACCCAACCTCTCTGTCTCTGTCTGTCTGTCTCTCCCTCTCTTTCTTATTATAACCCTGCTTAGCAGAAGGACGCTGCAAATTGTTGAGATGTGTAGTGGGAAAGTGATGTTTCAATATTTACTGTCTTTCTGTATGTTAGATAGTTAAGTAATATTACAAGGAATAGTATTCTACAGCATAATCCCATGTAAGAAGAGAAAGCATGTGAGTGAGAAAATCAGTGTGGAAAATCCCTAGAGGAAATAGAGAAAGATTGAGAAGTGAAAGAAAGAAAAGAAAGATAAAGAAGAGAGGTGGAGGAATACAGAAACATTGGTGGAGGCAGGTTTTAAGAGAAGCATGGTTATGATAGAAAGAGAATGGAGGCCATGTAGTCACTTGTATGACTCTCTTCATTGTTCAACCACATCTCACAATTATTATCTAATATACTGGAGTCATCATGTATTATATTCAATAGAGATTTCTATGAGTGGTCATTCCACAGTGTCCATAATAGAATGATTCCTGGAATCTCATGGCTACCTAAATCCACATATGCTCAAGTCTTTACTTTAAATGAACAGTATCTGCAAAAAACCTAGGTGTATGCTTTCCTACTACAGCTTATCTCTATCTGACTCATGGAACATAAAAATGGTAAAAGTTAGTAACCAGTTCTCATTCAGTATTGTTGCCTCCTTGGAAGCAGAGAACTGGTTCTCTGTCCTTTTTTTAGACATACATGCAGGAGTCAAACAAGAGAGATCACATGACAGAGATGAGATTTCTCCTCACCCTGTGGAAGCAGGCCACAAAGTTCTGTCATGGTAAAAACCTAAAAAAGCTTTACTAACACAGCAGGCAGACACTGCAGTCTCCACACCTGCCCCCACATCCATTTGCCCAAGACCCCAGCCACTTCCTGAGACTCAGAGACCAACTCCCAGCTCCTCAGAACTCCCATCTGGACCAGAGGTGAGTGCCTGGGGTTATAGCCAGAGATGCAACTGCCCCTGGGACCCACCACTGGACACAGGCCATCCCAGGAAGACCTGACCAACTTGGCCGCAGTTTCTGGCCAATTGGCAGGCCCTGCGGGAAGGCTCTCCTTTTCCAAGTCTGCAGGCAGACCCTGCAGTCTCCACACCCTATCCCCACACATATCTGCCAGAGATTCCAGCAATTTCCGGATAATCACAGACAAACCCCCAGCTTCCATCCTGCCCTGGAACTCTCATCTGGACCAGAGACCAGAGAGACTCCCATCTGGACAAGAGGAGCTCCCATCTGGACAAAATAAGGAGACCACAGGGACTTTCCGAGACTCAAAGTCCAGCCCCCTAGCTCCTATCCAGCCAGTACTCTCATTTGGCCCAGTGCTCCCATCTGGCCCAGAGCTTCCATCTGGACAAGAGAGAGGCCCCCTAAATCTGTCAGCTATCTCTGGACCAAGTACACTGATAAGATCAAGAATGAACCCAAGAGGAGATGGGCAGATGTCAAGGCAGAAGTACATACAACAAAATAAAGAGCAATACAGCATCACCAGAACCTAGCCCTTCTCCAACAGCTAGACCTGAACATCACGGAATGGAAGAAGAAGAAGAAAACAGCCTTGTAAGTAACATCATGAAGAGGCTAGAGCCTTATATAGAAGAATTCAAAAATAAAGTAGAGGAACAGACAAACAAAAAATGGGAAGAATGCTATAAAAAACAGGAGGAAGGGACAATTAAAGCAGAAGAAAACAACAAGTCCTTGAAAGAAAATCATGAAAAAGCAAGGGAGACAGTCCAAGACCTGAAGAGGGAAATAGAAAAAATGAAGAAGACATTAGCAGACAGAATGCTGGAAATAGAAAATCTGAGTAAACAAACAGGAACTTCAGAGGCAAGTATAACCAACAGAATTCAAAAGATAGAAGAGAGGATCTCTGGTGTTGAAGACACGGTAGAAGAAAGAGATTCATCAGTTGAAGAAAACACTAAAACCAACAATGTCATGACCAAAATGTCCAAGAAATTTGGGACACCATGAAAAGACCAAACCTATGAATAATAGCGATAGAGGAAGGAGAATACCAACTCAAAGGCACAGAAAATATATTTAACACGATCATAGAAGAAATCTTTCCTAACTTAAAGAAGGAAATGACAGTGAAGATACAAGAAGAGTGTAGAACACCAAACAGACTAGATCCCCCAAAAAAGTCCCATTGCCACATAATAATTAAACAACTAAACATACAGAATAAATAAAGAATATTAAGGGCAGCAAAGGAAAAATGCCAAGTGACTTATAAAGGCAACCCATCAGAATAACGCCCAATTTCTCAATGGAGACTTTGAAAGCCAGAAGGACCTAGACAGATATAATGCAGACAATAAGAGACCATGGACGCCAGCCTAGACTAATATACCCAGCAAAACTTTCAATCATCATAGATGGAGTGAACAAGACCTTCCAAGACAAAAACAGATTTAAACAATACTTATCTACAAACCCAGCCCTACAGAAAGCACTAGAAGGAAAATTCCAACCTAAGGAAGGCAGATACACCCATGAAAACACAGGCAATAGATAACACTACAGCAGTAAACACCAAAGAAGAGAAGTACACACACTACCACCAAAAATAAAAATAACAACAGGAATGAACAATCACTGGTCATTAATATCCCTTAATATCAATGGACTTAATTCACCTATAAAAAGACACAGACTAACAGAATGGATATGAAAACAGGACCCATCTTTCTGCTGCATACAAGAAACACAATTCAAATTCAAAGACATACACCTCCTAAGAATAAAAGGCTGGGAAAAGATTTTCCAATTAAATTGGTCTTAAGATGCAAGCTGGTGTAGCCATCCTAATATCCAGCAAAATAGACTTCAAACTAAAATCAACCAAAAGAGATGAGGAAGGACATTACATACTCATCACAGGAAAGATCTACCAAGATGAAGTCTCAGTTCTGAACATTTATGGCCCAAATACAAGGGCACACACATATGTAAAAGAAACATTACTAAAGCTCAAATCACATATAAAACCCCACACATTAATAGTGAGAGACTTCAACACCCCACTTTCACCTCTGGACAGATCAGCCAAATTGAAATTTAACAGAGACATAATAGAGTTAACTGATGTTATGGCTCAAATTGTCTTAATTGATATCTACAGAACATTCCACCCAAACAAAAAAGAATATACCTTAAATAAAGGCAATCTACAGCAATCCAATAGCCAACATCAAATTAAATGGAGAGAAGCTCAAAGCAATACCTCTAAAATCAGGAACAAGGCAAGGCTGTCCCCTCTCTCCATACTTATTCAAAATAGTAATTGAAGTTCTAGCCAGAGCTATAAGACAACAATAAAGAGATTAAGGGAATGCAAATTGGAAAGGAAGAAGTCAAGCTCTCCCTATTTGCAGATAATATGATAGTATACATGAGTGACCCGAAAAATTCAACCAAGGAACTGATACAGCTAATAAAAACCTTCAGCAACATAGCAGGATACAAGATCAACTCAAAAAAATCAGTAGCCCTCCTATATACAATACACAAACAGGTTGAGTAGGAAATCAGTGATACATCACCCTTTACAATAGCCACAAATGATATAAAATACCTTGGGGTTATGCTAACTAAGCATGTGAAGGACCTATATGACAAGAACTTTAAGTCCCTGAAAAAAAAAGAAATTGGAGAAGATGTCAGAAAATGGAAAGATCTCCCATGCTAATGGATAGGCAGGATTAACATAGTAAAAATGGCGATCTTACCAAAAGCAATCTACAGATTCAATGCAATCCCCATCAAATTACCAACACAATGCTTCCCAGATCTGGAAAGAATAATACTCAACTTCATATGGAAAAACAAAAACCCCAGGACAGCCAAAAGAATCCTGTACAATAAAACAACCTGTTGAGGCATCACAATCCACCACCTCAAGCTCTACTATAGAGCTACTGTAATAAAAACAGCTTGGTACTGGTATAAAAACCGACGTGTGGACCAATGGAATTAAATTGAAGACCCTGACATTAATCCGCACACCTATGAACATATAATTTTTGACAAAGAAGCCAAAAATGTACAATGGAAAAAAGAAAGCATCTTAAACAATGGTGCTGGCATAACTGGATGTCAACGTGAAGAAGTCTGCAAATAGATCCATACCTGTCACCGTGCACAAAACTTAAGTCCAAGTGGATCAAAGACCTCAACATAAATCCAGTTACTCTGAACCTGATGGAAGAGAAAGTAGGAAGTACTCTTGAATGCATTGGCACCAGAGATCACTTTCTAAATATAACACCAGTAGCACAGACACTGAGAGAATCACTCAATCAATGGGACCTGTTGAAACTGAGAAGCTTCTGTAGAGCAAAGGACAGGGTCCACAAGGCAAAGGCACAGCCTATAGAATGTGGAAAGGTCTTCACCAACCCCACATCTGACAGAGGGCTGATATCCAGAATATATAAAGAACTCAAGAAATTAGACATCAAAATGCCCAACAGTCCAAATAAGAAATGGGCTATAGAACTAAACAGAGAATTCTCCACAGTGGAAGTTCAAATGGCTGAAAGACATTTAAGGAATTGCTCAACATCCCTACTTATCTGGGAAATGCAAATCTAAAGGACTCTGAGATACCAATTTACACCTGTCAGAGTGGCTAATATCAAAAACACAGAAGACAGCTTTTACAGGAGAGGATGTGGAGCAAGCAGAACTCTCCTCCACTGCTGGTGGGAATGCAAGCTTGTACAGCCACTTTGGAAATAAATATGGTGCTTCCTTAGAAAATTGGGAATCCATCTTCCCCAAGACCCAGCTGAAGCACTCTTAGGCATATACCCAAGGAATGCTCAATCATATCACAAGGGCATTTGCTCAGCTATGTTCATATCAGCTTTGTTTGTAATAGCCAGAACCTGGAAACAACCTAGATGCCCTTCAGCTGAAGAATGGATAAAGAAAATATGGTACATATACACCATGGAGTACTACTCAGCAGAGAAAAACAATGACATCATGAGGTTTGCAGGCAAATGGATGAATCTATAAAAAATCATCCTGAGTGAGGTAACCCAGACTCAGAAGGAAAAACATGGTATGTGCTCACTCATAGGAGGATACTAGATGTAAAACAAAGATGACTAGACTGCTACACAACTCCAGGGAGGCTACCTAGAAAACAGGACCCTAGGAAAGACCCAGGGATCCCCCAATGACAGAGAAATGGATGAGATCTGCATGAACAACCTGGATGACAGTGGGAGTAATGAAGGGCAAGATTTGAGGGAAAGAAAGCTTAGGGGAGCAGGAGATCCCAGCTGGATCAAGAACAGAAAGGGAGAACGAGGAATAACAGACCATGATAAATGAAGACCACATGAGAACAGGAATAGGCAGAGTGCTCGAGAGGTCCCCAGAAATCCACAATGATACATCCTCTGTAGTCTGCTGGCAATGGTCAAGAGAAAGCCTGATCTGACCTAGTCTGGTGATCAGATGACCAAATACCCTAACAGTTGTCTTGGAACTTTCATGCAATAACTGATGTAAGTGGATGCAGAGATCCTCATCCAGGCCCCAGGTGGAGCTCAAGGTGTCCAAATGTTGAGAAAGAGGAGGGTTTACAAGAGTGTAAATTGTTGAATCCAAGACTGCAAAAAGCATAGGGACAAATAGCCAAATGAATGGAAACACATGAATTATGAACCAAAGGCTGTGCAGCCCCAGCTGGATCAGTCCCTCTGGATAAGTGAGACAATTGAATAGCTTGATCTGTTTGGGAGGAACCCAGTCTGTGGGACCAGGATCTGTCCTTAGTGCATGAGCTAGCTGTTCGAAACCTTGGTCTTACACAGGGACACTTTGCTCAGTCTGGAAGGAGGTGACAGGACCTTCCTATACTGAATCCACCAGGTTTAAATGAATCCCAAGGGGTGTCTTGATCCTGGAGGACAAAGGGAATGGAGGGGAGGGGCTGGGGGAAAGTTGGGGTGGGGGCAGGAGTGGGGAGGATAGGGGAACCCATGGCTGATATATAAATTTTAAAACACATAATAATAAAGAAAAAAGTATTAAAAAAAAAAAAAAAAAACTCCAAGAAGAGTTTTTTGAAGAAACAAGTTTAAGAAAAAACAGAAGATGGGAAGATCTCCCATGCTCCTAGATCAGGAGGATTAACATAATAAAAATGACCATCCTTCCAAAAGCAATCTACAGATTCAATGCAATACCCATCTAAATTTCAAGACAATTATTTACAGACTTTGAAATGACAACTCTCATCTCCATATGGACATATAAAAAACCTTGAATCTTTAAAACTGTCCTAAATAATAAAAGAACTGGAGGTATCATTGTTTCTGGTTTCAAGTTGTATGACAGAGCTATAGTAATAATAATTGATGGAATTAACATAAAAATAGACACAATTATCATTTGAAGAGAATTAAATTCACACACTTATGGACTACCTGATTTTAGATAAAGAATCCAGAAATACAAACTGGAGAAAAGAAATCATCTTCAACAACTGATGCTGCTCAAACTGGATGTCTGGATGTAGATCCATGTTTATCAAGCTGCATAAAATCCAACATACGGTGGATGAAATACAAAAACATAAAAGCAGGCACACTGGACCTAATAGAAGCAAAACTGTGCCACAATCTTGAAGGAATTGGCATAGGAGACAGCTTTCTGACTGATAACCTTAGCATAGGCACTAAGGTAGACAATTAATAAATTGGACCTCGAGCAACTGTAAAGTATTTGTAAATCAAAGGACCCCCTAAATTTGACAAAGAGGCAGCCTATGAAATGGAAAAAGATTATTACCAACCACAGCAGTGAGTCTTAATGAACCTTCCTCCAAAATGTAATTTTTCAATTTGGAGGAAACAGCTATACAACAGCAGGCCCAAACCAGACAAGGAAGTCAGAGCCAAGGACATTCATTTCAGGGAATAAATACTTGGCTCTCATCTCATGTTGGGGTTGCTCTGAACAGCACCTTCAGCTTTATAAGTCATGTGAGGCTGATAAAGAAAACAGTTGCAAATACTGTGGCCCATGCAGCTTTCCCTTTGCTTTCCATCCTTCCTCCATGGCCTCCCAGGAATGAGGAGTTTAAGAGCTTCCTGCTTACACATTCATAGTTTGCTGCAGATGTCAGATCCTAATGATGCATAGGAAAGCCTGGTGGCTATTGAAGCCTTTACCTTACCATATTCCCAGCATGTAGGAGACAGAGACAAAAAATTACCAGAGCAACCTGCCTATACTGACTAGTTAAAACTGAGCATCATATACAGAGGATTGAAGAAGACACTAGGCCTCCTCTTGGGTCTCTTATGCATAGGCACATATATTTGTGTGCCTTTGCATACACATGCACAGCCTTATACCTGTAAACACACACACATATGCTTCCCTACCACACACAAGCAAACACACACACACACACACACACACACACACACACACACACACACAATGATGAAAATACTGTTCTTATGCCTATTCTATGCTTTTATGAAAATCTCATGCTACTTCCATTGCTACACTAATCCTGGGACATTTATAATTAAAGCAAACTAAAAAATATGAAAATCAAATTTTCCTGTGGTTTAGATGTTGAAGTTGTTTTGAATTTTTATGAGGATTTATTTATTTATTTATTTATTTATTGTGTATACATAGTTCTTCCTGCACAGCAGACACGGACACTAGATCTCATTATAGATGGTTATGAGCCACCATGTGAATTCTGGGAATTGAACTCAAGACATCTGGAAGAGAGCCAGTGCTCCTAACCTCTGAGCCATCTGTGCAGCCCCTGTTTTAAATTTTGTATCAAAACAAAAATATAACTAAATTCAAGTAGAGTGTGATTGTCATTGTTTTCTTCTTTGCTTCTGTGGACCTGTTTTAATTGTTTGTGTTATATTTTATCACCTTTACTTTGCCTATCTGTATGACTGTGATTTTCTATTAAGGTGCAATAAATTTCCACAGCCAAACATGACTGGTAAGTTTTCTTCATTGATGTTTCCCCTTTTCTCCTTTGTGCTTTATCCTTCCTCTAAATTTAACTGTTATTTGTCACTGTAATTTTAGAGAATACCATGCCAAGTTATCAAGCTTAATCAAAATCCGGTCCACTCCAGGATATGTTTTTGTTTTTCTGAGCAGTTCACTGCCTCTCTAGAAAAATTGCCTGTGTATTTAGGTCTCTTTGTTTTAATGTTTTAACTTAGCACTGCACAGATCTGAAAGAAATAAATGAAAAGTATATCCTGGAAAATAAAATCCACATTTTCCTGTTAGTAAAATTTTCATTTCTAGATTATTTGGATTCTTCCAATGAATATTAATTGCTGTTTTTTTTTCACCATAAGTTTGGCACTTTAGTACTGAGATAGGCATATTTTATTGAAAACTCAAAACCTTCTGCTGTCCAGAGGGTAAAACGGAATTGTTGCTTTATAATTGTGAACAAGACTGTAAAAATAAAACAAAACAAAGAACCCAAATAACAACAACAACAAAAATATCTCTGGATTTTCCTCCTACAGCTGATAAACACCTTTGTTGAAATGACTGGATACAAAATTAACTCAAAAAACCTCAGTAGCCCACCTATATAAATAACAGACTGTGGAAGAAGTGAGGGAAACAACACACTTTAAGGTAGCCTCAAATAATATAAAATATCTTGGGGGTAATTCTAACCAAGTCCCTAAAAGACTTTTGTGATAAAAATTTGTCAACTTTGAAGAAAGAATTTGAAGAAGATATCAGAAGATGAAAAGTTCTCCCATGTTCATGGATCAGGAGTATTAAATTAATAAAAATGGCCATCTGACCAAAATTAATCCAGTGGTTAAACTTAATCCCCATCAAAATTCCAAAACAAATGTTTACAGATCTTGAAAAGACAATACTCAACACATATGGAAAAACAAAAACATCCAAGTTAGCTAAAATAATACTGAACAATAAAAGACTTCTATGCCAGATTTCAAACTCTCCTACAGATCAATAGTAATAAAAAATAGCATGGGATTTGGCATACAAAGAGATGGGTTAATCAACATAATCAAATCAAAGACACAGACATGAATTCTCATACCAATGGACACCTGATTTTTAAATTAAAAAAAAGCCAGAAATGCACAATAGAAAAAAGAAATCATCTTCAAGAAATCATGCTGGTCTAACTGCATGTCAGCATGTAGAAAAATGCAAATAGATCCTTATCTATCACTCAGCATAAAACTTAAGACCAAGTGAATCAAAGACCTCAACATCAAACCAGATATGTCGAACCTTATAGAAAAGACCATGAGGAATAACCTGGAACACACTGGCACAGGAGATAACTTCCTTAACCAAACAATTATAGCACAGACAATGAGATCAATAATCTTAAATAAATGGGGCATCATGAAACTGAAAACCTTCTGTAAGGCAAAGAACACTATCAATAGGAGAAAGTTGCAGCCTACCGAAGGGGAAAAGATTTCCTCCAACTCCCAAGCTGAAAGAGGGCTAAAATCTAAGATATTTAAAGAATTAGAGAAACCAGACATCAAACCAAATAGTCCATTAAAAAAATGGGGTACAGATCTAAACAAGAAATCTCAAATGGTTGAGAAACAAAGAAATGTTCAACATCCTTAGCCATCAGTGAAATACAAGTCAAAATGACTCTGAGATTCTATCTTACACTTATCAGAATAGCTAAGATCAAAAACACAATTGACAAGTTATGCTGTCAATGATGTGGAGCAAGAGGAACACTCCTCCAATGTTGGTGGAAGGTCAAATCTTGAACAGCCACTATGGAAATCAGTATGGTTGTTCCTCAGAAAATTGGGAATCAATCTATCTCAAGACCTGTATTTTTCAGTCTTGGGCATACACACTGAAGATACTCCACCCTACCACAAGGACACTTCCTCAGCTATGTTCTTGCAGCTTTTTCATATAGCAAGAGACTAGAAGCAACCTATATGTCTCCCAACTGAAGAATGGGTAAAGAAAATGTGGTGCATTTACAAAATCGAGTACTACTAAGTTAAAAAAAAATACTTCATGAAATTTGCTGGTAAATGGATGGATATATGGATCTCTCTGGGAAGGGTAAAATAGAATTGATTTTGTGGATGGACTAGGTGAGGGTAGTGATGTGAACAGGAGGGTCAGGTATGTAGGGGGAGGATTGAGGGAGAGAGTACTGGGAGCCATGACTGGAATTAGGGTACATTTGGGAGTCCATGTTTCTCCTTATCTGGAGAAATTTAGTGGATAGAAATTCCCTGGAATCTATGAGAGTGACCCTAGCAGAGACTCCTAGTAAAGGGGGATACAGAGCTGATTCAGCTACCTTCTATTACAAGACAAGGCTCCCAGCAATGGAAGCCTTGCACACCAACCCAGTCAGAAAAGCTTTGCCTTACAATCTGTCCTGCTTTCAAGAATGTCCTGGGTAAATGGTGACATAGAACTTGTAAGAGTGGTCAACCAATGACTGGTCCAATGTGAGGCCCACACCAAGAGAGAGCCCATACCTGACACTGCCTGGATAGCCAGGAACCAGAGGTTGGACAGCCCAGAGACCCTGTATAGAAACAAACAAACATGACTGGGGAAAAATCAATGAGATGATTACTAATGATAGTCTGATAGAGATGAGTGCCTAGCCCAACTGCCATCAGAGCTGTCATCCAGCATGTGAGGGATGTAGGTGCAGAGGTCCACAGCCAAACACTAGGTGAAGCCAGAGGAAGCCAAGAGAGGTGGTGGAGGAAGGATTGTTAAGAGTCAGAAGTATCAAGGACATCATGAGAACATTCCCACAGAATCACAAAGACTTCTGTCTGAGCAAGGTCCTCTGCATATATGGTTGTGTGGTTGCATGTTCTTGTGAGACTTCTAACAGTGGGAGTGGGTGTTGTCTTGGGCTCTTTTGCCTGCTCTTGGGATTCATTTTCTCCTACTGGTTTGCCTCATCTGGCCTTGGTTTGTGCTCAGTCTTACCTTGATTTTCATGCAATGTTAAATTTATATCCCTGGGAGGCTTACTCTTTCTTTGGAGGGAATGGAGGAGGAGTGTACCTGGGTGAGAGGAGAGGTAGGGTTGTACTCGGAAGAGTGAAGGAGGGGGAAATTGGGGCTGGGATAGAATATATAAGAGAAGAATAAAAATATATACAATTCTGAGTTTCCAATTTACTGACTGAGGAGGCTTACACACAATGTCTATGATGACTGATTTTGATAATGGATTTGGTGCAACACAGAATCACTTGGGAGTTTCACTGAGGAATTATCTAGGTTAGATTGGTCTGTGGGTAATCCTGTGAAGGAATTTCTTACTTGTGTTAATGCATATGGGAAGACCTACCTTTCAATTCATATGGTGGGTCCTGAACTGAATGAAAAGAAGAAAGTGAGCTGAGCCCCCAACATGCATGCAGTCAGTCACTCTCTCTTGCCTTCTGCCACTGGCTGTGACTGTCCACAGCATGTTCTTGCTGCCCTGACTTCACCAAGATAACAGAATTTGTTGACACTGTCAGCCAAGACAGCCCTTCCTACAATAAGCTGCGGTTGCCAGGCTGTTTTAGCACAGCAACAGAAAAAAAATAAGACAGTATCTGGGTAGAAAAATGTATTTTGTACTCCACTACCTAGCCATAACATTTTCAGTCACTGTGGATGTTAGATGAATGAGCAAGTTGTGTTCCAGGAACAAACACAGAAAACTAGGAAATTGCTTAAAGGAAAATAGCAAAAACAATAAAACCAGCTTTAGAAAAGGAACTATGAGAGTTTCAAATGACTGGTTATCATATGAAATTAGAAAATTTAGGTTGCCTAGACATAAGATTCACCACTGTTGGTTCGTAAAAGAAAGGCATCCTGCATTAGAAGTGGCCATCGGCTGTGCTCCCATACCTGGCACTTCCGCAATCACTCAACATGTACAGGCATCTTTATCTACTGATGGTCGCTGACTTTCAGTCCACTGATGCTATCAGGGGAAAGGATGTTCGGTATAACAAATGGCCTTGGGACATTGGGTTTTCACATACTGGCCCTAGGATCTGAACCTCAAGATGTCCTCCAATCACTTTTGCTTTGGTGTCTTTGCTAATTTGTTTATATACAGAATATAATCTGATGCCATTTCCTAATATATCCATGAAAATGATCAAATCACGTTGACATTTTAAATTCAAAACAAGGCAAGGTGACACTGGAGAACTCACTCATTTGGTAAAATGCCTTACAAGCATAAGGACTTAAGTTAGAGTTCCCTGAACCCACTTAAGAGTCCCCAGAACCTGTGTACAAAGCTATTACTTGTAACCCCAGCTCTGGGGATATGGAGACAGCCAGACCCCCAGCCCTCACTGTCTAGCTACCCTAGACAAATTGATGAGCCCAGGCTAAGGGAGGATCTTGCCTCAAATCCAATGTGAAGAACAACTGAGCTGCAGCACCTGATATTTTCCTCTGATCTCTACACCCAAGCAAATAAATATACAAACACATGCATACACGAACAAGGCAAAGAATGTAAGTGGCCTTAATATTTTAAAAATATACCCAAACAACATAAAAAGTATTTCCCTAATTCATAGGAAAAAGTTTTTTAATTACTGTTTCACAAGAAAAAATCATTAGAATCAATAATTTCTGTGTAATGTAAACATTAATAATGACCTAGGTAGCTTCCTGATTCAAATTCTGGGCTGACTCATTCTGTCAGTGCTGGGGAATAATAGGTGGATAAGATTCAGGACATCTGTGTTTGGGGTATGAGTCACCCCACAATTATTTTCCTTCAGAATTCTAGCTGTGCAAGAAGGTAGTTCCCAAACATGTTCTCAATGAAATGGAGGGATTAAACACCTATGTAGGTACTCATAGACAATTGCTGCTCCCAACCTTCATCAGAAAAGTTTCTCTTTCCAGCAAATATCAGTAACCCAAAAGCTCAGTGCTGTCCAAGATGCTTAGATTAAGCAGTGGCTGACTGTTCAGCCCTAAACAATACATTTATACTTCCTCTAGGGTTCAGTGAACATGGTGGGAAAAGGGATGGAAGGGACTCAAGAGCCAGAAGATAGATTGCAGAGTGATTTTTGTTCTGAACAAAATCCAGAATTACATTCAGTATGTCCTATGAGCTGTGGTACCTGCACTGGGCCTGCACAAAGGTCAAGTAGGGATGGAGGACTCTGGTCCTCACTGTTAAACTACTGTCTACAGAAATATTCTAGGAACTGGGGGAATCATTATCTTCTGTTGCTTGCCCACCAGCACCCTATGAATAACTATAACCATGATCACATAGAAACCCCTAGTTAGATTGAGTGAGTCACAAAATAAATCAAAGAGACATTAATCTGAAAAAAGGACATGCAAGGAGGAGGGTATTTGATAAGGACAGGAGGGAGCTAGGTGAGGGTAGTGTTAAACCTGAAAATCACAAGGGAAAAAAAAATCCACAATTGTCCAATTAATACAAGCTCTATTTGGGGGCACACCCAGGATTGGACAGCCATTTGTGTCACCCTAAGTTCACCCTGCTGGCCTCTTGAGGTCCTTTTAATAGGAGAGATAAGATGTTCATAGAGGTGAGAGGCTTGGCTGTTCTTAATTGTTAGAAAAATACAATAAAAAATAATGTTGTATATCCTGTGAATGGGATCCCAAGTTCAGTGTAAGTTGAAAACCATGTTTTGCAGTTTACATCAGATCTAAGAAACAGGAACTGGTTACTACAAGTAGAATCCTTGACTTGTAAGATTTAACACAAGACAAAAAGGAATTTATTCTTAATTATCTTAACTGCAAACAGAACTCTTGACCTGCATGATATTTCTTTCATTTGTTGGTCTCCCATCAACTTTCAAGATATATTGTTCTTGTTTTGGTCTTATAGGTAGAAAGAAAGGGTGATCAAAATTATAGGCATGTATGGAATTATCAAAGAATACACTTACTAATAAAAATGTTTTAAAAGTATATCTCCAAATTGAGGGAAATCTTCAAAAACAAAGAAAGTAGGAAACACAGAGGACACCAAAGCCCACTGGATGCACTGGATGTATCCTTCGATAAACAGTACCTTCCCTGTGCTGAAAGAGCTTTTCTTTATGATATTTAATATCTTGTCCGTCATGTACTAAAAACCTTATAAAATCACCCAGCACCCAAGTATTTAATAGAAAGGGGTACTTTACCGCTAATGAATCTTGGCAGTCTTTTCTCATTCTGTGTCTAATTTCTCTTGGCCACAGACACAACACACCTTGTGGTGGGGTTGTGGTCTATAATAAGTCTTCTCATTCTCAGACCATCTTCCAATGACAGTGCTGGGGAAAATGCTGCCTCCCTCTTAAACCCAGACAGCACAGCCTTGTTGAGAGATAGAAAAACCATCACCCCTTTCCAAGTCACAGTATCCAAAACACATCTGTCTACTTTTGTGCACTGCAAACTTGCCTAGTTGGTGGTTTTGTTTTGGCTTCAATTGAGTTACATTTGGTCAAAACTCAAACCAAATAAGAGAGTGAGGAAAAGTGGAGGCTGTCTGCTTTTCTTTTATTGGAGAGAAAAAATGGCATCAGCAACACTCCATTATTCAAGATCATGCAATATTCAGATTCAGCACAGCAAGATGGAAGCCTGGTCCCTAGATTTTTCTCTGAGATTCCATTAATATCAATAGTCTGAATAATAGGGATAAAAAGCTGTCTGGAGTTGAGTTTGTAACCTTATTTCTCAGGTTCCTATTGGGTTGGGGAGTATTCCCAAATGTCTCTTTCTGGAGCATTGTCCTCTCTATCATCTTGCTACTGTAACTGCTAATATGTATCCAGGGATTTTATTCATTAGTGACCATTTTCCATCATGAAATTAATTTGCCTGAGACCTTCTAAAGTGGTACTTTTGTAGAAATAACTTATTTTCTACCTTGCCTCCTTCCGAATCAGCACATGGAGAGACATATGTACTTTGATTTCATTATATTATGTGTTGAGGTTGGGCTTTGTGTGAAGACCAGGAGTTGACATCAGGTGTCTGGCTGTGTCACTTGCTGCTTTATTCCTTTGACACCAGGTCTCTCATTGAGCCTGATCTAAGCTGGCATCAAACCAGGCCAATGACCCTGCAGTCTATGCCCTCACACTATCAGAGGCACTCAGCCATACCTGACTTTCACATGGGCACTTGGGATTCAAAGTCAGATTCTTATGCTGGCATTGTAAGTGATTTCCACACTGAGATGTTTTCCCACCCTCCACTGTATTATTTCATTAATATCTCTTTTTGTGTAAAGAATACTTACAGGGATACATCAATGGCATAAAATAAACATTTATTAAAATGATGCCATTAGTTTCTAAGGTAAAGCCTCACAGAGCCAGACTTGGTGAGCGGATCCTCTCCATGCTTCTCAGGGGATTCACAGTTCACAGTGAAAAGCACATTTTCATGTAAACATGGAGAAAGAGCAAGCAGTCACCATCAACCACATGGTCTTTATGAGATATTCTCTGTACTTGATTCTTGGATCTTTGATAATCCTTCTGCACTTGCTCTCAAACAAACAATAGATTAAAAAGATGAGTTTATTCTGGCCTTTGTCAGAGCCCAGACTTAGTATTGAGGTTAATGAAATGTTAAAAATTGCTTTCCATCTTATTATAAGCCATTGATGTCAGAGATGTCTGAAAGGCCAGAGGAGGGGATGTTTGATGTGTGCTTGGACCCCATCAGCTTTCCCTCCACAAACCCAAGTCTATATCCAATGTCTAGAACTACAAATCATTAGAGGTCTCTGTTGGACACATTATTCCTTTTTGATAACTAATCTTTGTGAAGGCATAGATTTCTGCATTGCATAGTGAATAATGCATTTGTGCACTGAAATGAAAACAAAATATGTGGCAGTATTTTGTAATGAACAGTTTTCAAATTCGTAAGAATTTCCTGGACTTGCCTAAGCATTGTACAATGATAGTATCAAGAAAATCCTTGTTAAATGCACAAGTTTTGAACCAATCATTTTGCTTGTTTAGATTCTTGCCTTTAGCTCTGGCCAAATTATCAGTTCTGCCAACTTTTCCACAACTCCACCAGTATCTGAGCTTGAGGATTTGATGTCATCTCAAAACCTAATGAATATCTGTCTAAGTGATCTCTCTACTTCAGATCTATATACAGCTGGTAGGTGATCATTTTATATCTAAAGATTTTCCTTAACACACTGTTTTAAGTGGTCTACAGTGCCCTCATTACCTAGCCACTTCTCAGGAGTCTATGTTCCCAACAGTCTGTGCCACATTTTTTAAATTTTTTCTGTAGGCAATATAACTTTCATGTTTCATGAGTACTTGCTTTTAAGTTTTTTTTGTTTGCTGGATAGCCCACTTGTCCTTTACTACCAAGATCAAATACTATCTTTTCTGCATAGAATTTATGAGATTATCCTATACAATGTAGTCTCAGATTCTTCTCTGTTCCTTATGAACATGTTCTGCAGGCAGCTGCCTCATTTGTGTGTCTTTCTTACCTAGCTATAGTATGTACACTCCTGTGCCCCTTACACTCACTCACCACTAGTCCAGTCATCATAGCGCCTGCCATGCTGTATGCAGAGAAGCTACTCATTTCCAAGGTGCTTCTGTTTTTCACATTTGTACATGATTGTATTGTCATTTCTTTTCAATTTTGCTACTATTATACTCTTGAAACTCAATAGTTTCACTGAAAGACATCAGTTAAATGTCTCTAAAGGGAATATGTCTATACAAATATGGCACAGCCATATCTGAATGGAATGGCAGAAGTCATAAAGTCAGCAAAGCTGCTTGACAAAGATACAGCAAAGCTGAGCCACATGATGGCTGCCATGCCACCTTTGGTTTTCATCTCCACCTGTTGCATACTTGGGGCACTTGTAATATTTGTACAATTTGGGGATGTTGTATTGATGGAAATTCCTTATGAATCATTTATGCCTTCTCCCAGGAATGCTGCCTCTAAGCTTAGCCAGGAAAGTCCTGAACATACTGTCCCCCCACACTTTGAGATAGATGTCCTTATCTACTTGAAGGTCTTCCTTACTCCTTGGAGGCTGAGACACATAAAGAAGCCAGAGGTTCCTCATGAGGCTTTCAGACATTCTTGAAACATATGTCCCTCTGCTTACACAGGAACAAGATATTCATAACAAAGTAAAATTTAAAAGGTCAGCATGATTCAGTGGGCTAGAGGAATTGTCCACAGTTCAGATTACAAGCTTCTTCCCACTGTACACTCAGGCAATTATGTGGCTTACAACTCTGCCCTATATAAAGAAATACTGATGAGCAAAGTAAGGAGTGGAAAGAGGATAAAAGTGTGAGGTGTTAGGACCTCCCTCTCTTAGAAATTAACCCATGTAGAGCCACTGAAATGTCATATGACCAAGGAACAACAGAATGCCAGGATTAGACATATAGACCAATTCTATAAAGATATAAATGTGAACATTGATTAATTTATGCCAGAATTTAAATAATAACTGCAGCAGTTTTAGCATGAGGATTTTTCCTGGGCACTCTGACCACTAAGAGTTAATAATACATTGCTTGAGACATGGCAAAATGTCCAGGGTGGTTGAAGATTTTTTTCAAGCAACCAAAACAACCTGCCTGAGCACAGGCTGTCATATGCCTCTACTTAATGAAAAACCGGGTTATGGGGTTAATGAGTAACAATGATAACTCTGTTTATTAATGATATCAAAATCTGAGGGAAAATGATTGGAAATGATAACTCTGTTTTGTCATAGTTCATTAATGATGACTAAAAGATGAGCAAAAAGAAGTGAAACACATGTCCAAAAAACAAAAATGCTATGATCTAAGTTTTGATAAATCATGAGTGTATCCCTACTTACTAAATTCTGTATAAACAAAGCCTATGAGAGATACAGTTTGTCAGAGTAGGACAAGCTATACCTAGATGTACTTCCTCTCTGTCCATCTCTCCCAAAACAAAATTAAGAAGTATCTGTGTTTGATTCCTCCATCGCCGCTCTTAAATCTACCTATCTTCAGACCCTGCCATCATCTGGAGCTGGACTCTGGCAAAAATAAAATTACTTCTTTTAAAAATTGGTTTTAATGTTTTAAAATGGGAATATGTGTCTGTGTGAATGTATGCACGTTCCCAAAGTGGCCAGAAGATAGTGTCAGATGCACTGGAAATGGAGTTGCAGATAATAGTGAGTATTATCTCACTATTATAGGTGCTGAGAACTGAACAAACTTGGGTACTCCTGGAGAGCATCAAGAAAATTCTCTTAATCCCCCAGTCATCTCCACAACCTTGATAATTTAATGGACCAGGTAATACTTTTGAAAAATCCAAACTATGTATGGATTAATGGTAAATTACAAAGGAAAAAGAGACAATATCAATGTAAACACATGGAGAGGCATTGTAAAGAAGCTTGTTAATCCAGCACCTCTTACTGACTGCTAGTACAATTATACCACCTCCACCACAACAGCAAGGGGATGCTCACTAGGAAACATAATTATAAAACACTCTTTGTTGTGATGTTGTAGTTATTTTTAATGCTGTCACTATCAGCTCATTCTAGTTAGTTCATAGTAGTGATAAAGGACATTCTAGAAATCAAACAGCACTGTGTACGCATGTGCATGTGTTCCTACACTGTTTGCTCTTCTTTGATTGGATGCCTCCATCAAATTGCTCTCCTCAGAGCTCAGGAAACCCTGCAGAGGAGGAGACAGGAGAATGTAAGCCTCAGAAGAGAAGAAGTAAACCAAGAAAAGAAGAGTAAAGGAATCCAGGGTCCAAGGAGATGTATCAGTTGGTAAATTATCTGCTGCACAAAACTAAATTCAGGTCTTTTGTACCCAGGTAAAAAGCCAGGTATGACAATAAGCTTCTGTAACCTCAGTGCTAGGGGAGGCAGAGAGAGGCCCCAACTCAGTGGCAGTCAGCCTAGATGAATCATTGAGCTCTGGACTCAGGAAGAGTTCCCATTTCAAAACAGAAGACAGTAAGGTAAACATTACAGTTGGACAAGATAAACCAACAGAAGTAAAGGAGATCAGGATAAGGCACAACAATCAGAGACATACTCATTCATACACTCAGGAGACACATAAAAACATGAAACTAGAAGCCATAAAATATACACAGAGGATCTGGTACAGACCCATGCTGGCTCTGTGTGTGCTACTTTAGTATTTGTGAGTTCATATGAGCTGTGCTTGTGTTGATTTAGAGGACTTTGGTTTCTTAGTGTCCTCCATCCCTTCTGGGTCTTATAAAAGCAGTTCTAAAGAAAGGGATTTGATGGACACATTCCATTTAGGGTTGAGTGTTCCAATGTCTCTCCTTCTCTGTATAATCTCTGGGAGCAATACCCATGCACGTACAGACAGTACTAACTGGCCTCTGTCATTTACAAATATAGGGCATGAAGTTGGGACAGAGCATAGGATAGTCTAGGAGAGTTAGAGAGGGAGTAGGGAGTTGATATCTTCAAGGTACTTGGTAACTCTGTGTTTTCTCAAAGAAAGAAAAAAAAATTTGTACACTAGATAGTGATCAAGAGAGGCTTCTGTGTCATCCTCTGCCACCTATATATAGAAAAAGTTATATACCTGAACATCCACATTCATACACCCAACACTCACATTCAGCACACACACACACGTACACACACACACACACACACACACACACACACACACACACACACACATTCAGGATTCAACTGTACATATATACATTCACATATACACATATATACATATAAACACACACAATTAAGAATTTGAGTGTGAATAACAGGTGTTGACATGTAGGATTAACTGTTAGGTTGAATTGTCCACTTCAGTCCTTGTGTCTGGAGAAACTGTGTAGCAGAATATGTTTTCTAGATTATTTCACAAAAACTAATGGGTAACCTTGTATTAGTGAATATTCTTTAAGAAAGCAATTTAGGAAACCTCTATTAGTTATGGATAATACATCCTGTTACTGACAGAATTATCTTCAGTGAATTAACTAGAATATTGTGATATACTTTTTCAAAAAGTTTAAATACTAAAAATCCAGGAACTGGAAACCAATTTCACATTTAGTAAAAGGTGGGTTGTCATTGTGTTACTATTATCAGCAGCACTCCCTATCAGAGTTGCCATAGGACAAACTTTTGTTCAATATACTTGCAGAATACAATGAAATCTTTTTTGTTTGATTGACAGATTTCTTTTCTCTGACAAGGAACTGAAATGTAACAACATGCACCTCTACAGAGTGGCTTCCAGGGAGCAGAGTTAACCACATGTAGAGTCACAGACATTCTTTATTTGTCATTTCCCATATCTGATCAGAAAAAAAAAAACAACATTCCACTTGCATTAGTTTTATTATTTATGACTTTTCTTTCATGTTACTTCAAAACCTTTCAGCAAAGACGTAGCACATAAACAAATAAGTAATAAGGTATGCTTCAAATATAAATGTGACAAGAAAAAGTTCACAGAGCCTAAAAGAACCCATTGTTAGAATTTGGGATGTAGCAGGAAATTAAATATGGTCATAAGCAAAGTCCCTATAACCCTAGACAATAAGAATGATCCGATTAAAAGCTGGATATGTCTGGAGTTTCAAGTGCTGTGTTCTAAGATGAAATGTTTTTTATTCAGGAAGACAACAAAACTTTAAGGAAAGAAAAACTGAAATAAAGGGGAGAGATAGGCCATCCTGGTCTACAAAGTGAGATCCAGGAAAGGCACCAAAACTACAGAGAAATCTTGTCTTAAAAATCCCCAAAAAAGGGAGACATCAGAGCTTTATGAAACTGAATTGTCAATCTTCTATTAAATCACTATCAAAAATCACTGCATAAGTTCTGAAAACCACAGAACAAAAGGGGGAAGGAAGGGCAGAAGACAGCATGGAAGTGAGAGCAAACAGGAGGAGAGAGGGGAAGGAAAGAAAGGAAAGAAGAGGGGGTAGGCAGGGTTGCTCATGGGGAGCTACAACACACAACAGCAAGCAGAAGAGGGACAATAGGAGTGGGATGTGTAGTGAGGCTTGTTTACTCGTGTGTGTGTGTGTGTGTGTGTGTGTGTGTGTGTGTGTGTGTGCATGTACATGTGTGTGCAAGTGTGCGTATATGTGTGCATGTGTGTGCATGTACATGTGTGTGCAAGTGTGTGTGTATGTGTGCATGTGTGGGGGGGGGGCATGTACAGGCTCCTGTGTGCAGGTACAGTCAACCACATGTGGAAGTGCAGAGGCCAGATGTTGATGTCAGGTTGTCAAAGTACCTTTTTCAATCATTTCTCCAGCTTTCTTTTTTCCTACTTCATAGTTTTTATTAATTTTTAAGCATTGTGTTTCTTGATTATGTCTATATGTATTTATATGTATATGAGCAAATGCTAAGGAGCCCATGTGAAGGTCAGAGGATGACTTGTGGATTTGGGTCTCACCTTCCCAGTGGCTTCCACAGATAGAACATAGTCTATCAACTGACCATTCGTCTGAGTCATCTTGCCAGCTCTCTACCAAATTTGTTGTGTTTGAGTCTCTTAGGAATCCCGGAGCTCACCTAATCTGCTACTGTGGCTGACCAGCATGCCCCAGAGATCTTCCTGTCTGTGCCTCCCTTCAAGCATACTTCTGCTGTTATAGGAAAACACCACCAAGTCTGGCTTTTCCACGTGGGTGATGAGTACCAAAACTCAGGTCCACGGGATTTCACAGCAAGCACTTTATTCACCAAGTTATCTCTCTGGTTCCAAAGAATTGTTTCTACCCTGGAATATTAGATGTATAGAAATACCATGCTATGAATATCACTCTGTGTAAATGAAATTCTGATTGTCCAGTGGCCAGGCAGGAAGTATAGGTGGGACAAGAAAGAAGAGAATTCTGGGAATAGGAAGGCTGAGGGGAGAGACACAGCCAGCCAATGCCATGACAAGGAAGATGTAAGGTAATGGTAAGCCACGAGCCACGTGGCAAAGTATAGATTAATAGAAATAGGTTAATTTAAGATAGAAGTAGATAACAAGAAGCCTGCCACGGCCATACAGTTTGTAAACAATGTAAGTTTCTGTGTGTTTACTTTGTTGGTTCTGAGTGTCTATGGGCCTGGCAGGTGAGAGAGATTTGTCCTGACTGTGGGCCAGGCAGGAAAACTCTAACTACAAATGGTGCCCAACGTATTGGCAAGAGTTTCCACCTAAAACCTGAGAAAAAAGATTCTAAAATAGAGCTAAAAACAACTTTCTAGTTGTCTGTCTCAAATTAGTGGCAGCCTGCCAGTTTGCGCTACTATGGTGTGTTCCTGGCATGTGTGTCTGACCTGCAGTGTGCCAGGAATGAGAAATCTATAAGCGGCACTTTACTCTGCTGCATGGTGGATTGAGCCTTTGCTAGTTAAAAAAAAAAAAAAAAAAAAAAAAAGGTTTCTGGGCTATGCACTGCTTTGATAGAACTGCTTCTGATAGTTGATGATAAACATAGCTTCAGACCCAGATCTGGCGGTAAACTGTACCACCGCCATGTTGGAAAGCTGAGGTGGGCAGAGCCAACAGCCACAGTGGCATTTCAGTCTTACAAAGGTGGATATTACACAGAGAATCTGGTTTGTGTTGTCTTTGGAATTTTTAACTACAGAAAAAGATTTGATCGTAAAAGCTGTTGAGTTAAATAAATATGAAAATTTTAAAGGTACCTTGACTTCAAAATTTGGATATAAAGATAGGATGCTTTGGAAAAGAGTCTCTGCTTTTGTTTCCACAGAAAGCCAGAGGCTATGGATTTGTTCCAGATTAAGATACATCAGGTTTGATCAGCCAAGACCACCTGAAAGGTCTCCAATGACACCATAGCCCAGATGATCCAACATACAGAATGGTTTCAAGGCAACTGGCTCAGAGGTTTACACTCATGGACTACTCCATAATCCTAAAATGTTCTTTGTGTCTCCATAAGATACAGCACCCCCCTCCATCAAGAAGTAGTAAGAAAAGCTATGCCCAATTTCCCAAAATTATCAAGCTGTCTTTGGAGATGGAACTGGCTCACTCCTTCTCTAAACCCAGACAAATTGCTAAAAAAAAAAAAAAAAAGGTTAAGATTTTTATGTCCCAAATCAGAAGAGCCCTCTGGTGTGGGACATAAAAAAAACAATCTTTTTATTTAAAGCAGGTTAATTATAAATGTGATCTCTTTCTAAAGAAGAAAAGGGGATATGATATAGATATAATAGGATGAAAGAGTAGATTAAGAAACGTAATTCTAAAGAGCAACAATGTGTTTAAAATGTTTTACATTGGCATATATTTTAGTCTATTGATACAAACTTAAAGTAAATTTTGTTATACTGTGTGTATATTTCTACTCAGGTTTAAGGTATTATGTTTGTATAGCACATTTTAAATTGTAATGGATAATTAAAATAGATTAATAATTAGTCATCTATGATATTCATACTCATAGCCATGTTAAATCTTCTAGATATACATAGAGATGTTTCAGATAGATAGGTAATCTTCAAATACTTCAAAGACCTACAGAATATGGCATTTAAAATACTTTTAAAATTTAGACTTTCTGAGCACTGAGACATGTCTGCTCCTGGCAGCACCAATTTACTTCAGAGAGTAAGATGGGCACTGAAGACGCTTCATATGGAATTTATCTCACCTTGGCAAAAATAGCCATTTGGGCAAGAAACTGATCAAGTGGACATGCAGGACCCATAGAAAGGTGACCACTGAACTTTGCTTGACAAAATGGTCCTTCAGGTTCCTGTTTCTCAGAGGAAACTGCCAGACATTCTACAGGACACTAAAAATGTGACCAAGAGACTAGCCCTGTGGGCTGAAGACAAATGCCCCAACTTTACAAAGGAACATTAGGTGACTGTCCAGGCTGCTACCTGTCTCCATCTACCCTGCAAGACTCCCAAAAGTTGCTTGCATCCTTCATCTAGTTCTCAGGTAATATTATATCCTTCTGAGGTCTTTGATGTGATTGAAGACTAGATATTTATAATTTCCTCAATTATGAAAAAAGATAAGTTAGATATAAAACCTTAGACTCATAAATATAAGATAGATAGGATATCTTTTTAATAACATAACTGTAATTCTTGCTGGATAATTGTTTTTTTATATGTAATTTTACTATGTGAAAGTTAAAACCTTCCTTAAAAAAAAAAAGAAAAGGGGAAGTGCTGTAGATATTGCTCTGTTGAAATAAAATACTGATTGGCCAGTGGCCAGGCAGGAAGTATAGGCAGGACAAGAAAGAAGAGAATTCTGGGAATAGGAAGGCTGAGGAGAGAGACACAGCCAACCACTGCCATGACAAGGAAGATGTTAGGTAATGATAAGCCAAGAGCCACTTGGCAAAGTAGAGATTAATAGAAATGGGTTAATTTAAGATAGAAGAAGTAGATAAGAAGAAGCCTGCCACGGCCATACAGTTTGAAAACAATGTAAGTTTCTGTATGTTTAGTTGGTTGGTTCTGAGTGTCTATGGGCCTGGAAGGTGAGAGAGATTTGTCCTGACTGTGGGCCAGGCAGGAAAACTCTAACTACAATATCAGGCCATATTCTATATGTTATCCAGCAGGAGACATTTCAAACCTGCAGATGAGAAGGAAATAAAGATGGAGAATGAGTTGTTTCTTACAAAATCCTTCCAGTCATCCTGGTCTTCAACTTCTCCTTTCACACCTGAGTCCAGCAAGGATAGTTGAGTTTTGGTTGCTCTTCCTGTTAATCCTTACAACAATTTCATTGCAGGACTCAGGAAACTTAATTACCATCAATATCAGGTTTTTTTTCCTTGGTGCTGCAGTAAAAGTTGTAATAAAAGAAACTTAAGGAATAAAATATATTGGCTCACTTCGATGACATCATCTATGAAGGAGCAAGTGCATGAGGGCAGATGCTTGAGTCCCCTCAGTGCATCACAAGCAGACTGATGAGTCCCCTCAGTGCACCACAAGCAGACTCAGAGACACGGTCAGAGATTTGTTTCCTAAGTGATTCTCGATTGTGTCCAGCTGAAAGTCTATGTTATCAAACATCATTATTACTCACCTTTTGTACATTTCAAAATTTCCTAATCTGATTTAAAAAATGAATTAAGTACATTAAAATTTTGAAGAGTTCTATAGTGCACTGAGAACTGGAGACTGGCTGAGTCATGGAGACACGTTTGGTTTGTATTACATCCGGGTTTCCTTGTGTGAACACATAACGGAAGACATTCCTAAAGGAAATGTATCACCCTGACCAGAGATTGCTGTGTGCCAAACAGTGCTTTAGGGCTTTACTTTCCTCTACAGCACTGAAAAATGATCTTCCCCTTCAGCTGTGCATTTTGTGTGTGTGTGTGTGTGTGTGTGTGTGTGTGTGTGTGTGTGTGTGTGTGTAGGGGATGTGTGGTACATAAATGCCATCATAATAATGTGGAAGTCAGTGGACAACTTTCAGCATTTATTTCTCTCTCTCCAGCATGTGGGACCCAGAACACAAGTTCAGGTCATCATATTTGGAGGCAAACTCCTTTACAAGCTAATCCATCCTGCTGTATCTTCTTCCACTTGAAAGATAAGAAAATGAAATATCAAGGAAGTAATTGCACACCTTTTACATGTATAGAAATATCATCCTATACCTCTTGATGTCCGTAAGCATATTTAAAAAAATAAAACTTAAAAAGATGATGGAGAAATACATGGATTGTTGCCCAGGTCTAACCAACAGCAAAACAAATTATTCTTTCATAAATATGGATTAAACTATCAATCATGGATCAGAAATATTATAAAAAATTACTTATCAATACATAATTATGAAGTCCTGAAATTTGGATCAAATCTTCTTATTCTCATTTTCCCAGAATAATATTTTAGCTTTCTTCAATTGTTAAATCCCTCATAATTTAGACATTATGTTCCATATGGTGGGTTCATATTGCTGTGAAAACTTTAATTTTTTATGTTTCTGACATTTTATTTTCAACTTGTCAATTTTATTGTGCCATTAATGCTGAAAGTCTTTTTTGACATTTATTTTAAAAAGAATCCCTCAGTTTCAGGTGATGCAGAATAGCATATCCATCACACATCTCAGTGGAAAAGAAAATCCCAGGCACAAGCACACTTCTCTTCTGCTGGTGAAAGATTTTCTCATAAATCCGCTGTGCCAACATGCTCTTTATTAATGAGAAATAACAGGCTGGATGCTGGTTATTTCCTGCTCCTGATTTATTTGGAAATATTTCTTCTCCAACAGCACAGACCTGCACTAGTTTCTGTACTGATTCTCGGTTGTGGTCAACTGCACGGTAGGCACTTTAGTAAAGAACAAAATGCTGTGGAAGCATCTATGGAAAGGAAGGATCAGGGCAACAGGGGAAGGGTGTCCATTTGGATAACTGAGTGCTAGCATATTGATATACTTCTACTAAAAAACCAAGACTACAGACATATGCCAGTTAAACCAGCCAACATAAAAGTGAGTGTGCATAAACATGTATACATGTGCATTTGCAAGAGGAGGCCAGTGGATAACCTCAGGTACTGTTTCTTAGATATCATTTATTTCCTTTTGAGACTGTCTCTTTCTCCACATAGAGCTCACCAATTATGTTAGGCTGATCCCTGACATCTGTGTGCATGCATGAACCACTCCATTTCTGGGCTTCTGGGCTTGTAAGAATATACCACCACACTTGGCCTTAAAATATTTATTTATATTATTTAATTTATGTGCATGTGAGATGATGCTAACTGAGGCTAAAAGAGGTGTCTAATTCTCAGGAAACAGAGTTATAGGCAGTTATGAGCCACCTGACCTGGATGCAGGGAACCAAAGTCAGGCCTTTGGAACAGCCATAGATCTCTTAACTGTGGAGACATTTCTCTATCCACAACTTTTGTGTTTTGAAATGGTTTTGTGTCATCAAACTCCAGTACTTATACTTGAGAGATGAACACGTTACCAACTTTACCAATTATACCGTTAGTTAATAGCTTTAACTGAGACTGTAAGATATGAAGAGAAAAACCATCAGGCTTGAGACAGTAACCACCAGTTACAGGCACTTAGACATAGTAGGGATAAACATGCTTATAGTTGTTCAAGAATTTGAATTTTCTAGAGATAGTAGTAGTCATTAAAAAATAACTTTTGGGCTGGGCAGAGGTGGTGCACGCCTTTAACCCCAGCACTCGGGAGGCAGAGGCAGGCAGATCTTTGTGAGTTCAAGGCCAGCCTCGTCTAGAGCAAGATCCAGGAAAGGCACAAAGCTACACAGAGAAACCCACAGGAAAAAAAAAAAAAAAAAAAACTTTTGTATTAAAACATTCCATAAATGCAAAGCATTTGTAAAATCCTTAAACATTTAAATAATACTTATATTTATTTATTTTCATCCACATGGATGCACATGAACCATACCACGTTTACAGAGGTCCGAGGGACAGCTTATGGTAGCCAGGTCTCCTATTTTACAGTGTGGATCATGGGGATCAACTATGTGGGTGGGCAGGTCTACAGGCTTGGCAGCCAGCACCTCTACCCGGTGAGATATCTCTCATGCCTTACAAACACACACTTCAAATTGTCTATATTTTTAATTTTGCATTTATGTGTACATGTCTGTGTCTTCACAAGTTTATGTGCATGACATATATCCTTGTATCCAGAGATACCAAAAGAAAGCATAAGATCTTTTAAATCTGAAATAGGCATTAAGCAGACTAATGTGTGTGCTGGGAAACAAACCCAAAGGTTTCTGCAATAGAAGTAAGTGCTCTTAACTGCGGAGCCATCTAGAACCTTATAAATATGTTTGATAAAAAGGTTGTCTCAGGTACATAGCTACTTTTGTCCACATTACATTGAAAATTTTGAATGGACAGTTTTCATTTCTCAAGTGCTTTAAAAATACAAAATGCTGATAAGGAAATGATGTGTTAAAATACTATAAAAAGCAGCATGAGTTACTTAGCTTAGGTCTTTCAAGTATGAAAATGCTTTCCACTCAACTGAGCAATTCTGTGCTCAATACACACTAGTTATCTCAGAAGGTTGGGAAAATTCTTCTACATCCAGCTCTCCATGTAAGAGCTCCTTGTCTATGCAAATTATTGTCTGACTTTTAAATCAGAAAATTGCATTTCTGAAAATAATTCTTATAACTGAAATTCTGGCCATAGCTGAAGGTTATAACTAGTCAAAGTGGGACAGGATACACTGTAGTCTGAATAGAAATAGATTCTTTCTTGAATCAAAACTGCTGGGCCTGAATCTAGTGTCACTGGGAAATTCCTACTGTATTTCTTAAGACTATGTTCAGAGCAGGGAGAGGTAACATCTTTGAAATGCATTCTCAGTAATTGGATCAAGCAGAAGTATGCTTACTTCTCATATGTTATTCACCAGTGTCACTATTTTATAGTTAGTGTTGTTATATTCAGCATTGTTTAGTTGTGTCTATACAAGAACTCGGTGATACAGACTTTTTCTAGATTCTGATGCCAAAACAGGGGGGCAGAAAGACGCACTGAGTTTGCCATTGAGAACACCACACCATTCCTGCAAGATGCTTGCCACTAAGGCTGGCAATTTATGTGATTCCAAGTTCTCACATGGTGAAAGAGACCACACAAGCTATATGCTGCTTTACACATGAGTGTCAAGGCACCACCACACAGACACAAAAGGAAAGATAATACTATAAAATTTAAAATGCCATCAAAGTGTAAGGAAGCCAGAATATAAGGTCAATATATAATCAAAAAGGCCATTCAGTTCTGCCATCTTAAAAACACTTGGCAGTTTGGGCTTTTCCCTTCCACTTCCTCTACTCATCCTCAGATACAGCCTTATTTCTCTCCAAATCATGTGAGACATCTTTTCTGAAGCCATATTTTGCATGTTTTCTCAGAATACACCCTTGAATATCTCTGACTTAAATATCATGCCTTCTACAGGGATTGGATTCACTTTTCCCTACAAGCTTAGCTTGAGACCCTAAGCAAGGAATCAGTATCTGAATCTTAGACTTACCCAAAATATCTATTTCTTGTCTAGTAGTGTTCTAGCATACCAAGAGAGAGCTGCAGCTTCCTGAGAGTTTCTGCCTTTGTACCCTAATATTGAGGTGTGGAGATGATCTCTCATGGAAGCATTTTATTCTATATGAAGGTGTCTTAAACAAAATGGGAAAATATTTGAGATTTTCAAATTTTTCTTATGTTAGTCAATAAAATTCAAACTCTAATTCAGAAGTTGGCAGTCACTGTCTGAATTCATGGATGTCATGAAGTAGGAGAAAATGGCCTGAAGGTATGCTTACCTATGACCAAAGTGATCTTTCCTCTGCTTGAGAGTCTGCTTCTTGCCATACTGCCCTACAAGTCTGCTAGAGCACACCTAACAGAAAGACTGGAAGCCCAGCTTCTCTGCACTAAGTTTCCCACTGGATCTTGCCTTTGTGTGTCTAAAGTCTATTCATGTGTGTGCATGTGATACATATTCTCTAGCACACATGTGAAGGCCAGAGGAGGTCGTCAAGTGTCCTTCTTTGTGGCATTGTCTTACACATTTGAGACTAGCTCTCTTGCAGAACCTGAAGACTCTATTATTTTCATCTAGCCTGAGAGCAATGAAGCCCCAGTCCTCTCCTTGTCTTTGCCCTGTCTAGTGCTGGGTTTAGAGGTGTTATGTAGCCCCACTCAGCTTTTTATTTAGTTGTGTGCTGATTTTTTAAAAGTAGGTCCTGGGGATCCAAACTCAGGTCCTCATTCATGCATAGAAAACACTCTTACTAAGCTAGCTGCACAGCCCTGGACATTGCCATTTTTGTAGTATGTTAAAAATACAGCTCAATGGGCTGGAGAGATGGCTCAGCAGTTAAGAGCACTGACTGCTCTTCCAAAGGTCCTGAGTTCAATACCCAGCAACCACATGTTGGCTCATAACCATCTGTAATAAGATCTGGTGCCTTCTTCTGGCCTGCAGCCATATATGCAGGCAGAACATTATATACACAATAAATAAATAAATCTTAAAAAAAAAGAGGAACATTTAAAAAATACAGCTAAAATTCAGAGACACCTATGTAGTTGTATTTGGTGTTTATATTAACCTAGTGAAAGAATATTTCTAGCAATCTAACTTACAATGATCTCATTTATAAAACAAGACAGATTGTGATGCAGGACCTAACGATTATCTCATCACCTGGAATCTAGTGGCCAGTAGGAACCAAGAGTAAAAGCAAAATTCATTAATGCCTAGTCTCTTTTCACCAAGAAACTCAAACCCTTTATGACTCCATTCACAGTCTCTCTCTCTCTCTCTCTCTCTCTCTCTCTCTCTCTCTCTCTCTCTCTCTCCTCTTTGAATCTATATGGCATAAGAATTACACTCAGATATACTTTTGTTATTATGTTAGTATTGCATGGGATGTAGGAATTTTTAAACCTGTGTGTATGATTGTATGATATATGTGTATTCATGTGCTCATGTGTATGAATGTGCATATATATGACAAGGCACGTGTATGGAGGCCAGATGATTACCTCAGGTGTCTGTCCTTCCTTGCTCAGGGCTGGCTCTTTTTATTTTTTACTGCTGATATTCTGTGATATTCCTTGTCCTTGACTCCCATTTCACTAGATGAGAGTATAGTTAGAGACCCATATTGCATTTGTGTATCCTGTTTACTTAGTATCCTCCAACCTGTGAAAGATGGTTTGAAATCTCTTTCATGATCCTGGATGTTTGTAAAAGGCAATTTCTATATGTTGGTGTTGTTTTACAATGCATAGACAGAATACAGTAGAAATTTGGTATCCCTCAGAGGTATGGATATTTCTTTGCAGCAATGACAGAGCGAGAAAATGACTCCACTCAAGTCTACCTTGGTGAAGCAATGAGTTTATCAGGATTACTTTCAGGAACATGGTGAAGGAGTATTCACTGGAGTATGAGTAACAGAAAGATGGCTACAGCACCAAGTTCAGTTACGACCACTTACAGGAGCAATGATGAAAGGATTCCCCATTCCTATAGCAACCCAGCTGTACACAAAACTTTGGGAAGACTTTGGCTTTTATTAGCCTTCCTCCTGTTCCCATACATATGAGGGGTTAAAAGGCTCAATGTATGCAGGTCTCAGACTGGTAGTCACATTCACTGACAGCCCCTACCTGATGGACAACATTCCATAACAAACAGTTTGTGAAGTTCAGACAAATAAATCAGAAGTGTGTTCACTAACACTTTATCAACTGAAACACTTCTATCACTGAAATTTTCCTCCAAATTGCACCTGTAGATTGCTTCTTCCTTCCTCTTCCTCTGTAAATACAGACATTTTCCTTTCTTAGCATGTTGTTTCTGAAGGATTGTAATATAAGTATAGTCTTACAAAACATACCCTTTGGGTGCCTTTTTTCACTTCACAAATGGCATTAAGGAGCCATTCAAATTGCTGTGTGAATCAATAACTTGTGCCTTTTAATAGAACTGGTATTTTAAGCATACTGCAACCCAGAATGTTTATGCTATCATGAGTGGAGAGATATCTGGCCTGTTTCTAGTTTGGGCAAAAAGACTAAAGCTGCCATAAACACTCATATACTTCCATGTGATCACACTATTTTGTTGCTCTCAGGAAGAAATTTAAAGCTGGATTTTCTGTCTCACACTAGAAGAATATAATCAACTTCAGGGAAGAGTCATGGTCCCCTTTAAGTCATCAGATACATTCATCTGCATCTCATCTCTTTGGTTAGCATTTCTGGCCAGTGATTCCCAATGATCCCCTTGATTTTTATTTTTTTATCCCCAGTAGAGGGATTCCTGACTTAAATCTCTATGCCTGACTTTCTACACAGCTGGATTCTTGTAAGAGCTTAGATGATCCCTGAAAACATGCCTTACATTGTGGATTCCCTATGTACAGTGTCCAAAAGAAGTAGGTTTTCAAGAGCAGAAAGACTGTTGTTTTTTAGGCACATTGAGTGTGAGTGATTGGAAGGGGAAAAAGCAACTTCTCAAGTTGATGATGTTCACCAAAATGATGGGGACCAATCTGTGTGACTCCTTGTAAAGCCTTTTAACTGAGTACTTGGTGTGTAAATTGCAGGTTTGTATAGCTAGAATTTTCTCCAATCCCGCCCAGGCCCATAGCAACTCAGACCTAAATAAACACACAGACACTTTTATTAATGAAAACTTTTGGCCTAATGGCTCATGCTTTTTGCCAGCTAAATCTTACACTTAAATTAACGCATATATATATATTTAATTTATTTATGTTTAGCCATGTGGCTTGGTAGCTTTTCACAGTTCTTTCTTCACATCTTGCTTCCTGTGTGTCTCGCTGGTGACTCCTGACTCTTCCCAGCATTCTATTCTCTGCTTGTCCTGCCTATACTTCCTGCCTGGTTACTGGCCAATCAGTACTTTATTTGTTAAACAATCAGAGCAACACATTCACAGAATATAGAGTGATATCAACAGCACTTCCCCCTTTTTTTTCAAAAAGGAAGTTTTTAAGTTTAACATAGTAAAATTACATATAACAAAACAATTATCAAGCAAGAATTACAGTTACAATATTTACTCTATAATAGCTAGACTATTTGTATTTGGCAAAATTAAAGAAGACATCCTATCTACCCTATATTTATAAATCCAAGGTTTTATAACTAACTTATGTCTTATCATAACTAAGGAAATTATAACTATCTAGTCTTTAAATACATCAAAGACCTCTGAAGGATATAATATTACCTGAGAAATAGGAGAAGGATGCAGGCAACCTTCAGGAGTCTTGCAAGAGTAGATATAGACAGCTGGAAGTCTGTACAGTCATCCAAAGTTCCTCTATAAAGTTGGGACAGCTGTCTTCAGCCCATAGGTCTAGAGTGTCTCAGTCAATGTTCATTAAACATAAAGATAGAGATGTGGAAGTGCTTAGGGAAGTGCTTCCAGTGCTAGCATTAGATCTGAGTTAGGACCTCCAGGACTCCTGGAAATAACATCATCACAGATCCAAGTGAAAACAAAGCAGTTCATACCATCCAAACCCTTGCTAATGTATGAAACTTTCAGCCAGTGTCGCTCCATTAGTTACTACCAAATCCTCATAGCAGTTGCTTTTCATTCCATGGTCATTTTTTGGCCATGCTGAGAAGACTTTGAAGCCATTGTACCCAGCTTAAGATGTGAACAGTGAACTTGTACTATTTTCTTGGTCTGTATGGCAACATTTATTGTTACACATAGTGTTAATTGTGAGATTTCAATACTTATTATATGAATTGTAATACATATAATACATACCATAAGATGATGAAACTCCTCGTGGCTGGGCACCTTCTCAGTGGCCATAGGATATTTATAATCTTCAAAATGCTAATGATTCCCTGGTGCTGTTATTTATGATCATCTTGGAATACACTTTCCCATGTCTGAGTTATTTTTTTTTTATATTACTTTCTCTGTTTTATTTTCTTTGTCTACATACTACAATACTAGATTTTAATACATATGTATATATCTAACACACACACATATAAATAATGCATGTGTATATATCTAATACACACACACATATGTGTGTGTGTGTGTGTGTGTGTGTGTGTGTGTGTGTGTGTGTGTAAAATGAAATAGGTTACCTCTTTTTAAAGCAAGGGGGGCTTGGGGTCAAGAAAATACATAGGAAAAGACTCAGGATTGGTTTATATGAGTGGCTAGGGTTAGCTGGGGGTTACAATTACCCATTATTGGACAAGCCTGGACAAGTCCTAGGCTTTGTCCTTGAGCTTCCATGGAGGCTGGCTGGCCTACCATGTTCACATTGACATATGCATGTAGCTCTAAGTTGCTGAGGGGTCAGACAGTAAACAAATGGATAAACCTCGAGCAGTCAGAGAATGTGCAGAAACGTAGCTACTTTTGTTGATGGCCTCAGGAAACTGAAACTGAAGCCTGTTTTCTGAGAGAAGGCTGAGCAGCCTCTTATGGTATCTGTTTGGTCTTTTCAACTGACCTGGAAACTTCATCCCTCTGAGTAGCTTGAATGGTGCTGAAAGGAAAAAAGTAATCATTAATCACACAGCAGCTTTGAACCCTGTGATATTCAGTAATGACTGGCCTGGCAAGATATTTTCTACTATTTCTCATTATTCAAGGCTGGTCAATTTGCTGGATTTGGGCATAATTTCTGTGTCTATTATTTGGGTTGGTCATTTGAGCATTGAGCATTTTAGTCCATGTTTTTCTTTTCTTGGGTGAAACTGGAGTCTGGACACATATCCAAGATATTCATCAAGGAGTAATATATTGTTTGATTCTTTTGAGTTTTGTTCTCATTCCTGTGATGCTAAGAGCACAGTCCTTCTCCCTCCTCCTAGAAAAAATGTTCTCCTTGTTCATAGCTGAGAAAGAAAGGTCAGGAAATCCAGGCACCATTTCTGATCTATCCTTCATCTCTGTCCTCAGTACAGTGGGTGGTCCTTTGTGTTCTTTATGTCTCCAGTGTTCTTTGTATTCAGTGACTAAGTTTCATTTCAAAAGAGCTTATCAATTTTTATGGTGTTCAGGGGTTTTTGTATAGACATGAATGATTGAACGTGACCTTCACTAGTCTATCCACTGCTGAATAATCTCTTCTTACTGCATTTGGTTGAATAGTTCAAGTGAGTGTTTTGTTTCCCCTTGATGTCTTATCTGCTTACCAGGATTCAGTCAGTGGCTATGTAACTTCAGTTTTCAATACATCCAACAAAAACTCAGCCCTTTATTCTGTGATAATAAAACTAGTACCCTTCCATATTTTTTTTTTATTTTCTAGAATAGCTGCCATCAAATCTGTGTGAAGAATGACATTATAACTTGACATAAACATTTATTTCAGTAATCAACGTGCTTTGGAAGCATGTGATAATAAGAATCATAGTAATAAAAATAATGAAAGGTAGTGTTTTTTAACCTTTGTCAAGGGTGGTAGACTTTTTTGGAATATGCTCAGCTATTTTGTCCTGAAGCCATACTTTAACAATTTAGTTTTGGATTTAGCTCACTGGTAGAGCACTTGCCTAGCAAGCACAAGGCCCTGGGTTTGATCCTCAGCTCTAAAAAAAAAAAAAAAGTCTTGTTTTAAACTAAACTTTAGGAGATATACTTCAAAGGTTAAAAGCACTTGCTGTTCTTGCAGAAGACTGGTCTTTAGATTGTGATGCCTACATGTGGCTCAATAGCATCTGTAGTTCCTGTTCCAGAGATCCTGACATCTACTTCTTGCCTCAGCTGGCACCAGACATACACATGGTGAACAGATATAAATACAGGCACTCACACACATACACAAAGTAAGGAGTTATTTATAAGATGTTAAGAAGAAAATTTTTATGATAAAAATAAAATTGATGATTGTCTTTTTCAGTAATGTTCCCAACTCCCTTTACTTGGCATTGGCATCATTTTCAGTGTCCCTTGAAGCTTAAGTGTTGAGCGTCCCTAATACTTTGGTGAAGTACATATGTCATTTAAAACTTTTTTTTTTTTTTTCTGAGACAGGTTTTCTTGGTGTCATTCTAGTGCCTGTCCTGGATCTTACTCTGTAGACCAGGCTGGCCTCAGACTCACAGAGATCCACCTGGCTCTGCCTCCTAAGTGCTGAGATTAATGGTGTGTGCCACCACCTCCTAGCTTTCATTTAAAACTCAATGGGCAACATAATCCAGCATAGAGAACAAATTCCCAAAAACTAGCTAAGCACCATGGAAAGGTCCTGATCTTACTGTGAGGAGCCTTACAAACACACCAAAATACACTACTGTCACACACATGCAAAGGGCCAAGGTTGATCTCATGCAGGCTCCCTGACTGTTGGTTCAGAGCCCAAGAGCTCAGGTCAACTGTCTCTGTGGATTCCCCCATCAGAACCTTGATCCCCCCCCTTGGCTCATACTCTCCCTTGGCTGTGCTTGACTATGAATCTTTACATCTGTTTCCATCAATTACTGGATAAAGACCCTCTGATGACAATCATGATAGTTATCAATCTGATTACATTAGATGGTTAGTACAGGCATCCTCTCCACTACTGCTAGGAGTCTTGGCTGGGATCATCCTGGTGGATTCTTGGGAGGTTCACAAGCATCAGGTTTCTCTCTAAGCATGAAATGCCCTTCCTATCAAGAAGTCTCTTTCCATACCCCTCCCCACTCCTGCTCATAACCTGCCTCCCTCAAGTTCCCATTTCCCTCTAACCCTGTCCCCAGTTTTCCAGGATATCTCTTCCATTTCCCCTTTCCAGGGAAATCCGTTCATTCCTCTTTGGGCCTTCTTTGTTATCTAGCCTCTCTGGGGCTGTGGATTGTAAGTCGGTTACCCTGTACTTTGCTCCTATGAAGCCTTGATGCAGGGTAAAGAGCTTGGTCCTAACTCAACTTAATGTTCCATGTTTTGTTCAAGCCCATGGGATACTTGCCCCTTTCTGAATGGAGGCAGAGGAGAGTGGATGGGGAGGAGAGTAGATGGGAGTTGAAAAGTTTTTGCACCCCAATAAGCCTCTCTCTTGACACAGCAATCCAAATCAAACCAAATTAGTAAAAGCCTCTATTTAATGGGTAAAGTGCTCCCTGGTGATTTTCCAGCTGTCCCCCTCCCCAGAGAGGACTGAGGGAAGAGAGACTGAAAAAAATTGATATCTGTTTTCCAGGGTGCAGTTTAAATACCCTGTGGGCTTAGTCTTGAGTGTCTCTGGAGAAGGAGCAATGTTTGGTGGGGCTTTCTGAGGGGCAGAGTCTGGGCAGAGACATAGGGCTTCCACCAGAATGTTCCAGCCTCTTTGGGCATACGTATGCCAGGGTGCCAAGGGCTGAGGTGGATCTTCCACCAGAACAGGAGTCAGGGAGTGAGGAATGGGAGAAGAGAAGGGAGGGGAAACTGAGGTCGGTATGTAAAACAAATAAAAATAAAAGTTAATTAAAAAAAAACTTAATGGGAAAATTGTTAGAGAATAAAAGAGACAAAATTAGTTATTTAAGTGACTTTTTACCCTATTCCTTAACTAAATCTCCTTTATCTTTAAAACAAAAACCCTGTGTGTGTGTGTGTGTGTGTGTGTGTGTGTGTGTGTGCTGTGTTCACACTAATTTGTGTGAGTGCAAGTGTGTGTGTGCCACACTACGACTGTGGAGGTTAGAGAATACCCTGAGATGTCAGTCCTTCCCTTCCTCCTTGTTTAACGCAGAGTCTCTTGTCCACTCCCAAGGATGTCAGGCTACCTATCCCATTAGATTTTGGAGATTCTCCTGTCTTGACATCCCATGTCACAGTAGAAGTGCTGGGGTTCCAGATGCATGCTATCAAGTCTGATTGGACATGGCCCTGGGTTCTGACCTCTCTAATCCAGGCCCTATAGCACATCAAATGCTATAACTACTAGACAGATAATCTCCTAGCCTTCCTCCATCCTTTATAAAGAAATCCCCCTTCCACTCATTTTCAGGACTAATCAAGTAATTAAAACTTGACTTAATACTTAGCAAATCTTCAATATTATAGTAACTTTTGATTTGGATAATGCAGAAGATTGATATTCAAAGCCCTATTTCTATGGTTTGGACAGTGTGGAATATTCCCTTTTGCCTGACTAGCTGTCTAGAAATTCTCTCTCTCTCTCTCTCTCTCTTGGTTTTTTGAGACAGGTTTTCTTTGTGTAGCTTTGTGCCTTTCCTGGATCTCACTCTGTAGACCAGGCTGGCCTCGAACTCACAAAGATATGCCTGCCTGCCTCTGCCTCCCCAGTGCTGGGATTAAAGGCATGCACCACCACTGCCCAGCATAGAAATACTCTTAATCATTTCTTTTCACTGCTTAAGCAACACCGTGGAGTAAGGTTGGATCCCACTGTTTTTTCATTGGGAAGCTTTGCTAGTTCATGATTATCTTATTTTCATTCCTTGTCAGGATCTCTGAGTGGCACGGTTTTATCATAACAACTGCAGACTTGATTGTCAGGCCTCCTTGGTCTTTTAAGCAACTTTGCAAACTCCTTGATTTTTTTTATTTATTTTGTTTTTACTTAACCGGATACTTGTTGCCTATAGGCAGCCTGTGTCTACATGTTTTCAAATTCCTCTCCCATTCATGTTTAACCTACTTAATGTGATATAACCTTTCATTTATTTCTATATATTCAATGGCCCTTATAGTTCTTGAAATACAACCACAATAAGTACTCTTGGAAAAACAAAAAACAAATACACACACACACACACACACACACACACACACACACACACACACACATATATATATATATATATATATATATATATATATATATATATATATAATTCAAATTTAATATGCTGCATGTTTTGCTCTTCAGGGTGCATTTTGAGTGCTTTAAATTGAATAGTATACATATTTTACATTTTGCCCTTCACACTAGGCATTTATTTCCATTTGAATTTGCATTTTTTATATCAATGATCAAGATCACATTTATATAACAAAACAAAACAACAAAAACACCTATGGTTTGTACAAATAATTGAAAGAATATAAAATACAATTACATGACCAAATACATATCTCATTTAGGAAATCAGCCCATTTCTCACCATGAGGAAGATGTAAACATGTGATTGAATAATATTTCCTGCTGTCCCATGACTTTATTTAAAGCTACAATCACATGATTTTCTGGAGTGTTTATTGAATTCTTAAGTTAGACCTAGTGGTCAACACTTAAACCTGTGCTATTTAGTACTGGCATGGCCCTCTCACTACACAGTTGTGGTACAGGCTGCAAAGGCAGCTCAGTTGGTAAACTGCTTGTAGCACTATCTGAGTTCTAGCACCAGAAATAACATTAAAAGAACCTGCCATAGAAGTGGTCCCTTGGAGTTCTGGCTCTGGAGATTCAGTCCAGTGAGTGAACCTATCTAAAAATCAAGGTAGGTTGTGCTTGAGTCTTACCTCTGGCCTACACACACACACACACACACACACACACACACACAGAGAGAGAGAGAGAGAGAGAGAGAGAGAGAGACAGACAGACAGACAGACAGACAGATAGACAGATAGAGAGAAGGAGACAGAGGCAACATGTGGCAGAGAGGGAAAGACGGAAGAAGGGAGAGAAGGAAAACAAAAGACCACAAAAATAGAGCAGTAAATTCTCCATTTTAGAAGTTATGTGTTACTTTGTTCTTAGAAAAATAATGAGGAAGAGTAAATCTTCTATTTATAGGGAAGTTCAAAACTGTTCACTGTTGTGCCCAGGTTGCAAGTCCCCCAAGCAAGACCACCACAGAGCCAATATCCATGCAAACACATAGAGGTTTTTAATAACAAAATAAGCAAGCTTGATCTTCAATCCAACATCCGACACACAGTGGGTAGAGGGCAATGGCCCCAAACACTCACTTTAAGGGGTTTATAAAGAAAAAGTTTACATGCAGCTTGGGATAGGATGAGGAGTCTAGGGGTGAGGCAGTTCTTTGAAGTTACTGGCTGAACTATAAGCATGATGTAACTGATGGCTAACAGGATTCAGGTTGTCTTAGAGACATACATTTTTACTCCCTCTGTCCTGCTTTTGTTGACACATTCAGATTTATTGTTCCAGTCCTACTCTCCTCTGAAGTCAACTTCTGGTCAGGTGAGCCCATTACTTCACATATCTTGTTTTGCCAAGTCCAGTATATACAGATTTATTGTCCCAGTATTATAAGTTCAATTTTTGGTCACTTCTAAAACTGCTGGTCTGCAAATACCATTGGAGGAGGAGAGGGGAAAGCATCTCTCAAGGTGGCTACTGATTTTTCCCTTTCATTTACCTCTGAACTCATTTGAGAGATGTAACTGAACCCATCAGAGAAGTAAAAATTTTAACTGCATTAAAATTTGGAGGAACTAGACTTGATGGCACATACTTTTAATAACATCATTTGGAACAGAGAGGGAGGCAGGTTTTGTGAGTCTGGGTCCAGCCCAGTCTAAATAACAGGTTTCATACAACCCAGGACTACATAGTGGAACATTAGCTCAGAGCAAAATAAAACAAACAAATAAAAATGTTGGGGTGGCTCAGTGGTTAAGAGCACTTGCTGCCCATCTGGAGAACCAGAGTTTGGTTCTAAGCTAACATGATAGCTTGCTCACTTGTAACTTGTAACTTCAGCCTCAGGGGTTTGATGACCTCCACTAGTATTTGTGAGTCCTGTATATACCCAAATGTACACATGTACTCTTTGGTCTCTGTCCCTGTCCCTGTCTCTCTCTCTCTCTCTCAGACCTCAGACACACAAAGACAAACATCAATACACATAAAAAAATAAGATAAATACTTAAATTAAAAAATAAATCAATGATGAGCTTTTAGCATTGACAGACCCACATATGTCATATGTATATAATTCTAAAATTAAATAGAGTTCTACTGGCACTCTTCCCTGAATTGATTTAACAATGGACTACAGAGAAGATTTTCTACCCCCCCCCCACGTAGTCAGTCATTCAGTTATTGAAGATGTATTCTTAATCACATGTATGTTGACTTCACAATGAGACGTTCTTGTACCATCACATATAAAAAGAGTTAGCAACTATTTAATTGGTACATTTTTGAAAATTTTGGGAATGCACTGGGCTTTTTAAAATAATTAACTTCTATAATTATTTTATTTTATATTTATGTAGATATAATTATTTCCTGTGAAGTATGGATTAATAGATCACTGTTTTAAACTACCACTTTGTATACTACAACAGGTATCAATTTGATAGGCAGAGACAATTTGGGTGGAATTCATATTTAAAATGTGCAATGTATAATTTTTTTTTTCTTACGGTTCTATGATTTTTTGGACAACCTGCAGTTCTGCAGAATCCCTGAAGAGAACTTTACACAAGATGGAAAAATAGGTCACAGAAGGTAAATATGGGATCCTCAGGGATCTGTTTGTCATCTGAATACCTAGTGAGCTGACAGGGACTGTCTGATGCAGCTATTTTAGAACTCTGGGATCAAATAGAACTGAAAAATAGCCAGGGGAGCACTTGGCCAAGAAAATGATGTATTTGAAGTCTGAAGATTTGGCTCCTCTTCCAGTGGCCCTGGTTTTGATTCTAGGCACACACAGATCTGATTCACACCTATGGCCTGTGTGGACAATGCACATATGGTGCAAATTTACATACAGATAAAATGTCACTACACACACACACAAGTGAATGTTCACAGAAGACTTTGATGTGTTCTGAAAAATTTCAGAACTTCAGCATACTACACAACTATGTTGACAGTTTCTCTTTCTATAGGTTCTCTGTCTACAGGTCCTCTGTTTACTGGCCTTCTGTGTAAAGCTTCTCAGTCTAGATAATCTGTCTGTAGCTTCTATGTCTAAGGTTTCTTTGCCCACAGATTATCTGTCTACAGGTTCTTTGTCTGCAGATCAACAAAATGTGGATCAAAAACAAGAAAACATAATTGCCACTCTATTGAACATGCAGTGAAATTTTATGTATCACTGTTCCATTCAGCCATGTATTAAATAGCTATGTCTATGGCATTTGCATTGTATTAGTAACAATACATGGTCAAAACATATTTTAATATGGAAAGTTGTATGTGAAAGTTATATACATAAAATATAATATTTTGTGGTAAAGAGCTGAGGACCTATATACTTGCAGTAGCATTGAAGAGTCCTGAAAAGAAGAATGTGGCTATTATTCTTCCTCATTCCCAGCTCTGCTGCCAGCAGTCATGAGGAGCATGGTAAACATCATTTTGTCTTCTCAAAATTAGGTAGTATGTGTTTTGATTGCTATTCAATGCTCTTTATTAGTGCATGAAAAGAATAGATGTAAACAATTTATAAGCCTGATTGTGGGAGCCAACAGTGACTCCAGCTCATGGCTTGATGCCATTTTGGCTTAAGATCAGAGAGTTCAAGTTTGTTTTTGCACCTTAAGGCTGAATAATAGGATGATTGGCTAAAGGTGTTATTATTCAATGTTTTACTCCTCAAGGCCAAATGGCAGGATGATTGGACAAAGGCTTAGTTACTAGATGTTGTGAGAATTAAGGACATATTTATATTGTTTGTTCCTTGAACCATTGTAAGAAAGTCTTTTGCCCCCCAGGGTATGAAAAGGCTACTGAATTTATTTGTTATAGCCTTTTCATATAGCTGTTCATTGAGAGCCCTCCCAACTCTCTCTTCTGTCTCTTGTGTCTTTCTTTCTTAATCTTCACTTCCCTATTCAAGTGTTGTTCAACAGGTCTTCAGGTCCCGACACCTAATGGAACAAACCAGGTTTTCAGGTGAGAAGAGATTAGGACAGAAAAATTTTAAAGTTCCTGTCTATATGAAGTAACAGTCACATGGAACCATCAATGACTACGCACATGAAAGATTATATATAGTCTGGTGAATATGATTGAAAGTTTCTGCATACAAATTGTTTAAGTTCTTAAAAAGAAAGTCCTGGCTAACAAGATGTCTCAAGAGGTTAATCCCCTTGTTGACAAGATTGATGATCTCAGTCCAGTTTCCAGCACCCATAGTAGAAGGAGAGAATCAATTTCTATAAGTTTCTCTCCCTGCCATATATATACTGTGCTATACACACACACACACACACACACACACACACACACACACACACACACACAAACACACACTAAATAAATTAAAAGAACAAGAATTTAAAGGAAACACACAAAACCTGAAAATTAAAGAACTGTATGTCTAGTATTTCCATGACATAATATTCAGAGTGTTTATTCTAATCTACAACCAGCATGCAAAGAGATTGGAAGTATTAAACAAGTGAATAGAAAAATAACTTGAAATAGCCATTTCTTTCTTTCTTTTTTATTTTTATTATTTTATTTATTTATTTATTTATTTATTTATTTATTTATTTATTTATTTATTTATTGAGACAGGGTTTCTCTGTGTAGCTTTGTGCCTTTCCTGGATCTCACTCTGTAGACCAGGCTGGCCTCAAATTCACAAAGATCTGCTTGGCTCTGCCTCACAAGTGCTGGGATTAAAGGTGTGTGCCACCACTTCCGGCAATGAAATAACCATTTTTAAGTATCACCAGTTAGGGAGTAAAAAAGTTAAAACGGGTATCTAAAATGTTGACAATAAGCTCAAGAAAACTATGGCAATGAATCAACAAAGAATAAAATAAGTGATGTCTACATAAACAAAAACTATTGACAAACAAATGAGTGGAAAGTAAGTTTTAAAACTGAAAATAAACAAATTGAAAAATTGTGAAATTTTTATGGAGAAAGAAGGCGGCAGCATTGGATGATGATGCTTTTCTTTGTGATATCCAAGAGGTGTTTCAGTGAGGACTCAGTATCAGCATAGTGTAGGAGAAACAAGTGACCTTGAACCAGACCAATGATTTATTACAATGAATTTACAAGTAAAAATATACGGAGTAAATTATATACTGTGTGACTCACTGGGCCACAGCTTTCACGGCTAGAATGTCTGTTTTTGTTGTTGTTGTTGTTGCTGTTGATATTGTTGTTTTTGTTTTAAATTTTATTTTATTTTGGGGGCAGGTTGCCAGGGCAGATGACAGATATGAAGGGTCAGGTGATGAATAGATTGGGATGTATGACGTAAAACCCACAAAGAATCAATGTAAAGTTTTTAAAAAGAAGAAATGCCAAACCAAAACTACCATAGAATATCATACTAAGACCATGTGACTGACAATCATGAAAATAATCAGACTTGCAGACTTTGATTGCAGACTTGCAGACTATATACATGCTGTTTTGAAAGACTGAAACTGTCTCCAGGAGATCAGGGAAAAGGAAGAAATTTCTATTTTTAACTTTTATTCTATAGGTAGATCTAGCAGGAGCTAACTAAGCATGAAAAAGAAAGAAAAGCCATGAGTTGGAGAGGCAAACGTAAAATTGCACATGGCTACAAATGACATGACTTAGAATTAGAAACATTCAAAGGTCTATATTTTTTTTAAAAAAATACATTAGAAGTTAAGGAACAAATTCATCCAACTTCAGTCTCACACAAATGCAGTGAAGAATCTTAAAGGGCTTTGAACAGGCAAGGTTGGAATAGCAACAGCAAAGAACAAAAGCTTTCTGAATAATCTAAACAAAGGAGGGGGGAGATTTGTAAACCAATTATTTTTAAAAGCATCAATAGTAATTAATGAGGAGCTGATACATGGAAATATGCTCTGATATCATTGGTTGGAGGCTGACATTTTAAGATACAATTCAAAAAGCAGGTACACTTTTGTCCTTCTTTGGGCTTTTAGAAAATCAAGAACTCTTTATTGTTTAATCAGAAGGTACTCGTGGTGATGAGATATTGCACACTTAGATCATTTTATGAATACAGGTGATGATCAAAATTATTACTGTGTCCAGTATTCAAATGAACTTACTGTGTCTTGTGGCCATGGTGGGTTCAGTAGGCAGTTTTTAGATTGTCAGCTTCCCCAAAGGTACATGCTTCTAAGCTACCAACCCACAAAGTTTCTGAATATCAAATGGGATTTTAGAGGCAAAGGTTGTACAGTGACATAGGACACTCATTAGTGCAGAATCAGCTTTTAGGCACATGGTTATAATTACTTACAAAGCTACATGAAAACAATAACAGTAATACAACACCACAAAAACCCTGGATGAGAGTATTAGTGACATTAGTAAGTAGCTTTAGTATCTATGACTATTCTCACTGTGTTCAGGGCACAGTTTTCTGTCTTAAATTTCTTGAACAGCAAATAAGAAAATGTAAAGTTATGTTTCATTGGAATCATATAACTAACAAATCACTTGGGGATGAGTAGGTGATTCATTGGGTAAAGTGTTTGTCATGCAAGCATGGTGATCTTAATTTAGACCTCTGGCATCAATGTGACAAGCAAGAATGTCTGTGTACACCTGTAATCTCAATGCTGGGGAGGCAGAGACATGATGATCCTTGGGACTTGCTGGCCATTCAGTCTAACTGAAACAACAAACTTCAGGTTCAACTAAAGAGCCCGACTCATAAAATATGGTGTAGAAGAAACTGATGAAGACAACAAATGTTGACTTTTGGCCTTCACAAACATTAGTTCACATGCACCCATACTTGAAGCTCTTATGCACATGAACATACACATATGTGAACATACGTACAAATAAGCATTTTAGTAAATATGCAACTGTTCTTGGTGAAACTGGTTATATCTTCCATCTTCATTTGCAAAGAAGAATATTGATGTTCACAGAAAATGTCTGTAGTAAAATCCATACCACAGACATCTTGTAGACTTAAGAAACCCCCCATTGAAACACATGTCTAAAACATTTGTGAGCCTATGAGATGGCTTAGTGTGTCACTGTGCTTATTGCCATTCCTGGCAATCTGAGATCTATCACCAGGAGCCATGTGGTAGAATGAGAGAAAAGGCTTCTGCAAGTTGTCATCTGACTTCCAGACATATGACAACACACACACACACACACACACACACACACACACACACACACACACATTATTATTATTACATTCACATTATTGTAATTAAATTATTCATCTATGGAGGAATGTGATGCTCTAATTAAGCCCTCTACTACATTCCACATGGGCTGATTTTTTTCTTTAACCTTTTTGTCTATCTGACATGAGAAGCTTTGGGGAAGCAGACTAATGTAATATAAGAACCCCCAAATGCCAAATTTCAATAAGGTTTCATTAAAATCAAGTTTTCATCACGTGATATGAATGTCTCCCATGACCCCTACTACCCAGAGGGTCTCACATTCCTACTTCTTCATTTTTGATTCTAGATACATTGATAAGCATCTTCACACACAGAAATTTTCAGTACAACAAACTAAATAGAAATTTCCCCCCCTGAAGCTGTCAAAGCAGATTGAATGAAATATTTTGAAATATGACCAATTCCTTGAAGATAAACTAGAGAGAATTTTCTTTATCCTGCTTTATTTCCTATGGTTATCAAAACAGTAGCAGGACAAGACCTTGTCATTCTAAATTGACTGTCTATGTGTATGAGGAAAATATTCATACAAAGCTTCTGAAGAAAATAACTGTTTTTCATTCACTTATTCAACTAACATTTTGATGAGTACATATTATCTATTCAAATCCTTCAAGACTGCAAAATAATCACCTCGACATTTCCTGTGGCAGAATTTGCACATAGAAAGCCTTAATAATGGCTTGAACTACATATGCTGATGATTTTTAAATCACCAGAAAACACATTTTAAAGATAAGGATAAAACCAGAATAGTGAAATGATCTAAATGTATTATCAGATTCACTGGCTTGTATAACTCTACGTACACAGCAGGACCTTCCAAATAAAGCACCAAGCTCTCCTTAGTGTGCATTTCTGTGTGTGTGTACTCATGTGTGTAGAGATGTCCATATGGGGATTGCATATGTACTTATGCATGTGGAAGGCAGAGGTTAAAGCCCAGTTTTATTTCTTCAGTGGCTATCTACTTTGTTCAGAGAAAGGGTATTACTTGGGACCTGGTGCTCTCTGTGAGCTACCAGCAAGATCCAGAGATCTACTGATATTTACCTCTCCAGCCAATAGGTTATAAGTATGTGCAATAATACTTTTGTTCCACAGGTGTTCTGAGGGTCAAACTCAGGTCTTCAGGAATACACAACAAGTATTTTACTGACTGAGCCACTTCCTCAGTCTCATTTTTGAGGTTTTTATTTTTTTTTCTTTCATTTTATTTATTTATTTATTTATTTATTTATTTATTTATTTATTTATTATGTGTTTTAATTTTATACATCAGCCATGGGTTCCCCTGTCCTCCCCATTCCCGCCCCCACCCCCACCTTCCCTCCAGCCCCTTTCCTCCATTCCCATGTCCTCCAGGACCAAGACACCCATGGGGATTCATTTAAACCTGGTGGATTCAGTACAGGCAGGTCCTGTCCCCTTCTTCCAGACTAAGCATGTGTCCCTGTGTAAGCCCAAGATTCCAAACAGCCAGCTCATGCACTAAGGACAGATCTTGGTCCCACAGACTGGGTGCCTCCAAAACAGATCAAGCTACTCAATTGTCTCACTTATCCAGAGGGCCTGATCTAGCTGGGGGCTACACAGCCTTAGGTTCATAATTCATGTGCTTCCATTTGATTGGCTATTTGCCCCTGTGCTTTTTGCAATCTTGGATTCAACAATTCACACACTTGCAGTCCGCCCTCTTTCTCAACAGTTGGATACCTGGAGCTCCACCTGGGGCCTGGCTGAGGATCTCTGCATCCACTTCCATCAGTTATTGGATGAGAGTTCCAAGACGAATGTTAGGGTGTTTCGTCATCTGATCACCAGACTAGGTCAGTTCAGGTTTCTCTCGACCATTGCCAGGAGTCTAGAGAGGATAGATAGATTATTGTGGATTTCTGGGGACCTCTCAAGCACTGCCTATTCCTGTTCTCATGTGGTCTTCATTTATCATGGTCTGTTATTCCTCATTCTCCCTTTCTGTTCTTGATCCAGCTGGGATCTCCTGCTCCCCTAAGCTTTCTTTCCCTCAAATCTTACCCTTCATTACTCCCACTGATGTTCAGGTTATTCATGTAGATCTTATCCATTTCTCTGTCATTGGGTGATCCTTGGGTCATTCCTAGGGTCCTGTTTTCTAGGTAGCCTCCCGGGAGTTGTGTAGCAGTCTAGTCATCTTTGTTTTATATCTAGCATCCTCCTATGAGTGAGTACATACAATGTTTGTCCTTCTGAGTCTGGGTTACCTCACTCAGGATGATTTTTTCTAGATCCATCCATTTGCCTGCAAACCTCATGATGTCATTGTTTTTCTCTGCTGAGTAGTACTCCATTATGTATATGTACCATATTTTTTTTATCCATTCTTCAGTTGAAAGGCATCTAGGTTGTTTCCAGGTTCTGGCTATTGCAAACAAAGTTGATACAAACATAGCTGAGCAAATGCCCTTGTGGTATGATTGAGCATTCCTTGGGCATATGCCCAAGAGTGCTACAGCTGGGTCTTGGGGGAGATGGATTCACAATTTTCTAAGGAAGTGCCATATCAATTTCCAAAGTGGCTGTACAAGCTTGCATGCCCACCAGCAGTGGAGGAGAGTTCCCCTTGCTCCACATCCTCTCCAGCATAAGCTGTCTTCTGTGTTTTGACCTTAGTCATTCTGACAGGTGTAAGGTGGTATCTCAGAGTGGTTTTGATTTGCATTTCCTGGATAATTAGGGATGTTGAGCAATTCCTTAAATGTCTTTCAGCCATTTGAACATCCTCTGTGGAGAATTCTCTACTTAGTTCTATACCCCATATTTAACTGTACTGTTGGGCATTTTGATGTCTAATTTCTTCAGTTCTTTATATAGTCTGGATATCAGCCCTCTGGCAGATGTAGGGTTGGTGAAGAACTTTTCCCATTCTGTAGGCTGTCCCTTTGTCTTGTTGACCATGTCCTTTGCTCTACAAAAGCTTCTCAGTTTCAACAGGTCCCATTGATTGATTGATTCTCTCAGTGTCTGTGCTACTGATGTTATATTTAGAAAGTGATCTCCAGTGCCAATGTGTTCAAGACTACTTCCTACTTTCTCTAATGTCAGGTTCTGAGTAGCTGGATTTATGTTGAGGTCTTTGATGCACTTGGATTTAAGTTTTGTTCTTGGTGACAGATATTGATCTATTTGCAGCCTTCTACACATTGACATCCAGTTATGCCAGCATCATTTGTTGAAGATGCTTTCTTTTTTCCATTGTACATTTTTGGCTTCTTTTTCAAAAATTATATGTTCATAGGTGTGCGGGTTAATGTCAGGGTCTTCAATTCAATTCCATTGGTCCACATGTCAGTTTTTATGCCAGTACCAAGCTGTTTTTATTAAGTAGCTCTATAGTAGAGCTTGAGGTCGGGGATTGTGATGCCTCCACAGGTTGTTTTATTGTACAGGATTATTTTGGCTATCCGGGGGTTTTTGTTTTTCCATATGAAGTTGAGTATTATTCTTTCCAGATCTGTGAAGAATTGTGTTTGTAATTTGATGGGAATTGCGTTGAATCTGTAGATTGCTTTTGGTAAGATCACCATTTTTACTATGTTAATCCTGCCTATCCATGAGCATTGGAAATCTTTCCATTTTCTGACATCTTCTTCAATTTTTTTTTCAGGGACTTAAAGTTCTTGTCATATAGGTCCTTCACATGTTTAGTTAGAGTAACCCCAAGGTATTTTATATCATTTGTGGCTATTGTAAAGGGTGATGTATCTCTGATTTCCTTCTCAGCCTGTTTGTCTACTGTATATAGAAGGGCTACTGATTTTTTTGAGTTGACCTTGTATCCTGCAATGTTGCTGAGGGTTTTTATTAGCTGTATCAGTTCCTTGGGTGAATTTTTGGGGACACTCATGTATACTAACATGTCATCTGCAATTAGGGAGAGCTTGACCTCTTCCTTTCCAATTTGTATCCCCTTAATCTCTTCATGTTGTCTTATAGCTCTGGCTAGATCTACAAATACTATATTGAATAAGTAGTGGGGGAGGGGACAGCCTTGCCTTGTTCCTGATTTTAGTGATATTGCTTAGAGTTTCTCTCCATTTAATTTGATGTTGGCTGTTGGCTTGCTGTAGATTGCATTTATTATGTTTAGGTATGTTCCCTGTATTCCTGATCACTCCAAGACCTTTATCATGAAGGTGTGTTGGATTTTGTGAAATGCCTTTTCTGCATTCAGTGACATGATCATGTGGTTTTTTCCTTTGAGTTTGTTTATATAGCGTATCACATTGACAGACTTTTATATGTTGAAGCACCCTTGTATCCCTGGGATGAAGCCTACTTGATAATGGTGGATAATTGTTTTGATGTGTTCTTGGAGTTTGCCAGAATTTTATTGAGTATTTTTGCATCAATGTTCATGAGGGAAATCAGTCTGTAGTTCTCTTTCTTTGTTGCATCTTTGTTTGCTTTAGGAATCAGGGTAATTGTAGCCTCATAGAAGGAGTTTGGTTATATACCTTCTGCTTCTATTGTGTGGAACAATTTAAAGAGTATTGGTATTAAGTCTTCTCTGAAGATCTGGTAGAATTCTGCAGTGAAACCATCAGGTCCAGGGCTTTTTTTGGTTGGGAGGCTTTTAATGACTGATTCTATTTTCTTAGGGCTTATTGGACTATTTAAATGGTTTATCTGGTCTTGATTTAGCTTATGTATGTGGTACCTATCCAGAAAATTATCCATTTCTTTTAGATTTTCCAGTTTTGTCGAGTAGAGGTTTTTGAAGTTTGACCTGATGATTCTCTGGATTTCCTCATTGTCTGTTGTTATGTCCCCCTTTTCATTTCTGATTTTGTTAATTTGGATGCTCTCCCTCTGTCTTTTGGTTAGTTTGGATATGGGCTTGACTATCTTGTTGATCTTCTCAAAGAACCAACTCTTTTTTTCATTAATCCTTTGTTTTGTTCTCTTTGTTTCTATTTTATTGATTTCAGCTCTCAATTTGATAATTTCTTGGCGTCTGTTCCTCCTGGGCGACTTTGCTTCTTCCTGTTCAAGGGCTTTCAGGTGTGCTGTCAAGTCACTAGCATGAGATTTCTCCAGCTTCTTTATGTGGGCATTCAGTGCTATGAATTTCCCTCTTAGCACTGCTTTCATAGTATCCCATAAGTTTGGGTATGTGGTATATTTATTTTCATTGATCTCTAGGAAGTCTTTAATTTCTTTCTTGATTTCTTCCTTAACCCATTGGTGATTCAGTTGAGCATTATTCAGTTTCCATGAGATTGTAAGATTTCTGTAGTTCTTTTTCTGTTGTTGAAATCTGACTGTAAACCATGGTGGTCTGATAGAACACAGGGGGTTATTCCAATTGTTTTGTATCTGTTGAGATTTGCTGTGGGGCCAAGTATGTGGTGGATTTTAAAGAAGGTCCCATGGGGTGCTGAGAAGAAGGTATATTCTTTTTTGTTTGGGTGGAATGTTCTATAAAAATCAATTAAGTCCATTTGAGTCATAACATCAGTTAAGTCCATTATTTCTCTGTTAAGTTTCAATTTGGCCGATCTGCCCAGAGGTAAAAGTGGGTTGTTGAAGTCTCCCACTATTAATGTTTGGGGTTTTATATGTGATTTAAGCTTTAGTAATGTTTCTTTTAAATATGTGGGTGTCCTTGTGTTTGGGGCATAAATGTTCAGAATTGAGACTTCATCTTGGTGGATCTTTGCTGCTATGAGTATGTAATGTCCTTCATCATCTCTTTTGATTGATTTTAGTTTGAATTCTATTTTGCTGGATATTAGGATGGCTACACCAGCTTGCTTCTTAAGAACATTTGATTAGAAAGTCTTTTCCCAGCCTTTTATTCTTAGGAGGTGTATGTCTTTGAATTTGAGGTGTGTTTCTTATATGCAGCAGAAAGATGGGTCCTGTTTTTGTATCCATTCTGTTAGTCTGTGTCTTTTTATAGGTGAATTAAGTCCATTGATATTAAGGGATATTAATGACCAGTGATTGTTCATTCCTGTTGTTATTCTTATTTTTTGTTGGTAGTGTGTGTACTTCTCTTCTTTGGGTTTACTGCTGTGGTGTTATCTATTGCCTGTGTTATCATGGGTGTATCTTCCTTCCTTAGGTTGGAATTTTCCTTCTAGTGCTTTCTGTAGGGATGGGTTTATGGATAACTATTGTTTAAATCTGTTTTTGTCTTGGAAGGTCTTGTTCACTCCATCTATGATGATTGAAAGTTTTGCTGGGTATAATAGTCTAGGCTGGCATCCATGGTCTCTTATTGTCTGCATTATATCTGTCTAGGTCCTTCTGGCTTTCAAAGTCTCCATCAAGAAATTAGGTGTTGTTCTAATGGGTTTGCCTTTATAAGTCACTTGGCCTTTTTCCTTTGTTGCCCTTAATATTCTTTCTTTATTCTGTACATTTAGTTGTTTAATTATTATGTGATGAGGGGACTTTTTTGGGGGGGTCTAGTCTGTTTGGTGTTCTATAGGCTTCTTGTATCTTCATAGTCTTTTCATTCTTTAAGTTGGGAAAGTTTTCTTCTATGATCTTGTTAAATATGTTTTCTGTGCCTTTGAGTTGGTATTCTTCTCCTTCCTCTATCCCTATTACTTGTAGGTTTAGTCTTTTCATGGTGTCCCAAATTTCTTGGATGTTTTGGTCATGACTTTGTTGGTTTTAGTGTTTTCTTTGACTGACGAATCTATTTCTTCTACCGTATCTTCAACACCAGAGATCCTCTCTTCCATCTTTTGCATTCTGTTGGTTATACTTGCCTCTGAAGTTCCTGTTTATTTACTCAGATTTTCTAATTCCAACATTCCTTCTGCTAGTGTCTTCTTCATTTTTTCTATTTCCCTCTTCAGGTCTTGGACTGTCTCCCTCGCTTTTTCATGATTTTCCTTCAAGGATTTATTGTTTTCTTCTGCTATAATTGTCCTTTCCTGTAGTTTTTTTATAGTGTTCTTCCCATTTTTTGTTTGTCTGTTCCTCTACTTTATTTTTGATTTCTTCTATATAAGGCTCTAGCCTCTTCATGATGTTACTTATAAGGTTGTTTTCTTCTTCTTCTTCCATTCCATGATGTTCAGGTCTAGCTGTTGGAGAAGGACTAGGTACTGGTGATGCTGTATTTCTCTTTACTTTGTTGTGTGTACTTCTGCCTTGACATCTGCCCATCTCCTCTTGTGTTCATTCTTGGTCTTATCAGTGTACTTGGTCCAGAGAGAGTTGACAGATTTAGGGAGCCTCTCTCAGGTACAGAAGGAAGCTCTGGGCCAGATGGGAGCGTTGGTCCAGATGAGAGTACTTGCTGGATAGGAGCTGGCGGGCTGGACTCTGAGTCTTGGGAAGTCCCTGATGTCTCCTTATTTTGTCCAGATGGGAGCTCCTCTTTTCCAGATGGGAGTTCCTCTGGTCTCTGGTCCAGATGGGAGTTCCAGGGCAGGATGGAAGCTTGAGGCTGGTCTCTGATTCTCAGGAGGTGGCTGGGGTCTCCTGCAGATGGGTGTGGGGGCAGGGTGTGGAGGCTGCAGTGTCTGCCTGCAGTCTTGTAAAAGGGAAGCCTCTCCGCAGGGCCCACCAATTGGCAGGAAACTGGGGCCAAGTTTGTCAGGTCTTCCCTGAGTGGCCTGTTCCAGGGGTGGGACCCAAGGGCAGTTTCCTCTCTGGCTATATCCCCAGGCACTCACCCCTGCTCTAGATGGGAGTTCCAGGTTGGACAGAAGCTAGCTAGCGGCTGGTCTCTGAGTCTCAGGAAGTGGCTGGGGTCTCGGGTAAATGGGTGTGGGTGCAGGGTGTGGAGACTGCAGGGTCTGCCTGCAGTCTTCCAAAAGGGGAGCCTTCCTGCCGGCCCCGCTGATTGGCAGGAACCTGGGGCCAATTTGGTCAGGTCCTCCCAAGGTGGCCTGTGCCCAGCGGTGGGACCCAGGCACAGTTGCCTCTCTGACTATACCCCAGGCACTCACCTCTGGTCCAGATCTGGAGTTTTTATAATAAAATACTTTTGCTTACTTGCTTAGAGTTACCCCAAGTCATTTTATGTTATTTGAGGCTGTTGGAAGGGTGTTGTTTCTGTGGTGCTGTCCATCTATAATTTGTATATAAGAGGACTGTTGACGTTTTAGAACTAATCTTGTATCCACCCACTTCCTGAAAATGTTCATCAACTGCAGGAGTTTGTGGTGGTTTGGAAGAAAATGCCCCCAGGGGGAGTGGCTCTATTAAGTGTGACATTGTTGGAGTAGGTATGGTTTTGAAGTATGTCACTGTGGAGGTGGTCTTTGAGGTCTTATGTATGCTCAAGCTGTGCCCAGTGAGACAACTCACTTCCTGTTGCCTTTGCATCGAGATATAAGGACTTCAGCTTCAGCACCCTGGCTGCCTACATGGTGCCTTCTTACTCGCCATAATGATATTGGACTAAACTTCTAAACCGTAAACAAGCCACTCCAATTAAATATTTTCCATTATAACAGTTGCCATGGTCATGGTATCTCTGCACAGCATTGGAAACCCCAAGACAGAGTTTCCTAATAGAGCTTTTAACTCACTTATATACTACAATATAACCTGAAAATAGTGATACTTTTACTTCTTTCTAAAATGTATCCCTTTGATCTCCTTTATTGTCTAATAGCTACAGCTTGAACTTCAAGTACTATGTTGAATAGATATGGAGAAAGTGGACAGTCTTGTCTTATACCAGATATTTGTGGAATTCCTTTGATTTTCTCTTCATTTATATTGATGTTTGATATAGGCTTGCTGTATATTGCATTTATTATATTTAGTTATGTGTCTTGTATCCCTAATATATCCAGCACTTTTATCATTAATGGCTGTTGGATTTTGTTGAAATATTTTTCTGCATCTAAAGAGATTGTCATATGTTTTCTTTCAGCTTATTTATATGGTAGATTACATTTCTTAATCTCCATATGTTGAACTATCTATGCATCTCTGAGACTGAGCCTACTTATTCATGGTGGAATATCTCTTTGACGTGTGCTTACATTCAGTTTTCAAGTATTTTATTGGATACTTTAATATGTATGTTCATGAGATAAATTGGTCCATAATTCTCTTTTGTTTTTGAGTGTTTATGTAGTTTGGGTATTAGCATAACTGTGGCCTGATAGAATAAATTAGGAAATGTTTTTTTCTGTTTCTGTTTTGGGAGATGATTTGAGAAGCATTGGTGTTAAAATCTCGTAGAACTCTTTTAAATCATCTTGCCTGGTTTTTTGTTTGTTTGTTTGTTTAGTTTTGTTTGTTTTACTTTGCTTTGTTTCTGTTTAGGAGAACTTTAGTGATCACTTCTATTTCACTAGATGTTCTAGATCTATTTAAATCATTTTATATGGAGTTAACTTAACTTTGGTAAATGATACCAGTTGATATAATTATTCATTCCTTTTAGATTTATATTTGGTGAAGCACAAAATTTTAAAGTATGTCCTTGTAATTCTCTGGATTTACTCAGTGTCTTTTTTTTTTTTTTTTTTTTTTGAGTCATCTGGATTTCAGATTTTATTAATTCGCGGATTCTCTCTCTGTCCTTTAATTGGTTTGACAATGGTTTATCTATCTTATTGATTTCTCAGACAAACAAATATTTGTTTTATTGATTCTCTGAATTGTTTTCTTTGTTTCTATTTTATTGATTTCAGCCTTTAAGTTGATAATCTTTTTGCCTTCTATTAGTCTTGGGTGTGCTTGCTTCTGGTTCTAGAGTTTTAAGGTGTAATGTTAAATTTCTAAAATGTGAACTCTTCTTTTTTTTTTTTTTTAAATATAGGCTCTTAGTTCTATGAACTTTCCCATTAGAAACACTTTCAGTGTGCCTCACTTTGAGTATATAGTATGTTCATTTTCATTGAATTCTAGAAAGTCTTTCATTTCTTTATTTTGACATATTTTTCTTTATGTTTTGACATATATTTCATTAAGTAGAGAGATTTACAGTTTCCATGAGTTAGTAAGCTTTCTGTTTTTTTCTCTTGTTGATATCTAGTTTTAATCTGTGTTGGTCTGCTAAGATGCTGGAGATTTCTTTAATTTTCTCATCTCTACTGAGACTTGTTTTAGTCTAAATATGTGGTCAATTTTGTAGAAAGTTCCATGAGATGTTGAGAATTTTCTTTCTTTCCTGCTATTCTTTTGTGTTTTGGTAGAATGGTTTATAAATATCTGATGGGTTCATTTGGTTTATAAGTCCAGTTGGTTTCAGTGTTTAAATGTTTTGTCTGGATAGCCTGCACATTGATCATAGTGGGTTATTGATACCTGCCACCATCGGTGTGTGAGAGTTAATGTGTGATTTAAGCTGTAGAATTATTTCTTTTACAAAGGTAGATATGGTTGTGTTTGGAGCATAGATGTTAAAAAAAATAAAATATCATCTTGGTGTGTTTTTCTTTTGATGAATATGTAGTATCTTTTCCCATTTGTTTTGATTAATTTTGGTTTAAAGTCTGTTTTATTAGATATTAAAATGGCTACACCAGCTTGCTTCTTAGGTCCACTTTCTTGGAATATGTTTTCCAACTCTTTACATTGAAGTAGTAACTATCCTTGATGTTGAGGTATGTTTCTTGTATGAAGCAGAAAGAGTTTATCTTGTTTTTGTACCCATTATGTTAATCCTTGCCTTTTCATGAGGGGGGGGGTTAGACCATTGATATTGAGAGGTATCAATGAACAATGACTGCTTATTCCAGTTATTTTGTTGGTGGTTGTGGGTGTGAATGTATGTGTGTTTGTATATATGTCTTTGCTTCCCTTCTTTTTGTTTTCTTTATGTGAGATTATTCATTTCTTGTATTTCCATATCTGTAGTTAACCTATTTGGTTTGGCTTTTTCCTTATAGCACTTTTGTAGGGCTGGATTTGTACAGAGATATGGTTTAAATTCAACTTTATCATGGAATATCACATTTTCACCATTTATGGTAATTGGAAGTTCTCTGGGTACTCTAGTCTGGGCTGGCAGCTATAGTGTCTTAGAGACTGCAATACTTCTGTTCAAGTCCTTCTGGCTTTTAGAGTCTCCATTGAGAATTAAGATGTAATTCTAATAGGTCCGCCTTTATATTTTTCTTCATCTTTTTTCCTTTGTAGTTTTTTTTATATCCTGTCTTTGTTCTTTATGTTTAGTGTTTTAATTGTTATGGGGTGATAGCACTTTCTTTTTTGGTTCAATCTATTTAGTTTTCTATATGTTTCTTGCATGTTTATAGGTATTTCATTCTTTAGGTTAAGAAAATTTTCTTCTATGATTTGTTAAATATATTTTGTGGATTTTAAACTGGGATTCTTCACTTTCCATTATTCCTATTATACATAGGTTTGTTCTTTTCATAGTGTCCCAGATTTCTTGGATGTTTTATGTCAGGAATTTTTTTAGATGTAATATTTTCTTTGACTAATATATCAGTTTCTTCTATTGTGTCTTAAATGCCTGAGATTCTTTCTTGAATTTCCTGTATTCTGTTAGTAAAGCTAACCTCTATAGTTCCTGTTCACATTTCTAATTTTTTTCATTTTCATGATTTTGGTTTTCATTAGTGGTTCTGTTTCTATGTTCAGGTCTTGAACAGTTTTATTTGTTTCCATCAATTGTTCATTTTTTCCTTTGCCTATTTGAAGGTATTATTAAATTCCTCTAATTAGCCTTTGTGTTTTCCTGGATTTCTTTAAGAAATTTAATCTTTCCTTTTTAAAGACCTTTATCATCTTCATAAAGTTAGTTTTTGGTTTCTTTCTTGTTTGTTTGTTTGGTTTTGGGTTTTTTTGAGGCAGGATTTCACTGTGTATCCCTGGGTGCCCTAGAACTCATTCTGTTTGCTACACTGTCCTAGAACTCACTGAAATAAACCTGGCTTTGTTTGCTAAGTGCTGGGATTAAGGAAATTCACCACTACAACTCCACCACTGTTTGGCTGTATAATTGGTTTTTAAGTCTTTTTCTTTTTCTTTCAGCTTGGTTAGAATATTCAAGACCTATTATGGTAGGATATCTGGGCTCTGGTGGTGACATATTGTGCTGGCTGTTATTGGTTATATTCATATGCTGGTGTAAAGGCATCTGGATTTGAGAAGATATTGGTCTAAGTGCTTGCTAGTTTCTGTGTATGTCTTGGTTGGGTAGGAGTTTTGTTCATTAGTTTCTGTTTCATTTCTGGATTCTCAGAGTGTGTTGGCTGAGTATTGCCTGTTTTATGTTCTGTTCAGTTGGTTTGTTCTATCAAAATGATTGTTGAAATTGGAGTTTTGGAGAAGGGGAGAGAGATAGTGGGTAATTCTAAGGGATCCACAGGAGACAAGGACAGGTGGAAGTGAAAGCTATCCCTGGAATTCTGTTCCAGTGCTATGAGAAACCCTGATGATGGGGTACAGGGTAAGAGAAAATGGGAAATGTCTAGAGGCACCATACCTGGTCTTCTGGCAGGTGTTGCCTATGGTTGACAAAGGAATGTCCGTGCATGTCAGGGACTGGGACACAGCAATAAGGCAGAAAGAGAGGGACAAAGAGCTGTGTACATGCAGTTTCTTTCTAGCACATTCTGTCTTTTGAACATTTCTCTGGACACAAAACATGTGTTATACCAGATCTCTTTCAGAAAGTTCAGCAAATGATAAAAAGAGAAAATCAAGTCTGCTATAGCTTTACTATTCAAAATCCAAAATAAGCAATTTTGGCCACTTTGGACCCATCCTTGGGACACAGCCAGTCCCCAGAAATCCCTGCCCAACTCTGTTCCAGTTCCCAGCCAAGAGACAGGGCTCCTGCAGGAATAAAGATAAATAAAGAAAGAAAGAAATAGAGGAACAGACAAATAAAAAAAATGGAAGAAATCAACAAATCTCTTAAAGAAAGTCAAGAAAACCATGAAAAAGCAATTAAACATGTGAGGGAAACAGTTCAAGACCTGAAAGGGAATCAATGAAGACAAAAACAGAGGGAATTCTGGAAATAGAAAATCTGAATAAATGAACAAGAAACACAGATGCAAGCATAAGCAACAGAATACAAGAGAAAGAATAGAGAATATCTGGTATAGAGAATACAATAGAAGAAATAGACTTGTCAGTCAAATAAAATACCAAATCCAAAAAATGTCATAACATAAAATTTCCAGGAAATCTGGGACACCATGAAAAGGCCAAATCTAAGAAAAATAGGGATAGAAGAACACCAACTCAAAGGCACAGAAAATATATTTAAAAATATCATAGATGAAAACTTTCCCATCTTAAAAAAAAAAAAGGAAATACCTATGAAGATACAAGAAGCATATAGAACACCAAACAGAGTAGACCTCCTCAAAAAGTCCTCTCACCACATAATAATTAAACAACTAAACCTACAGAATAAAGAAAGAATATTAACAACAGCAAGGGAAAAAGGCCAAGTGATTTATAAAGGCAAACCCATCAAAATAACACCCAATTTCTCAATGGAGATTTTGAAAGTGAGAAGGACCTGGACAAATGAAATTCAGACACTAAAAGACCATGCATGTCAGTCTAGATTAATATACCCAGCAAAACCTTCAATCACCATAGGTAGAATGAACAAAACATTCCAAGACAAAACCAGATTTAAACAACACTTATCCACAAATCCAGTCCTACAGAAAGCACTAGAAGGAATATTCCAAACTAAGGAAGTCAGATATACCCATGAAAACACAGGAAATAGATAACTCCACAGCGGTAAACCTCAAAGAAGAGAAATATACACACACTACTACCAAAAGATAACAGGAACTAACAATCACTGGTCATAAATATCCCTTAGTATCAATGGACTTAATTCACCTATAAGAAGACACACTCAAACAGAATGGATATAAAAACAGGCCCCATCTTTCTGCTGCATACAAGAAACACAGCTCAATTTTAAAGATAGACACTACCTCAGAATAAAAAGGCAAGGGAAAGTCTTTTCAATCAAATGGAAAGCTGGTATAGCTATCCTGATATCCAACAAAATAGACTTCAAACTAAAAGCAATGAAAAGAGATCAAGAAAAACATTACATACTCATCGCAGGAAAAATCCACCAAGATGAAGTTTTAATTCTGAACATTTATGCCCCAAACACAAAGGAACCCACATATGTAAGAGAAACATTACTAAAGCTCAAATATCAGAAAGAAAGAAAAAAAAAAAAACATTAATAGTGAGAGATTTCAACATCCCACTCTCACCACTGGACAGATCAACCAAATCAAAGATTAACAGAGAAATAAGGGACTTAACTGATGTTCTGACACAAATTGACTTAATCAATATCAACAGAACATTCAACCCTAACAAAAAAGAATATACCTTCTTCTCAGCACTCCATGGAACCTTCTCTAAAATTGATCATATACTTGGCTACAAAGCAAATCTCCACAGATACAAAAAATTGGAGTAACCTCCTCTATTCTATCAGACAACCATGGCTTAAAGTTAGATTTCCGCCACAACAAAAATTACACAAAGCCTACAATCTCATGGAAACTGAGTAATTCTCAACTTAATCACCAATGCGTCAAGGAAGAAATAAGAAAGAAATTAAAGACTTCCTATAGATCAATGAAAATGAATATACTACATACCCAAACATATAGGACACTATGAAAACAGTGTTAGGAGGAAAAGGCATAGCACTAAATGCCCACATAAGAAGTTGGAGAAGTCTCATACTAGGGACTTAATAGCACAACTGAAAGCTCTAGAACAAGAAGAATCAAAGTCACCAAGGAGACACCAGGGAATAATCAAATTGAGAGCTGAAATCAATAAAATAGAAACAAAGAGAACAATACAAAGAATCAATGAAACAAAGAGTTGGTTCTTTGAGAAAATCAACAAGATAGACAAGTCCTTATCCATACTAACCAAAAAACAGAGAGACAGAGAATCCAAATTAGCAAAACCAGAAATGAAAAGGGAGACATGACAACTGACAATGAGGAAATCTAGAGATGCAAAGTTATTTCAACATATGGAAGTCTGTCAAGGTAATACACTATATAGATGAACTGAAAGAAAAAAAAAACACATGATCATTTCATTAGATGCTGAAAAACTTTTGAGAAAAGCAAGCACCCCTTCATGGCAAAGGTCTTTGAGAGATCAGGAATACAGGGAACATACCTAAATATAATAAAGGCAACTTACAGCAAGCCAACAGCCATCAAAGTAAATGGAGAGAAACTCAAAGTGATTCCACTAAAATCAGGAATAAGACAAGGCTGTATGCTCTCCCCATATTTATTCAATATAGTACTTGAAGTTCTAGCTAGAGCAATGAGACAATGAAAGGAGATCAAGGGAATACAAATTGAAAAGGAAGAAGTAAAACTTTCACTATTTGCAGATGACATGATTGGATATATAAGTATCCCAAAAATTCAACCAAGGAACTCCTTTAACTGATAAGTACCTTCAGTAATGTGGCAGGATACAAGATTAACTAAAAAAAAAAAAAAAAAAAAAAAAAAAAAGATATCAGTAGCCGTCCTATATACAAATGACAAATGTGCTGAGAAAGAAATCAGAGAAAGACCACCCTTTTCAGTAGCCACACATAATATAAAATACCTTGGGGTAACTCTAAGCTATTGAAGGACCTGTATGACAAGAACTTTAAGTCTCTGAAGAAAAAAATTAAAAAAGATGTCAGAAAATTGATAGATCTCCCATGCTCATGAATAGGTAGGATTAACATAGTAAAAATGCCAATATTACCAAAAGCAGTCTACAGATTCATTGCAATCTCCATCAAAATCCCAACAAAATCCTTCACAGACCTGGAAAGAACAATACTCAACTTCATTTGGAAAAAACAAAAAACCCAGGATAGCCAAAAGAATCCTGTACAATAAAGCAACCTCTGGAAGCATCACAATACCTGACTTCAAACTATACTATAGAGCTACAGTAATAAATACAGCTTGGTACTGGCATAAAAGCCAACATGTAGACTAATGGAACTGAACTGAAAACCCTTATATTAATCCATGTATGTATGAACACCTAATTTTTGACAAAGAAGCCAAAACTATATAATTGAAAAAAAGAAAGCATCTTCAACAAATGGTGCTGGCATAACTAGATATCAACATGCAGAAGATTTCAAATAGATCCATATCTGTCACTGTGCATAAAACTTAAGTCCAAGTAGATCAAAGATCTCAATAGAAATCCAGTCACTCTGAACCTGATAGAAGTGAAAGTAGGAAGTAGTCTTGAATGCAGGGACACTTGAGATCACTTCCTAAATATAACACCAGTAGCACAGACACTGAGAGAAACAATTAATAAATGGAACCTCTTGAAACTGAAAAGTTTTTGCAGGGCAAAGGACATGGTCAATAATAAATAACAACAGCCTACAGAATGGGAAAAGATCTTTACCAACCCCACATCTGACAGAGGGCTGATATCCAGAATATATAAATAACTCAAGAAACTAGATATCAAAGTGCCTAACAGTACAATTTTAAAAATGGGCTATACAGCTAAATAGAGAATTCTCAACAGAGGAAGCTCTAATGACTAAAAGACATTTAAGTAGTTGTTCCACATTCTTAGTCATCAGGGAAATGCAAATAAAAATGACTCTGAGATACCATCTTACACCTGTCAGAATGGCTAAGATCAAAAACACTGAAGACAGCTTATGCTGGAGAGGAGGTGGAGCAAGTGGAACACTCCTTCACTGTTGGTGGGAAGGCAAAATTGTACAGCCACTTTGGAAGTTAGTATGGTGCTTTCTCAGAAAATTGGGAATTAATGTCCCTCAAGACCTAGCTATACCACTGTAGGGCATATACCCAAAGAATACTCAATCATACCACAAGACCACATGTTCAACTATGTTCATAGCAGCAAAATTTGTAATAGCCAGAACCTGGAAAAAACCTAGAAGCCCTTCAACTGAAGAATGGATAAATAAAATGAGGTACATAATCACAATGGAATACTACTCAGCAGAGAAAAAACTGACATCATGATGTTTGCAGACAAATGGATGGAAAGCAAAAATATCATCCTGAGTGAGGTAACCTAGACTCAGAAAGACAAACATGGTATGTACTCTTTCATAAGTAGATAACCAGACTGCAACTCACAGCTCCAAGAAGGCTAGCTAGTAAAGAGGATTCTAGGAAAGACACAGGGATCACCCAGCAACAGAGAAATTAATGAGATCTACATGAGCAAACCAGGGGTGAGGGAGATTATGGAGGGCACGTGTCGGGAGAATGAGAACTTAGGAGAACGAGAGGTCCCAGCTGGATCAGGAATAGAGTGAGAGAACAAGGAAACAGATACCACCATAAATAAAGACACCATAGGAATAGGAAGAAGCAGAGTGCTATAGAGGTCCCCAGGAATCTCTCAAGATTACTCTATTATAGACTACAGACAATGGTCGAGAGGGTGCCTGAGCTGACCTACTCTGGTGATCAGATAGCTGAACACCCTAACTGTCATGATAGAACCCTAATCCAGTGACTGATGAAAGCAGATGCAGAGATCCACAGCCAAGCCCCAGGTGGAGCTCCAGGAGTCCAATCAATGAGAAAGAGGAGAGATTGAATGAGCAAGAGATATCAAGACCATGATTGGAAAAAGTACAGAGACAAATAGCCAAACTAGTGGAAACACATGAACTGTGGGCCAATAGCTGTAGAGCCCACATGGAACTGGACCAGGTACTCTGGATAAGTGAGACAGTTGATTAGCTTGAACTGTTTAAGAGGCCCCCAGGCAGTGGAACTGGGACCTGTTCTTGGTGCATGAGCTGGCTTTTTGGAACCTAGGGCTGAAGTTAGAGTTTTCCTGCCTGGCCCACAGTCAGGACAAATCTCTCTCACCCGTCAGGCCCATAGATGCTCAGAACCAACCAAGTAAACATACAGAAACTTATATTGTTTACAAACTGTATGGCTGTGGCAGGCTTCCTGTTATCTACTTCTTTTATCTTAAATTAACCCATTTCTATTAATCTATACTTTGCCACGTGGCTTGTGTCTTTTATGTCATGGTGGTGGCTGGCAGCATCTCTCCGCCTCAGCCTTTACTTCCTGCCTGGCCACTGGCCAATCAGAACTTTATTTACATAGAGCAATATCCACAGTACTTCCCCTTTTCTTTCTTTTTTTTTTAAAGGAAGGTTTTAACTTTTACATAGTACAATTACATATAACAAAACAATTATCAAGCAAGAATTATAGTTCCAATATTAAAGAGGATATCCTATCAATCTTATATTTGTGAGTCTAAGGTTTTATATCTAATTTATCTTTTATCATAACTGAGGAAATTATAACTATCTAGTCTTTAACCATATCAAAGACCTCAGAAGGATATAATATTACCTGGCAACTGGGAGAAGGATGTAAGCATTTTTTAGGAGTCTTGCAAGAGTAGACAGAGACAGCTGGCAGCCTGGAGAGTCATGTAATATTTTTTGTAAGGTTGGGGCATTTGTCTTTAGCCCACAGGGCTAGAGTCTCTCGGTTATTTATTTATTTTTTTAGTGTTTTGCAGAATGTCTGGCAGTTTCCTCTGTGAAGCAGGAACCTGAAGGACCATTTTGTCAAGCAAAGTTTAGTGGTCACCTTTCTATTGGTCCTGTATGTCTAGTTGATCAAGCAGTCTAAACAAGAACAGTTTCTTGCCCAAATGGCTATTTTTGCCAAGGTGAAGTGTCTTTAATGTCCATCCTCCTCTCTGAAGTAAAATGGTGCTGCCAGGAGCAGACATGTCTCATTGTTCAGACAGTCTAAATTTTAAAAATATTTTAAATGTCATATTTTGTAGGTCTTTGAAGTATTTGAAGATTACCTATCTATCTGAAATATTTCTATGTATATATAGAAGACTTAAGTAATATGGCTACGAGTATGATTATCATAGATGACTAATTATTAATCTATTTTTAATTATCTATTATAATTTAAAATGAGCTGTACAAACATGATACCTTAAACATGAGTAGAAATATGTACATAGTATAACAAAATTCACTTTAAGTTTGTATAAATAGACTAAAATCTATACTAATGGAAAACATTTTAAACAAGTTGTTCTTTAGAAGTAAAATTTTTGATCTACCCTTTTTTATTGTATCTATATCGTACCCCCCCCTTTTTTTTAGAAAGAGATCGCATTTATAATCAACCTGATTTAAATAAAAATATTGTTTTTTTTCTGTCCCACACAAGGGGGCTCTTTTGATTTGGACATAAGAATCTCTTAACCTTTTTTTTTTTTTTTTTTTTTTTAGCAATATATCTAGGTTTAGAGAAGGTGTGAGCCAATTCCATCTCCAAAGCTAGCTTGATAATTTTGGGAAATTGGGCGTACCTTTTTTTTTTTTTAAACTAGCAAAAGCTAAATCTACCATGTAGTAGAGTAAAGTGTCATTTGTAGATTTTTCATTTCCGCCAGGAACCCTCCATAGTAGCTCAAACTAGCAGGCTGCCGTTAACTTGAGAGAGACAACTAAAAAGTTGTTTTTAGTTTTGTTTTAGAATCTTTTTAACTGGTTTTAGGTGGAAACTCTTGCCCCACTTTGGGCACCATTTGAAGTTAGAGTTTTCCTGCCTGGCCCACAGTCAGGACAAATCTCTCTCACCCGCCAGGCCCATAGATGCTCAGAACCAACCAAGTAAACATACAGAAACTTATATTGTTTACAAACTGTATGGCCATGGCATGCTTCCTGTTATCTACTTCTTTTATCTTAAATTAACCCATTTCTATTAATCTATACTTGGTCACGTGGCTCGTGGCTTACCAGTACCTTCTGTCTTTTCTCTCATGGTGGTGGCTGGCAGCATCTCTCCACCTCAGCCTTTACTTCCTACCTGGCCACTGGCCAGTCAGAATTTTATTTACACAGAGCGATATCCACAACATAGGGCCTATGCTGAGATGCTTTGCTCAGCCTTGGTGTAGGGAGAAGGGGACTGGACCTGCCTCAACTGAATCTACCAGGCTGGGCTGACTTCCCAGGGGACACCTTACCTTAGAGGCAGTGGGAATGGAGGGTGGGTTTTGGGGAAGGCTGGGGTGGGGAGAAGATAGTACAGTGGAATCCATGGTTGATATGTAAAGCAAATAAAAATATCTTAATAAAAAGAAAAAATAAGCAATTTTGAGATTTTTATCCTGGTTGTTTGTAATATAGAGGAGGTTTATCTTAATTGGAGTTTTAACTATATTCTTTCTTGCTGTTCTACTTTGGAGGTAAGGGCATCCTACTCAAGGTGAACTTTGAAAAGATGAAGTATTTGAGATATAATAAGTGTTTTTAAATCTGTGTATGTGTAAGTATGATGTATGCATGTATATGCGGTTTTGTGAATCTATGTATACATATGCAAACCCTAGAGGATCATGACAGGTATCTTGTTCTATCATTCCTCATTAGCTGGGTGTCTCACTGAGCCTGAAACTTACCATTTCTAACTAGGACACCTGAACAGCAAGCTCAGTGAGTCTCTTGTTTCCACTTAGCATTAAGGTTTTAGCCACACATGGGCATATATAGCCCTCTCACCCTTTTATTTATGTGGGTTCTGGGGATCCAAACTCAAGTTCTCATGTTTGCACAACAAATATTCTAACCCACTGAGTCATTTCTTCAGTCCACAAATATTTGATATTGTTCTTTCCTCCCTTTTATAACACCCAAATGATTTTTTTTAAGATTCAGCTTTGTAGAGCTCTTTAAAACTCACCAAGGACACCACAAGAAAACCTATGGAATCAACTAACCTGGGCTCACAGAGACTGAGCCGACCTAAACCCTCTGCATATGTTATGATTGTGTAGTTTAATCTTCTTGTGGAAAACCTAATCGTCAGAGCTAGAGCTGTCTCTGACTCTTTTGCACATTTTGTGATCCTTTTCCTCATACTGGGTTACCCTGTCCAGCCTTGATATGAGAGAAGGTGCCTAATCTTATTGCAACTTGATATCTCATGTTTGGTTGATATCCCTGGGAGGCCTGCCATTTTCCGAAGGGAAATGGAAGAGGAGTGGATCTGTGGGGAAGGGGAAATGGGAGGGGCACTAGGAGAAGAGAAGGTAGGGAAACTTCAGTGGGGATGTAACACATGAGAGAAGAACAAATAAAATACTTAAAAGAAACAACTCATTATTTTATGTAGCTAATTTTCTAATGTACAAAAATATGACAGATATAATTGTCCTATGTCATTTACAATACTTTATTCTTCTTAAAAAATTCTTGTTAACAGAATGTATACATTAGTTATGCCAACTGTTTATCAATATTCACAATAATATTGAGGTATATTTTAATACATCCATTATGGTAAGATCATGTGCAGAGCTGTTTCTCACTCTCAATACCCTCAAACAACAGAGCATTCAGGATCCACCCTTTTCCTCACCAAGTTGGTTTAGGTTAGTGTGTTATCACAGTAATAGAAAGCAAACTAGAACATCAGGTTTTACAGAACTGTTGGGCATCCAATCTCAAGTCCTGGTGTTTGCAAAGTAAACTTACCACACCACATACCAGTCCTTTTCCAGTTTCCTGAGGAATGATAACATACATGGTATAAGGGAGCAGCTTCCCCAAAACTGAACCTGCTCTCTAAGAGGGAAGGTAAAAGACTTAAGGCATAAATAAAACATCTCATGTCTAGACAGGTGTAAATAACTTATTGTAGATGCCCCATACCTCTCACATGCTTTATGGGAATTAAGAACTTCTGAGGAGGAAAATATGACCAGGCAAGTCAAGAGAGGAGATATATTTTCAGGCTTGTGGAGTTGCCTTCTATGCTGTTTTTGTAAATCGTGTTTGATGTTGGGGTGGGCTTTTTGGCAAGGCAGATTTTTTTTTTTTTGCATCATCCAGCTCCTGTAAACAAGGACCACTCACACCTCTTTTTGTGAGCCCAATAAAAACCATTGGATAACCAAGTTGGAATTTGTTGCAGTTGTTACTTTAGTCTATCATAGATTTTTTTCCCCCTAAGGTGAATCTCAATCTCTCTCTCTCTCTCTCTCTCTCTCTCTCTCTCTCTCTCTCTCTCTCTCTCTCTCTGTGTGTGTGTTTAAAGAAATATACAGTTTTTAAAAATAAAGTCTTTAAAGAGACAGTAAATGTAGTATAAAAATAAGCCACATAAAGATGGATATCACACTAAGAATCTGGATTATGTTGTCTTTGGGATTTTTAACTGCAAAAAAAAGATTTGATCATAAAAGCTATTGAGTTAAACAAATATGTAATTTTTGACTTCAAAATTTAGATGTAAGGATATGTTGCTTTGGAAAAAAAGGCTCTGCATTTGTTTCTGCAGAAAGCCAGAGGCTATGAATTTGTTCCAGATTAAAATACATCAGGTTTGACCAGCCAAGACCACCTGAAAGGTCTCCGATGACACCATGGTCCAGAATGGTTTCATGACAACTGGCTCAGATGATATACCCTCACGAACTATTCCATAATCCTAACATTTCCTTTGTTTTCCCATAAGATACAGCACAACACTCCAGCAGAAAGTAGTAAGAGAAACTATGCCCAAATTCCCAAATATATCAAGCTGGCTTTGGAGATGGAATTGGCTCACTCCTTCTCTAAAACCAGGCATATTGCTAAAAAAAAATAGATTAACAGATTCTTGTGTCCTAAATCAGAAGAGCCCTCTGATGTGGGAGAGAGAAAAAACAATATTTTTATTCAAATCAGGTTGATTATAAATGCGATCTCTTTCTAAAGATAAAAAGGGGATGTGATATAGATATAATAGGATGAAAGAGTAGATTAATGAACTTACTTTGAAAGAACAACAAATTGTTTAAAATGTTTTACATTGGTATAGATTTTAGATTTTAGTTTATTGATACAAATTTAAAGTTAATTTTGTTATACTGTGTGTATATTTGTACTCTGTTTAAGGTATTATGTTTATATAGCTCATTTAAAATTGTAATGGATAATTAAAAATAGATTAATAATTAGTCATCTATGATAATCATACTTGTAGTCAAGTTAGTTAAGTCTTCTAGGTATACATAGATATATTTCAGATAGATAGGTAATCTTCAAATGCTTCAAAGACCTACAGAATATGGCATTTAAAATATTTTTTAAAAAATTAGACTTTCTGGACTGTGAGAGATGTCTGCTCCAGGCAGCACCAATTTACTTCAGAGAGGAGGATGGGCATCGAAGACAATCTGCATAGAGTTTATCTTCACCTTGGCAAAAATAGCCTTTTAGGCAAGAAACTGTTCTTGCCTGGACTGCTTGATTGACTGGACATACAGGTCCCATAGAAAGGTGACCATTAAACTTTTCTTGACAAAATGGTCCTTTAGGTTTCTGCTTCACAGAGGAAACTGCCAGACATTCCACAGGACACTGAGAAAAGTGACTGAGAGACTCTAGCCCTGTGGACTGAAGACAGACGCCCAACTTTACAGAAGAACTCTGGATGACTGTCCAGCCTGCCAGCTGTCTCTGTCTATTGTTGTAAAGCTACCAAAAGTTGCTTGCATCCTTCTCCCATTTCTCAGGTAGTATTATATCCTTCTGAGGTCTTTGATGTAGGTGAAGCTAGATAGTTACAGTTTTCCTTAGTTATGATAAAAGATAAGTTAGATATAAAACCTTAGACTCACAAATATAAGATAGATAGGATATCTTCTCTAATTTTGCCAAATAAACTAGTGATTATAAATAAACTAGATATTATAACTGTAATTCTTGCTTGATAGTTGTTTTGTTATCTGTAATTTTACTATATGAAAGTTAAAACCTTCCTTTTTGGAAAAAAAGGGGAAGTGCTGTGGATGATTCATTGGTAAATAAAACACTGATTGGTCAGTAGCCAGGCAGGAAGTATAGGCAAGACTAAGAGAGAGGAGGATAGAAAGAACAGGAAGGCAGGAGGAAACACTGCAGTGGCTGCCAGGACAAAGAAGATGTAAGGTACCAGTAAGCCACAAGCCACGTGGCAAAGTATAGAGTAAGAGAAATGGGCTGAATATAAGAATAAGAGCTAGATAATGGTAGGCCTGAGCTAATGGCCAAGCAGTTTAAATAATATGAGCGTCTTTGTGTTTATTTTATAAGCGGGTTGTCAGACTAACAGGGCTTGGAGGGGGAGAGACCTTCTCTCTGGCTACAGACATGCTGTATTTCATACATATCTTCCATTTGTATAATAAGGCAGCTAGTAGAAATCCATTCATGAACTATGTCTACTTGCCTTCTGACCATTTGTAGGCATACTGGTGGAATCATAGAATGAAATAAATCCTAGGTTAGAGATGAAAGAGAATTTAAATATTCTCAGATAATGTCTTTGTATGCATACAAAACAAATTAAGCGTCTATGACACTGTAATTATCCATTTCAATTTTTCCAACTGGATTCTCACCACATGGGAATACATTGTTTGAGTGTGCATGTTTGAAGATCTCTTCTGTTCATGAAGAATATGCTACAGCTTCCATTGACCCATTTTCCTCACTGACTAAACATTATGTTTGTAAATTTCTGAAGTGAACAGATACACTATAGTCCAAGAATATATAATTCTAATGCACGTGTTTCAACCTCCCTGCATATTAAAATGTAATATATTTCTTTACTATGAAACATTCTTAAATGCAAGTCATGCTCAGGAGATTTTTGTATAAGTCACGTAACATTTATAGGAAGAGAATTCAGACAGGTGGAAAATACCAGAGGTATGGGGAAGGTGATGTTCTCTCAGAAAGTTGAAACTAATTTTAGAAAACATTGAATTTCTAACTCCAAGTTGCCAAGCAAACTACATAAACAGAAAGAACAATGCAAGATTCACTATTCTTGACCTTGATTTTTAACCAGAGAGCCATAGTAACAAAAACAGCATGTTTCTCATACAAAAAATAGATATGTAGAGTAGTGAAATGGAATTGAAAGCTAAAAATAAACCCACTCAGATACAGTAACCAAATTTTGATAAAATTATCAGTGATATACCTTCAAAGAAAAGACAACATCTTCAACAAATAATGCTGGAAAAATTAGATGTTCACATTTATAAAAGAATGAAATTGGATGTGTATTTCTCACTCTGCCCCCCCAAAAAATCAATTCTAAGTGAATCAAAGAACTTTATATAAAGATGTGATTAAGTTTAGAGAAAACCTTATGGAAAATATTTTAAGACAAATACATAGAAAAAGACGATATGACAAGATGCAAGTCGCATAGCAAGTACTCCATTAATTTGAAAAATTGGATTACATGAAAATAAAATGCTTGAGTGCTGCAAAGGAGACAATCACCAGAGTGAAGAGGTACCAAATGGGAGAACTTCTTTTCAAATATTTATTTCACAATTATAATTGAACAAACCCTCCACTTCTCCAAATCATCCAATGGCCTAATGAATCAAATATAGAATCCTCAAAAGAATAAATGAAGAGGTTGGAGGAATGGCCTAGCAGTTAAGAGCAGTGGTTGATCTTCCAGATGACTTGGATTCAATTTTCCTTATCCATATGGCAGCTCACAACAATCTGTAACCAAAGTTCCAGGAGACCGATCACAGTCCTCTGGTCCCCATTGGCACCAGGCAAGCACATGATACACAGATATACATACAGACAAAATATCTATATATAAAAAATAACAGTAAAAACTTTTAGGGATAAGAAAACCAAATATGCAATAAATACTTTAAAACAGTGTCTAATATATTTAGCTATGGCAAAAAATTACAAGTTAGAATTAATTTGAAAAGGATGTAACACAAGTCAGAAGAATGGACATCAAGAAAACAAGGGATAACCAACACTGGTGATGATATGAGGAGAAAGAACCTCTAAACATTGTTGGTGGGAATTTAAGCTGATACATTCACTATGAAAATTGTTAGGGAGATTTTTCATCAAATGAAAAATATTGCAAGCATATGACCCAGGCTTGCTATGCCCAAGCATATACTCAAAGGACTGTACATCTTACTACAGAGTTATTTACAAATGCTTGTTTATTGATGCTATTCACAGTAGCTAAGAAATTGAACTAGCCCAAATGTCTATTGACAAATGAATGAACAAAGAAAATATAAACACACAGTGAAATTTCATTCAGCCATAAAAGAAAAGAAAATAACATATGCAGGGAAATGAATGAAAGAGGTGTTTACTATATTAAGTTACTAATTTAGATTCAGGAAATGCAAATACCGTATGTTTTCTCTCTTAAAGAAAACTTAGATTTGTGTGTACATGTGCATGCACACATGTTTGTACTGAAGCAAGAGAAGAGACCATTGGAGGGGAGGAAGAGTCCCTGTGGATCAAGGAGCAACGAAAGAGAGAGAAATGAAACACAATGACATAAAAGAAAAAGTAGGGCTATGGACGTGGAAAGGGACCAGTAAGCATACTTGAAAGGACATGGAAAGGAGGGAAGAGGAACAGAGAAGGATGAATAGGACCTAATTATGTGTCTGTTCAGATCCTAGTGTTTAAGTGTTTAAGATGCATTATTGCCTGAGTTTAAATCCTTAGCATTTATGTACAATTCTGGGCTTAGCTGCATAAACCTGGAATCCCAGATATATAGGGCAGAGTGGAAAAAAGGTGTTCATGGGGCTTTGCTGTGGACCAAAAAAAAAAATTATTGAGAGATCCAGGGTCAAAGGTAAGATGAAGAATTGCAGAATAGGACAGCCAATGTTGTTCTCTTGCTTTCCTATGAATGTATACTTATAAGAACCTGAACATTCCTGTGTGGATACAACACACACACACACACAAAGACATCATTCATGAAATATGTTACAATAAATTTACTCTATATGCAACCTTAAATGTTGCACACCATTTGGTTAAATAGATTGCTTGTGAAAAAAAAGACTATAAATTAAAATCTACTGAATAAATTAATATATGAAATAAATTCATGAAATGATGATAATGCATAAATTATAATTTAAAACATTGTGCAGAACTACTTTTTATTTCTGTCTAAACATAACAGTAATATGTCTTTCACACTACCTTCAAATAGAATAAAATTAAATGTGTCCAAATATTGTAGAAATGTAACAGATATTTCCCACCTGCTGGAAGACAGAAAAACAGGTATAATTAAAGCACATAATTTGATAATCTGTTGCAAATGCTGTACAAAGATATTTATTGCCATCTTACTTGGAATGACTTGGCTGAGAAAAACTTATTTCTTTGATTTTTCATTGAAACTGAGAGATTAACCTTTCCATATTCTATGTGCTTGTTTTCTCTTTCACATATTTTGCATCTCTCTTTGTGTGTGAAAGTGTGCACACATGTGTTCACCTGCTGTGTATATATGTAATGTTTGTATCTTTGTAGGTGCCCACTTGAGTGAATGAATATGTAGGCAGAGACAGACATGGGGTATCTTCATCAATCACTCACCACCTTATAGATCACAGCAAGATCTCTCATTGAATCCATTTCTAGCCCATTTGCTAGTCTAGATAGTCAGCTTGTTCTTGGGGACCCCCTGTCTCCCCTAAGTGCTAGATGATGGGCTACCACACTTTTGTGTTGTTAAATGGGTGCTGAGAATCCAAACTCTGCTCCTCATAAAAGTGCTTTGTTCCTATCCATGTCCCTAGCCTCCTTCAATCTTCTTCTCAAGAACTATGAAGTCACATGAGCTAGACAAAGTATGGTATATACTGACACCTCAGGCAAAGCATGTGTTCATAGGCCATTCAGAAAGATTAAACACTGGAAAGCTGTTGTCCTCAAGGCACACACTTGTAGCTCTTCTCATTGAGTTACCCTGAGAACTGTACATTAGCACAGAGGAATTATTTTCATAAGTGATACTACATTTTTTTTGGCTCCAAAGCACTTAACTGTCTTTGTACTATTTGTGGAAATGCACCATGGAACATTCTAACTACAGGAACAAATTTATGAACAGAAAAGGTGACTTTTATAAACTCATTTTGCTAATACATATGTATTATAAGCCAAATGTGTGCCAGATACTCTAGGAGACATTGATGACATGGCAGGAAAAAAAATTTCTGTAATCTGAAACATATTCCAATGAATGGGTGTCCAATGATGATATTGTACAAAAATTAAAAATAATATTTGTAAATGATATTTTCTAATATTTGCCGTTCATATTTTTCATTGTAGTATTCTATGCAGTGAGGAGAGAATAATCTCACCAAGGAGAAGTATTATGGAGGAAGAATACATTTAGAAATTATTTATAAGATTGACATTGAAAGAGGGCCAGTGGTTGTGCTCATCTTTAATCCCAGCACTCGGAAGATAGAGGCAAGTGGATCTCTGTGAGTTTGAGGCTAACCTGGTCTACAGAGCTAGTTCCAGGACAGTCAGGGCTATACATAGAGAACCCTGTCTTGAAAAATAAAAACAAACACACAAAGCAAAACAAAACAGTGGCACTGGAATGTTATACTGAGGACATTTATCTTATTGATATTTTTCTTTTTCGATACTTGGGGAATGACTGATATCACCCGATTGGGGAATTGGGAACCTTACCCTCACCAGAAGAACTTTTGAAAACTATCAAATAAGAAAGGCCAAGAGGAATCAACTGAGACTTGATGAGTAAATATCTCAGACACTAGAAACAACTAGAAAATCAGAGTGTAGTGTGCAATTCTTACAAGCAAAACCCACACTTGAGATATTTCCTGGAGGTTTGCAGATGGGCACACTGTCCAAAACCCAAATGGCCCCAGTGAGAAAACATGATAGGAGAGTGAGCCTTCAAGACGTGATAGGAGAGTGAGAGCGGAAGCTATTCTTTTTATTTCTTTTATTTTTTGTTTTGTTTGTTTTTATTTTTTGGTTTTTTGTTTGTTTATTTTTGTTTTTGCTTTTGTTGCCAAAATAAAAATTAATTGCAAAGGAAGATTTGGGAAAGGGGCTTCACCAGAGAATCCCAGAGAAATGGTAGGTCTAGGCAATATTAACGAGCAAGAGCTCACTGCTATGATGTTGAGAATGGAAAATAACCACTTTCTGGGTATAGCTACTGAGCTCTTGGAGTGTGCCTAGTCCAGATGATAAGGGTAAAAAAGATAGATGGTATTTATATCTATCTATCTATCAGTCTATCCATCCATTCTCCATCCATGTATTTATCACAGGTGGATAGATAAATAATAGTTAAATAGGTAGATGAACAATGTAAAATATACCACTAATAATTTTGCATCATACATTCTAAATAGTAGATAAGATACACTGAATGTGATGTTTTTGTGTTTCCTTCTAATGTAGCTTCCAAAAAATTTAAAAGATACTGGTGTCTTATATTTCTCCTGAACAATACAAGTTTAGATAATAGCTTTCTGACGTCTGGAACTTGCACCCTTGGTGGTTTATGTGATTTTAATGTACCTCCAACATTTATTTTCAAATAATGAATCTGGCAAGCTGTATGTTAAGATGGAATATTTCATAAAATAGGTTGAACATTGAGATTTCAAAAGGTACTATAATAAGAGAGACAAAAATTCCCACAGTTCTCAAACTCCAATGAGTTTCCTGTTAGGCCAGCCTGGATAATCTGTTGAAACTGTTTCCACTTACTTTATAAGAACAGATGCTCCAAGGCCTGGAGCAGTGTTCCCATGGAAGTCCACTTGAGGCCATAGTTAAATTTTCTGTTAATTTTAAATAAAAGAGTCTATTTAATGTGCATGGTATTTGTCGATAAATACCTGAATATTATGTAAATGTTTGCATTCATTGAAATGATTATTGAAAGTCATCTGGGGAAGAGCTCAGATGACAGAGAGCCTGGCTAGCAAGCATAGAGCTCTGGAGTGGTCTCCAGCACCATATAAAACTGCATGTGGTGATGCAGACCTCTAATACCAATTCTTTGTAGATAGAGGAGGAAGGATCAGAAATTCCCACTCATCCTCAGCTATAGGAGGCACTTGAGGCCAGGCTCGGGTACATGAGATCTTGCTTCTAGAAGGGATAAACAAAGAGAGGAAGGAGAGTCAGGTGATGGGATGAACAAATGCTGAGACTGAAGGCCACCTTTTGAGTTACTTCTCTAATTGTAAAGAAAATATGTCGGGTAAGTTTCAAGGCGCCATCTAGAAGACAGACTACAAAGCTGTTGTTCACTGTCTGGCAGTTGATTTAGTTTAATATGATTTGTACCCCCAAGTCTCAGGCAGAGCCTTAATTCACTAAGGCCATGAGAGCAGATACACCCTGGGAAGAACTTCTTGGGACATCACAGCATATTCCTTGTGACACTAATAGCATCTTTCCTGAGTTTGTTCTCAGGGTTGGATTTGTCCCCCAGACAAGTACATTGTAATGACAGGGGTCTGACTTAGCTCATTGCTGCAGGAATCCAGACATCTCACACATGTGTCTGTCTGCTTGTTCTTCTGTATTATGATTTCTCCAGCAGTTAAGCATAATAGTTAGGATCCTGTGAATGGACATCTCATGTTTCCAAAACCACAAGCCCCAAGAAGTCTCCTTTCATCATAAATTATCCCAGGTAGCTATAGGTAGTACGCTACAAAAGTGAACACCAAGTAATGTTAAGTAGTAATATATTCTACACAATATGTTATTTATCCCATACACATTAGTACTATGAACTCTTGAAACTGGCAGGAAAAATTAAAAGTGATTCTTTCACCTGATTTCCGTAAAGAAGAAGAAAGAAGGTAAGGGGTATGTTCACTCAGAAAGTGTTTGCTCCTCAAGCAGCATACCTAAGTTCAATTCACAGCACTGATTTAAAAGGATGGATGTCATGCTTTGTGGTGGCCTGTTCTTGTAATCCCAGCACTGTAAAGGGGGCAAGCAAGATACTCCTAAGGCCTGCAGGACAGCTGACCTAAAATCATTGAGTTTCAGGTCCATGTGAGACACTCTTTCTCAAAAAATAAGATGAAAGGCTTTGAGGGAAAGCACTTGTGGGTTTCACATCTGTGCCCATGTAGGAACAAACATGCACACAGCTGCACATGCACCTGAAGAAGGCAGGTGGGCTGGCAGACTGGCAGGCAGGGAAGGAGGGAGAAGGGGGTCAGGGCAGGTCAGGGTGGGGAGGAGAGGGGAAGGAAGGAAAGGGAAGAGAAAGGAAGGGATACTAGTGTGAACCTGAGAGCTCACATGAACAGTCAGCTCTAGCATTTGTCTTCTGTGGCCTGGCCACCTCTCACCTGGAAGCTTTCCTGAATTGAGAGAAGCTCTACTCTGAACAGAAAAAATTTCTAATTATTTATTGTTTTGTCTTACTTTGCTTTCATTGTTACAGGAGCAAAATACTTTCACACATCACAAATGAATGTGACATTCCAAACGTCTTCTTGTACCAGATGACATGTGTGGTATTGTAAGAACCTTAACTTCCAATGTCTGCATAATCCAAGATAACCTGAGAGTCACAGCAGGAGAAAAGGGCTCCAGCCCAGCACACCATTCTCCATGCAGTTTGACTGTCTGTGCTTAACTGAGCCACTAAGGTTCCCTGTATAGGCTCAACATGCATTCCTTGTAACGTGATGACCATGTGCCAGCACTCAATGGTCTCCTGTCCTCCACTAGCACTCTCAATAGTGGGAACAGATGTTGAGAGCATATGACCAGACCTTTAAAGAGCACATGTGTGGTCAGCTACTCCCTGCACATTAAAAGAAACACAAGGTTTTACAATGAAAATGAAGGGAATCATTGCATTATGCTTTTTATTAGATTTATAAAAAAATAACTTATTAAAAATAAAATTAAATGCTGGGCGGTAGTGGCACACGCCTTTAATCCCAGAAGTAGGGAGGGATAGACAGGTGTATCTCTATGAATTAGAAGCCAGCCTAGTCTGCAGATTGAGTTCTAGGATAGCCAGGGCAATTAACACATAGAAAACCTGTCTTGAGAAAAAAGAAATATTTAAATGCTTTTATATACTCATAGTTAATTAAATCATACTTATATTTAATTAATTCAGCTATAATCAATTTTAAGTGCACATTAGAATTATAAAGAGTGATACCAAGTTCTCTTATTGGTGTATATTTCATGTATGTTATGAAGCTGTTCTTGTGTCTATCTGAGCATGTGTGTGCTCATATATGTTAGTATTAGAAGCCAACCTCTGGTGTCTTCTTCAGTCACTTCTCCACCTTTTCATTTATTATTAATATTTGAGACAGAATATATCACTGAACCTGGAGCTCAGACTCATCTGTACTGGCTGGCCAGCAAGCCCCAGGACCCTCTTCTTTCCACTCTCCTGGATCTAGAGCTATAGGCACATGCCTCTGCACCAGACTTTGTATGGGGTGCTGCAGGACCAAAGCTGGATCTTCTTAGAAAGCAAGCACTTTACTAACTGAGCATCTTCCCATCCCCTATACAAACTTTGAAATCAAGTCTCGTGAGGGGAAATCATTCTTCTACCAAAACTTCCTTGTTGGAGCTCCTTCCACAAGAGGCTCAAACTTTCAACACAGTTGTACAATGTTTGAGCCTTAAAATCCACCTTTAAGTCAACAGTCATTAAATATATTTTGGGGCTTAAGAAGAGCTTCTTTCATAAGCATAAGAACTTGTGCTCAGAACCCCAGCATCTGCACAAAAGCTGGGTGCCATGGCACACACCTTAACCTCCAAGCAAGAAGGGACATAAGGCAGCTGACTATGTGGGTCACTCTCCCATTCAGCCAACTGATAAACTCTACATTCAGTGAGAAACCGTGTTTCAAAAAATACAATGGAGAGCTGAAGAAGACATTCCATTGTCAACATACACCACACACACACACACACACACACACACACACACACACACACACACACTTATTTTTGAAACATCTCATATATGTGTGTGTGAGTGTGTGTGTGTGTGTGTGTTTGTATTTAACAGTATATGTTCAGTATTTCCTATGCATTATGACTTAAGCCTTGATACATAAATCTGCATTAATTCTATTCAGTTGCATAATTTCCACTGCATTTACAAATCAATGGAACTTGACAAAGTTACTGCACTAACAGTAGGAATTCTGATGACCTGGGGTGAAAGGTTCTGCTTTTCTATGCAGTACCTTCCTTTACTGGACAGTGTCTTCTTTAAAACAGTGTCTATTTCTATGACTTTTTGGCTCCAGAACACTAAATGAACAGTGTGGTCACTATATCGGAGGCAGGTCTTGCACATGAGTCACTAACAAGCTAGGAGACCAGTGCAGGAGCTGAGCTGTCATACTGAAAGGCTTTGGAAATGTTGACCTTTGCCCTGTGTTCCAAGCTATCTTGTTGAGACAGGGTGTGTGTGGTGTATACTTAGTATGCACAAGGTTGTAACTTTGAGTGTGAGCACTGTTAAAAGAAAGGAAGATCTCAAGGTAAAGGTGGAGAAAGAAAGAAAACATGAGTATTTTGAGGACCATGACTAACAACTAACCCATGTCACTGAGATAGTAGGACATCACCGTTTCAGAATTCATTCTGCAGCTTGCTGCTGTCTAGAATTGTCCTAGTAGTCGTCCAGTGAATCATGAACTCACCCAGAGAGAAACCCCAGTCTGCTCCGTTGATTTTACTCTAAGAGTCCTACAAATAAAAACAAAAAATTGGTCCATTTACTTCTATTCGTCTTTTGTAAGGAAGACAGACCATTTCTGGCCTGTCATGGATAACTCTGAGAAACAAGGCCTTGAATCTTTGTGATTCTAATCTCATGGTTGACTCAACCAATTCTTCCCCAACTGTGTTTCTCTTACTCAAAAATCTTCAAGTTAAAAGAAGAAAAAAGAAACTGACTCTGTTCTCATTATTATATGGGACTATATCGAAATTTATTTGGAGGACAACTCATGGCCTGCACATTCCTGTAACAAGCAGCTGGACCCAGATGCCATTTAATTCGACCCTGTAAGTAAGGTGCCATCACAGGAATATACCTGAGAGAAATGACTACCATGATGGGTCTCAGAAGAAGAGGGCAAGGGGCACTGGTGTGTTCAGAATTGTTGAATCTATTTTTACTAGTGATCTCTTATCCTGTTTTAACAGCACTCAGGATCAAACCCACAGCCTTGTACACACTAAATACACTCTATGTACTGATGCACTGAATGTCAGGAGCACAGAGGTTGGTCACTTCATTAATTCTGTAGCAGCTTCAAAATGGTGGTAGAGTTGTTGGCTTCCTGCTCAAATGCCAAAAGCAAGATATTGTTTCTTCCAGAAATGGATGTGAGTCACAGAATCATAGGGGCAAGTTAAACTACTTGCAGGAAGACAAATACTGTGTTTTTCCATTTTCTACTCCTGTGTTGTTTAAAGGTTTTTTATAGGAAAGAAAAAAAGAAAAACTTCCCTTTGAGAAGACACTCTCCACAGTGAGACAGCACAGGCAGCCCTGATGAGGGGTTTCCCAGGCTGAGATCATCCTGCTATTGCACCATAGTTTTTTGTTTGTTTGTTTGTTTGTTTGTTTGTTTGTTTGTTTTTCATTAAAAACAGATTCAATAATGATAATGCCTGCCTTTCAGAGCTCCTGCAAGGAATTCATCCATAGTCAATAAAATTTAGTTGTCATTATTATTAAGGAATAACTAAATATTGATGCATTTTCATGTTACAAGAGAACACAGAATCCCAAGAGAGTGACTAATGCAAACAGATGATGTACCTGGGCTAAAGGTAAGGTCTACTGCCTGCCCATTTTGTTTCCATTTATGTGATTAAACTATTAAAGCTTCTTCAGCCTCTAATCTATCTTAAGGCATGGGTTGCAGACCTGTATGTATGCTTGTATGCAAATGTATGTGCATATTCATGTGAGTTGGTACAAATGTGTGTAGGGGTGCTCAAAACTTAGGTGTTGTCCTTGGGAGCCATCCACCTGTTTTTTGAACTGGAGTATCTCATTGGCAGGACACACTCCAAGTAGACTAAACTGACTGCCCAGTGAGCCCCAGGTATTCACCTGTTTCTCCCTCATCAGCACTGGGGTTACAAGTATATGTAGTTAGAGTTTTCCTGCCTGGCCTAGAGTCAAGACATATCTCTCTCACCCATCAGGCACATAGACTCTCAGAACCAACCACGTAAACACATAGAGACTTACATTGTTTAGAAACTGTATGGCTGTGGCAGGCTTCTTGTTATCTACTTCTTCTATCTTAAATTAACACATTTCTATAAATCTATACTTTGCCACATAACTCGTGGCTTACCATTACCTTACATCCTTCTTGTCATGCCGGTGGCTGGCGGTGTCTGTCCTCCCCAGCCTTCTACCTCTCACAATTCTTTGCTTGTCCTGCCTATACTTCCTGCCTGGCTACTGGCCAATCAGCATTTTATTTATACAGAGTGATACCCACAGCAAGTATATACCACTATAATTATTTTTTCTTGCAACTGATAGAAGGTTACTTTATTTCCAAAATTTTGTAGGATAGATTTTAAGTATTCCTACCAAAGAGAGTAGTGTATCTTTTGAGAGCAACATAGAGACACATACACAAGAAGAAACATGTGCACTTAGAATTTATACTGAACTATTGGCAAAATGGAAATGTGTGGACTGGAATTGCAGGTCATTTAAGGATAAATAAGAACAAGAAATAGCAAACACAAATGTTCCTAGATAAAAATAACTAAGAATAAACCACAGCCACCTCGCCACATGTGCTTGGGGAAATTATTACACAGTAAGGGGAAATCATTTCACAGTAAGGGTGTGTTGCAGAAAAGAGGTGTCCAGTTCATGGCTGACACGGATACTGAGATGGGATTCCCTGTCTCTTTCCTTTTTCACTCTAGCAAAGATAATAGATACAGATTGAGGTAATGAGAAGGTGTTAGATAAGCTCCCTAGTATCAACTCTACTGTTAAGGATAAGGTCTGTAAATTTGCATTGTAAAAACTCCCTCTGAAGTTCATGTTCTTGCAAACAAGCTAATATGTTGGGGGAGGGGTCCAGTTTGACCCCTAATTAGTAAATATTTGATTCAACTTTGTTGTTATGGCTATCTCAGCAATAGAATTATCAATTAGGAGCTAGAAGATTCCTATATAAAGTTACTTTGAAATCTCCATGAATGTCCCCAAGAAAATCACATAAACATCACAGCTAAATGCCTGGTGGCTCACAAAAGCACAGCCTCAGTAAGGCATCTTTGAAATGGTTTATATGTTATTTTTACCTACCCTAAGCCTCGGTGAACTCTAAATGATCCTGCAGCCATTTGTCCATAGGCTAGAGGCAGGGAAATGCACATCTCCTAGTGAACATGGGGACACACTACCATGACTAGTGCTATGAGAAAAGACCATGATTTGTCCAGAATATAAGCCTCAATGTTTCAAATTGATGTAGAACATATGCCTGAGACCGATGCAAACACCCCTTCTCAGGCGGCATAAACATGCTCTTCATGCTCACTGAGGTAGTTGGAAGACACCCTTCTGGGCTCCTGATGTTACATTTTAAACCCGATAACGGTTTGCCTTGAGAGTAGTCTTTTCCTGCCTACTTTCAACATAAAGCAAGAAGCAGCAGGAACAGCGAAGTGGAACTGATGACTGTCAGCAGAACAGTACTGACGGTCTCCTCCGGCTGAACCGTCCAAGCAGCTGGACAGGGGAAGAAAGACACAGGGCCGCGGAGTTCAGGAATACCCCAGATGGTATGAAGGGTGGCAGAAAGAGAGCCAGCCAGAGTGCTGAGAACTAAGACTACAGGAGGATAAAGAAATAGAGAGGGCACCCGTAGGGATTCATTTAAACCTGGTGGATTCAGTACAGGCAGGTCCAGTCACCTCCTTCCAGACTGAGCAAAGTGTCCCTGTGTAAGCCCAAGGTTCCAAACAGCCAGCTCATGCACCAAGGACAGGTCCTGGTCCCACAGACTGGGTGCCTCCCAAGCAGATCAAGCTATTCAATTGTCTCACTTATCCAGAGGGCCTGATCTAGCTGGGGGCTCCACAGCCTTTGGTTCATAATTCATGTGCTTCCATTCATTTGGTTATTTGTCCCTGTGCTTTTTGCAATCATGATCTCAACAATTCATGCTCTTACAGTCCTTCCTCTTTCTCAACAATTGGACACCTAGAGCTCCACCAGGGGCCTGTCTGAGGATCTCTGCATCCATTTCCATCAGGTATTGGATGAGAGTTCCAGCTCGACTGGTAGGGTGTTTAGCCATCTGATCACCAGATTAGGTGCCTTGATCCTGGAGGACATGGGAATGGAGGGGAGGGGCTTGGGGGAGGGGAAGGTGGGGGCAGGAGTGGGGAGGACAGGGGAACCCATGGCTGATGTATAAAATTTAAAACACATAATAATAAAGCAAAAAAAAAAGAGAAAAAAAAAGATTATCTCTTTAGGTAGATAAGAAAATGACTGGTTCTTTCTTTGCAGCTACAGCTGCAAGGTGTATAGCTCACCAATCAGGAAGCTGAGATTTATTGCATGTATGTTGTTGGGAGGACTCTGTCTTTCACCATTTACTTAAATGGAATGTGACCTTAAAATTTAACTTCTATATTCAACATGAATATTCTGTTGGGGATATATAGCTATGAAGAACAAAGAGATTTGGAGCCAACATGAGAGAATAAATAAAAGTAACCACCAAGAAAATAAAAAATAAAAAATAAAAAGAAATAGAGAAGATGAACTCAGGCCTTGGTCACTGGAAGGGTTCCAGAGAACTGGTTTAGTTGTTGGCCCAGGGACTAAGGCCCTGGTCAAAGCTACAATACAAACACTTTCAAGTGGTAAGAAATTCTGTCTCCACAGCCCCAACTGTGACTGTAAACACCTGCTGCTGTTAGGGACTAACAGCTGTTGTTGGAGGTGATGCATAGGCCTGCTTGGATATAGAGCATCATCCTCAGCCACTGACTGAGAATTCCCGGTTTTCTAGACCTACACAGGAGCAGTAACTCTTAGCTGTATCCTGCAAAAGAACTGTGACATCAAAGGTAATCAGCTGCTGCTCCCCAAAGTCTACTACATCCTCTGCCTCCTCCTGCCAAACATTGCAGGGGACACAAGCTGCTGGAGACCAGCACTTGAGGTTCAGCTTTTATACACCCCTTTCCATGTGGATAGAGGAAAAGGACCAGCCTACTGCTTGGTAAAATAGTCTGAATCTCAGCCTATGGGAGGCTGTCACAGTATTTGAACATTCCCTTTCTGGAATTGCCTATTAGACACACACAGGGGTCTCCAAGCAATTCTAAATCCTGATGCATCCACAGGAAGATTACACATCACAACCATGCTTGCATGTTTCACAAATTCAAAGAAAGACAAAGCAAGAAAAAAAGTTACAAGTAAAAAGAACATATTTGTTCATATACAAATATTTTATTAAACTGAAAAAATAGTCTAAAATACCAATAAAAATTGTCACATAAGTTGATCACAAATTTGTATCTCTTTTTTATACATATACATGCCCCAGAAGTTGGCACAACAATTATTTGTGCTTTGATTTGGTTTTTTATCTGTTTGTTTTGTTTTCTATGTTGGTAAATGTAAGACCTAGTCAATTCACTTGGTTTCTTTTACTGTGTCATCAGAAAGCAAAAAATATACCTGCAGCACATAGTATTTCAAAACCTGGAATAGACACGGTTCTTTATTCCCATCTCCCTCATCTCTCTCTCTGCCTTTCTCCTCCCCTTCCTAGAGTGGGCAGAGTGTTGGGTTGAACGACACAGCTCAGGTTTTATAGACTCTTCCCTCCAGAGTTTGTTTGCTGCTCACCTCTTAATGCAATGTGTTTTAGGGAAACACGACTCATTCAGTACCTAAAGTGTTCCCAGGGAGACCATTCCTGTGTGACCATGTATTTAAATTGTGAGTGTGTTTGTGTATGTGTACATCAGGTGTGTGCAGGGATAGGCCAGGGAAAGAGAGAGAGAGAGAGAGAGAGAGAGAGAGAGAGAGAGAGAGAGAGAGAGAATATTGAACCAAAGTGTCAAGTGAGTAAGTATCTTTTCAAGACAGTGTTAGGGACCAAGATGTCAGGAACCAAACATGAACCATGGAAAGTACTAGCTAGACCAAAGAACAACTCATAAGCCCCTTCCCAGAGCAGTAACCAGAGGCCTCCCAAGATAAGAGAACATCCCACAGTCAGGTGCCATGATAACCGAAGGTAAAGAGCATTCCAGGGTCAAGCAGCCTAGCAACAGAATATACTGCCCCTAACCAGTGACCTTAGCCGACATCTCGCAGTTGCACTATCTGCCTCACACGTCTTGCACCCCTTCCATGTTCTACACGCCCCTTTTCCCTTTCCCTCCTTCCTGCCCCTTCCCCCCTTGTGCTATATAAGCCATGCAGAGAAAAATAAAGATTGGCGGCTTGATCAGAATTCTGTCTTGCTGTCCGTCTCTTTGTGTCGCCCTTCCCTTTCATACTCTCCCACAGGTGGGTCGCCCCTTGTTGACACCCCGCTGGCCGGGCAAGACAGGAAACTATTCAAAACGACTTCCCACTTCCCTTAATTTGTGAAGTTTGCTTTATTTTTTTATTCAGTCTTGATGTGTAATATTTTCCCAGGTTATAAAAACTCACCCTGCTTCATTTTACTTTCTATATTAAGCATGAATGCTTTTTGCTTTCTACTACTCTCCATACTAATTTCTGTCAGAAAAGGAAAACAAAGTATCACTTCGATGTATTGCCGAAATAGCACCTGAATGTGGCCTTTTTCTCTTTAAGACAGTTGTGCTATGCTAAAGGGCATCTGTTCCTATCCACCCATCCAAGACATCTTGACAGAGTGGATCATAGAGGGTACAGCCACCTGACTTAACAAATGCTGTGTATTTGTTGACCTTTTGTCTTTGTATGAAAATGAAATTTATCACCATAAAGTATAAATATTCCTTTAAGTGGATTTTTCCATATCAACTAGTGCTCAAATTCCATGTGACTTGAATAAGGTCAGTATCTAAATTTGAAGTCCCTTCTTACATGTGTGAAGTGATACAACAAATACTGTGATTCTTTCAATTCTATGAAATAAAATGCTGAATTAAATAATAAACTGTAAATGTATTTGTGAATTTGACTGAGCATACTAACTTTTGTGGTTTGGGTTTTGAAGAATTGACTTGAATTTCTTCTCACACATGGTTACATTTGATTTGAGGTGATTTTCATTGCATTATACATAGTAAAGTAGTTCACCCAAGCTGAGAAATGTGCGTACCCAAATCATTCTGAGAGTATAAAGTTTCAATAATAGTGTTAGATGAAAGTAAACTATAATTTATGATACAATGATTCTAATTGTGCAATAAGGCAGACATGCATGACATGCCTTATTCTATATCAATTTATTCACAGAAGGAGAAGTGGCCTATTATTATAATCATAATTCAGCTTATTTAATTGCACCACAATTTTCAGTTAACATTCAGATCACATCTATTAAATGAATTTTAAATAAATTATCCACATTATAATAATTTGTATTTTCATTAGAATAGAATTTTAAAAACTGCCCTGTCATGTACTTAGAAAAGTTTGCTTAATGAATAATATTATTATTAATTTAAATTACAATTTATCTGACTTTTAACTTTTAAATTTTATTTGTGTGCAAATGTATATCTATGCGAGTGTATGCCAAGTGTGTCAGTAGGTTTGTAAGTCAGAAGAGGGCATCCAATCCTTCTTGTGGTTGTGTACTGCCCAATGTGGATGCAGGAAATGATCCTCTGGAAGATTGGAAAGTGCGATTAAATGCTGATTGCCTGCTGTAGGATAACCCCTCTGTATGTGTGAATATGTTTTATTACCATTGGTTAATAAAGGAGCTACTTTGGCCTATAGCAATGCAGGACAGAGCCAGGCAGGAAATCCAAGCAGAGATACAGGGAGAAGAAGGAAAGAGGAGTCGGGCCAGAAGCCAGACAGCTGCTGGAAAAGCAAGATGTGCTAGAGCAAAGGTAAAGCCACAAGACAAGTGACCAAACATAGATTAAAAGAAATGGGTTAGCTGGGTAGTGGTGGTGTATACCTTTAATCCCAGCACTCGGGAGGCAGAGCCAGGCTGATCTCTGTGAGTTCGAGGCCAGCCTGGGCTACAGAGTGTGTTCCAGGAAAGGCGCAAAGCTATACAGAGAAACCCTGCCTTCAAAAACCAAGAAAAAAGGGTTAATTCTAGTTAGTAATAAGACTGAGCAGTAGGCCAAACAGTTTGTAATTAATATTAAGCCTCTGAAGAATTATTTTAAAAGTGTCTGTGGGACCCCAGGGGATAGAAAAGCTACAATTACAATCGCATTAAACATTATAATTTTTCTATCATGTTTATCACTATATTACAGGATTTCCTTTCATTAACATCCTTCATGATGTCCCTTGGTCTATTTTTAGTTTCATTTGTTTGGTTTTCACTTATTTAGACTACTACTAATTATTATATTATATTATATTCATAATATATATTATAGTAATATATAATATTATTTTTAGTGTGTGTGTGTATGTGTGTATGTGTGTGAAATGTGTGGATGGGTTCACCCATGCCATGGCACACATGTGGAGGTCAGAGGATAGTTTGGAGAAGTCCATTCTCTCATCAACCTTTATATGGGACATGGGAGTTAACACAGGTCATCCAAGTTGCTTAACAATCACTTTTCACTGCTGAGCCAACTCACAGGCCTGATCTGCTTTTTATTTTCTGCAGGAAGATACTTAGCCCATTAATTCAAAGACTTTTTTTTAGTATACACACTTAAGCCTAGAAATTTCTACAGAATGTGTTTCCCACCATTTAGTTATTTTGGTTTACTTTTCCTCTAGCATTACTCCATAAAAATACTTGGTAATTTAAACTTAATATGTTTGGTAAGATAACAATTTTACATTTCCAGGCAAGAAATCAATAATGCAAGCAGTTCTTACACACTGTGTGTCTGGTCTTCTCCCTATTAACTTCTCACATGGATATCGAACATTTGTAGTAAATGAAGCACTGTGAATGGAGCTTTGCTAAGTAAAGTTCATGAATAGAGCATTGCTAAGTAAAGTTTGTACGCGTAACCACATGTTTAACTTTGTGTAGAATTCCATCCATTATGACGCTAGGTGTGCAGTCTTCATGTCCCCTTCAGTTTCTTTTTCCTGAGACAATTTTTAGACTTCCCTTGTTTTGGATGACCTTGATAGCTTTGAGTTGATCAGGAGTGCTTTGTAGCCAGGCCCTCTCCGGGAAAAGCTCTGATCACAGGAGTGAAGTGCGGATTTCAGGATAGCAGAGTACTCCATCGGAGAAGCAGACTGTCAGCTTGATTCACAACAGCTGACATTGTCCTTGGGGCCCTGGCAGATGCAGTACTTGTTGCCCTTTTGCTTCACACTTCCTTCACTGCAATTTCTACAAGCAACTTTTTGGAAGGAAATTAGTATGAAAATTGTATTGCTAAGGGAATTTCTCTTAATTATTATTTATTTGCAATTACAAATGAAATTATTAATAATTGTCCTTAGTACTATTTTGTATGTAGGTGTATATGTACATGCTTATGAATGCTTGTGTGTATGCAAGTACTCATGGGGGTACAACTACATATGTGCATGCATATGCGTGGGCAGCCAGAGGTCAACCTTGGCTGTTGTTGTTCATACTTTATTTACTTTGCTTTTGTTGATACAGGATCTCTTCCTGGTCTGGAATTTGCTAAATGAGCTGGGCTGACTACATAGTAAGTCCCTGGGTCCTCCAATTTCCACTGCTCCACTGTTGGGAACTTAAGTGTGTGCTACCATGACAAGCTTTTTCCGTGGGTTCTAGTTCCCACAAATGCAAGGGAAGTATTAAATGCCGGAGTCATTTCTAGCTCTACTTGTACAATTCAATGTTCATTTTCACAGTTAGTTCAGTTTCTTAGGATTGTGGACCTGTCTTAGGACCCATTGTATAGAATAATTAGGAGAAATGTTGTGTACAACCTTGAAAATAGATGCATTTTCTAATATGAGCTCATAAAGTCTCACATAGAGATGGGACAAATGTTGACCATGTCTCACTCTTTACTTCTGTCTGTTGTACAACTGGTTTACTAGAAATTATTTCTTTATTATGAAAAAAACCTTGAACAAAAAAAAAAATGTGACATTAGATTTAAGTCCAAATGGGAGGCAGGAGAGATGTTGCAACAATGCTTGCTGCTCTTCCAGAGAACCTTAGTTTGCTGCTCAGCACTCCTGCTGGGCAGCTCATATCCACTGTAACTAACTATAGCTCCAGGGTACCTAACTCCCTCTTCTAGCTTCCACTGGCAATTTCATATATATGGTATACATTCACAAATACATACACATAAACAAACAAATAAATTCTAAAAATACATCTTAATAAACTGAAAATATGGAATAAATGCCCAGATATTCTTACAAATACCAAAAAAAAAAAAAAAAAAAAGACTGAGCAAATGTATAGTGGAACAACCCCTTCTTGAGGAGGGAAAAGTCACTCAGGTATACATGTTTCCCTAAAGGAGGCAATACATGCTGAATAAACATCTATAACAGATTTTATTGCCAAGTTACCAAGGTAACATTAAATGTGATATCACTGTGACAGTATGTGTCTTCAATAGGATTCCTGAGCCTGGCTCTTCACCACTGTGGTATTCTTCTCAAAGATCATAAAGAACATCAGTGAAGCATAAGGAAAATTCTGGTCAAATTTCAACTGTGGAACTTCTACAAAAGTTCAGACTAGTGCATGCCAGCTTTACCAGTCATTTAGACAAGGGAGGGTCTAAGAAGTTTTCAAGGCCAAGAAAACCATAAAGAACCAAAATGAGGAAATCTAAAGAGAACTCCTGGTTACATCTCTGAACCAGAAACAAGACATCAGGAAAAATATCAGGAAGGTTGAATGCTGTGTGGAGCTTCTTTAATGTTAAAGACTAATGAGGTTCTACTAGTTAACCAATTTTAGCAAAAACAGCATCCTAACAAATCTAAAAGTTTTGTATATAGGGAAGTAGACAGTATCTGGAACTCCTTACAAGGTTCACAAAAATGTGATAAATCAAACCCTTCTGTAGTAGGCTTAGAGATAGCAAAGCCTTGGAAGTGTGAAGACCAAGTATGAGCCCCCTGAGCTTGCATGGACAGCCGCCAGTGTCTATGTGTCTATAGCATGTGCTTGTAAACTTGGACCTGGGAACTAGAGGCAGGTAGATCCCTAGAATTCACTGACAAGGAAGACTAATCAAATGTGTGAGGTCAGGGCAAGTGAGCGACCCTGCTTAAAAATCAATGTAGAAGGCATCAGAGAAATAACGGAGGTTGTTCTCCAGTTAACATATAGGGATGCACACACATGCCTATATGTACACACACAGAAATAAATAAATAAATACTATTGGCACATCACTTCTAACAAAAACCACTTCTTTAAAATATAAGGATAATAATAGGGGAAGTGAACACAAAGAAATTGAGAACTCTGTACTATTTTTACTAAAACTAAATCTATTCCAAATTTACAGTTAGGGGATTGGAAATAACTCAGCAAGTGAGGGCACTTGACACCAAACATGACAATTTGTGTTTGATCCCAGAAGTTTACCCTGGGAAAAGGGAGAATCAACTCTTGGAAGCTGTCTTCTGACTTGCACAAAAAAGTTATGGCATGCATATGCATGTATGCAAGGATAGATAGATAGATAGATGATAGATGATAGATAGACAGACAGACAGACAGACAGACAGATAGATAGATAGATAGATAGATAGATAGATAGATAGATAGATAAATTTTAAATTATGGTTGTTCGTGGTTGTTTTTTACTCTTGTTTTGGAGGGGCACCACCCAGCTCCCAAATAAATTTGCACAGGGAGGTTTATTATTACTTATGAATGACCAGCCTTAGCTTGGCTTATTTCTTGTCACCTTTCCTTAACTTTAGATTACCTACCTGCCTCTGGGTTTTTCCCATTCTCTTACTATTGAGAGCCACTGATAGCAAAAGTCTATGGGAGTATACAGCATGACAACTAGAGTTCAGAAGGTCAACCTATCAGAACTAAGGGTTCTGTTAGAGGAAACTAAGATGCAAGACATTATGGAATTACTGCCTTTTGAATGAACTGACTGTCTCTTGCAAACTTCTTATGCAATAACATCTATGATTCTCCCCATTTATTTGCATTTCCATGTTGTGTGCATGTAATCTTACAATCACATCTCAATCTTGGGCACAACTTTCCCTATACATTTGGAGTAATTGGATAACTGTTCCCAGTTGTGTTTATTTTTTTATTAACATACATCTGGCCAGGGCCATTCTCCAGACAAAACTATTTCATCAAAGATACCTTTTTCCAAGGACAAAACTGTACATAGATAAACATTAGCTCATCTAATTTACAGATAAGAGAAAATAACCATTAGAAATTAAATCCTCAACTTCTTACCTTCACCCAGGGTTATTTATACAAGACCCTAACTTAAGAGATTTACTGCTCACTTTCTTGGGATAATGTTTTAGCCACTTGTTAGTTACTGAGTTAAGGTAGCTACTTCCCATTGACCCAAGGAGATTGCCCTCAAAGCCAGGCAGGCCATAGGTGCCAAGCTTCTTCCTTGTACAAATTAAATTTTAATTCCTCCTCAGCCAGGGCCTATTCCTAGATTCCCTAATTGATCCTAGCCTTTAGTTGACCCTGCCAGAGAACTCCCCTTTAGTCACCCCCCTTTGGGGTTGTAATTGGCAGCTGACAATTACTGCTTTATATGTGGATCCTTATCACCTCTCTCTGTGACCCTGAAAACTTCAACCTTCACATTGCTTTGCCAAAGAATTGTTGCTTATGTATAAATACTGGTTTCCTCAGAGCACTAGGAGAGAATGGATTTAGAAGAACAAAGACAAGGACAGAGACAAAAAGAACTAGATAGACAAGAGAGAAGAGCAGGAGGAACTGAGAGGACCTAAGTATGAGAACAGAAGAAATACTAAGTAGATAGAATTGACCTAGAAGAATAAGGAGAATGGACTAAAGAACTCAGTGTGCTTAGATTAATTCGATATCCCTCAGATTAGAATCCTTAGCCACTTGTAGTTTCTGTTCTAGACCCTGGTAGAAATCTCCTCAAGGCAGACACTTTGGAGGAATTTGGTATCTTACTTTTATAAATCCTCACTCTTACTCTGTGTAACTGGGTGACTGGCCCCTTGAACCTCAGGCTCCTTCTCTTTTCTCCCAGATTTCTCCTTGTTTGTATTATATTCTCTCTGACTACCAGCCCGGCCTATCCTTTCTCCTGACTTGCTACTGGCCATTCAGTTCTTTATTAGACCATCAGGTATTTTACACAGGCACAGTAACACAGCTTCACAGAGTTAAACAAATACAACATAAAGAAAAGTAACACATCTTAAAAATAATATTCTACAATATATGGCATATTTAAAGATTTTCTTATTTTACTATTTCTTTGTATTTGAAGATCTATCTTTGGGTATTCTGTCATTCTGAGACCAGAAAATATTTGCATTTTTAATGCAATTTTAGAATTCTATTAGGTACTGTAAAAATTTGAGCTAGTGTTCAAGACATCCATCAATTGTAAGATTTGATGGACCATGAGGATAGGGCTCTGGAAGACATGTGGGACTGTTCAACTTAGAACTGGCTGGTACTTGGAAATAAAAAAAAAAAAAAAAATCCTTTAATGATTGGATTTATTGTTTGTTAGACTGTCTATTAAAATCAAATTGAACACTAATACATTCAGATACCTAGTAATTATTTTTTAGTCTGTTAATGAGTGAGGATTTTAATATTATTGGGTGGAAACACCTGACACTGTGGAGAGTGCTTGAAATTGGGGAATTATCTTTGTGCCCAGCAATGGACTATTTGGAATAATAGAGGATAAATGAAGCTTACCATGTCTGATAAGAAACAAAAGGATAATATTCAAAAGAGCATGTGTTGTTATATGTTGTGTAGGCCATATGTCCTGAATTATTCTCTCTTCTAATCCATTTAGTGGTTTGTATCTATGGATAAAGTGACAAATCTCATCAAATAGCACTGTTCTTTATGTCAAATAAAGACACTTAATTTTTATTTTGTAAAATACAAGACATGAAATAATACCCTTATAACCATTTTCATGACCAGAGCAAATGAGAACCTTCAAAGAAATGTCAACTTGACTACATTTTGTTGTAAATTATTTAACAAAATGTATCCACCTTAATCAAGATTCAGTAGCATCTCAAATATGTCACTAAAAGGTAAAGGATATGCTATTTTCTTATTCTAAATACTGATAAATGTTTAAATAATATTCTATGTATTTATGCATGAAACATATTCCCCATTTATAAATTACAGTTTGTCTGTAAAATGTATTTATGTGTCACTTATTGTTACATATCTGTATAGTCTTTACAAAGTTCATGAAAATGCTATAAATTAAAACCTTCTCTTTTGGTTTGGGAGACAGCTCACTCAGCAAAGCCCTTGCCTAGCAAGTGTGAAGACCATGAGCTTTAGCCTCCTGAACCCACACAGTAGAGGATGAGCCTGCATGTGAAGGCCAGAAGACAACCAAAGCTGTCTACTTTGCATTTTTAGGCACAGAATCTCTCAGTGTTCTGGAATTGAGGAGCCTAAGCCATCTAGCCAGTTACCCTGGAGATCTCACTGGCTCTGCTTTTCTAGTGCAGGAATTTAAGCATATTCCACAATTCCTTGCTTTTGTGTTTGTGGTTTATAGGAAACTAATTCAGGTTCTTATTCTGTCAAGGTGAGAACTTTACCAATGTAGCCATATCCCCAGCTATAGATATCATTGGCCTTCATAGACATGGAGAAATCAGAAGAGCTTTGTACCTGAATAAGTCTTATAGCTAGTAATTGGCTGGCATGAAATTAGAACAGAACATCTATTTTTCAGGCAAGTTTCTCATTTCTTTCTCTGTTAGCCTAAATTGTGTCAGGAGGAACTAACATGAAAAGTAAGAAAAAAGCTAAGTTACAAATTGTGAAATTCCATTTCTTATGACTGAAAGTAACTTGCATTTGGGTAACATGACAAATCCCTATTCAATTTGACATGATATTGTTATCTTCAAAACTCTAAGACCTCCTTAGATACAACAAAACCTATAGTCTCTATATAAGGTGTTAGTGCCTGCTCCAAGGACATAAAGCCAAAAAGTCACACTGGTTCAGGTACATGTGCCTTCTGTTAGGATCTTCACAGAACCAGGATCCTTTCATCCAATCAAGTGTTCTCTCTTCCTACCAGCTTCTTTTTCACTCTTTGTGTGTGAATATTTGTGTGTACGTGTGTGGATGTGTGTGTGTGTGTGTGTGTGTGTGTGTGTGTGTGTGTGTGTACGCACACATGTGCGCACGCATGCACCAGTGGGTGTGCTGGTGCCCACAAAGGACAGAAGTGGATATGGATGCCCTTAATCTGAAGTTACAAGCAGTTGTTAGGTACCTCACATGGTTATTGGGTCTAAACCTTGTTCTTCTGCAAGAGTAGCAAGCACTCTTAACCACTGAGCCATCTCTAGTCTCTCATTCTTTAGGGCTGCAAGAATATATTACAGAGATTCAGCTGTGTATTAAAAATAAACTTTGGCCAAGGGTCTGTCAAAAGGCAAAGCCATTTATTATGAATATTTGGTGTTATCTAGCTTTTAATGTTCCAGCTGTCTTTTGCTATGAAATCCGTGCCTGACCAGACCAATTAGCAAACAGTTCAGCTCCCCTGACCTACTGAACTAATAATTTACTAACTCCCCTGCTGAGCTTAGGGGACAAGCTGGAGGGAGACACATAGCTTTGTTTCTTGTGCTAATGAAGCTCAGACCATCCCTCACCTTGAGGAGGCCTAGTGGTTCTCCAGAGCAATTAAGAACAAAAGATGTTTTTACATATTTATGTGGGAAGTAAAACAACATTCCTGAGGGGGTAGAGAATGCATGCCCAGGGAAAGAAAGGGATTTAATTTTATTTTTATTTTTATTTATTTTATTTTATTTTATTTATTTATTTATTTATTTTGTAGAAAAGGACAGAACTGCATGGCAAGAAAGAAGAGAGGATGATAGAGCTTCTGTAGAGGGTAAGCAGATCTCGGGTAGAGTTTTCTGAGTGCCAGGAGTAGAGAGCAGCAGAGAATGGAGGAAAAGGATACAGAGGATGAAGATGAGTCTGGAAGCATGAGAATTTAATTGTTAGCAGGATGATGAGCTGAGCTGGGGAACTGGATGGAACTATAGCTATGGAAACAGGATTTCATCTCAGAGTAATAAAGTAGACAGATAAAGAGCTTGGTATGTCTAGAATTATTCCTGCCTTGAATGCCTGGTAGAGCTATGGTTGAATTGATAAAATTTTGTCTTAGGGGAATAAAGTTAACAGACATAAGAACATAATGTATATAGAATTTTTTTTTTCCCTCAGATGTCTTAATGATCCAGTGTCTCTCACTAGACTGGAGCTTGCTGAGTAGATGGGGCTCTGTGGAGCAAGTCCTGAGGAAATTGCTTGTCCCCACTTATCCAACACTGGAATAACAAGTATATCCTATCACATCTGGCATTTTAGGATGCCCTTTGGAGTCTCCAACTCAGGTCCTCCTTCTTGCAAGACAAACACTTTATAAGCTGAGTCATCTCCTTATCTGGTATATCACAAAACAATAGCATGATCATCTCAATTATTTGAACCACAAGGCCAACACCCAGTCTTCATTATTTACCTATGCTTTCTTTCTTTCATAGTAAATTGAACGCTTAGTCCGGCTTGTTTTAACCTTCTCATACAATTAGTACAGATTGAATGTATTTCTCACCAGTTTTATATCTACTGCCATTAAACCAGGACTTGTTTTCTCCCCTCTGGAGCAACATAGTATGTAGCAAGTCATTCTCTGTTCCACCAGCCAGCTCCCAAATCATAACACAGAGACGTATTATTAAAAATAAATGCTTGGCCAATAGCTTAGGCTTCTTTTTTGCTAGTTGTTATAACTTAGATTTGTTGGTTATATTCCAGATGTTAGTTAAATTGGCGCTGCTTGTGGCTGGCAACTGCCCAAGGCAGCCAGCCAGAGGAGTGCTGCTGGCAGAAGAATCACGAGCCATGGTTACCTTTCTAGAGCTTCATTGAGAGAGAGAGGGGGAGAGAGACAGAGAGACAGAGAGAGAAAGAGAGGAAGGGACATACAGAGAGACTGTGAGGAGGGGAGAGAGAAGGGGGAAGGGAAAGGGGGCACAGAGAGGGCCCACCCACTTTTTAAGCTGGCCCGTGTCCCAGGATTATGACGTAATGAAGGACAAAAGTCTCACATGATTAACCCATTTTCTATTAATCTATGTGCTACTCTGAGGCTTGTTTACCTCATATATGTAATGACCATCCTGTTTTCTTGCTTCCTCCATGTCTGGCTGGTGACTCCTCTATTTTCTTCCCAGTGTCCTTGTGCCTGGAAATACTGTCTAGTGATTGGCTGCTCAGTTTTTTGTTTTTTTGTTTTTTTATTAAACCAGTCCAAGTGACACATCTTTATAGTGTACAAAGAGATTATTTCACAACAATAGTATGAGAGTCCAACTGGATGGAGTTTTGAACATTATGAAAAAAATCACTTGAGTTTTTGGTCTAAATTCTTTGATTTAATTTCTACAATTCTGAGGATCTTACTGTGGTTGGCAAATACAACACAGTCATGTTTTCTTATATGTATGTGTTAATTTGTATGTAACACTTTGTGCATGTGTGTGTGTGCAAGTGTGTGCTCACCATGGAGTGTGTAGAGATCAGAGGGCAATGTAGGGGTTAGCCTTTACTTTTACCTCATTTGAGACAAGATTTCTTACTGTTCACTTCCATGTACATGAGGGTAGTTGGACTGAGAGAATCCAGTGACTCTCCTGACTCAGCTTGCCATACCTTCTCAGTAAGGAACTTAATGCATCTAACTTTATGTAAGTTGTGGGGATCTGAATTTGAAACATTATGTCTGCACTGCAGGTGCTCTATCTATGGAGCCATCACATATCCACTACAATCTATCCACTACGATTGTTGCACATTTTCCATGTTCCCCCCACCCTTGCACCAAAGCTTCTTCAAGTTCCTTTCAGTTATCCTGAAAGTTCTCACCAAGCAACCTTGTATAGATTGATGCTACATTTCATTGTTATAATCTTATCCTTTCTTATGGTTCAAGTGATTTTCATGCAAGATTAAACTATATTTTCAGGATCTCTACCTCTGTCTCCCACTAGATGGCATTATTTTTTCTGCCTATGATGCCCGATTTCTTTGGACATTCATTACTTATCTGAGAGACTAAAATGCAATAGGATCTTACTGAATATCAGGAATTTTTTTTTTTTTTTCATAATAAGTTGTACGGGGAGCAAACGGGTTCCAGTACCAAATCAAGTAACTCTTGCTTTAGGAAAAAAGAAGTCTTAAAGAGAATAAAAGATCTGGCATAATCTTGTTTCTGAGACACCCTCCATGGTCCTTGAGCTGTTAAGCAGCCTCTGTCTTCCCTGTCTTACTTATCAGGAGCAAGACAGAAATACCATAGAATCTGACAGCATCAACCTTTCATTCCTCAAGGAAATGTTAAAGGGACACAATGAAAGTCATCTGTACTCTCCTGGCTGTTGGGCCCATCTCCTAGCAACCTCTGGTTGACCAGAGCTGCACTCCAGAGAGTTACCTTTGAATGTCAGAAAGTGACAGAGAGAAAGGACTGAAATATAAGACAGCTCTTTAAAGATTGATTTCCCTTGTATGAAAAGGACCTACTTGAAAAAACATCTCCCTGGAAGACTATTTTTTCAAACTTTGCACCTGCATTTCCAAAGTCTCTGGAGAATAATCAGTGATATTCTGCCCTGAGGTATAGACTCATGTTCAAACATCTAAGCTATTACTCATGTTCCTATCAAAAAGCTCATCTAGCTCAGTTGGTAGAGCATGAGACTCTTAATCTCAGAGTTGAGGGTTCGAGACAAATGTAGATGTAACAATCTTGTTAAATAAGAAACACAGAGCCAATTGCAGAGTTAAAAGCCAAGAGGTCAAAGCAATAGTTAAGAGCTATAAACCTTATCCTTCCCTGCTGCTCCTGTCCTTCCTTCAGCAAGAAACCTGCTTCTGTGTGTTTTTCCTTTTTATAGACTTTCTATTCTGCCTTTTCATTGGTTGTAAACCTGTAGTTAGAGTTTTCCTGCCTGGCCCAGTCAGGACAAATCTCTCTTACCCGCCAGTCCCACAGTCACTCAGACCCAACCAAGAAAGCACAAAGAAACTTACATTGTTTAGAAACTGTATGGCCATGGCAGGCTTCTTGTTATCTGCTTCTTCTATCTTAAATTAACCCATTTCTGTTAGTCTATACTTTGCCATATGGCTTGTGGCTTACCAGTGTCGTTTACATTTTGCTTTTCATGGCGGCGGCTGGCGGTGTCTCTCCCCAGCCTTCTACTTCCCAGAATTCTCTCTTGTCCCACCTATACTTCCTGCCTGGCCACTAGTGGGCCAATCAGAACTTTATTTACACAGAGCGATATCCACAGCATAAACCCAACCATATGACCTCCTCATCACTGTCTATCTGTACAGACCTCCAGGTCTTCTATGGTATTGAGATTAAAGGCATGTGTTGCCATGCTGGCTGTATCCTTGAACACACAGAGATCCACCTAGCTCTGCCTCCCAAGGGCTGGGATTAAAGGTGTGTACCACCACTGCCCAGCTTCTGCTATGGCTTGCTCTGACCTCTGATCACAAGGCAACTTTATTAACATACAAATAAAATCACATTTCAGTATAAATAAAATATCACCAGAGTATTTCTAAATACCCTTTATTACTGGGGACATAGCTAAGTTGGTAGATTGTTTGTTACATATACAAAGCCCTGGGGCTTCCATCTCCAGTACTGCAAAATTTAGTGTGGCTCTACATACCTGTAATATCTGAACTCCATACATAAATGTGGGAATGGGGTTCTGAAATTCAGGATTACTTTCTGCTACATAGTGAGTTTGAGGCCAACTGTACTACAGACTATTACAAATAAATAAATGAAAGATAGACAGTAACTTTTCCTCTTTGACTGAAGAACATCATTCAAGTATAAGTGAACAATAGCATTATAATTTTAGTAAACTCTTATTACTAAAACATAAAATGAACCCATTCAATAAGCATAGGACTTAAGCATTTATTAGTTATAAAATATGAAATTCCCAGTTTTAAATTTTTTAAATCATAAAACATAGGCTTCTATGTGTCCAAGTGCATAAACCATGATGAGATTGATATTCCAATTTGCTTAGGTGGTGTCCCTTAAATCTGCATCAGTTTTACCCAGACACACCCACTTATCCCTTGAGCTACACTATAATGTCTTAATACATTTACTGTCATTTTACCCCAGGTGGAGGCTGAATACTCAAAGTTCAAACAGCCTATGGAGTGACTTATGGCTCATGAGGTTTAGTAAGATTTAATTCCAAACTGCCCAACTATACAATTAGCACAGTTGAAATCATGCATCATTGGCTCTAACTCTGAATATCTTTGAAGAATTGTATCTTCTTCTTTTTACATTTTTACATGTTTAATAAAGCCTCCTAGAATAGATGGGAACTTAACATAAGGCTGACCTGGGCTTAGGAGAAGTACAACTGAGACCCATGGGCCCAGCATGTACCTGTAATTTCCTGCCTCTCCATAGACATGGAAAGCCCTCTCAAGCCAGTTTGGGAGTCCATATCTTCTACATGGAGATGTGCCATTGGCTTTGGCCTCTGGACACAGAAAATTCTTCCTTATTTCTTTTAGATTCTTGCAAATTAATTGAGAGTAATAAATTGAAACTTAGTTTTATGTTCATATCAGACTTAACTGAGTCTTTTATATTTGAAATATTAAACATTCCTAGAAATATAATGTAGGAAATTTGACTTTCAACAAGATCTTTTTATATTGGAAACTCAAACACTTTTAACACTTCCTGAGTTCTGGATTTATAGAATTTCTTTGTACTTTTTCTATTCCTCCAACTTCCCATTATTATCATACTTTTATTTTAATTGAAAGATTATTAATAGTATGTTATATATAGCCACAGAAACACACACACACACAAATATATGTACACACACACACACACACACACACACACACATATATATATATATTGCTATATATTTATTAACACACACAGAGGGATAAATGGAAGGAGGGGAGAAGAAGAAAGAGAAAGAAAGAGAGAGCGAGAGAGGATTCCTAAGCATGTAGATTCATCATTCTGTCCCAGAATAAATTACATGTTTTTTATCCTCTGCTGCCCTCCTAAGCTGTGTGCATGTGCTTCCCAGAATATGTGTGTGGCGGTTGGATGAGCTCCTAGGGTATCTTTGCTCAGCTTCTGCCTTCTTTGAGATTGGGTCTCTTGTTCTTTTTTGAACATAAAAGACTTGCTGATCCAGGAACACTCTGGGATTCTCTTGTCTTTTCCATCTTTCAGTAGGAACACAGGTATTCTAGGTCCACACTACCATGTTTAGCTTTACCCACTGGTTTAGCAATCCAGCACTGAATGTATGGATTTCAAATTTGCTCATATATACACTGGCTTGATGGCCTTTTCCCCATTATACTACTCTAATCCCGAGTATGCTATGGATTACCTGGGAAGTTCCATTTTTGTTTATAGGATTCATAGTAATCATGATCAAATGTACATAAAATAACAAGTTACATATGGAGATAATGTCTGTGTTTTGGGGAAAACAAGTATTGGTTTATTGCTTGTAAGTCTTCAATAAAATTATAGACAACAGAGCTGGAGGGATGGCTTGGTTAAAAGTGTAGGGCCCTGCTCATCCCCGCCCTCTCCCCCCCCCACCCTGTTTTGGGTATTGGATAGCTGTTGTCTTGCTTGCTGACCTTGACTACCAGAGGTTCTTTGTTCATGTATCCTGCATTTGGTGTAAACAGCTTAGATCCAAGAATGTAGAACATCAGTAGTGAACTTCTGCCCTCTGGGGTTCTCTCATTGTGCTGTAAGCCTGTATTTAAGGTTTCCTCCCTCCTTCAATAAAGGCATTCAGCATTCTGCTGAGGCGAATTACCCACTGTCTCTTGTTTCTCTGATCAGACATGGTGAATGGGTGATAGTAGCACAGGCATTATTGCTACAAAAAGTGCCATCTGATCCATCTTGAAGACTTGAGTTCTGATCCTAGCATCTATATGACAGGCTCTGCATCCTGCAAATGCCTGTCACTTGAGCTTCAAGGAATCTCATATGTTCTTCTGCAGGTGGACAAGCAAATGCTTCCCACATACATATCCACATGCTTCCATGTGGACACACAAACCCATAAACAAAAACACAGTCTTAAATACTTTTAAAAAGAATGTTTTTTGTGTCATAAAATATTAAAAATTCAATAATATATGTCAGAATTTTTTTAAAAATATAATTTTTAGGGTCTCCAGAGAAATTTCCCTTTGTAGATCTCAAATAAAAATGTTAATGATTGATTTCCATATTATTTTTTTAAATTATGATTTATAAAAGATTTATTGAAGTTCTTCAGTTGCTTTTCTCAGGGTATTAAAAAAGTGTCAACAGAAATACCTGCAGCACAACTCCATCACTTCTTGTTTCCAGGTAAACACAGAAAATGCTTCTGCTTTGTCTTTGGAGTCTTTGAGAAATCACTTTATGAAATTCCAACCAATCCCTTTTTCCTGTACTCAAATCACTGTATTGAACTTGAGGTGTGGGCAGACATCATTTTAGGAGAAACTTAATTTTTATCATTTTCATGGTTAGGTGCAGCAGAAACAAGTACTTTGTTTCCAGGGATCAAAATATTAAAAATTTTAGGGCAAGAAGAGTTTTATGTTAGCATTTAATATACAGAAGAGCTTACCATGCAAATGAATACAGCACAGTAACAGAGCACAACATAGTTAACCCATGTTAGGAAAGAGCCAACCCATCAAACAGGACTACATACAGTCTGCACAGGGACCTACACTAGTTAAAGCATATTCACAGTTGACTGAAACAGTGTTTGTGATGCCTTTGCTTCCGGTGTTCTGCTTTAAACATGCACCAACAAAATTAGGATGAAGATTAATGAAATCAAGTTGTATTGTTACAGTCGGCGTCCAAAACAGAGCTTCACTCCGATATCGGGTCTCAAAAGAAGCTTTTATTCAGCACGAGCTCGTGGGTCACCAGCATGAGAAGAAGCTGGCGACCCTGAGTCTAAGGCTTGCAGGCCTTTTATGAGGCAGTTCTATCAGGGCAGGGGGAGCGGGGTCATCCAGAGTGCAGTCATCTGGCCAGTCTGGATGGCCAGGTGTCCCCGCGGTTTTTCTCAGAATCTGGGTGGGTAAATGAATTCTGAGCTTATTTCGCAAGTGGTTATCTTGCAAGCATTCTTGCAAGCTATTATCTTGCAAGCACAGCCACAAGTGGTTATCTTGCAAGCATTCTCCCAAGCAATCATCCTGCTAGCACAGCATGACGGGCTAACTTCCCGATATAGGGCATGGGAGCAGAATGCAGTATTTTTCCACTGAATCTACAATTAGCAGAGTTGGTGGGGGGGTCTCCTTGTTTCTCTTACAATGGTCTTTCATTCCCCCCTTTTTCTTGTGCTGACCTTTAATCCTAAAGTTTATTGCCAGATATCGGCTGGTATCATTATCTCAGGACCATCCTCTTAACCCCATTCACCTGGGATCGTACAAAAGCCGAGATTCGATTGAGGATACATGGTCCAATCATGAGGACAAGAATTAATACAATAAGTGGTCCTGTGAGGGCTGACAATAATGTAGTTAGCCATGGGGATTTATTATACCATCCCTCAAACCAGCTTTGAGAGCCTCGTAAGTTCTTTTCTCTGGCATCTAATCTTTCTCTAAGTTTTGTCATTGATTCCCTTACTACACCCGTATGATCCGTGTAGAAGCAACAGTTTTCCTTTAGGGCAGCGCACAGACCACCTTCTTTTAAAAATAGTAAGTCCAGACCTCGTCTATTTTGCAGGACCACCTCTGATAGCGAGGTTAAAGACTTTTCCAGGGCTGTAACGGAGGTCTCTATTGCTCGCAGATCTTGTTGGACTGCCGCTTCTAGAATCTCCAATTGTCTAGGGCCTTCAATTAGTGCTACTGCTCCGATCCCTACCCTGGCTAGCACTCCTGCTCCTAGCAGCACGGCTAGGGTGACACTGACAGGTTCTCTGGGGAACCGAGTCCTGCCCGCAAAATGCTCCTCGAACTCTTCAGCTGGGTAATAGACTAGCCTTAGATAGACTCGGACAAGGACACAAAAGTCTCAGGACTGGTTGAAATTAGCAACCGAGACACATGGGGTGAGTCCTTTGTTGCATGCCCAATAAAGACCAGGGGCTGGGACAAGGAAAAGAGACTCATCTGTGGTGGTGATGCTTTCTGTTTGGGTGCAGAGATTTCTCTCCAAAGCAGTGGGGTGTCCCAGACAAGTTCCCAAGCCAGTCACTTCAAGTAAGGTTAACATGTGTTTTGTCTCCCAATTACAGCTAGTCAAGGTATTGTAATGTGAATTGTTCATCTATAGCCATTCCCTCATAGTAAGGGGGGCTAGCTTGAAGACAGAACCAACAGGACTTAGTGAGATTGGGATAGGTCAAATTTAAAGCCTGATATCCTCCTCTTATTAAGTCCACGAGTCTCTCTCCTGACCCTGGGGGTGAGAGATTCACTGGAGGGTCTGGGATATCCTGTGGTGAGGGGTGGGCCTTGGGTTGGAGGGTCTGGGACGTAGGGGTGTGAGGTCGGACCATTGGTTGATAGCCCTTAGGTGGGAATCCCTTTTGGTCCATAAGGACTGTGTTTGGGCCGACGGCCAGGTGCACTTGCATGCTGCCCTTCTCTAGTCTGATCTTGAACAACAGTCCTGGATGTCCTCCCAAGACATAAACCCTAAGCCCCCATTGCCTTCCCTTAATCCAGTCTCGTGCCTCCTGTCCTGCCTGGGTAAAGGATATATTCAGGGGATTACAGGTAAATGTTACACAGGGGCCCTCCCCCTTCCAGTAAGTATTATCTTGCCCTGCCCTGACAGTTCCCCAACAGTGTTCTTGGGTGAGTGGGCGCCACCCACTGCTTTCTCCCCATCAGTTCTTTTTATTTTAATGAGATCCCATGTGGATGAAGGCTTCCAGTAGGCATTACCAGTCATTTCACATCCCCATGCTTTACAGTAGTAACTTTCATAACCCCCACACCGCTTAGCCATTTCCCTACTTCTACCATCCTGAGGACAAACGTAAAAGGATAGTTTTGACAGGGCTGCTCTGGCTTCGGGGTGACCGCACCCATATCTCCTCCCATTACATTTACAAGTTCCCTTTCCATCCTGACAGACGACTGGCGATCTGGGGTTCCTGGGGTCAGTTGTAGGGATATCCCAGTCATCTGATCCTGCTGCTAGCTGGCAGAGGTCTGGATGCAAGTCAGGCCACCAGCCCCACAGTGGGTGTTGATTAGAGGTAATTTCCCATACAATTTCCCCTTGGCCTGATATAACCTGCCAAGTCTGAGACACTGGTTGATATGGATTACTTGCGGTTGAACTGGTGACGAATCTGAAGCTTAAGAGGATTGTCAGTCCATTCCACAGCCCAGGAGTCATCTGGCACTTTGGCTGGCTTTAGGTGGGAGGCATGGATCCAGGCGGCGATCCCTTCCACCTTAACCGCTGTTGAGGTGGTCACCAGGACCTGGTATGGTCCCTTCCACCGGGGTTCCAAAGTCTGATGCTGGTGTCTGCGGACGTATACAAAGTCCCCCACGTGGAACTGATGGGCAGCGCTGTCCCTGCCAGGTTGGTATGCAGCGGACAGTTGCTTCCACAGTGTATGCTGGACAGATGCTAAGGCTTGCAGCCTGTCAGACAGACGGGAAGGCATGATTTCTCCTTACTGGAGGGTTAGGTTCTTAACTGGGGGTGCACACCCAAAGAGCAGTTCAAAGGGGGTAAGACCCATGAAGGTAGGGGTATTTCTAGCCCTAAAGAGGGCATAAGGTAGGAGCATCGTCCAATCTCTAGAGCCAGTTTCCATGGTCAATTTGGTTAAGGTCTCTTTAATTGTTCTATTCATCCTCTCTACCTATCCTGAGCTCTGGGGCCTACAGACACAATGCAACTTCCAATCAATCCCCAGTACCTTTGCAAGTCCCTGACTTACCTGGGCTACAAAAGCTGGTCCATTATCTGACCCTATTACCTGCGGAAACCCGAACCAAGGGAAGATGTCTTCCAAGATTTTCTTGGCAACCATGATCGCCATCTCTCTCTTGGTTGGGAAGGCCTCTACCCATCCTATAAAGGTATTTACAAACACTAGCAGGTACTTCAGGCCATATTTAGCTGGCTTTACCTCAGTGAAGTCTACTTCCCAATGCTAGCCAGGGCAGATACCTCGTAGCCTTTTTCCGGGGGCCAGTCTCCCAGGATATGCATTTACCTGCTGGCAGGCCCGGCAAGCAGCTGCTACTTCCTCTGCCATTTGTTTCTTCTCAGATGGGGAGAGGGTCTTATCTTCTGTAGTCAGCTGGATCAATTTTCTGCTGCCCAAATGGATTAATTTGTGGATCCTTTCCAGAGTGTCTTTCAGTTCCGGGGGTGGAGCCTCTTCAGGAGCTGGATCCTCCAGAGTCGAGGCATGAATGGCCAGGCTCCTTGGATCCCAGAGCGCAGCCTCCTTTGCCTCTTGATCGGCCTTCCTGTTTCCCGCTGTCACTGGGGAGTCCCCTTTTTGGTGCCCAGGGCAATGTACGATGGCCAGCTCTTGGGGTAACATTACAGCCTCCAATAGGGCCTCAATCTCTTTTTTATTTTTTATTTCTTTTCCAGCCGATGTTAGTAGCCCTCTCTCTCAATATATTGCCCCATGCACATGCGCTGTTGCGAATGCATACAGGCTGTCAGTATAGATTGTGGCCCGTTTTCCTGCAGCCATGGTGAGAGCTTGCGTGAGTGTGATCAGTTCTGCTTTTTGGGCTGAAGTTCCTTCCGGGAGGCTACTAGACCAAATTACCCGATTTTTGTCCACTATGGCTGCTCCCACTTTCCTCTGCCCCCCACTCAGGAAGCTGCTGCCATCCGTATACCATATCAGATCAGAGTGGGCTAGAGGCTGGTCTGTTGGGTCCTTTTGGACCCCGGTTTCTTCGGCTAGGATGTCCTCGCAGTTATGGACTAGTTCACTCTCACCCTCCTCTGGGGAGATTGGGAGGAGGGTGGCTGGATTCAAAAGGGACGGGGGCCCAAATGTGATGCGGTCTCGGTCTAGTAGTGTTGTCTGGTAATAGGTGGCCAGGGCATTGCTCAGCCATCGTTTGGGTGGCTGGCAAACAATGCTCTCTAGCGCATGGGGAGCAATGATGGTCAGGTGCAGCCCCAGAGTCAATTTGTCAGCGTCTCTCACCAGAGTAGCCTCTGCTGCCACTGCCTAGAGGCAAGTGGGCCACCCTCTAGCCACTGGGTCAAGTCATTTGGATAAGTAGGCGACGGGCCTTTTCCAGGGTCCGAGAGCTTGCGCTAGTACACCAACCGCCACCCCCTTTTTCTTGTGGAGGTACAGGGTGAAGGGCTTATTCACATCAGGAAGGGCGAGGGCAGGTGCTGACAGGAGTGCCTTCTTCAGCATCTCCAATGCTGTCTGGTGTTCCTCTTGCCAGACAAAGGGGTTCTTTTCCTTGAGTAAGGGGGAAAACGGCTCAGTTATGGCGCGAACCCTGGGATCCATAAGCGACAGAACCCTGCCGCACCTAGGAACTCCTGCAGTTGACGGCGATCCGATGGGGCCGGGATGTTGGCCACCATTTTCTTTCGGGCATCTGTCAGCCATCTTTTTCCTCCTTCAAGAGAGTAGCCGAGAAAGGTGACTCAGTTCTGGTAAATTTGTGCCTTCTTGGTGGATGCTCTATATCTCAATTTTGACAAGGTACCCAGTAGTTTCTCTGTCCCCCGCCTACAGGCATCTCGATTGTCAGTTGCCAGTAGGAGGTCATCAACGTATTGGAGGAGAGTGACCTCGGGGGTTGTCTCTCGGAACTCTCGGAGGTCCCGATGCAAGGCCTCATCGAAGATGGTTGGAGAGTTCTTGATTCCCTGTGGGAGCCTGGTCCAAGTTAACTGCACTGTTCTCCCTTTCTCGGGGTCTGACCATTCAAAGGCAAAAAGTTTCTGAGAGTCCGGGTGAAGGGACAGGCAGAAGAAAGCATCCTTCATGTCTAAAACTGTGTACCAATTTCATTCTGGGGGCAGCGTACTTAGAAGGTTGTAGGGGTTGGGCACTGTGGGGTGTATGTCCATTACCTGAGTGTTTACTTCCCGCAGGTCTTGGACGGGTCTATAATCATTAGTTCCCGGCTTCCTTACCAGCAGGAGTGGAGTATGCCAATCCGATTGGCATGGTCTTCGTATGCCCAGTTCTAGGAATCATTCTATGTGGGGTTTAATGCCCTCTCTGGCCTCTCGGCTGAGGGGGTATTATCTTACCTGAGCCGGAACTGCTGTGGGTTTTAAGGTGACCACAGTGGGTGGCTGTTCTACTGTCAGTCCAGGTCCCCCCATCTCTGCCCAAGCCTCCGGGAACCTGCGGGTCCATTCTTCATTTCCCAGTCCTGTGGCGACCCTGGTCAGTTGGCCCGCGAGGATGGTGGTCCCATACAGCCGATATTCCTCTGTTGCTGGGAGTTCTAGAGTGAGGAGGCAGAGGTCCCCGACCATGGGATGGGCAAACTTTAATTCAGGTCCTTGGGCAGTGAAAGTTATTTGGGCTCATAATTTTGTCAGGAGATCCCTCCCCAGGAGAGGCACGGGACAGTCAGGGAGGACCAGAAAAGAATGTCGTACAGTACCTTTCCCCAAGTTGACTGTTCTCTGAGTGGTCCAGGGTCTCTCTCTACTCCCATTGGCCCCTTGGACTAGAGACTTGCGGGAAGATAGTAGCCCGAGCGGTTGTTGTATTGCTGAAAAGACTGCCCCCATATCTACTTCAAAGTCGACTGGGGTCCCCTCCACTTCAAAGGTTACCCGGAGCTCGGGGAGGGGTTCCAAACCCTGACTTCCTCAGTCCTCAAGGGCCAAGACTGACTGGCCTCGTCCTCTTTGTTTTTGGGGGCACTCATGGGCCCAATGACCTTCTTCCTTGCAGTATGCACATTGGTTAGGCTTTAAAGGCAGGCGACCTCCTCTGCCTCAAGGCCCTGAGTTGTCTTTCACTGCACTGCCAGGATCCGTGATAAATTTTGATTTTGCCACTTCTCTCTTTGTCTTTCCTTTTCTTCTCTCTCTTTTTCTAACCTAGCTTCTTTTTCCTCTGCAGTTTCTCTTTTATAATAAACCTTTTCTGCTTCCTTGACTAAATCTCTCAAACTCAGTCCCTGCAAACCATCTAATCTCTGTAACTTGCGTCTTATGTCTGCAGCTGACTGTCCTACAAAGGCCATCGCTACCGCCCCCTTCTGTTCTTCAGACTGTGGATCAAAAGGCGTATACCTCCTGTATGCTTCCATGAGCCTTTTGAGGAAGGCAGAGGGGGTTTCATCAGGCCCTTGGAGAACCTCACCTACCTTGGCCAAATTAGTGGGCCTTCTGGCCACTGCACGGAGACCTGCCATTAGAGTCTGGCGATAGAGGGACAGATGCTTCCTACCTTCCAGGGTATTAGGGTCCCAGGTTGGTCGTCTTAATGGGAAACGCTCATTAATCAGGGTGGGGAGTTGAGTTGGTCGCCTATCTGGCCCGGGGACTAGTTTTCTGGCTTCCAGGAGAATGTGCTCTCTCTCTTCCGTAGTGAAGAGGATCCCCAGGAGCTGCTGGCAATCGTCCCAAGTAGGTTGGTGGGAAAACATGATGGAATCTAAGAGACCTGTTAATCTGGAGGGGTCCTCAGAAAATGGAGGGTTATTATTTTTCCAGTTATACAAATCAGAGGAGGAAATGGGCCAGTATTGGAGAGCAGGCATGTCACCCCTGGCCCCATCATCGATCGTTCCCCCAATGGGGTGCAAAGGCAGTGTGATAGCCGGGGGTGCCTCATCCAGGGGTCTTGCTCTCCTCTGGCGGGTTCCCTGTGCTGGACCTGACAGGGAGACCAAGACAGACTCAGGCCCAGTTTCTGCCGGAGATCGTGGTTTGGGCCGATAGGGAGGTGGCCGTGGCAGTGGCGGGAAGGCTAAGGCAAATGAAATGAGGTCATTCTGAGATTCAGGTAAGGGGGGTTGAGGAGGGGATGGAGTCTGTAATGGAGTCGATTGGGAAGGTTTTGTCGTGAGAATCGGAACAGAAGTAAGTGAAGGTGCTGTAGGAGCAGTCAGGAAAGGTCGGACCCACTTAGGAGGGTCAGTCACCAAATCTTCCCATACCCAAATGTAGGCCTGTTGGTCCGGGTGTCCGTGCGAACCTGGAATGAAAATCTTTTGTTTGAATGCCCTAACTATATTAAGATCAAAAGTACTATCTACTGGCCACCTGACTCCGAAGGTGGGCCATTCAGACAAACAGAAACTGTGCCACTTTCCCTTCCTAACCCAAACCGCTAGGTTCGACGCGTGGTCTGTCACTGCTGACCAGTGAGAGAGGGTTAGGGACAAAGGGGTGGAGGCAGACTGTCCCATTCCAAACAAATAGAAACAGACACAGAAGGACACAAAAATTAAGACACAACACACAAACAAGATAAGCCGGCAAAATGGTAGAGAAAATGAAACCAAAAGATTGTCTATTGGCCCGGCCGTCTGAAAAATCTCCTAGACAAAAGGGAATCAGACAGGGCCCCTGTCTCAGGGTCCCCACACTCCAGAGCATCCTCCAGAGCTGCAGCCTGTGGGTTCAGGACATGTCTGTCCCCCACCATTCAAGGGTCCTCACGGGCTGCTTGAACAGCTGCTTCCCCACCGACTCACCACCGTCCTTACCGATCTTGGTGGGACCTCCAAATGTTACGGTCAGCGTCCAAAACAGAGAGCTTCACTCCTATATCGGGTCACAAAAGAAGCTTTTATTCAGCACGATCTTGTGGGTCACCAGCACGAGAAGAAGCTGGCGACCCCGAGTCTAAGGCTTGCAGGCCTTTTATGAGGCAGTTCTACCAGGGCGGGGGGAGCGGGGTCATCCAGAGTGCAGTCATCTGGCCAGGCCGGAAGGCCAGATGTCCCCGCGGTTTTTCTCGGAATCTGGGTGGGTAGACGAATTCCGAGCTTATCTCCCAAGTGGTTATCTTGCAAGCATTCTCCCAAGCAATCATCCTGCTAGCACAGCATGACGGGCTAACTTCCCGATATAGGGCGTGGGAGCAGAATGCAGTATTTTTCCACTGAATCTACAATTAGCAGAGTTGGTGGGGGGGTCTCCTTGTTTCTCTTACAATTGTCTTTCAGTATGAGAGTATTTAAGGATTAAATTGATTATCTTTTCCATACTTAGTCATAGATACCTATCAGCATTTATACATTCCTGCAAAAGTAAATGTTTAAAATATAATATTTCTTTTTAAACAAGATAATGGACATGACTTATGAAAATATTTTCTGGAGAAATGTCTATATGTGTGTAAGCATACCTGTATGAGTATGAGTGAGCATGAATGCATGTGGACATGTGTGAATGTGTGAGTGCAAGTGTTTGTGTGCACACATACTCCATGAGGCTATAGATGCTTGTTTTGGTGTGTATTCTAGCTTATTTCTCTACTGCTTTGATAAATACCATGGGCAAAGCATATTATAAAAGGAAGACTTTCTTTTTTTTTTATGGTTCTAGTGGGAGAGTGTCTACAATGTCAGAGAAGGCATTGCATGGTGACAAGAGCTGGAAACTAGCTGACCACATTTTCTCTCACACAGAACAGAGAGAGAACACAAGAAGTGGGACAAGAACCACCCATAATACCCACTCACAGTGATGTGGTTCCTCCAGTAAGGACTCTCCTCACAAAGTTTCTGTAGTCTCCTCAAATAACACTGCCAAATTTCTGGTCAAGTTTAGGGTACGTTTCTCATTAAATCACCACATTTCTGCACTGACAAGGTTAAGAAGAGTCTGGAAGCTTACTTATTGCATATGAAAAGCAGCCTGTATGAGAAAAAGTTCTGCTCATTTGCAGCTTCTTGTTGCACACAAAGGGACATTTATAGCATGAGGGAGAGGCTCAACAAACAACCAGATTCTGAAGAAAAACATAGGAAAGGCATACATAGATGAAAGAATTAGGAAGAAGACATAGGAAAGTAATACTGCTGCTGTGGATATCTTCATCCTCTGTCTTAAATCTTCTTATTTTAGAATGAGAGAAATCAGGAAAGTCAAGACACAGGGAATTGGAAGTGCTGGGGCAATGGAACATGTCCTAAGGTTTCTCCTACAAACCACAGACAGTAAAAAAATAACTTAGCCTGTCATATGCAGCTTTCTACTAGGCCAGCATGTGCATACATGGGGAACAATGCCTATGCCAACCACCACCATCATCTTAATCAAGCAGAGCAAGTGGAGGCTGTATCACTGAAAATTTGGAAACCTGCAAGGAGTTCAAGCAGTAAATAAATCCAAGACTGCAGCATGTTCATGACAATAAGTCCCAGTCTACAGTCGTTTCTACAGGACATTAGGTCTGACAAGCTACGAAAGAACAAGAGTCAAGCAAGGATGCACTAATATCTTGGAGGATTTGTATGTTTCCTGATGCAGGTAACTGAGGAGAAGCAATAGTAGTCCAGCACAACACAGACCTGATTAAATCTGTCTAATCAAGTGCATCTCAAACTAATTTGTGATTTCTGTATTTGTAATATAATTAGCAACACCTTGTAGACCCGTTTTCATGGGAGTCATAGTTTCAGAAATGTTGAGGAAAGCTTAGAAACATAGTAAAGCTTAGAAACAGCTGAAACTGAAACCTGCTCTGGGAACACAAATCAGCTATTAACAAGCATTCAACAATAAAGGGATACTATTAACTCTAAGCAGAGATTTCCAAAGCTTTAAAATAGTCATTTTAATTTACTCCACCTTTAAATAGCTATTTTATATGCACTCACATATGTATATGTACATGCATGTGTATATTTATTTGTATATGATATATATGTATTGTGTATTTATACATAAGTGTGTGTGTATGTGTGTGTTTGAGTAACAAAGGTTCTGGGGGTTACTCAGTCATTGACATACTTGCCTTGTAAGTATGAGAACCCAAATTCAGATCCCCAGGACCTGTGTAAACACTAGATATTGTGGCCTAAACCAATAAACCTTCTCTGGGGAAGCAGAAATGGGAGGATCATGGTGGATTGCTACTTGGCTAGTCTAGCCTAATAGTAAGTTTCAGCTCCAGAGAGTGACCTTGTTTCAAAAAATTAGATGTAGAGAAATAGAGAGAGAAACATGGTACTGACTTCTGGCCTCTACACTCATGCACAAACGATTAGACAAAAACATGAACATATACATATATATATATCAGGCAAATATGGTACACAAAAATAAGAGAAAAGAAAAATGTTAGTAAGTCAAGTCCACATATATAGCTACAGACTACAGACATGTTCTGAGAATGTGCTCATTGAGAGTCTAACTACCCTGATACATCTAGAGACTGGTTATGTATATTACAAATTAAAAGTTGATTTTGCACTACTGACTTTTTTGGTCCAACAGAAATGATTCTATTCTTGCATATGAAAAGCTCACTAAATAACATACCAAATAAAGCTGATTCTGGTTCCACATATACCATTGAAACAAGAAAATATTTCATTATTTGTTGGGATTTAATAGATAGTGTTAGCACTTCTTGTCTCAGGACATCAAGGAGCAACAGAGAGGCAGCTTATTTGCACATATCCAGTGGAGCTGGAACAAACCATTTACATCACCTGGGAAACCCCTGCCTCCTACACAGGAGGTAAGATTGTTGGTTAAATTGGCTCTGCTTGTGGCCTTGCCGGCAACAGAGCAAGAGTGCTGGAATCACCAGCCATTGGTTAAAGCAGCAGCAACGGTGGCTGGCCTGTGCTCCTGGCTGGTGGATGGCAGAGAGTGCTGGACAGAAGAGCTTAATTGGGAGAGAAAGGGAGAGAGAGACAGAGAGAGAGAGACAGAAAGAGACAGAGAGAGACAGAGACAGAGAGAGAGACCGAGCAGAAGGAAGAGAGCAGAAAGAGAAAAAGGGGACACACAGAGGGCCCGCCTGCTTTTTAGGTTGGCCCGAGGTCCCAGGCTGATGATGCAATTAAGGACAGAACCCTTACAAAGATGAGGTGAAAACTGAGGGCACTGGGAGTTTAATGAGCCTTGTTGTAAATATGAGCCCTGAAGGGAAAGTGGCCACAATCTTTTCTGAAAGAGAAAGGTGGTTAGACTTGCATTATTTGGCATTTAGGGCCACAAATACTCTCCAGTCTAATTGTTTTGTCATTTTTGATGCTGACATGCTATTCTGTGGTGTATTAGGCCAAACTCTAGTGAAATAGAACTAACATAATGAATATGTGTTTTATACACACACACACACACACATACACACACACACATACACACACACACAAGGCTTGAAGGCTCAAGTCCATCATGCCGATCTTTCACCTCTTTCTATCCACTTCCTGCCTAAGACATCAGGATCCAATCATTTTCTTGAAAGATGGTTAGCACCTCCATCAACCCCTTTATGTTATAAATTACTTGAGTTTTCTACAGCACTAAATTCATTTCCATATATTCATACATTCATTCATGATTTTTTTCATATACTTCCAGTTTAGTCTCGTTAGCTCCTCGGCACTGTAACAGAGAAAACAATGTAAACATTTCAGTCTTGTGTGGTGCTGAATACTATGCACTTGATTACTTCTGTTATCTCTGCTACAAGGAGCTGGTGAGGAAATTGCCCTGTGGGAAGCAGGCCTGGTGAATCAATGCACTGCTTATCATTTATGCACAGATGCAATGTTGCTGCTGCCCTGGCTGCAGGCACTCTAACCTCCTGGGACACCTGCAGAGGGTAATTAGCTTGCAGCAGGCCATAATTAGGAGCAAAAGGTGACCTGAAAATAAATCTCACCAATCTTGACAGAAAGTATGCATAACAGAAGCTGTGAGCTTGAGCAAATGCAGGTTTGGCTGTCATGGAGGCATGGAAAAAATGCAAAGTGTCAGAAGGGTGGCCGGTGAAGGCAGGGTCTCTGAGGGTAAGAGATGCCCAGGAACACCAGTTGCAGGTAGCTGTGGCAAGACAGGGTTCAATTCCTGGGGACTATTTCTCTCAAAAGTACCAGGTCCTGCTGGACAGTGAATGTACAGCTTTCCAGGCTTGCAGAGACATGACAGTGAAAAGCCAGGACATCCACTCATTTATTAGAGCAAGAGCAACATCTTTTAAATTATTACAAATACTTTTATTTCCAGTGTTTTGGTTGATTGCCTGTTTTTGTTTTTAAAGCATAAATTAAAATTACATATAATCAAAAACACTTATTTAATAATTATTCTTAGTGACCACTCCTTAATTAATTGCCATATGCTTTCTCACTACTAAGTTCTCTATTATTTCTCTATACCAACAATATAAGGTAGGTGTGATAGGCTTCATCATGTAGCTAAGAATACCAAAGGGCTCCATATTAGCCATTTTGTGGCTATGACAAAATAAATTATTGACATAAATAAGGAGTGGGTTATTCAGGATCATAGTTCCATGGAGCCAGTCCTCATGGTGAGGAAAGCCCAGTAGCACAAGTGTGAGGCAGCCAGTTACATTACTCCGTAGCCAGGAAGCAGAAAAAGACCATGCTCTTCTTGCTTTCTCCCTTATTATTAATTCCAGGACTGTAGCCCATGGAATGGTGCAGCCACATTTAAAGAGTATTTTCCCTGGTGCTTAGCTGGCTTTTGGTAACATATTCCCCATGCTGGATTACCTTGCCCGGCCTTTATTGAGGGGGAGGTGTGTGCTCCTATGTCAACTTGATGTGCCATGCTATGTTCAAGCCCGTGGGAGGCCTGCCCCTTTCTGAATGGAGACTAGAGATGGAGGAGAAGTGAATGAATGGGGAAGGGGGAAGGAACAGGAGGAGAGAAGGGAGGGGAAACAGCAGTCAGTATATAAAATAAAGGAAAAAAAATAATAGAAAAATAAACAGGGTATTTGCTGTTCACATAAATCTATCTGGTAGAATGCTCATCGATAGTCCTAAAAGTGTTTCCATAGTGGTTGTCACCATCAAGGTGACAATCAAGATGAAACACCACAGGACCAACCCTCACGTATCAGTGGATAAAACTAAACTCAGACCAATGGCTTAGACTTGCATGCCCTCCCTGCTGGTCTACTATACTTTCCCAAAGGAATAGATAGATTTATGGTGGCTTTCTCCTTTTAATTCAGTTGATTTCTTTTCCAGAAATATAGTATATAGGCAAAGAAAGGCAAATAAATATAAACTATGGAGATCAATGATATTAATTTCCATCTCTCATAAAGGTGAGGAATATGAATGAATCTCATATCATAAAGATGCTAACCCAGAGAAAAGTGCACATCTCCAGTAGTGAGATAAATCCATGACGTCATTCTCACAGCCTTCAGTGCATGCATATGTTTACTGTTCCAGCGCCTTCTTCTGGCACTCTGCTGTTCCGGTTTCTGTTTGCTGTGTCTGTATCACTGTCTTCTCCAGTCACCACCAGCTTCCCCAGGTCAAAGCCTTTGAGAAGATGCATTTCTACTCCATCCCAAGTACTAACAGTGCTTGCAATACACAGCAACTAAATTCATATTTGTAATAAACATTATGTAACACTTGAGATTATATTCCAAATTAATTTTTATGTGTTCACTCACAGAAGTATATATGTATGCACATATATGCCCTAATGTGTAGATATCAGAACACAAATTACTGAAGTTCTTGCCTGAACTCAGACAAATGCCTTCATCTGCTGAACCTTCTCAATGGACAAACGTATATTTTATAAATGGAGAATTTAAATTTCCCAGAAGTTAAACAGTTTGGATGTTACAACACTTATGAACAGAGATCTACATGTCTTTTTCTCCACGTGCATTCTCTCAGCTGTGGAAAAGGCCCTGGAAAACCTCCCCCACATACAACAGAAATTGTCACTTCTTTTCTGACTTTCCTCAGATTGATTGAAATGAGTAAGGTCAAAAAACATTTCTGCATTGATTAGCTACCTGAAAGATTTTACCCTAACTTTGTATACTAAGGATTTCTACTAGTATTTGGATGTTATAAACTCTATCATAAAATCTACCATTAAAAGTGTGTGTTTCCATTAAAAAAAAAAGTAAAATGTTTTGATTAGTTCCTCTTGAAATATCCTGCTTCTCACAAGTATCAGGTCATATAAAAACAGGTATGTTAATTACAGTCAATCAGTTCTACCAGAGACATCCTATTTTAGCTCTCTTTAGATTCCTTTATATGCGTGCATGCTTGTTGCATGTTCGCCTAGTGCTTCTGAAGGACAGAAGGTGATACTGAATCCCCTCAAACTAGAGTCATGGATGTTTATGACCCACCATGTGGTTCTGAGAGCTGAATCCTGTTCTTCTGTAAGAGCAACAAGTGGTATTAACTGCTGAACCATCTCTGAAGAACCAAATATTAGTTCTTAAAACCCATTTGCCTGGATTTTTCGAACTCTATAATATGTTCATACACAGGGACACATTCTGTTTCTTGGAATATCTTCTAAACATTAATTATAAGACCTGTATATGTGGTTACTTATATAGCCACCTATCTTTTTAGGAAAAATCTGATGCCAAACAAAATTACCTTTATGGAATACTTTATTGGGCATGGAAATTCTACTGAAAATGAGTTAATCAAATAAGTAACATGTGTGTGTGTGTGTATGTGTGTGTGTGTGTGTGTGTGTGTGTGTGTGTGTGTGTGTGCATTTACGGGTACATATGTATACATGATGTGCATATGTATAAATGCATATGTGGATATGTATATAAGTATATGTGGATGACTGTATTTAATGTGTACGTGTTTGAAAATAGTCTACAATATAACACTGAAAGTGATTGTGAGTGAGGCTGAGCAGCAGGAGCTTGAGGCCTCTGGTCACATTGTATCTCCACTCTGACAGCAGAGAGAGATGAATGCTGATCCTGGTTTCCTCTGTTTTTCTTATTCAGCCCTAGACCTGAGCACATTGAGAGGAACCAACCATATTTACAGAGGGTTTTCCCACTTCAACTCGTCCAGGTTAAAGTTTCCCTCTCACACATGCCCAGAAGTTTGCGCCCTGGAGAATATGAAAGCCTGTCAATTTGGATATATTGTTTAGTACAAAATAATGAAAAATTGGTTTGTAATTAAATTAGGATAAAGCAAAAGTTAAAACAAAACCCAATCTAACTTCCTGTTTATTCTACCCTAGGTAATACTCAGTATCTAAGTCATGCTGGGTGATGATAACAGATTATCCTACAGTCACTTAGCTCTTCCTTCTGTGTCTGTGTGTCTGTGTGGTTCTGTTTTATACGCATGTTGGTGGATGTGGGTGTGTGGTGCACTCGAGTGTGCAGCTGTGCCCACATGTACATGTGTTTTTGGAGTCCTGCAGAGAACATCAAGGGTCTTCTTTTATTGCAGTACTTTATGCCTTTGAGGCAAGGTTCCTTACTGAACAGAAACATCTTTTTGGCTGGGAGAGCGTGCCAGTGAGACCCCAGAATCCATCTGTCTTCTGTTTCCCATTGCAAGTTTTATAGGCCGCTTGGCCATAGAGCCCCACAACCAGGGTTCTGTGCACATACTGGAGATTCAAACCCAGGTCTTCATGTTTTGTCCATTGAGTCATTTCCCAAGTCTCACATGGTCAGTGTTAGTTTTGGATCCAATACCAGACCATAGCTATTCTCACTATTGTTCACGCTCACTTCTAATCTCCACTTAATTGTATATTTTTAGTTTTCCACAACTAATTCTGCAGGTAGATCTCATTAAGACAAACCCAAATTAACCGTAAAATAAAATGGGAGTAAATGCAACGTAAATTGAATTCTATATAACCAGATCTTTGACACTTATCCTGTGAAGCACAGTTGGTATTTCTGGGTTTGTCTATGATACAGAAGTAGCTTGATATAAGGCTATTTTAGACTGTATAACTAAATAGATTAAAAAAAATGAGAGGACTACCCCTATTGAAATTGTATGGGGAAATTGAAACATCATCAAGTCAGTATAGAAACCGAGCTTAACAGGCTTCAGCAGAGGAAGTGAAGGAACACTGAGTTTGTGCCTTTTGACAGCACAGTCTCTGGAATAAAATAAACAGGGACATTTAAATAAATATACTGCTGTATTCAGGATTTCATTTCTTTTCCAATATTTGCAATTACATAGTCAAACATCGTAGCTGGTAGTCATAGATCATTGTGTTATCTAGTAATACGGGATGAGGGGGGCGTGGTGGCAACATAGCAAAGCAATTGGTGGGAAAAAAAGAGCAGGCACCCTGTTAGAAATGCAGATGAATCGAGTTTTCCCGCCACTGTGAACAGAGTAGCCATGAATACCTACCTCTGCCTTAAGACAGCGTCCTCTGGGGATATTCTCAGAAGAGGTAGTGCTGGGTCATATGGAGTTCTTTCAGAATCCCCCAGACTGATTTCCAAAATGGCTACACTGCTTTACACTCCCACCCACAATGTGTATGGATTGGACTTTCCTCACGTTTTCCCACACTTGTTGAGGCACCCGCGGCCCATCCGAGGAGCTGTTGGGATTTGATGGCTGCTGAGGAAGGAAGACTTGCTGCTCTTTGGTGGGGCGGAGAAGGGCCACTGGTGGTTTCCCTTGTAGCATTCACATATGGACAACACTAACTGAACTCAACTGACAAATAACATAAAGTGGGAACACACATGTGTTGAGGGATCCTGAGCAATTTGACGTTGGTGGTAAGGGTGTATATGATTAAGGCATATTTTTTACATGTATGGAATTTCAAATAATAAATACAAATATTAATCTAAAGAGAAATTGATGTTAAATTGAGTTGTTGTTCTTGCAAGTAAGATATTTTGATGGTCAGTTTCATCATGTGGGCACCAGACCTGTCTTGAATAGTCTTTCTTGACAAAGTATGTGATCTATGAATCAAGCATGGATGATGTATTATTATTTCCATTATGTTTATTAAAACTACCCAAGCTAACAAGAGCCTTCATTCATCATTCCTTCACACACTAGCTTAGCCATAGACTTTTAGTGAATGTTGCTTGGGAGAATATAGAGATTTGGAAGACCTAGGACAATTCACAGTGAACTGGGAAAGGCAGAACAAAAAGCCATTACAATAAAGGAGTCATGTGTCTCCTCATGTATGCCTAAGAGTTCTCCACCTAATATAAAAGTTTCAGGGAAAGGTAGGAATCTTGGCTGAAATTTGAATTTATTTGTATCTGTTTATTTTAATTTTAATTATATTGATTTTTATTATTTATTAGTCAATATATTTATTTATTATTAATTAATTTTATTTATTTACTTTGAATGTGTATGTATGTATGCATATGTGTGCATTGTTCATTTGTCTGTGAAGAGACATGGTGAGGCCAGAGGATGACATTCAATGTTTTCCTCAGTCACTTCTCTACCTTATGTTTTGAGACAAGGTCTCTCACAAAACTTTGAGCTCACTGTTGTCTTAACTGGCTAGACACGAAATCCTGAGGATCCATCTGCTCTACTGCTCCATGCTCCCTCTCCCCCATACTGTTGGACTGGAGAAATAAGCAGGAAACAATACACCTCTCTTTTGTTTTTTCTTCATTTCGTTGTTGTTCCTCTTTTTTTTTTTTTTTTTTTTTGAGTTCTGGGGATCCTAACTCAGATTATCATGTTTGCACAGCAATTGTTTGGCTAACAATCCATCTCCTTAGTCCTTTTTTTTTCCCCTGTGACTATCTCATTCTCCATGGCCCATTTGTTGAAGACATCAATTTTGCTTTTGTGAATTTGGCTCCTTCATGAGATGTCAGCTGATAATGTGTTTCTCTATGCATTTCCAGTGTAGACAAATTTTTAAATGGTCTTATTAAATAAGAAACATGGAACCAAATATAAGGGTGTAAAACTTAGATCAGGGAAATAGGAAAAGCCACCAGCCAACCTTACCTCACCAACTCTGCAGCTTCCAAATGCAAGTTACTTCCTGTCTACCCATGGCTTTATTGCCTTGCTTTTCTGCCCTCTCATTGGCTATCTTTAACCAGCTATCTCACTTCCTCTTCGGACACAACTCTGTCACTTTCTGTCTGTCTGTATAGACCTCCAGGCCTGTATGGTTAGTACTGGGATTAAAGGTGTGTGTCACCATGCTTGGCTCTGTTTCCTAGTGTGACCTTGAACACACAGAGATCCTGCCTGCTAAAGGATTAAGGGCATATGCTACCTGACTTCTTGTTAACTTAAAATGGCTTGCCTTTTCCCCCTAATCTCCAGGCAAGCTTTATTTATTAACATACAAATAAAATATCACACTTCCAACCCCCCTATTTTGTTTTATGTGTTTATGCTTCTGTCTTTATACAGGAACCAAGTGTTTGTATTATTCATGATTTTTCATTATATGTATTAATTTTGTGTGTGAATATGTGTGTATATACACATGACTGTCATGGTGCTTGTGGGACTGAGAGGACAACATGGGGGAGATGTTTCTTCCCTTTCATCATGTGGTTCTCAGTGATTGAACTCAGGTTCTCAGTCTTTGAAGCAAGCTTCTTTACTGGCTTTGCCATCTTGAGGGCCCATAGTTTTTAAGAAATTATAAAATAAACTAGAAAGCTCCTGGCTTTATTTGTCTTTCTGTAGATTTTTTCTGGTCATTCTTATTTTTTGTTTTCTTATGAATTGTATTGTTTTTCTTACACCTAGCATGGAGATTTTGATAAGGAATTGAATATTTGAAATAAACCAACATTTCCCTTATTCAGGTCTTCAACTCAATGAGCACCAGCATCTCTTTAAATTGTGATATTAATTTTATTTCCTCATTGTGTTGTGTTTTTCAGTAAACAAGCCCTTCATTTCCTTAGTGAATTTTAATTCTAAGCATTTTATTTCCTGGGGTGTTATAGTTCATTTTAATGTGTAGGAAAAGGTTTTACGTATTGTACATATCCTTTGTATCTTTTAACTTTGAATGCCTTTACTCTAATTTACTTACATAGTTTTGATAGCTCCCTCCCTCCCTCCCTCCCTTCCTCCCTCCCTCCCTCCCTCCCTCCCTTCCTTTCTTTCTGGCTGTGGCTCACACCCAGGACATTGTTGATGTGAGCCAACCACTCTAAAACTGAGATGCATCCAAAGCACATCTTCTGAGGTAAAGACCTATCCTTGAAGACCAAGCTTACTTCACACTCATAATTCCCCTGCCTCTGCCTCACCAGCACTGTAATTATAGAATGTTTCATTTTATTTTGCTCAAATATTTTGTTTGTAACAAACTTCTTCTGGATTCCAATCTGTAAGACTGTATCATCTGTAAGCACACATTGGCCTCGTCCTTTCTGACTTGGACATTTCTCATTTCTCCTTTCAGCACCTTTCACCTGGGATTCTCAGTGTTCTCTTGAGCAGAATTGGTGAGCACAGTCATCCTCATCTTATTCTTGATTTCGAAGAGACCATTTTCAGAATTACATTGTGGCATAACACGATATCCATAAAGATTTCTTATATGGCTTTTGTAACAACAATACATCAAAGTACTTTTACTGAAATTATAGTTTAAGGGCCCCCTCACTGTCATGGAGGTGTTCTCTGTTTGGTACAAAATGCTTTCTAAATCTTTTGAGATCATCATGAGATTTAGACCATTTTTCCGCTCATATGGTCTATCAAGCACTATCATATCTTGGGTCAGTGTTTTGGTTATTCTTCTATTGCTGTCAGGATACAGCATGACAAAGGCAACCTATAAAGTCAAGCATTTAATTTGGAGCTTCCTTACAGTTTCAGGGGATTCTTTTATACCATCAAGGTAGTGAGCATGGTGGCAGGCAGGTAGGCATGGTGCTGTAGCAGTAGCTGAGACCTATACCCTGATCCTCAAGGCAGCAGGCAAAAAAGATTAAGACTGGGCAAGGCTTGAGCCTATAAAATTTCAAAGTCCACCTCCAATAACACACTTCCTTCAGTGAGGCAGCCCCTCCTCTAACAAGGCCACACCTTTAAATCCTTCTAAAACAAGCCCAGTCACTTGGGTCAAAGCATGCAATTATATGAGCCAATGGGATTCGTTTTCATTCAAACCACCACGTTACCTTTGTGTCTGAGAAATAAACACCACTGACCTTGCTGGCTGATACTTTTAATTTGTGGGTATTTTTCACTCATTCTTTCCCTTAGTTTTACTTTTGTATTTATACAGTTTTAACTCATATTTGTACTTGTATCTTATATGCCATTTGTACCTGGGTACTGCAGGCCTCATTATGTGAGCTTGGCAGTGTTTTCTCCAAATTTTTGGGAATTTTCCAAGTATTAACATCATTTCTCATTTCATCATTTATTATTAAGCATTTTTTATTATTAAGCAATTTTCTGTTCATTTAACATACCAACCACAGATCACCCTCTCCTCCCTCCTCCAACCTTTCCTGCCCCCCCCCCCAAGCCCAACCCCGATTCCTACCTCCTCCGACACAAGGTCTCCCATGGGGAGTCAGCAGAGCCTGGCACATTCAGTTGAGGCAGGTCCAAGCCCCTCCTCCCTGCACCAAGGCTGCACAAGGTGTCCTACCATAGGCACTGGGCTCCAAAAAGCAAGTTCCTGCACCAGGAACAGATCCTGATCCCACTGCCTGGGGCCACTCTAAACAGTTCATACTAAACAACTGTCTTGCCTATGCAGAGGGCCTAGTCTGGTACCATGGGGGCTCTACAGCTGTTGCTCCACAGTTCATGTGTTTCCATTAGTTTGATTTTATTTTTTGATATTTATACTTATTTATTTTTATTTTTTGTGTGTGACCATTTTGTCTGCATAAATGTAAGTATACCACATGTGTGCATTCCTGGGGAAGCTAAGAGTAGGTAGATGGCAGATATCCCAGAACTACAATTATAGACAGTTATAAGCCTACAATCCACTATGTGGGTGCTAGGAACCAAACTCTGGACCAACTCAAGAGAAGCAAGTCCTATTAAACTTTGAATCATCTCAGCCAATACCATTGATTATTTACTTTTTACACTTTCCAAATCAAGCCATATGAACCAAATGTTTCCTTTGGCAGTAAGTTATTGAAGGTGTTCAAGGCTGATTTGGTTTCTACACAATTTAGGGGTCTGTTCACACATTTAGTTTTTCTAAGTAGGCTTTATGCTTCTAGGAAGTTACTTCTTTCTTCTAAGATAAGCACCTTATTTACATGTCTTCATACTAAGCTCCTGTGGCTTTTTTTTTTCTTACTGTGGCATCAGTTACAATGTCTTCTGTTTCATTTATCCAGTTTTTTAATCTAAATGTTCTCAGTTTTACTTATTAGTCATGTTTGGATTTGGTTAATTTTGCTCATCAATTTGCAAGTTACAACTCTCAAATTTTCTATTTTAATTAATTTATATTTTACTTACTTTGTGTGTGTGTGGTGTCTATGTATGTACTTGTTCATGTGTGTGCATGCAGGTGGGCTTCCATCTGTGTTAATGTGCATGTGAAGGCTAGAAATCATCATTTAGATGTCTTCTTCAGTAAACCTTCTCCTTAGGTTTTGAGAGTCTGTCACGTGAGCTCACTTTGATTCAGCAAGGCTTACTATACAGGGTGCTCCATGGATCTTCTTTGTCTCTCCCCCATCACAGAACTACAATTACAGATATATACTGCTGAACATGGCTTTTTACATAGAATCCAAACTCTGTTCCCCATGAAACTGTTGCAATCACTTTGGGACAATCACTCAAGCACTCAATTAATTTAATTTTTTTTGAAATAGTGTCCTTCTGTTTAGCTCATTCTCTCTTTAAACTCTCAATCCTCCTGCCACTGATTCCTCAGTACAGAGACAGCAGGTATGAGCCATTATGCCAATGCTTAGATTGTTTTCCTATGGACAGTTTTGTTTTTTTCTCTACTTCATTTCTTCTCTGATGAATTGGCTTTGTCTTATGTTTCTTTCAGTAAAGTTCTCATTACTAATAAAAATTATTTCAATAGAACAAATGCTTCATGTTACCTGTTTCATATGAGGTGATTTTTAGAAGTTTACTTTGAGGAGACTCATGCATTTCTTTTCTAAGTAGTTTTAGTCAGCTCTTAGTTACTGTGACAAAATACCTGAGGAAACTACTGTAGAAAGTATGTGGCAAGGGAAGTATCTCAGTAAAGTGCTTGTGAGCATACAGACTTGAGTTAAATCCCTACAATCCAAGTACAAATCCTGGGAGTGGTAGTGCAGGTCTATAATCTCAGCACCAGGGAAGCAGAGGAGGTAAGGTATCTGAGGCTACAGTAGACTTACCAGTCTACTGCACTTGGTGACCTCCATATTCAGTGAAACACCCTGTCTCAAAAGCAGTAGATGCTCCTGAAGATGGCACCCGAGGGTCTCAGTTTATGGTCTGCTTGTTCCATTGCTGTAAACCTGTGTTGAGGCAGAATGCAGGAGTACATGGCAGAGAAGACTGCTCACATCCTGGTAGCCAGGGAGCAGAGCCAGAGACAAGAAGTTCTGCCTTCTGTCTTCTTGCCTGCCAGAGATTAGCTATACCTTTCTAGAGTATATCACATTACTGACCTCTTACAGTCAATCCCCTCTTCATTGTACCAGTGAGGTAAACAAATGATGAAACTATCAATGAGTTAATCACTTGTCAATAGCTCATCAGATGGAGGCTGAGCCCTTAACATGAGCTTTTCAGGGAATTTCAGATTCAAAACATAATTGTAATTAAGTTTGTACATTTTTTTTTTTAACTGAAGACTGGCTGAAATTTATTTGACTGGAATCTGTGGGAATAATGGTGTCAAACTCTGAGATCTTCAGTGGGAGGATTGAAAGATGTCAGAAACAATAGCTGGGACCAGGATGCCTTAAATAGTCTAATGATTTAAGCCAAAGAACTTTATTGAGATGTATGGTATCATGTATATTATTTGCAGGGCAGGGGAACAGCCAAGATCAGCAGAAAGTTAAGTCAGACAATGTTGGCAAAAAGAACACAAGATAACTCAGATGCAGCTGCTTAAGAACTGATAATGACATTTTGAGGGAAGAGTCTGGTCCCCAGGAACTACAACCTTGACTCCCTTGAGGTGCTATCTTCAGCATCAGACACACCTTGCCAAGTTCATTTCTGGATAAGGAAACAGAACTAATGTTCCCTTAGGTCTTTCATCCAGGTATCTCAGAAGCTCTTAGGTCTATCTGGCTCTTCACATGTATTTATTCCTTTTCTACTTAGATGGGACTTTTGATTTGTCTTCACAGAAAAATCCCTGTTAGATCACAGACCCTCTAGCTGTTTGCCACCTTCCCCAAAACCAAGCCATTCTCTTCTGTAATCTCTCTCTGGAGGTGATAAGCAAAGTATGTTGTGGCATTGCAGTCCCCCTTTCCCTTGCATCTGCTATGCCCCCCTCCCCAAATATCTAATGATAATTATACTCCTGTCTTATAATCTTATACCTTCTTGTCTTATGACTTTTTCCAAGTAGTCTAGGTCATGTGACATATAATTTACCACCACCCCCCAAGAAAGATCCTTACAATGAGAAATATCCAAACTCCCCTAGTTCCTTGGAAGTGAAGGTTCTGACTCTTCCTCCTCCCCTTCAGTGTCCAATCATGGTTGCCTATGACCATAATTCAGTAACTCCCTCCATATTCTGGGATGTAAGCATATTTTCATTTCAGGAGCCCTGTCATACTATCTGTGATATGTATTTCTTCTCATTACTGTTCTTCAGACCGGAGGAGTCCACAACACTGTACACCTCCTTACAAATCTCATCTGAAAAGTGTTTCTGTGTTAGCTTTCTTTCTGAGAATCTTCAACACCTACCTTTCATTTGTAACAGATATAATTAAGATGATGGTTCTAATTTTTATACTGACATTATGATATAATCATTTCCAGCCATGAACTCATTCTACAGTGCAGAAAATTTGCATATCTGTTAAACTCACCTGTTATTTCTAAAAAAATATTTTCATAAATATTTTAGGATTTTCTATAGATACTCTATCTTTTGTGAATAAAGAAAACTTTTGAGTTTTTAAATATTTTTATTTACTCTTTGAGATTTTCATATATGTGTGCAATGAAATATGTTCATATTCACTTTTCACTCTGTCCCTACTCTTCAGTCTCTTCATCCTATTCTCACCAAATCCACTCCCCCACTACATCTCTTCTCAACTATAGGCTTTCAGTTTTTTTTCTTTTGATAATCCATCAAAAACTTTAGAATATAATTGTTTCATTAACAGACATGGGGTCCTGTTTTGTAGCACAGACAAATTACCAATGGCAACACCCAAAAATGAATGATTCTCCCATCCCCAGCAGATATCAAATGCCAACAGCCTTTCAATGTAGCAGCAGCAAGGGTGGATCACCACAATCTGTGTCATAACTTTATATGGCTTGACCATGTGCAATAACTCCAGTTCCTGTGATTTCATGAATGTGACAGCCCTGTCATGCTCAGAAGACAGCGTTTCATAGCTCCTCCCCACCGACCAGTTCTCACATTCTTTCTTTTCTTTTCTTCTTTCTTTATTTTTCTGGGAAGCTTTGATGCCTGTCCTGAGTCTCACTCTGTAGCCCAGGCTGGCCTCGAACTCACAGAGATCTGCCTGGCTCTGCCACCCAGCAAGTTATGCATTATTTTACTAGCATTTAATTTATACTTCAAAGAGTATTTTCTCTCACATACATAGATACATTTTAATTCATAAAATCTGGTTAAGAAATCTGCACCTTGTTTAATGTAAGTCAATAACTTGTTTTGAAACTATAGTTTTATAAAGTTTGCATATATAATTTCCATATTCAGTTGGTATCACATTTTAGGTATTGTTAATCATGAGCAGTAATCCTACATTATCTTTACAGATGATGAATGCCATTTCTTCTGTACTGTATTAGCAATATCACATATTTTGATCTATGAACATGATAATTATTAATTTAGGTTTTCTTTTAATAATAATAGCAATATATGTTGTGTCAAATACCTGAGCTTCTACTATTTAATGTAACAGTGATTGTACTATACATTTTTTTGTTTTTCTTCAATTTAATTCATAGCTGGTTCAGGGTTGATGTACAGAAAAACAACAGAACATGATATTGACCTTAATGTTTTTAATCATACAAAAAATTTAAAATACCATATTTTAATTTTTTATTATATTTTTGTTTATTGTGTGCATTTTTGTATATGTCTGTGTATGACCTTGTGGGTTCAGAGAACAACATGTTGAAGTTGGGACTCTTCATTTTCCATGTAGGTCCTTAGAATAGATCTTAGGTCTTCAGACATGATGAGATACATCCTTAACTGCCTACAGCCATATTACTGGCTATGACTCTAATAATTTAAAAAATGTATTGTCAAGAAATTTCCTCATAATAGTTTTGACATTTGAGGCTTGTTCTCTCCTTCCTAGGAAATATTTATTCATTTATTTTTATTGGATAATTTCTCTGAAAAAACATTAGAGTAAAACAGTGAGCATCTGTGGAGAGAGTGAAAAATCTCCCTTTTGATCAATGTTTTTACATTCTTTCTTTTTAAAAAAAAATTCAGCTGCATTTGCACCGTACAACATTGTATAAAATGCACTTATATATATATAAGTGCATATTTATATAATTTCATTGTAATAAATGTATATTTTCCAAGGTGACTGAATTTTTTTTTTGTGATTGCTCATTCTAGTACTTATTTTAATAAAAGAATTCAATGAATAGTGAGTGATTCTGCCAATATTATCACTGTGATCATCATCATCATTATTATCATCTTCATCATTATTATTCTCACCATTATACCTGGGAAGCTCAATATGTGGAATAAAAAGGAAACATTCCTCAGTTTCATGAGGTAAATATTGTTCTCTCTGGGTAGTAAATACATTTTATTTCACTGCCATATCTAATCCTGGCATGCTAGTCCGTGTTATTAAAGCTTAAATGGCTGAATTTTACATCATCATAGAAGATCAATGTGCCCAGTTGATCATGTCTGTGACTGAGATCGAGGAATACTGAATATTTCAATATAATAGATTTTCAGACATATTCCAGTTGTGGAGTTACCATACATCATGGAAACCATTCCTCATGTTGCAGATATTGTCTGCTGCAACAATGCCTCTTCTGTCCCGGGTACAAACAGAGCACTAGTACATACCAGTTCTCTATCTTTTGTGCTATATTTTCCCACAGAAGCAATTTGACTTCAGACAAGTGAAACTTCATTAACAGCATGTGTTACACAGGCAAGAACTAACTCCAGTTGAGGATTGAGGAAATGAATCTAATATTAAGGGCATCTTCAGCAGATTCATACACCTCCTCTTCCAACAATAACAACATAAATTTTGATTATTGTAATGAGTGAGAGATTATTATATGCAACTGGAGTGTGGGCTTGCTTTTTACTCTGAAATGTGTTCTGTTTCAGGCACATGTTACATGGCTGTGGATACGCACATTGTTAGCATAACTTACACTCAAATCACTGCCCTTTTCCATATTTTTTTAGCTTTTCATTTTCAAAAGCACATTCTCTTTTTTTAAACATTTGTGTGTGTGTGTGTGTGTGTGTGTGTGTGTGTGTGTCTATATCTGTGTGTGCAAATGAGTGCAGGTGTCTGCAGAAGTGGGAAGAGGTCACCTGATTTCCAGGAGATAGAATTACAAGTGATAATGAGATGCTAGACTTGGCTCTTGGCCACTGAACTTGAGTTTTCTGCTAGAGCAGTGAATCCTTTAGGCATTGAGGCATTACTCCAGCCTCTGCTTTTTATTTTTGTTATGGCTTTAGTTCTGTTTGCCTTTCTTAATTATCTCTTATTGTTTGTTTTTGGAGCTGAGGATCAAACCCAGGGCCTTGTGCTTGGTAGGCAAGCACTCTACCCATTGAGCTAAATCCCCAACCCCTACCTTTTTTAATTATGAAAACAACTTTACATAGTTTGACACAGAAAATAATGTCTAAATTTTCATCTTCAAATAACTGGGATTCAGAATTTCAAAATTTATTTCTTGTTGAATCAAGCAATACTACCAATATATAGGCCACACTATACTGAAGCATACTATCAGAAAATTCTGCATGCATGAAAATGAGAACAGTGAAGACATAAAAGAAGAGTACTTCACAAAAGTATGATACTTACACCAGTCACCGCATTAAGATATAAGCTGACATGGGAAAAATTAATCTTCAGATAATCAGTTAATATTTTTCCTTGTTCTGGTACTATCCATTCACATCATACACTTTCTATCACTGTGATCCAAATCCCTTCCTCATGTGACTGCCTTGTGGAGTTTCTCATTATTTCTACAAAGAACCCAGTATCTGAGAAAGAACCATGGAATTGAAGGTGACAGGATACAGAGACTTGAATCTGGAAATTTGAATATATTATTGCTAGTAACACTTAAGGATTATTTTTTGAAATTCAGAATCACATAACTACCAATAAGAAGCCAAACACAAATTATCAGGTGAAAATGGTTTGGGTTGATGCATGAATATGTGTAAGTCTGAGCATGTTTGTGTGTGTGCAAATGTGTGTATATGGAAGTACATGCATATTTGTGTAGAGTGTATAGGGGTGCATGTACATGTGGAGCCAGGTCCTCTTCTCTTTACTGTCTATTTGCTGTTTGAGATTGTCATTCACTGAACCTGGAGTCCATTGACTAGCTAGGCTACCTGGCCTGTGAGTAACAGGGAACCTCCTGTTTTCTCCTCTTGCTATGAGGATTGCAAATGCATACCTCTATGCCTTGCTTTTATGTAGGTGAATTCAGGACCTCATTCTTCTGTACCAGGCACTTTACTCATTGAGTTTTCTCCCTGAAAGCTGTTTCTTTTTCTTTCTTTCTTTTCTTTTTTTGCTTTGTTATTATGAGTTTTAAATTTTATACATCAGCCATGGGTTCCCCTGTCCTCCCCCCTCCCACCCCCAGTCCCACTCTTCCCCTAACCCCTCCCCTCCATTCCAATGTCCTCCAGGATCAAGGCACCCATAGGGATTCATTTAAACCTGGTGGATTCAGTACAGGCAGGTCCAGTCACCTCCTTCCAGACTGAGCAAAGTGTCCCTGTGTAAGCCCAAGGTTCCAAAGAGCCAGTTCATGCACTAAGGACAGGTCCTGGTCCCACAGACTGGGTTCCTCCCAAACAGAACAAGCTATTCAATTGTCTCACTTATCCAGAGGGACTGATCCAGCTGGGGGCTCCACAGCCTTTGGTTCATAATTCATGTGCTTTCTTTCATTTGACTATTTGTCCCTGTGCTTTTTCCAATCTTGGGCTCAACAATTCACACTCTTACAGTCCCTCCTCTTTCTCAACAATTGGACTCCTGGAGCTCCACCTGGGGCCTGGCTGAGGATCTCTGCATCCACTTCCATCAGTTATTGGATGAGAGTTCCAGCACAACAGTTATGGTGTTTAGCCATCTGATCACCAGACTAGGTCAGATCAGGCTTTCTCTCGACCATTGCCAGCAGTCTGCAGAGGATGTATCATTGTGGATTTTGGGGTCCTCTCAAGCACTCTGACTATTCCTGTTCTCACGTGGTCTTCATTTATCATGGTCTGTTATTCTTCGTTCGCCCTTCCTGTTCTTGATCCACTGAAAGCTGTTTCTTCAGTTATATGTACATAATAAACTATACATATTGATGTATATTAAGAAGTATGTATTATCCTTTACCACAATGATTGAGAAAAATAAAGCCAAACCCATTAAAGACCAAGGCCTGCTCATGGACTCCATAGGGATAAGTTTGCTCTTGGTGTTTGATCTTTCCAGTATGTCCTAGAGAAAGCGTCACTTTCATTGAGAAGAAACTAATACACAGTTGGGCTTGGAATCTCTGTAGTCTGAATGAATTGATTTTATACTAAGCATGGAATACTGAGGAAGTGCACGAGCTAAAAATGGACTCAGCAAGGACAGATTCTAGATCTTTCAATACACTTATTGTCAACAAAAGTAAATGATTAGCCTTTTTTGTAAGTTAACATAAGTTTTCAGAAGAGTCTATGCTGCTGCAGGATTCTGCTTGGCTCCCACAGATTTAGGATCCCTTTTCCTACAACCTCACCTCAATGATTATCTGAACAATCTCCTCTTTGATAAACACTGTTACTAATTTTGCATAACACACACAAATACGATTTGAATTAATTTCATGTTCACTGAATCATTTTGTTCTCAATGAGTTTTAGTTTAATTTATGTGAGCATGGTCTATTGGCTTAGGTTCAAGGGAAGAGTTCATATAATTCAGGCTGAGCTTAAATTCAGTTTGTAGCTGTAGATGTATACCTTCATCTCCTCAGTTGCTGAGATTACAGGAACAAACATGTTATACTGGTGAGTAAATCCTGGGCTTTGTTCTACTAACTAGGCAAACACTTTACCAAGTAGGCTACATCAACTTCCCCATAAGAGCATAGCTGCTTAATCTCATTCTTTCTGTTTTGTTTATATATTTATGGATGGATAATGCTTTTTAAATTATTAGGAATTTATTAAATTATTTTAGCTGGTTATTTTGCAGTGTTTGGAAATTTTTACCTTAACATGGAATTAGTCAATAATCTTATTGTTATCATATGAACTTGTATAATGACTTACTATAACTAAAGTTTATTAATATACTTGATTTTTCTTTATAGATTTCTTCCTTGTATGTCTGTCAATTAGAAAAATCCAAGTTCATGAAGATGACTGACATCAAACTATGTTGAATGCTAGTCCAAATATATATATTTTTAATCTATGCCGTATGTTAGTTATCCTGTGGTTCTCTGTATGTGGATCATGATCCTTCTCAATGTGGGTCTTTGTCTGACTATTGCAGTCACACACATGGTAGATTTTGTTCTATCACTTGGAATACTTGGTCTGATGGAGGTTGTGGATGGACAAATAGCAACATGGTTTTGAATAACTGAGTCGTTATAAGAGTGCTTTATCATGGGAGCAAGAAAGAAGACATATTCTATCTTATTCCAGTGCATCATTTCTAGAAAATTCACACAAAGCTGAGTTTTAATTAAGTTGTATCCTGAAGAAGGAAGTAAGACATCTTTGTAAGAGGATCAATAGTTCAGAGCATAAAAGGATATCATGGGCTCCTTCCAGAGTTATGAGCAGCCAGAAGACTTACTCAAGGCAAAATATGGGTCATATTGAGAGAGGCCTTTGATCTTTAAACAGTATTGTTCTTTGTCCCAAGCAATTTCTTCCTTTGCATTTATTATCTTGACCCTTACAAATTCTCCTGGGTGTGTATGAAAACTGTGCACTTTCTCTGAATTTTAGATGTCATTCCCTCTTAATACAAACATGGAAAATTTAGATGGCAAGACTTACAATGAGCAAAGGGAATTATGTGACTTCATGAAGCATGGCTTTGGAACATGGGTGCTTATAAACACTGATGACATCTCAATTCCATTTGTTAAACACAAAACTCCTATAAATAGATTAGTATTCACAAATAATCACCGAGAGACTAGAGACTAGAGAATAGAAACAGGTGGTCAGATGAGATTAGAAGGGATCTTTCCAGAGGAATAAAGATACTCATGAGGTAAGAAAGAATGGGGGTGATGGTGAAGTGATGTGCTTAATGTTCAATATATGCTTTTAGGAAAGTGTCCTTATGTACACAGGACCATGTATAATGGATATGTACCATGGAAATTTAATAAATAAACAGTCAGCGGAGAGTCCAGATCAGATATTCTAACAGAATGATTTAGAGACATAGCCCAAAAGGTTTGGAGTTGGAATGAGCAGGAATGAAGCCAACTGTTTGAAGATAACACTGACAGTAATAGCAATAGCAGCTACTGATGAATGAGAGCCTCACAACACTTCTAGCCACCGTCAGTCAGCCTATTAGCACTCACAATCTGCATGTTAGTGATATCCTTAGGTTTACAACAGAAATAGAAGGCATGAAACACCAAGCACACAGAGTAAATGCCCAAAGGGGAAGTAAGATTCACATCTTCCTTGTATTGACTCAGAAGTTACTGCTCATGAGAGTACCCTAAACACTTCAGGTTTAACCTGCTTTCTATTTATAGGTCCTCAATAACAATGGCAGGGAAGTAGTATCAGTTTCTCTTTCTCTTTTCATCTCTTCTCTTCTTTTCCAGTTTCTCTTGTTAAATTTTGCTAAAAATGTGGCTATTTTAGAAATTCTGAAAGCAATAACTAAATGAGGGGCTTGACAGGACTGTGAAAGAATTCCTTTCATTACCTTCTTCCTTCCTTTCTTCCTCTCTTCCAATGTCCATAACTATTTCTATCTCTCTCCTTTTTCTAAAGGGTTTTATATATCCTAGATTTGCCTTAAACTCATTACATATCTGATGATGACCTTGAACTCCTGATATTTACTGTTGAGCTTCCAGACATGTCACCATGCCTGGCAATCCCAGGGCTTCCTATATACAAGCAAGGAAAGCAAGGAGCCAGCCAACTGAACAATATTCCAAGTCCCACCATGTTTCATTCTTACTTTCTTCTTTCATTCATTTTTTTGTTAATTTCCTTCTTTCTGTTCATATATTTTCGTATCTTTTTTTTTTTTTTTACTTAAAAGGTAGAACTACCTGGCTTGCTTGAGGCTGGAAATCATGAACTGCAGACCATTTAGATCATGGTGACTGGAAAGTCCATATGTAGCTATAGTGAAACTAAATACATCACAGACAACAATAACAATGTTTCACAGGTATGGCTCTGTTTTTCCACTGTTAATAGTACCTCAAGTAATTTAACCTGGACACTATGAACATCTGACAAAAAGTGAGGTTTACAGAACATTTTCAAATCTATTCAATACAGCAGCAAGGAAACCAGGGTTTCTTCCTGAATATGCTGTTTCCAGAGTTCTTACTTTTATCTACCTTACAAAAGTATTTTGAGAAAAATTCTCTAGGTACCTCCTTTTGCTTACTTGTGGGTGACACTAGCAAAATTCCTGAAAAACAGAATGCCAGTGTGCTTGTACTTAATGTCTTATAGTTGAAATTGGGCAAAATGAAAGCAAGATGTATTTTCTATAACTTCTGATTTTATTCAACAGGCTCCAGGTTAGACATGCATTGGCATAGATAATCTTAGATGTTCTTAGAAGGTGACAAACAGTGAGAATCTTCCTAAAGCTTTCATAATTCATGTCATCATTTGAAGAAGCGGATGGTCAGTGTTATCTGTGGATACTGTCTAGATGGGGTTTTTCCTTGTTCTTGACATCTTCCTCAGAGATTTGAGGAAACACACACATTGCAAAGCAGAAAGGAACTTTATTTAAAAGCAAAGTGAGAAAGTAGATCAGATACACTTCGGCTCAGTGAGGGCCTTTATGTATTGAGTACATAAGAAGAGGCCTTGGTTGATCTGAATTCAGGGTGGGTGTTTTCTGTTTTGTTTGACAGATTTAGATTAGTTAAACCTTAGTTTACTTTGAATATCCCTTCCCATAATCCATCTTATTTAATTACATGAATATCAAATTATCCATGGACTTATTAAGTTAAATGTAGAATTCCCATAAAAGTTCATTCAGAGAACACAATGTGGCTCACTGTGCATGTACTTCAAACTGGTTCAGGCCAGATCAGCCTCCTGCCTCCAGTATCTGCATATGCTCTAGAATACATTTCAATGTGAACTGACCATGAATGAGAAGCTATTGATATTGTTAAGGGGAGGAGGGTCTCGTTCTGTTGTTGGAAGTGGGGTATGTATATCTCTAGATGCAGGTGAGGATGCTACATTGCTAGGTGCATTGTTGGAAAAGGGGTTTGTGTGAAGCCCAAGCAAAGCAGAGCCCCAGGTTGTGATGCTTTACCCAGGCCTATGGGTATCATTGGGATATTTAATACTTACAAACTTCATTTATTGGACATTCTATTTTGTAGTAAACTAAAGCTTAGTGTGATGTTTGGCATCTTTTTTCAAAGATAAAAATTACAGCACGTATTGTGTCTTACCTAAGAAACTTAAAATATGCTTACTTTGAAGAAAATATTTATAATACAAAGCTGTGTGTGTGTGTGTGTGTGTGTGTGTGTGTGTGTGTGTGTGTGCACTTTCAAGAAGAAGACAGAGGAAGACAACAGGTATCCTTCTCCATGTTTCTCTACCCAGTTTCCTCAGTTCATTGTCCCTCACTAAACCTGAAGCTAGGCTGGCATAGGGAAGTCCCAGCAATTCTTCCCTTTATGCCCATCACAGCACTGTGGTTACAGGTGTACACAACCAAACCTGTTTTTTAATGTGGATACTGGGATTTGAACTCAAGTCCTCATGCTCATACAGAAAATTGTCTTACACACTAAGCTACCCCCTCTCCCTGCACCTAAGTAATTCTAAGGAAAGCTCTTTACACTCTCTATAAATTATAAGTTAAAATCTAAAATCTCTATGCTCTGATATTAAAACACTTTCCATGTTTTTCAAGAGCTTTTAGCATGTGACTAATGTTAAATTTTTATTGTTAGCATTTCAAATGTTTCTTACTAAATGAAAAGCAAAATGTTATATTAACCATCATCTGGTCTATTTCCAACTCAGCTTTGAAAATGTCATTTCAACTTTTTAATTCATACTTTCCAGCATTAAATCACATTATGACATGATATGAGCCTCTGATAAGTTTAAGATCAAGCAAAAAGTAATGGTTAGACATGCTGTGTCCACACAACCAAAGCTTAAGAAGTCAGCAAGCATTTCTCTGACATGATTACAAAGGTGTACTCTTCAAAACAAAAAGAATGTCAGAAATTTTGCTACCTCAACACTCTGGGTACTAGTTAGTCAAAATGAAGTCTGATCACCTCTGCCTGCCTGAGGACATCTCTTTCTTCCTGTTGTACACTGTCTTTCTTTTCTCTTGATGTACACAACTAAGGCCAGATCCTTGATCTGACTCATGCAGTAATTTGAAAAGCTTGCTCCATTTGCTGGCCATTTGAGAATAGGAAGCATTGGAAACTAGAACTAAAACAAGACTCAAATTAGGCCAAGTGTGCTCTAGCTAATGCTGAAAGGTATCACTGTGAAAAGAACATAGATACCTAGAGCCCTATGATTTGTGATCACCATAGTTTCAGATGGAACTGGGTTTGATATGTCAATGTTTGAAAGACTTAATACTTGAAAACTTAGTCTTCTCAGAGATGTAACATTTCTCCTGTGCTCACTCTGAGGATTAAATTAAATTAATCTTGGAGAAGTATTGGTGGGAAATGTGTAGAATTAATGATGATTCATACTAGAAGTTGTCATTTGGGCTCCATTATTGCTGTTGTTATTTCAAGGCAAGACTATGTTCAATTATTAGTCACAAACTCAGTGTTGGAAAATAATATTACTACTCCAGTCATTTTTAAAATCTGAGAGATCACATATTCTATATAGTTAAACATGGCTTTTCTTTCATTAAGATTTATAGACAAGACCATGTGTATAACAGGCTAGCCTTAAAGTCTTTGTATATAATAACATCTGATCCATCCTCTACCTCCTGAGTCTTGGGATGGAGAGCTTGAACCATTATGCTTGGTTTAAGCTGTAGTAGGTTTGAGTATCAGTGCTGGATGCATGTTATGCAGCTACTGTACTGAGCTACATCTCCAGCCCAATGGCCCTCCCCAACAAAGCACATCGTTTTCTTTTTAATTTTTTGAGATAGGGTCTCACATAGCTCATGATGATTTCCACCTCACTGTGTAGTTGAAAATCACCTTGGATTTCTGACCTTTCTATCTCTACCTCCTAAATGCTGGAATTACAGGTGTAAACTACCATAGCAGGTTCAAGCTTCTTTCTTTGACAGAAAATAATAATGAACAATATCTAATGTACAAGTCATGTAGAAAAAGAGATGAGACCACCAACGTTTTCCTCTTTCTTTCTTTCTTTCTTTCTTTCTTTCTTTCTTTCTTTCTTTCTTCCTTTCTTTCTTTTTCTCTTGTTTTATAAAGTTATCACTGCTGTGTCTATTTGTCCTTATTTTTACAGAAAAAGGCACAGTGTATTGTATATACAAATCCTTTTGCAAATTATTTTTTGATAATAAACCAATCAAACAGCTTGCCCTTTGCCTTACTAATTTGTTTGGTTTACAACATACCATTTCCTGCAACCCCTTTGTCTTACCAATTCACAGATCCATCCATAGTCAGTGTGATGACAGTCAACAAGGAGAAATTTTGCTAAATTAAGTATTGTTCTGTTGCATCTAGATTTATTTAATTAAAATTTGACTTTTGCTGTACCACTCAGAGAAATTACAGTTCATTTACACTGAAAATGCTACCTTTCGAAAAATTAATGATTGAGGCTTAGTCAACAAAGGTCACACTGCATCAGGACCTAAGTTTCAGCATCAGAAAACATGTGTCTTAGTTTTCTTTCTATTACTGTGACAAAACATCTTGACCAGTAGCAACTTAGGGAGAAAAGGGTTTGTTGGGCTTAAAGATTACTCCTGTTGTCAGGGAACTGAAGGCAGAAACCAGAAGAGAGAAAATAAAACAGAGAGAAACACATTTATTTGCTTGCTACCTAAGTCATGCTCAGCATGTTATTTTCTACAACCAAGGAAAAATTCCCAGGTGTGGCCCCACCTACAGTGGTCTGCGATCTCCCACATTAATCATTAACCAAGAAAATGCCCACAAATCCAATTTCTGGAGATCTTTTCTTATTTGAGGCTTGCTTGTCCTAGATGACTCCTAGCTTGTGTCAGGTTGAAAAACCAGACTAGCTAACAGCACACAATGTAAAAGTTGGGACTAACTAGAAAATTTCTTTAATCCCACCAGTGAGCAAATGAGGAAGTGAAGCTTGATTAGCCCTGTGCTTTGTGGCTACTCATTTTAACTGAATCTGCAGGATCCAGCTTTGATTATGAAACCCTATCTCTAAAAATAGGGTAGAATGCCATGAAGAGACAAAGGAGAACTTTAATACGAGGACTAAGTGGGTTCAGAGGTGGGATGACAGGGTAATGAAGGGGCTATGGGGAGGTTGGGGATTTAGCTCAGTGGTAGAGTGCTTGCCTAGCAATTGCAAGGCCCAGCGTTTGATCCTCAGCTCCAAAAAAAAAAAAAAAAGGAGGGAGGCTATGGGGAGAGTCAAGCCAATATGGAAATCTACCACTGTAGAAGCTTCTTAAAATATACACATAAATGAAAATAAGCTATATGGAGTTAACACATTATTGAAAAACAATTTTCCAAATAGGAATCTTATGTAACCATGTAAAACTTTCACTGCCAGAAATGAGTTACATCTTTTTGAAGCATTGCCCAAAGGAGTCACATAGACCCCCATCACAGGTGATTGTCACAGCTATTGTTTATGCTCCACAAACTGACAGTAGAGCCCTAGTGCTGAAGGCAGCACTTGGTTGTGTTGTCAAACATGAAGAGTAGTGCTAGTGCACAGCTGAAAGCTTCATCCCTACTGACTAGTGTTCCTGATGCTAAAAGGAGAAGGAAAGGTAATCATCAATCTTATCCAGATACAAAGCCTGCAGTCTAAAGGAGTTAGATTCCTGCAAAGTATACTGATACAGTAGAGGCACAAATGTTACAAGAGTAACCAACTACTTTTTCTTTTATATTCAAATTAAGGCCTGCTTTATGAGATAGAACACATAAATGAAAGTGATAAAGTAGCCAAGAACCTGAGATTAGATAGTTCCTAAAAGTAGATAGAAAACTATTACATGTATTCTGCTAAAGGAATGAAGCAATGAAATGACTCCTAATGACATACTTCTATACCCATAGTTCAGTGTCATGATCATCATTCGTAAGAGAAACTTCTTCTTTCAGTAGAACTAACATAGAGTTCAAATAGCGAGAGACTTTTTAACACTCAGTGACAAACGAGAAATGGTCATCAAAGCCCTCACTTCAAGGCTCAGGGATCTATTTGAAAGATGAGGCAGAAAGACAGTAGGAGCCATAGATGGCTAATGAGTCAAAGGAAATAGTGTCTTCAATAAATAACCAGACTGATACACACATGAACTCACAGAGATTGTGACAACATGTCTAAGAGTTGTATTCAAACCAAATAAAAGCTAGTACTGAGAAGGGGATGTATATACAAAGACTCACCACTAGCTAAGGAGCTATTTGTAAGTGATACCTACTAAGAAAGGGAAAATCAATTAAAAAAAAATATATGTACCACTTCTTTTGGTATCCATTATGAGTTATGATAAAACAGTATTTATAACTTTACAAAACTAGTCCCCAACTTTGGGAATATCACCAACAGCTATTTTCTGAGTAATCAGAGTGAGACAAGAGAGTCCTAGCATTTGAGCACACGTTTTGTGTGTATGTGTGTGTGTGTGTGTGTGTGTGTGTGTGTGTGTGTGTGTTGATGTAGATTCACTAGCATATTGCATATGGGAATACATACATTTTGGTAGTAAAGATATGAAATTCTGATTTTTTTCTTAAGAGGGATGATATTGTGTTGTTGTGAGCTGAGAATCATATTTTATAAACAAGGGCACTTACAATGCATTTGTCATGAGATTTGGGAAACTTCAATCTGAGCTTGCTTAGGAAATAGGGAGAAGTGTACATATGCTAGGGACTTAACAGCGATATCTGAGTGCTGAAGAATGTCAAGGCTTCCTTCAGAGATCCTATCTGTGTTAGAGAGCTGATGACCATTATGCCAGGCCCAAAGCAACTAAACCAAATACTGGAAAGTCTGAGTCTTGAGAACACTAGGAGAAGTCAGAGAGACAAAAATAAGATTGATTTAATGGTTCTTTAAAAGGCACAATTTAAAAAAAAGTTATATTTCCCTCTTATTTATGTGTGTATCTATGTGGAGTGTGGACAAATTAGGATAGGTCCTCAAAGAGGCCAAAAAAGGGTATTGGATCCACCAGAGGTGGAGTTACAGGCTGTTGTTATCCACCTAATATGGGTGCTAGAAACTGAACTAGGGTCCGTTGGAAAAGCAGCAAGCACTCCCAACCACTCAGTCATGTCATCTCTCCAGTTCATAAGGAGTACACTTTAGTTAATGGCATGGGATAGTATTAGGTCTTTCTTTGGATATAGCATATTTACCTTGCTCTTACCATGGGGATATTTGCTTAGAAATTAGGACCAAACATGTAAGAAAAAGTATTCATCTTTTCATCTTCACCAAATTAGCAGTAAAAGAAAGAACCATAAGAAAGATGTAAAACACACAGAGAGAGAGGGGTGGGAGGGAGGGAGAAAGAAGAACGTACGGCAAGACCTTGGTTCAGTATGTATGATATAAAATCTGCATATTATTTGAAGACTGTTGGAGCTCATAGAATACTTGTTCATATCTTACTTTGTTTCTCCCTCACCCCATCCTTTTGAAATGTGTATTTTTGTATTTAATTTTCAGATGAATATTGATATAGAACACATATGGGCTAACTAAATGCTCTAAAAACTGCAGTTAGTAAACTGTGGAGGGAGGAATCTGGGCTCAAAATCCAACATGAGTTCTGGTACCTGAGCATGTCCTCCCTGTATATCCAGTTATCTCATAGACATTTAGGAAGTGAAAGAAAGAGCTGACTATGGCTCTGACTGAGAATCCCAGTTGTCACCAATGCTTTTGGCCTTCTCTGTTGGGTTTTAACACAAACACATTGGTGAAACTGCTGTACTACTTTTTGTTGATAAGTCATAGAATTATTTGTTTATATCATTTAGCTCAATCTCTAAAATTAGTGTGTGTGAGTTCACTTTCTGGCTTGTGTCTTTACATACATGTGGTACTACATGTATAAGCCACATGTACACATCTGGTCCCTCCTTCAGACACTGTCCAAATCAATTTTTGGCTATAAGCCTCTCCATGAACCTGGGTTTTACTGATTTGGGTAGGCTGGCTGTCCTGTGAGCCTCTGTGACCCTGCCTGCTGTTTCTGTGTCCCCACACTGGGATCATAGATGTTTACCACCATTCCTGGCTGCCATATGAATACTTAGCATCTAAACATGTTATGTCTTTTCCAGTCAAACTGTCCTTCTATATAAGTTCAGACAATGTGCCCTCAGATCTCATTACTTTGTGATCTCTTCCTCTGGTTTGTGGGCTTAATTCATTGTGTGTGTATGTGTGTTCATAATTTTCATTATATGACTATTTTTATAGCTTACCAACCCAAATCTATTCTAACCAAGAGAAAGAATAACATCTTTACCTCAATGTGATACTAATAGAAGCTAAAGTAAAGACAGTTGTCTTAGTGAGGGTTTCTAATGCTGTGGAGAGACTCAATGACCACAGCAACACACACACACACACACACACACACACACACACACACACACACACAGCATGTTCCTCTTCCTAACACTTTTATTCAATGGTGTGTTTGTTAAGACTAAGTGCAGCAGTTAATAGATGGTAGAAATTGAGAACCACACTGTAATGACATGTTCTTCATCTGTTTTTGCAGTCTACCACACAAAAGCTATCCATTCAATTATTTCAATGGAAATAAATTTCAATAATTTACTCATTAAATTCAAATTTAGTCATTCAATCAAATTCAATATAGTCTACAAAATTAAATGCAAGACAACAGCTAAACTATGCAACACTGTTTCTACTGCAAGAATAATAACTTTTAATCACTTATGACATCTATAATTTATTATTTATTGTCTGAACTTGAAAATTACCCCTACACATGTATCATGGCTTAAAACTCTTGAACAATATAATGTTCTTTAGAAAAAAAAATATTATCGACATTTTACAATCATTCATTCTATCAGAAATGGAATAATATAAAAAATCAATTCTTTATTAATAAAAACAAAGATCATATTTCTTTGCTCTTCTAATGAATGTAGGCCTTTATTAGCACTAAAGTTCAAAAAAGCTAAGGAGGATCCAGATGAAATTCAGAATGTTCATGTCTAAAAGAGTATTTTACTACTCAAGGACTTATTTGAATTGTTTTCACCTTGACATGTGAAAATGGACTTGTCTTTCTGTCCTTAACTCAGTGTGACTTCACAATATGAAAAAGAAAAAAGTCATTTGAAGCTCTGTTTACAAAGGTACCACACTAGGTATGTTGATGGATTCTAAGTAACAAATGTGGCAGTCATGAACACTTGCCTGAGATAATGGATTTTTAACCAAACCAATTGCATGGCATTAGCTTAATTGAGTTGGAGAGTCAGACCTGGCAGAGACAATCCAGCTCTCAGTGAGAGAGTAAAGAGAAAGTCTTATCTGATTCTTCCCAGCTGGCAAGCGTCCCTTCCAATTACAGGCACTGCGCTGACAAACACAGCATTCTGGTACCAGAGAATAGCAGTGGAAGGAGGATGTTACAAGGCAGATCTTGACTCAGATCATACCTTTGCCTCCTCACAGCTGCGAGTGCCCCCATGTTTTCTCACAACAAAACTGTCAACTACTAAGGCTGTTGCAGAGGATTTTACACAAGTCTCAAATTCTCCTTTTGACTTCATTTTTTATTTTTATTTTGTGTGTATATGTACATGATAGGAGAAGTTGTCTAAAGCTATAGATGCAGGCAGTCATGAGAAATGTGACAGGGGTCCTGGGGACTTACTGATTCTGTCCTCTGAAAGCACAACATGCTGTCTTATCCACTAAGCCACCTCTCCAGTCTCTTTTTATTTCTTCTTCGATGATGCATACAGATCCCTACTCTACTTGGCATACATACAATCATCTTTGTTTTGCAACCTTCTATGATAGCACATTTGTCTGCCTTGAAACTAGGTTGCCTGTCTACACCTCTCACTGAACTTTTTGGTAGTACAGATAGACCTGGGTGTATAGTGCCCTGGAACTCCCAAGTTGGGTAACTGCTGCCCTGCTTGCCGACCTTGACCTTGATGTCCTCCCTATGCTGATTCCCTGACAGTCTCCACCCTCCTGAATGCTCACCAGAGGTTGTTTGTTTGTGTATCCTGCATTTGGTATAAACAGCTTAGATGCAAGAATGTAGAACATTCAGTAGCGAACTTCTGCCCTCCGGGGTTCTTCCATTGTGCTGTAAGCCGATATTTAAGGTTTCCTCCCTTCTTCAATAAATGGCATTCAGCATCCTCTGGCACAAATAACCTGCTGTCATTTGTCTCTGTTTTCGATCCACAGCCCCTTGCTCGGACATGGTAAACAGGGGTTGTGGTTTCACGGGAGCTACCACAACAGAGTGTAGACTGAAAATCCTTTGTAGGGAATGAGAGTGGCTCAGTTGGTAAAGTGCTTGTCTTATAATCATGATAATCTGTGTTTGATTCCCTAGCACCTAAGACGTCACACTAGCCTACTTTCCTCCTTCAGAGTACCTTCATCTTTTTCTAATAAATGTTCTATCACTATCCATGTGTTGACAGTCTAACTTATTATTTTGGAATACAAGAACCTGAAATCCTCTGTAGGTGCCCTCAGTTATTTAGGCGGCGCTCTTACCCACGAGGAACATGTCCCAGACACGACAAGACTACAGAAGAAATTTTATTAAAGAGGACAGAAATGTGACAGGCCTGTGTGAAACACACTGGGTGAGGAGACAAAGGGGGGCTCATGCAAGATGGCACCGGCTTTATAAAGGTTGGGCTGCACATGCATACAGGAACTCGTGTGGGTACTCCACGCATGCATGTAGATTACATGGCTACGTGTGTGCACGTGCTTTACGCAACCACATAAAGCCACAGAGTCCTGGTCCTGCAAGATGTCTGATCTGGAAATGGCTATTTTGAACCAGAAATAACTAGGCGGTCTGCCATGCAAGCCCAACCATGAGGACATGTTGAAATTTTCTATCATTCCCGACTCATCTGTTCTTAAAAAAAAGAAAAAAAAATGTGGATGGATGGGTATGGGAAGCCGTTTCTCTCAAAGACTGCTTCAGGCTGAATGGTGGACGTTGATTGGTTCCTGGGGGGAGATGGGGAAGCTGCCTCCTGAAGTCCTGGGATGAAGTCCTGCAGCTATGTCCATCCTTCATGGTGTGGCTGGTCCTGGGATGAAGTTCTGTCATGCCTTGTCCTGCAGCTGTCCGTCCTTTATGGTGTGGCTAGGAACTTTCTGTCTGACAAGACACTGGTGCCATAAAAAGCTTAGACAAAAGATTTATTATTATTTTAGTTTTGGAGTTGACAGTTATCTGAGGTGGATCTAGCCTGTCTGGATGGAGACAAGACACTTATCTGAGGTAGATCTAGTCTGTCTGGTTGGAGACAAGACACTTATCTGAGGTAGATCTGGTCTGTCTGGATGAAGACATGTTAAAAGTGGCTGTGATGTTTTAGTACTCTGCTTGATTTTTTACCTGAGACAAGCCTTATTCGAGGTGGTTTATTTAAGGCACCTGTTTATTTTGTTAGTTTAGCATTTAGGAAACACAGGTGATCAGTTGCTGAGTATTGAACAGTGATAGATTGTTATATCCTTACCTCCTGGATATTTTGATGGTCCCTTTGCCTCTGGCTCTATGTGGCCCTAGTTGGGAAGGAAAGGGGTGATACCTTATTCCTCTGAAATTGGTGATAAGGCAGTGGGTGCTGATGTCCTCTGGAGCTTGAGAGTGCAAGGCCCTGTTTGTTTTAGTGTATATGAGGAGAGATTTTTCTGGGATGGAGGTGAGATAAAAGGTTTTAGATGAGACAGGCGGACCCAGTGAGGAAAGCCCTCAAGTTTAGCAGCTGTTGGAGTCACAAGAATTACCTTGAAGGGTCCCTGCCATTTAGGGGAAAAGGGTGAAGGATGCTGGCCTGGAGGAAAGAGAAGAACATGATCCCTGATGTGGATTGGAGGTGGACAATGATTGTCACATGGCTGGGGTAATGACCAGTCTGTGTAGCTGGATAGGATAGACCTTAGGTGACATAAGAGAGGAGTTAACAGGCTATCTGGAACAGCTGGAGGGTTGGATAAAAGACCTGGTGCTAGAACTGGCCTTCCATACATTAGTTCAAATGGAGAAATTGAAAGAGGCTTTTTAGGAAGAGCCCTGAGCCTGAGAAGAGCTAGAGGCAATAATCTTACCCAGTTGAGGTGAAGTTCCTGTGACATCTTAGTAAGAATGGTTTTTAAAGACCGGTTGGTACGCTCCACCTTTCCTGAGGATTGAGGATGGAATGGGATATAAAAATGCCAAGGAATGTTAAGAGCCCTAGCTAGTGTCTGAGAAATCTGAGAGGTGAACTCTGGGCCATTGTCAGACTAAAGAGAAGCAGGAACCCCAAACCGAGGAACAATTTCTTAGAGAAGGAGGTCTGCAACTGTCTGAGCCCACTTATTAGAAACTGGATATGCCTCCACCCAATTTGCAAATGAGTCCACCATCATGAGGAGATATTTAACTTTCCTGATGGTGGGCATATGGGTGAAATCGAGCTGCCAGTCAGTCCCTGGAAGGGAACATCTAGCCTGATGGGTGGGAAAAGGCTGACACCTGTATTTGGTATTGGGATCTGATTTTGGCAGATCTCACAAGAGGCAGTAATAGTTTTTAAAAACTGTAAGTCCTCAGAAGTGGGCTGCAGGTGAGCCTTTATGAATTGGGACAGAGCAAGATTATTAAGTTGAAAGAGCTGGTGTGGGTAGGAGTGAATTTGCTTAGTGTCAGGAGTTTCCTTTGAGGATGTAGGCTGTACTGTATGGATTCCCTGTGGTGGGTGAGATGAGACTTGACCCTGGAGGGCCACTGTCCTGGCTGCCTGGTCAGCTTGGTTGTTTCCCCTAGAGATGATAGAGCTATCGGTCCAATGAGACCAGCAGTGGACAATTCCTATAGCCTTAGGGAGGGGGGAAGCCTCCAGCATGGCCATTATTTGGCCTGAATTAGATATGGATCCCTCTTTTGTTGTGAGAAGGCCACGCTCCATCCAAATATCACCATGGGACAGGAGGATATGAAAAGCATATTTGGAGTCTGTGTAAACATTTAGAGATTGTCCCTGTGCCAATTGGAAGGCACGGGTGAGAGCTATCAGCTCAGCCTTTTGGTTAGTGGTGTGTGTGGGTAATGCCTGTGCCTCTATTATCTCAGTATCTGACACTATGGGATAACCCACTTTACAGGTCCCTTCGTATAAAAAGGAGCTGCCATCTGTGTACCAGGTATAAGTAGCCTGAGGCAATGTGCCCTCCTGTATGTGTGAAGGGTGAGGTAACAGTTCCTCTAAGGTTTCAGTGCAGGAATGAGAAGGAGAATAGTCAGCATTAGGTTGAGGGAGGAGGTTTGAAATATTAAGAAGTGGACAAGTCTGGAAAGTAAGTGTGGCATCCTCTAGTAATGCCACCTGGAGAAAAAGAACCCTAGAAGGAGGTAAAGTTTGTAAGCCTTTATAAGTCAAAAGATGGGACAGATTATGGTGAGACAAGACAGTAATGGGTGGCCCAAAGCTTAACTTCTTTGATTCCTGAATAAGCAGCTCTGCAGCTGCTAGGGCATGGATGCATGGCACCCAGCCCTGACTGGTAAGATCTAATTTCTTTGACAGATAGGCTTCAGGTACAGAGGAGGGTCCCAGCTGATGCCCTAGAGTTCCCAGGACAAATCTCTCTTTCTCTGTTACATAGAGGGAGAAGGGACGGGTAAAATCTGGAAGATGATGCACTGGGGCCTGAAGAAGAGCCTGCTGGAGCCTCTGAAAAGGTTTAGTGACAGGATGGAGGAGGGACTTGTGTGGAGAGCCCTGAGCTGCGTCATATAAGGGGCAAGCAAGGAGAGAAAAAGATGGAACCCACGACCATAGGAAGCCAGCTATTCCTAAGAAAGACAGAATCTCCTGCTTAGTAGAAGGGACTGCAAGAGACTGGATTAGATGCTTCCTGTCTACAGTAATAACCTTGTGGGTTGGAGTAATAGTTAGACCCAAATAGGTGACTTGGGGAGTCGACAGCTGAACTTTAGAAGGAGATACCCTGTAAGCTCGACTGGATAAGAAATTTAGGAGGGCAGAGGTGTTAGTCTGGCTAACCTGCAAGGATGGGCTACAGAGTAAAATATCATCTACCTACTGTATTAGTTTAGAGCCAGGGAGAGACAGAGAAAGCAGGTCAGAGGCCAGAGCCTGACCAAATAGGTGTGGGCTGTCCCTGTGGCAGAACAGTCCAGGTCAGCTTTGTGGACAGGTGAGTGTCAAGGTCAGTCCAGTTGAAAGCAAAGATATTTTGAGACTGAGCACTGAGAGGGATAGGAAAGAAAGTGTCTTTGAGATCTAGAACAGAGAAGTGAGAGGTTCCTGAAGGGATGGTGGACAGGAGAGTATAAAGGTTAGGCACTACAGGATGGAAGGGAACCACTGCAGAGTGAATAAGTTGGAGGTCTTGAACCAGGCAGTAGGTTCCATTAGACTTTTTAACTGCAAGTATAGGGATGTTAAAGGGTGAAGAGGTTGGGCAGAGCAGTTTTTTCCTGAGAAGGTCAGAAATGATAGGCTTAAGTCCTCTTAGACTCTAGAGAGAGAGAGGGTACTGAGCTTGGGTGATATATCTGGTAGGGTTTTGTAGCTGGATAATAATAGGCTGATGGTGTCTAGCAATAGAAGGATTCTGGGTATCCCAGACTTTTGGGTCTACCTGAGAGGCTGACAAGGGAAAAGAATTGTTAGAGTAGTAGAGTGAGTGGCTAGGAGAAGAAGAAGAGGAGCTGCTGGCACATCTGGGACAAGACAAATGTGTGGAGCAAAAGAAATGGATGCTCCTATCTTAGCTAGAAGATCCCTTCCCATTAAAGGTACAGGGCAGCTTGTCACCACTAAGAATGTGTGTGTGAGAGGGATACCTCTGAAAATGCAGTTGAGTGGTGGTGTCTGCTGAGGTAAGTAAAGTTGTCCCCCAACCCTGACAATAGGGAGACGAGAAAGAGAAGTAGGCCCCCAAACTCTCTCAGAACAGAGTAGGTAGCTCCAGTGTCCAAAAGGAATGAGATGGGGTGCCCATTTACCTTTATTACTACCCTGGGTTCCCTGTGTGAGATGGGAGTGGCCGGGGCAGAAACCCAGCAGCATCAGTTGTCGCTGGAAGCCAAGCCTACAAAGTCAGCCGGAGGGTGGTCTTTGCCTGGTGTTCCTATGTAGCTTGGGACATTAGGACAGTCAGCTGACCAGTGACCCTTTGGGCAACATTTTGGACAAGGCCTTGTTGATGCCCTCTGTTGGGTGATAGTGCAAGCCCAGGCCCAATGGCCTTATTTTCCACATTTGAAGCAAGGACCAGACGGCTTTCAGGGAGCCAGTCGGGCAGTGTTTGCCAGCATCTGGTAATGTTTTTTTTTTTTTGAGCTTTTTCATCTCTCCCATGGTACACTTTAAATGCTATCACCAGTATATCTGCCTGTGGGGTCAGAAGGCCATTCTCTACACGTTTAAGTTTATCCCTAATGTCAAGAAGCTCTGTGAGACAAAGTGGGTCATTAAGAGCTGCCTGCCCTCAGGGCAACCCGAGTCTAAGCTAGTAAACTGAAGTAGAGCCTTGGTGAGCCTCTCTAAGAAGTGAGATGGACTTTTGTCCTTATCCTGAATTACCATTTTTAGTTTTTCATAGTTTACTGGTTTTAGAGCAGCCTTACGGAATCCTGTCAGGAGACAGGTGATAAATCTATCTCTGTCCAGGGTTCCATGCTGAGTATTATAATCCCATTGTGGTTCCTGGTCAGGAATGGCCTCAGCTCCTGGAGGATGTGAGGGGTTGGTCTGGTGAACTTCATTTGCATGAGTTCTAGCCTGTTCTCATACTCGCCTGTGCTCCTCAAGAAGTAAATTATTAGAAAGTATCATGTATATGTCATGAAAGGTGAGACTATAGGATTGAGTTATATATTGAAACTGTTTAATAAAGGAAGCAGAATTAGAAGTATAAGAACCCAGCTTAACTTCTCTCTGAGAGAGTTCTGCGAGAGAAAATGGAACATGAACCTTAATCAGTCCATCCACACCAGCCACCTCTCGCAAAGGGAGAACAGTGGATGGATTCGGATGGCTGGAATCGGGCGCTTTAGCAGTTTGAGAGCATGTAATAGGCAGAGTGAAAGTTGGAGCCAGAGCAGGGCCTCTGGAAATGGCCACTGCTGAGGAAGAAGAATCGGGAAGGGGAGCTGAAGGAACAGACACCCTAGGAGCAGGGGTGGGAGCTGGAGGTCGGATAGGTGGAGGTTCGTTAGCAGGATCTAGAGTCAGAGATTCTGGAGTCAGAGACTCATCAGGTTTAGGCATAGCTAGGAGCACATGATCAGGAGAGAAGGAGTCCAGAAGAGAAGGCTTAGCACTGAGGAAGAGGAAACCAATGACATAGGGCAACTCTTTCCATTTGCCTGTTCACTGGCAGAAATTAGATAATTCCCGTAAAATATCGGGATCCAAGGAGCCAATCGGTGGCCATTTTTTATTATTTTCTAAAGCATATTTGGGCCATTTCTTAGTACAGAGACAGATAAGCTTAGGAATCTTTAAGTAAGGCATTAAGGTAAGAGGTTTCAAAGCCTCAAGGAGGCAGCCTAAGGGAGAATTTGGACTGATTGAGTAGGAAGCCTTATTTCCCATGCCTGCAGTGGAGAGGCAAAAATAAAAAAAAAAAATTAAAACATAAACGTGATCCAGAGCTAAGATGCTGGACTTCCCCAGAGATCAAAGATAGATATAATCGGGTACAAGCCACCTTATCAGCTCATCAGCCAATAAGCGGGTGCCCCCGCTGTGTGAGTTAGACTCCCTGGGAGCCCTTAACACTCTCAGCTGCCCTTTCAGGCGTGAAGAACGTGCCGGCTTCACACAGCCCCAGGACGCACCCAATGGTGGTGGTCCTATCGCGAAAAATATCTCAAGCTGCAGACGTGGGAGGTGGCTGGAAATCTGGGCCTGCGATGGGGGCCGGCCATAGCCAGTGAACACCGTGGCCGGGGGTTCTCCTGGTTTCAAAAGTAACCAGTGAGGTGCTGGATGCTCATTGGTCATTCTCACAGATTCAGGAAACTGTTTACGCTAGCCAAAGGGGAAAACTTACCAATCAGTAGCAGTGTTGCATGCAGATTTGTGCGACCAGGCTAATGGAGAGTGTTCTATTGCAAACGGAGCAGAGTTCCTGGTTTGTGCAGCACAGAGTTCCCATCCCCGGTTCCCAGGTTTCCATCCGTTCCCTCACAGCACCAACGTTAGTTATTTAGGCGATGCTCTTACCCGAGAGGAACACGTCCTGGACAGGACAAGACCACAGAAGAGTTTTTTATTAAAGAGGACAGAAATGTGACAGGCCTGTGTGAAACACACTGGGTGAGGAGACAAGTGGCGCTCATGCAAGATGGCACCAGCTTTATAAAGGTTGGGCTGCGCATGCGTACAGGAACTCGTGTGGGTACTCCACGCATGTGTGTAGATTACATGGCTGTGTGCGTGCACACGCTTTATGCAACCACATAAAGCCACAGAGTCCTGGTCCCGAAAGATGTCTGACCGGGAGATGGCTATTCTGAACAGGAAATAACTAGGCGGTCCACCAGGCAAGCCCAACCGTGTGGACATGTTGTAATTTCCGATCACCCTCCATATTCTAATTCAAACATGTAATACAAGGAGATACTCCCCAAACCCAAACTTTTTTGTTTGTTTGTTTTAATGACTATAAAGGCCCACTGATAGGAAGTCACAACATGCCCACATGGTTGGCCTTGCCCAGTGGACAGCCTAGTTATTTCCAGTTCAAAATAGCCATTTCCAGGTCAGAACATCTCCAGGTTAGTTGTGAGGACTGGACCTGGGCCATCAGAGTAGGCAACAAACCCTTTTTCTGCTGAGCTCTCTCACAATCCTCTCAAGGAACTTCTACTTTCCCTGTATACTGTTGTCTCTTGCAGGCCACAAGAATATATCATAGAAATTCAGCTGTGTATTAAAGCTAAATTTTGACTGGCTAAGGGTCTGTCAAAAGGCAAAGTCATTTATTATGAATATTTGGTGTTATCCAGCCTTTAATATTCCAGCTGTCTTCTGCTATGAAATCTTTGTGTGCCCAAACAAATTGGTAAACAGCTCCCCAAACCCGTTGAACTTACTAAATTACTAACTCCCCTGCTGAGTTTAGGAGATAAGCTGGCTGGAGACATATTTCTTGTGCTAATGAAGCTCAGACCATCCCCCTTGCCTTGAGGAGGCCTAGTGGTTCTCCAGAGCAATAGACTGAGAACAAAAGAAGTTTTTACATATCTAGGTGGGAAGTAAAACAACATTCCTGAAGAGGCAGAGAAACAAGTGCCCAGGAAAAGAAAAGGCAGGCATTTTCTATAGAAATAGACAGAACTGCATGGCAAGAGTGAAGAAATGAAGACAGAGGTTCTGTAGAGGGTAAGCAGATCTCGGGTAGTATCTTCTGAGTGCCAGTAGTAGAGAGCAGCAGAGATGGAGAAAGGGGATACAGAGGACAAAGATGAGTCTGGAAGCATAGGAGTTTAGTTGTTAGCAGGGCTATGAGCTAGGGAACTGGGTGGAACTGTAGTTATGGAAACAGGATTTTATCCCAGAGAAATAAAGTAGATGGATATACAGCTTGGTATGTCTAGAGTTGTTCCTGCCTTGAATGTCTGGTGGAGCTACAGCTGTATTAATGTAACTTTGTCTTAAAGGAATAAAGCTAGCAGACATAAGAACATAATGTATGTAGTTTTTTTTTTTTTGTTTTTTTTTTCCCTCAGATTTCATGCTGGACTTAGCTGAGCCCCCAGACCCTGGGTATTCTATAGTTATCACAAGTGTAAAGTTGCTTAACTGTGGGGTCCTATTCTGTGTAGCACCCTTGATATTTTGCAGCTGTCCATCTCCAGCTTTCTATCATCTACATTTGGTGTTTGAAATGACACTGAACATTTTAATTGAATTAATTAACTTAAATCAATACTTCATAAGTCACTAGAAAGTTCCCTCTTTTTCAGAACAGGCATCTGGATTGCAATTTTAAATGAAAATTCAAAATGCAAACTTAAAAATGAAAAAAGTGAAAAAAACTTACTTTTGTTTAAGTATTTCTAGCTGTTGGTGTGTCAAATGTGTGCAGGTGCCTGTGGAGCCCAGATGAGTGCAGTGGATCCCTACAATCATTTTAACTGCTGAGCCATCTCTGAAAGCCCCTAATATAGGCTTTTAGTCAAAACCAAAACCAAAACACTGCCACATCGTTTCTGAAATCTTCAATGCATAGTTAGATAATTTAGTGGGGAAAGTTTTGTCTTTGTTTCTGTAGCTTTTGAAATAAAAGTGTCAAGCTGAGTTAAGGAGTCCCTTTCAGCTCTGAAACAATCAGAACCCTCTTTTCCCCATATGCCCACTGAAAGGACCAAGCAGATACCATAACAGGCTGCTCAGTCTTCTCTCAGAGATCTGGCCTCAATTTCAGTTTCCTGAAATTTGAGCAAGCAGTTTCTGGGAGGGCCATAAACAAAAGTCATAGTCCTTGCAGTAGCTTCCTTTTTGCATGTACTCTGACTGCTCAAAGTTCAGCCAGGTATCTACTTTCTGGGACCCCTCACTATGTCCATGGCAGCTCAAGGACAGAGCCCAGACTACTGAACCAGTCCCCACAGTCAGTATGTGCTAGGCCAGCCAGCCCCCATGGCAGCTCAAGGACAAAGTCTGGGACTTGTCCCAGACAGCCCCCAAAATGATAATTGTAACCCCAACCAATAAATTTAAAGGTTACTACCCTCACCCAATTAAAAGAGAACAGAGATAAAAAATAAACTAATTCCAGTAGCACCCAAGCCAACCCCACCAATTGCCCTGAAGGGCTTGCAGTTTTAGCCTTTAACTAGCTAGCCACACTGTAGTAACCTGGCACCCCTATTTGAGTAGCTGTTGCCTTGCATGCTGACCTTGACCTTGATGTCCTTCCTTTGCTGATTCCCTGCCGGTCTCCACCCTCCTGAATGCTCACCAGAGGTTCTTTGTTTGTGTATCCTGCATTTGGTGTAAACAGCTTAGATGCAAGAATGTAGAACATCAGTAGGGAACTTCTGCCCTACACGGGTCCTTCCATTGTGCTGTAAACCTGTATTTAACGTTTCCTCCCTTCTTCAATAAATGGCATTTGGTATCCTTTGGCATGACCTGCTGTCTATTGGCTCTGTTTTTCCATCCAAAGCCCCTTTCTTGGACATGGTAAATGGGTGGTGGCAGCACCGGCGCTACCACAACAAATGGAGGTTCTACAGAGATCCGAGAAAGAAGGGAAGAGGTGATGGACACCCGGGTAAGTCTGGTGCCAGCAATTTAAAGAAAAAAGAGAAAAGAAGGGTGAATTGAAATGGGTGCAGCTAGCTCACAGTTAATTGGACTGCTGAAGCAGGAAGGCACCAAAGTTAAGAAAGAGCAAGATGGCTAAAGATTTAAAATAAAAAGGAAATCTTCCCAATAGAGAAGAGGGAAGGAAAGGAAATTTCCTGTTAGAAAAGGGTTAAAAAGGAGAAAAATTTTGGAAACTAGGCCTAAAGATTCTGGGGCCTTGTTCAGGAAGGATGAAGGAAAGAGAAAAGCCTCTTCCCCGTGGCAATGGAGGAAGAAGGGGCTCTTTCTGATATAGAAGTTTCAGGATAGCTAGAGCTCTGAGCTCTTTCTGCCTGCCAGCACAGAGCAGCAGCATCTGAATTGTAGGGAGTCGGCAGGTAGGCCTCACTGCTGCTGGCTGAACAAGCAAGCAAGCCCAGAGGTTCAAGTTTTGTTTTCTATTTTTCCCTCAGAGTGGGAAAATTTAATATTTAGGATCCCTTTGTGGGAAATGTTTTCTGTTTTTCCCTTAATGGTGGGAATAACTCAATATTAGGTAGTCCCTTCATGGGAGTAAGAAGTTTAAACGGGAGTGCATGTGCGCAGGACACGCCCAGCACAGTGGCTGACAAAGACACGTGCTGCTGCAGCACACAAGATAGCTCAGAGTAGCAGGCAGGCAAGTGGAGTGGGCACATGCACTAAAGCCCAAGCACCCTGCAGAGCCAAAGCCAAAGCCAGTGCCAAGCAAGCAGAGGCCTGGAGAGGGATAGGCGCTAAGAGTTTAAACAGGAGCAACTTCTGTTGAAAAAGGTTTCTGGCAGGACATGTAATGCTAAGTAAATGCAGTTTGAATGTCCAGGAATATTAGTCATTCATTGCATAAAGGATGTTATGTTCTTTTGATTGTTTTAATAAATGTTTGGATGAATGGTTGATTTTCATGGTAGATAAGCTAAAGGAACAGGATTCATAATTTTAAACTATATATATTAGGTGTGCTCTTATCTGTTGGTCATTACTGAAAATTTGGCTCTACTCTTTTAAGTTGTTTTCTAGAAATTTTTGGTTTAATGCTACAGAAATATAACACCTGAAATGGATTGAGTTGTTAGCTTATTAAATAATGTTGCTAAGAAAAACCCATAAAAATAATCTCTTACTAATAAAGAGGTTACAAAATTATTTCTCAAGTATATAAAATACAGGTAAATTTTTTGGTCCACATTGTTAATAATTGGCTTTTTCCATTAATGTGTTACTTGGGATCTATAAAGAAGGATCCTCTTTTTAAGATTTTATAAAAATACTCCAGAGTATTAACTAAAGTTACCTCTTCAAATCCTATAGAGAGTGTATTTAATGCTTTTATAATTGGCATATGTAAAAAGGAGCTGGAGATAGAATTGCTCAATTATTATTGCTTTCATATTTTAAATGCAAAATGGCGCCTATATGTAGAACTGGAAGCTTTGGAAGTGCAGGAGGAAAGGTGTTTTGTCAAACAGTTATCAATGATAAACAGCTTAAATTAAAAATAATATTGTATGGGATTGACATGAAAAGATTATTGGATTCTGACACTGGATATATCTAAAATTTCACAAGAATCCTGCAATCCCAACTGACCTCTACAAGAACTTAGGAAAATGGAGGCTGTTACAGGATCTTAGAGCTGTAAATAAAACCATGCTTCTCATAGAAGTAGCACAGCTTGGTTTAGATGCCCCGTGGCAGTTCCTAAATATTGGCATTTAATTGTGATTGACTTATATGGATAAGTTATTGGCTGCTAAAGAAAAAAAAAAAAAAACTTGTTTTTGATGCCTTTTCTAAATTACAATAGACCTTTAACCTGGCTAATTTACAGATAGCCCCAGAAAAGGTATAGGTATCCTTTCCCTATCATTATTTAGGCCATGAATATTTTGTTTTACTCATTCACCTACTGGAGTATTTTGGCAAACAGGTCCTATTCTATGGGTACATTCCCCAGCTTCCCCAGCTTCACCAGCAAGAACCATTACTCCTTATCCTCAGGCTTTTGCTTAGATTATATTTAAGGGAATCAAGATCAGTGCTCAAACTTTTGGTAAGGAGCCAGATATTGTGGTGACCCTATACACCCAGTCTCAAATATCATGGTTGCAAGCCAATGGTAATGATTGTACCATACTGACATGCTCCATGCAGGGTCAGTTTGATACTCACTACCCCTCCAATGATGTGTGTCAATTTTTTAAATTGCATCCTGTCATATTTCCCAAGATAGTACAGATGACTCCTATTCCTCAGGCCCGTGTAGTATTTACTGATGGCACATCACGTGGTTTTGCTGTGGTAGTTTCTGGTAACATAGTGAAAAGAATGAAAGTCCAAGGCACTTCCACCCAGATGGTGGAGGTACAGGCACTGTTGCTTTACAGATGTTTTCTGATGAGTTTGTAAATCATGTCCGCTTTGTGTTGAATTTTTACCTGTTCTTCACTTGGGAGTTAATCCCTGAGGATTTTTACCTAATCATGTGTGGCAGATGGAGGTCACACATGTGCCTTCCTTTGGAAAATTACAATATGTACATATGTGTATTAATACATATTACTCTCTAATTTTTGCCTCTGCCCATTCAGGGGAAAAGGTTAAGGATGTAAAGAATCATTGTCTTCATGCTTTTGCTTATATGAGAGTGCCTAAATGCATAAATACTGATAATGGTCCTGCCTACAGCAGTATGGGATTTTCAAAATTCTGCCAAAATTTTTCTATTGTTAATAAGACTGGTATTCCTTATAATCCTCAAGGATAGGCTATAGTAGAACGCTGCCATCATATCTTAAAAACACATTTTGCTAAAGTAAAAGGGGAGAGTTAGAGACTCATCTCTCTTCTCCACATTATATTTAAAAATTTTTATTGGTGGATTCTGCTGGAGTGTCCACTAAAGATAAACACAGGAGATAAGCACTAGTGGGCTCCTGTTACAAATCACCCTCTGGTGCGATGGAAGGATCTTTCTACTGGCTTGGAAGGGACCCGTTCTGGGGTTGGTGTGGGCCCAGGTTTCTGTTTGTGTCTTTTCTCAAGACAATGAGGTTCCTCTTTGGGTTCCTGAGCACTGTGTGCTCCCTGTGGCTGCTGTCAAATCCCAGCATGGCAGAGGCCTATTGGGCCTTCGTGAAAAACTCTCCCCTTCTGATGCCAATGGGGATTGAGAGCCCAATATGGCCAGCCTTGGCAAGCATTAACAGAAGCCTAGGAACTGTATCCATGCAGTTGGATTCTTCACAAGGTAATGTATGGTAACTGCTCTTTCAAGTATGTTTGAGAACATGTCACCCAGACACCTTGGAGATTAAGTATAACACTGAAGGTCATTGACTTCCATTTGTTAACACTTACCATGGCAGCTAAGCCTTTTCATTTTTTTTTTTTTTTGCAACCCTCTTCAAGCTGGTATAGTACCTTCTCTTCAGGAGTGGCTCTCTGCAACATTTATTGGCCTACTGAAATCCATCTATCCCCTTAAAATCTGTGAGCCTGAATGTATCCATTTTGAGACCATTAGTTCTGCTCCTTGTCTTCTGTCTGTCTTTTTTTTTTTTTCTTTATGATTCTTAGTTGTTCTTTTACAGAGCTGCCAGCTTAAGTCATGCTGGGATCAAGAAAAATGGGCCTTGGTGGTTTGTGTTCCTGGAGCTGTGTCCATGCCAGTGGACCATGGGAGTTGGACACCAATTGATGCTCACACACTGCAGAAGAGAATTTGACATCACTGTTGCCATTGTTGCTGTGGCAGCCACTGCTGCTACTGTTTCTGGGATTGCCATTTCACTACAACTAGCACAATGGAGACCCTGGCAGCAAAAGTAGCTACCATAGTTAATTACTCTTTCATTCTATTGGGCATGATAAATTTAATTCAGTAGTTATATACATTTTGATTGGCTTTGAATGTCATAAATTTATAAACTCAAGTTCCATTTGCTTTTGGGATACCATCTTACAAGGACTCCAATTTGCAGTAAGGCTTGTTAAGGAAGGGAATGGCTCAATTGCCTCTAGCCTACTGGCTATGGGTGGGTTAGGACTTCTGTTGGTCTTTTCTGTGTCACACAGATTGCAAGGCCAGCACCACTTTGAGATCTTTGGCAGCAGTTAACTCTACAGCTCACATGGTTGAGCCCGTATGATAATGAGTATTCAGAGATGGGTACTGCTTGGGGGCGGTTGCCAACCTAAGACAGAGTCCTTGTGTTTCCTGGACAGGTGTCTCCATGATGGGTAAGGCAAACTGCTGATGTCCCATGCAACCTAAGTCAGAAACTCATTTTTTAGTAAAATGGGGGGACCTGTAGTACTCTGGTACCCCAATTTGAGTAGCTGTTGCCTTGCTTGCTGACCTTGACCTTGATGTCCTTCCTATGCTGATTCCCTGCCAGTCCCCACCCTCCTGAATGCTTACCAGAGGTTTTTTGTTTGTGTATTCTGCATTTGGTGTAAACAGCTTAGATGCAAGAATGTAGAACATTCAGTAGCGAACTTCTGCCCTCTGGGGTTCTTCCATTGTGCTGTAAGCCTGTATTTAAGATTTCCTCCCTTCATCAGTAAATGACATTCGGCACCCTCTGGCATGAATGACTCGCTGTCTCTTGTCTCTGTTTTTCAATCCACAGCCCCTCACTGAGACACTACACAAAGAAAGAGCAACTCCTACCTGCCTCGCTGTATTGGGTATAGGAATGAGTTCCCTGTCTAGACTTCTAAACTTAAACAGTAAACCTTGCTGTTGCATTCTGGACATCCATGGTCTTTGGTGGTCTCTTTGGGGTCATGATCTGGGCATAACACCCACCACAATTTTACCTTTGAGTTACTGATAAATTATTCTAGGGCTGGAAGCAGCATATGTATTCAGATCCTGACAGCTCCTCAAATTCTCCTGAGTGTTTTAACAGGCTGAGGCTTGCAAGTTGGCTTGATTCCCTGGATTTCTGCTTGTATTTTCTACAAAGTCTTATCGTGTCTTGTTTTTCTAAGGAATTCTGGATATAATATAAGTTTATTTTCCTTTTAAAATAATTAACCATGTCCCTACCTGTTACATCTTGTAATATTTAATAATTGTCTTTTAAAATTATTTTTTAGGAGCAGGAGGAGGAATGGTAGGGGGATCTGTGGTTGGTATGTAAAATGTCTCTCTATCCCATCTCCCACCTTTAAGTATGTTTTAAAACATTTTCTCAGAGCTGGGAAGATGGCTTAGCAGCAAAAATACTCAGTGTTAAAAAAACAAAAAACAAAAGCAAACAAACAAACAAACAACAACAACAACAAAAAAATAAAACACCCAGAGCAGGGTCACCAGCTCTAGTGGCTCCTAGCTGCAGGCAGTCTTTCTGTGGAAATTTGAGTCCTCTTGTCCCTCTGTGAGCCCCTGAGCAAATATAAATAATTGGAAAATTTAAAATAATGTAAAAAAAATCTTTTCTTTTAGTTAAAATCTTCATTTTAACTAGAACAAAATAAAAAAAAATATTATAAAAATATAGTCATATAGCTCAAACTGTTTCATTTGACATATTATTCAGCTTCTAATAACTTAATTGTGAAAAAAAATTATACAGAATTTTCATTACATCATTAAGCTATTACTAATGAATGTGTTAATACTTTGTTGTAGATCAGTAACATAAATTTTTATTATAATGTTGCATATGTTTTCCAGTTAATTTAAAAGTATGCTTACAAGACCCAATTGCAATAAATATTTAAAGACTCTCCAAACAGCATTCAAATGCAAACATCTCCTCTGGAGAAGGAAACCTGTGTGTCTGTGAATTCTAGTCAGTAACTTGTAACTTTCTAGTACTTGGAGAATGTTTAAGGGGATCTAGGGAAGTAAGTATTTTCTCCTCCCAGAACTCATTCTTAGTCTCTCCTCTTTCTTTCTGACTGACATCATTTACATATTAATAACTACTAAGAATTTGTGGGAGGCCTTCTCAAACACACTTTAGTGACTTCTCTATGACTTTTCAGTTAGGATTTTCTTGTATCATTCCCTGGTACACCTTTAATATATTAGACCACTCAGTAAGAACTCGCTAACTGTGACTCCTTTCTGCATCATTTCTTCAGAAAAAACATCCACCTACCTAAGATTTTGTCTTATTTTAAACTGTGAGAGATTTTGAGCTTTGAGGGATCTCATCATATCACAAATGGAAAGAATGATCATTCTTTTGGAGATAACATTGAAATCTCCAAACTCAGAGAATAGCTCTGTGAAGGAGGAATGAGAACACAACATTATTATTATTGCAAAATCATCAGACCAGAACTGGATAGATGACCATTACTGGCAATCCATTAAGGAGACTACAAAAATGCAAAGAAACTAGTTTTCCATAGTTAGTTGGAAAGAGCACACTAAGGAGGCTCTGCTGTTGTGAGTCAAGTAACATCTGTGATCAGGCCAATTTTTCCCAGTGGTTCCAAGGAGATGGAAACTAGTACTGTACCTAGGAATGTCATTTTGAGCCTGTTCTTTTGTTCTGAGATATTCCTGAGTCGTGACTGGCAAGAGAATCACTTTGTTTGTTCACTCATGATGGGCAATGGAAGTTATTTAGAAGGGAATGAGAAGAGCCTCATGGGAGGAACCAGGCCTATTTCCTAGGATTGATAGGTAGCTAACAGTTCCTAGGTGTGGAGGGAGCCCTATCATTCTCTGTAGATTAATAGGCATTTAACAGGTGCTAGTGAACCAGGGTTCAAGAGCCCTGACAGTCTCTGGAGGACTTATAGGCAATTAATGTTTACAGGGGGAGGGAGAGACATTTTTTTCAGTGCTGTAGCCACAGGTAAGTTGCCCATGGTCCTGTATGTAACCTCTTCTCTGTGCTTTTAAAGGAGATCCTAATTAAAATAACTAGCTCACAAAAATGATGTAGAAGTAGAGGAGAAATAAAAGAGGAAGGGGATAAGAGAGTGACAAGGGGATTAGAAGATAATGTGCGATGAACGTGATCAAAAAATATGTGCATGGATAAAGATGTCATGATGAAATGTGTAATCAATATGTACTAATAAAAACCTTAAAAAATACCAAAGGGCAGTTTTTCCTCCATTTTCCACAGTGATAGCAAAGTCTCCTTTTTATGATCCATGTTGATTTGCCTTATTCTATACAAGATTGTGGAGAGCATCGTGGTCGGGCATCTCTTTCAATATTTAGGGCTAATTTCCATTTCTCAAATTACTAAACAAGACACTTATCATGCTAGCAAGGTAATAATAAAAGCCAATATTTAATAAAAATCACTCTGTCTAAGCATACTTATTGACTATTTTACCAATATCCTCAGTAGTTAAACTTTATAATGGCATGAAGATTTGGACAGGTAAAGCCAGATCATTCTCCAAACATGTCCAAATATTCCTGGCCTCTATCCCATCCCCCAACCTTCATGTGTGGATGTATACATGTGAGTATGCATACATCTGCAGACATTTTGTAACAAGGAAGGATAGATAGGATATCTTGAAGATATTGCATTCAGACTTACTCTGGAGTATATTTTCCTCATCTTATATTTCTAAAAGAAGCCTTTGGAATCAAGCCTGGATCTAGTCTATTTGTTTGATTAGAATGACTAGCATCTTGCTATTTCTTTTGTAGGAAACTTCTTCCCTGTAAAAATATTTGTATGCTAACACTTTCCAATTTAAATCATTTAAGTTTTTATTTGAATCAATTTTATTTAAACTGTAAATAATTCTGGTAAAAGTGGTAAATATATGCATTCAAGTGAATAAGTTTAAGATACACATGAGTAGGAAGAAAGCTAAGGATTAATTGGATTTTTTAATGCACTGTTGATAAATTCCTTGGGTTCTACAGGCACTTGCTTTTTATCAGGAAAGATACTGGGGTTACACACTAGACTAAGTCTTTAATCTCTGTTGATAAAGTAAGATAAACATAAATATTCAAGAAGGTACTAGGTATATACTAGATGGCTTAAATTGCCAGAGAAATAAGAGAGTAAGAGGAGAAGGAAAGGAAGTGGTATGTGTTCAGAATAACTGTTAGAATGCCTGTTGGGGGAAATAGAATCAACTAACACCTATCTGCATAGCCTTCGAGTATTTCTAGCCATGATTACAAGGTGTAATTTTCAAGTTATCTAAGGCAAATAATTGACATGTATAATGAGTGACTTAATTTGTGTTCTTTTGTTTCTATCCTTTGATTGGATTTTGATGCATTGCTGTTTTGTTCTTTTACAATATTAATATAGTTATAAAGAGGAATGACATTAATCACTTAGTATGTCTAACCATCACAGTTTTTTTCATGTAACTAATGGCTGGCATAAAATGTATTTTTCTATAAAAATATTAATGTGAAGTATTTTTAAAAGCAACTAACAAAATACTGATTTCTAAGTAAAACATAGTATTTTATTCCTGTACTCACAGCAGAATCAAATACATACATATGACTTACTTAACATTGGACTACTAACACAGAGTCATAGATTGGGGAGGATCCCATGGGGCTCAACTTTTCCTTGAGGACCTATAGATAGTGAGCTTCTGAGTGGTGTAGACATTTACTTCAGTGATATAGCCATTGATAAGTATCTTATGCTCCTGTAAAGAAACCCTTATCCATATATGGTGAGCAGCCATACTGAAATTTACTGCATCCTCAAAACAAAAACAAAACAATCACAACATAACATAGCTATAAAGGGGACTACTTGTAGGGAATATGACTCCCACAGTGGGAGGGAAGTAAGGGAATAGTGGAGAATGAATATAATCAAACTGTTGTAAGCATATGACATGTAAACACCATACTGAAAACAAACATTCTATATAATTAACCTGCACACTGAGATTTTTGAGGGTAATATTCTTTGATTGGTCAAATTATTAATAAGGAAGGCAAAATAAATGCATTTTGCAATTCATAAACTTTAAACATCACTCATATGGAAAGGATTTTAATTGTGTACTTTATTCCAAAAATGGCACTGTGTTGGAGAAAAACACAAAGCAGAACTATCACTGTTCTCTCCTAAGTCATGTTCTTACCTTGTAAATAGCAAGATACTCACTCTTGAGGTAGGCCTGCAGATGAAAGGACAAGAGACACAGCGAGGTCAAGGGGAATCTAAGCACATTCAACTGTGTGGCTTGGGTAAGAATGGCCTGTATAGGATCGTGTGTTTACATGCTTGCTCTCCAACTGGTAACTTTGTGGAGGATTAGAGGGTGTGGCCTTGAAGAAGGAAGCATGACACTGGGCCTTTGAAGTTTCAAAATCCTTGTCTTTTTGAGTTAGCCCTCTTTGATTACTATTTGTGGATCAAGATGTGATCTCTCAGTTGCTCTTGCATCTATACCTGTCATATCCGCCATCATGGACTCTAGCTCTCTAAAACTGTAATTCCAAATAAAAGCTTTATATGTGTTTCCTTGGTTGTGGTGTTTGTTACAGGACTAGAGAAGTAACTACTACATTCACTGTTCTAGTTTCTTTTCTGTTGTTGTGATAAAATACTCTGACAAGAGCAGCTTAAAGAAGAAAGATTTATTCTGGTTCACACTTTGGTCCAGCACATAGAAGAAGTCAAGACAGCAGGGAACTGAAGCAGCTGTTTACCTTCCATCCACTCTGAGGACTCAGAGGGCTATGAACGCATGTTAGTTGGTGTTCAGCTCTTTTTCTTTAATTCTATAATCCATGGTCCTATTCCCTGAGAGTAGTCCTTCCCACAACTGAGATGGATCTTCCCACATCAATTAATGTAATCAAGATAATCCCTGCAGACCTTCTTAGAGGCTAAAATCAATCAAGGTAATGAATTACAGGGGTTCCTGGAGGCTTGCCTCCTAGGTGAGTCTAGATTATTTCAAGTTCAGAGTTAACACAACAGCATTGTTATATTTCCTAATTAGTAACTATTAGACCAATTAATTCTTGTCACTAATTATATCACTCCATGGCTTTCCATCAAACTGAAGGATAAAAATACACATATTTATTCATTTCTCTGGGTTTGTATAACTTTACTTATGAAAATTACCATGTCACAGAGAAGATTACCAAATAAAATTCTGTTTTACTTGTTAGTACTGCCTGGTTATAGGATGTCAACTGTGATTCCATGAAAATAAGAAGGTTTTTCTCTTAGATGACAATCTCTGCTGCCAGAAAACATGCCTTAGGTCAGCACAAAAGTGAAAAATGGAAAATAACATCCACAGGCTTCAGAAAAGCTAAAGGAAATGAGAGGGGGTGCACTTCAGAACAGGTATAGAGAGGACTCAGCCACCTGGGGGATGCTGTGAGTGACTTACTGCATAGAGGGAGCCTGAAAACTAGTTAGTGGAATGACAAGATGAATTTGGTTTTAGAGATTCCGCAAAGATTACATAAGACTTGAATGGCTGTTGGGTGAGAAAGATATGTTTCCTGAGAAGCAGCTGGGATACACAATACCTACGGTGTACACACAGGTCCTCCTGCAGGTCTTTTATACAGTGTTTTCTCTAATCCTCTTCAGAGATGTCATCAAGGTCATGTCTTCACCTGAACATCTTGCTGTATCTGGAGCCTGATGGGCAAGACTGCATGCTTTCCCCCTTCCCAGTACTGCGGCCTTTCCTGGATCTCCAGGAAAAAGCACAAAGCTGAACAGCAGCTGCTAAATTCTGTTGTAAGTTATCACAAGACCATACCACTTGTTTACTAACTTCATGATAAAATCACTAGCATCCTTGTTCCAAGTTTTCTATCTAGTTCTGGTGTATTTATTATTTTTATTTTAAGTATATATGTATGTGCGTGTGTGTATGCACATGTATGTGTAGCTGTCACCCTAAAGATTGCTGTCCAGTTCCTTTGATTCAGTGTCTCCTATGGTCCTGCAATTCACCAAGTGGACTAGATTGGCTAATTACAAACCCTAGGTATCTGCCTGTCTCTGCTTCCAATGTACTTGGATTACAAGTATCTTAAAACCAGAACTTAGTGCATAAACCAGAGACAAGTGCTCTACTAACTGTCCACCCAGGGGCTTATTTAAACAACACATGTGAGTTTATGAGTGTGTGTGTGTGTGTGTGTGTGTGTGTGTGTGTGTGATGATGTTGCCATGTGATATGAGGGCTGTGCTAATTAGAAGACATCTCTGGTACTCTATGCTTATCCAGGATGGTTTTACAGAGAGAAGTTCCTTTCAAATAGTTCATTTAACCCATTTTGGATTTGACCATGGAAATCGTATCATTTATTTATCTGTCCTTTGCTAAAGAGAAAAAAAAAAGTTTCAAAGCAGCTCATTTTGAACATCACTTAAAAAAAATCATCCAAAATAAATGCTCATTAGGGTTTGGTATCTTTGGAATCACTTTAATTAGATCTAACTAGTCCCTCCAAACAGAAAAATATTAAAGAAAGAAAATGAGTATTTCAAACCAAGGACCAGTGCTTTCCAAAGACTCAGCACTCTTCATTTTTCTGTGCTGGGTTTTGTAATTGCAAGCATTTAGACTGATCTTCTAAAGTAGACGATGGGACTTGAAACACACATTAATCCAAGAAATTTTATTAACTTCACATTTTTGTAGTTTTTTTTTTCTTCTAAAATACATATGCCCTCATGAATGCATTCGTCTTCAAACTCTACCTTTCCTAAAAAGTATTGTTGAAAACTCCTTATTGTTTATCTACTTCTGCAAATCCTACAGTCAAAAAATCAAATTCTGTTCTCCTACTGAAGTTGGAGAGGCCCTACACTCGCAGATTATCTGCTCACATGCAGAGGACCCACAGTTGTTCAAGGTGCTGAAGATCTGAACTTATTTGAAAGAGTTAAATTTGGGTATCTTCTTTGTAAGTACTTTCTGTTTCAAAATGAGCCTCATCCTTGGGTTAAAAGTTGAGATAATATAAGTTAATAGATTAAAAGATTAAAGAGTTATAATAACAGGGTTGGGGATTTAGCTCAGTGGTAGAGCACTTGCCTAGCAAGCAAAAGGCTCTGGGTTCGATCTGCAGCTCCAAAAAAAAAAAGTTATAATAACAAGAAATAATATCCTTTTAGTTTCTGCTATGATCAGTTGTAGAGCACTTGCTTAGCTTGCTTATGATCCTAGATTCAATCCTAGCAACACACACACACACACATACACACCACACACACACACACACACACACACACACACACACACACACACACACACACACACACCATTGTCTACTTTTACAGCTTTTTCAGAGGTAGAGGAACCTCAAATCCCTTCACACTTCTCCAGGAAAAATCTCTGGAATTTGCAAGAAAACATCTCTGAGATTCTCTATGAACAGAGAATGAGGAAAATCCCTGCACATGCATTCTCAAGAAACGTTCAGCACCCAATTCTGTGTTCAGGTGGGCTACAACATCTGAATAAGATAAGACTGATATGCTTGCTTGTACTACTGATCCTTTCCAAGTGACCACTTACTGATGCTGTAACTGATTCCTCTATACTTTCTTATATTTTTGGTTGTGAGCCTATCCTTCAAGGGCTGAGCCATCTCTCCAGCCCTCCTCTATACTTTCTAATGCATGCTAAACCATGTTGATTTATCTCCCTCCATTCTGCAAAGGCATATTATATCTTAGCTACATTCTATTTGTTGACATTATTATTGTTTACATGTTGTTATGAGGGATAAAGAAGAGTTTCCCAACTTTGAATCATCTTCCATGTTTGGGAAAGAAACTTGGTGTGATATTGGTGCTACTACCCAATTTATTCAGCCTACTCATTGTTTTTACATGTGTATGTCTGATTTCCAATAACAGGCATCATGGGACTTACTTTTGGTCATCCATTTTTGCTTCTCTGCTCTCTTTTGTATTACCATCTACTATTTCTCATACTTTAGTGCCTACTGGTTAATGTCTACTCCATTCTCACTTCTGTGTTAACTGAAAGGCAACAGGAGGGAACACTTTACCAAAAAATATCTACTGATGATAGGATATGTCTGACATGAGTTAATAAAATGATACAAGATATTAAAATTTAAAGACAACAAAAGATAGTTGATTCTTTTTGTGCTTGCTTTTTGTTTGTTCTGAAATAATTATCAGAGATTAAAGGTTATTTGGGCAGATGTGAGTTGAATATAACTTAATAGGATGAGTGGAAAAACCACTGAGACAAGACTGTGAAAAGTTAGCATGTTGAACTCCTAAGGGCTTTGTCAACTCCTAGAGGTAGTGTAGCTTTAATGTCAACTGTTCTTCACAGGCTCATATATTTGAACACTTGGTCCACAGCTCGGGGTCCTGTTTGGAAAGTTGTTGGATTTCTTGGAGATGGAGTCTGTGTGAACTGGGTCACTGAGATTGTGCCTTGAGGATTTATAATCAGACTCCACTATTGTTTTCCTTTGTTTCCTGAATATGGGTACAATGTGACCAACTACCTCCTTGCACCCTTGGTTTCTATGCCTGCTGCCACTCTGTCCCTACTGTGATGGATTTTATGCCTCTGAAATGGTAGGCAAAAATAAGGGCAACATATTTGTCACACTAATCAGAAGGTAACCAGGAAAGGGAAGAGGAGACCCGTCCTCTCTGTAGAGTTAGGGAGGAGAAAGAAGAGATTGCTGAGGACATGAAATTAAAGAACCAAATTAAAGTTTCCTCATTGCTTACAATGTCCTAATAAAGAATTTGCACTGTTAAATTTTGAACTTTTGTTTCTTTCTTTTTTATTTATTTTTTCCATTAACAGAGTGAATTTCCGATGCCTGAAATGGGCAGTGAAATTGTTGAATACACATACTTTTTTCCTGTGATGTTTAATAGCCATTGACAGATTGATGGGATATTGATCATCATAGATATACACCATTCTCAATGAGGGTGTTTCCTGAAAGATTTCAGAATGAAAGAACCACCAAAAGTATGGAAAATAACATTCGTAGACTGGCATATCATAACAAATGAAAATGAGAAAATGAGCTGAGCACCAGCATTCATCCCTGCCTTCTTCATGACTGTGAATGCCATGTGACCCACAAGCTCCATGTGACTGCCACCATGACTTCACAGAAAGGATGCATTATGACATCAAACTGTGACAAAAAATAAATATTACTTTCTTTAATTATGTCTACCAGGTGTTTCATCATAGAAATGGAAAAAATAACTGATATACTTGGTGCTCTCCCAAATTTAGAATTCTAGTGCCTGAATTCTTTATTTTATCCTTACATGTTTATATCTTAAGCACCTGAAGTCCATTGCCAGACAGTATTTTAATCTTGAGATTTTGTTTCTGATATTTGTACACATTCACTTAATGATTTATGTTTTACTTGATGCAAAATGCCACAGGCATTTGTGTCCCTACAAAAGTAACAGCACTTAAAACAATCATAAGAATTTTATATCAAGTCCCCTGAGCTATGCTCTTTCTGGCATGGACAGGTATCCTGATGCTTAGTTAATGTGCATCCAGGAGGTCCTCATAAAAACAAGACACAGGGTAACTGAATGCATTTGAAAGTAAATAAAATGCTGTTCCTTCTTCTTTGGACAGCCTAGTATTTTAAAGTGACTAGATAATGAAAGATATTGAGAAACCTGTGGAACACCACACTGAACATTCAAAGAGCTTTTGAAAAATAGGATTACATATTTTAAGGAAAAATAAAAAAAAGGAATGCTCCAAGACAGGATTCTGCTTTTAGTTACACTGCATTCTCAGAATAGGGGCAAATCTGTTTAGGGTTGTAATTTATACAGGTATTTAGGTGCACAAATGAAGGAAAGCCTCTATGCAAGGGCCAGTGTATGAGTGCATTTGATATGTGCATGCATGTCTCCAATATTTACTCTGATATATAGTAACACTAATGGAATGATTAGAGCTGAAAATATTTTCACATGTAATTGTGGAGAGTATCATTTTCATTTATCTACACCTTTAAGACAAAAATAACCTTACCATTTTATTGGATTCTTTTTTGTTGTTGTTGTTGATATTTTGAGACTAGATTTTCTGTTAAGCCCTGGCTGCCCTGGAACTCTATCTGTGGACCAGGCTGGCCTCAAAGTCAGATATCTAGCTGCTTCTGCCTCCTGAGTGCTGGGATCAAAGGAGTAGGCCACCATGGCCAAAATATTTTTTTTGAATATTTGAATAAATAAAAACTGGCTAGAAATAGGCCAAACTAAAGACAGGCATTCATAAGAAAGAATAACCCTCTATGTGATTATTTGGAAGTAGGGGTGAGGGCCTTCCAAAAAGTTAAAGAGTAAAACAGCAATAATACTTGTAGATACAAAGTAAACACACTATACTGTATATATATATATATATATATTTTTTTTTTTTCCCTCTCTTACAATCCTACCTACAGTTTTACACACATTGTAAAGCATTTAAAGTCTTATTCCATCTTAATGTGTCTTATTGTTAATCACTTGATTTAAACTGCAGCATTTTTTTCTTTTTTTAAGACTAAAGCACTGCTATAGCTGCTGGCTCCGCCCACTTCAGCTTCCCAAAGTGGAGGTGGTACAGTTTACCGCCAGCTCTGGGTCTGGAGCCATGTGAACCATCAACTATCAGAAGCAATTCTATCAAAGCAGAGTGTAGCCCATATACCACTTTTTTTTTTTTTTTAAATAGTAGCAAAGGCTAAATCCACCAAGCAGCATAATGTGCCACTTGCGGATGCCTCATTCCTGCCATACTGCTGGTCAAACATACAAGCCAGGAACCGTCAACTTGAGAGAGACAACTAAGAAGCTGTTTTTAGCTCTGTTTTGAATTGCTTTTTAAATATTGTCAGGTTTAAGGTGGAAACTCAAGCCGTTGGGTGTCATTTGTAGCTGGAGACTTTCTCTCCAGCCCCTGCAAAGCCCTGTTAGTCCAACAACCCACTTATAAAATAAACACAAAGACACTTATATTATTTAAACTGCTCAGCCACTATCTCAGGCCTACCATTGTCTAGCTCTTACTCTTATATTCAGCCCATTTCTATTAATCTATACTTTGCCACGTGGCTCATGGCTTACCGGTACCTTATATCTTCCTTGTCCTGGAGGCTGCTGGCAGTGTCCCCTCTTGCCTTCCTGTTCTCCCAATTCTCCTCTCTCTCAGTCCCACCTATACTTCCTGCCTGGTTACTGGTCAATCAGTGTTTTATTTATACATAGTGATATGCACAGCACATGTCAAATTTTCTGTAGGCCCTCCTCTTTTAAAAATTACTTTTATTGTTTTATGTGTGTTTTGCCTGCATGTATATATGCACACCATGAGAATGCCTCGTATATGCTGAGGTCAGAAGAGGGGGTTAGGTGCTCTAGGACTAGAGTTACAGACTGTTGTTGAGTGTTGAGAGTTGAACCTGGGTCCTTTGAAAGAGCTACAAGAACTCTTAAATGCTGATTCAACTATCCGGCCCCCTCTATTCTTTCTTTAATGAAGTCAATCTCAGATAAACATTCTCCCTTTAATTTCTTAATCTTCTTGTCTTGTTACCATTGCCTAGATTTTCTGCTGCTCACTCTTGTCCCATCCCATTCTGACTGAGGTCATATGATCATGACCCCTAGAGTTCTCCATTCCATGTGTGAATGTACAGTTTATCCACACTAAATTTTTACGCACCAGTAGCCATATCTCTCATAAAATAGATTCAAGTAATGGTTTCTAAGTTAAATCAACTCTGTTTTCAAAAGCAATGAGTATGAGGGAGGAGAATATAATCAGGAGAAATCTGATCCCTCTTTATTAAATATTTAATAAGAACCTCCAATGCACCTACCACCATTTTATGTACTAGGGCATTAAATTGAATCAGAAATTGTCTTCCTTAAACTTCACACCATACTTTTTTTTTTAATCTTTTTAATAGAGAATGTGTACTTGTAAGTAGATAAATAGTAGTACAATGTCTAAGTGTTATAACAGAAGCTAAGCAAAAGATCCAGAACCTAAATTACTTAAACTGAAAGGAGTGGGGGAACTGGGAAAACTGAGCATTTCAAAAGACAACTTATCAGAAAAATTGGTAAAAAACAGAGGGTTGGTTTTCATCTGAATTGCTCAAGTGGCCCATAAAAGAAGGAAGATTAAGGTAACTTGATGTACCCCTAGGTTTCAGCATTTAAGCCGTACCTATAAAAATAACAGCGACGTTGATCTGCTATAACTTAAAACATGGATGAGTAGTAACTAATTAGACAATTAGAACAAATTGAAGTATATAAGATTGGATTAACTCTAGTCTAGATTTTGTTAAACCTTTGTGGATGATTATATGAACATACTTTTAAGTATTTCAGTGCATATGCATATGGACATGACAGATCAACCTCCGATACTGTTCTGAAAGACACTGTTACAATGAATTTTGAGAGAGGGTCATATTGGCCGAGAGATCAGCAATCAGACTAGGCTGGCACAGTCTAGAGACACTCTTGTCCATAATCCCAGACTGGTATGAGAAGTACATGCCAACATACTTGGGATTTTTACATGGTTTTGGTTTATGCTCAGTTCAAATGCTTAAAAAAGCATTGTACCAGTTGGATCATTTTTTCGTTTTTCCATTTTGTATCCTAAACACTTCATATGTCTTTGCTTCTTTTTCTTTTACTAAATTTATATTTATTTATTTATTATTTATTTATTTATTTGTGTGTGTATTTGAATATGTGTAGGCAAATGTATGTGTGTGTGTGTGGATATACATGCAAATGTATGCAAGCCCAGGTATGAAAGTAATGTGAGTGTCCATCATAGGATGAATGGATATATAATTTGATACATTCAATGGAATACAGTCAACCTTAAAAACAGGACATTGGTGACAGGTTGAAATTCAGAAAATAAGTTGGATAAGACAGACTGTGGGAGCCTGTTTTCAGGTTCCTTGTAGCTTTACCCAGCAGGCCTGCAAGGAGAGGATGATTAGGAACACTGTCCTGAGTGCAGGTGTCTGAGATGGTCTGCACTTGGCTGTGCTGAGGGTAGGTCTTTTTCTCCACCCCTTGGCGTCTTTATACCCTGAGGTAAAGGCAGTCAGGGCACATTGGAATAGTTTCCAGGCTTTTTCAAGGCTATCCTTTATTTTCTATCTGTTCATCTCCACAATCCAAATCCTTCTATCTAATATTTCCTGCTGTTTGCACTCCAGAAAACTCTGGGGAACTGTGGGGTTGGTGGGTAAATGCCCTGCAACAGACACACAAAGAAAAATGCTGCATGATTTCTGTTAGATGTGAGATCTGAGATAATCAAACTTGCAAGAGTGATGTTGGTTACCGGTAGTGTTAATGTGATGGCAGTGGTTGAATATTGGAAAAATATTGGTAAAAGGATATAAAATACACTTGAACATGAGGGTAATGTTTCAGAGAGCTTTAGAAAAGAATGAGGTTATGGATCACAGTTAAATACGTTACAAAACAATTTGATTCTAAGTATTCTCAAAATTCAGGAAATAAATATGCAAAAGAATGAACTATGAATTTACCCATTGTACATATAGATATAAAATGTAAATCTATATCTTATTTATCAAATAAAACAAATCGGTTTATTTTCTTTTCCTGTTCCTGTAATGGAACCTCCTGACAAAAGTTACATAAGGGAGTGTACTAGTTTTAGCTCACAGTTTCAGAGTCCAGTATGTCCTGGTGGGGAAATAAGTGTTTGTAGCAGATGCCCACATTGCATCCCAAAGAAGAGATAGGAATGAATGGAAGGTGCTTTTCAGGGCTCTTTCTCCATTTTATACACTGCAGGATTGCCTCCTTAAGGAAAAATTAAGGTGTTTTATTTTCTTCTAAAATTGCATTTTATTGTTCTTCATTTTCTTACAAAATTTAATACACTATACGTGAAACTCAAACATTTTTTTTTTGTTACACAAACACATTTACATAATTAATTAAGTAGTGTTAAGGAGCATAGTTTTAAGTATAATCCTATTTTTTAGATGTGCTATGCTTTTAATTGATAAAAGTGCACAATAGCTAACCAAACCTTATAATACAAATTTGGCAAATATTTTTTAAAAATGTAATATTTCTTCTTCTTCTTCTTCTTCTTCTTCTTCTTCTTCTTCTTCTTATTATTATTATTATTATTATTATTATTATTATTATTATTATGTGTTTTAATTATATACATCAGCCATGGGTTCCCCTGTCCTCCCCCCTCATACCCTCCCCCCTACCTTCCCCCCAGGCCTTCCCCTCAATTCCCATGTCCTCCAGGACCAAGACACCCATGGGGATTAATTTAAACCTGGTGGATTCAGTACAGGCAGGTCCTGTCCCCTCCTTCCAGGCATGTGTCTTTGTATAAGCCCAAGGTAACAAACAGCTAGTTCATGGACTAAGAACAGGTCCTGGTCCCACAGACTGGGTGCCTCCCAAACAGATCAAGCTATTCAATTGTCTCACTTATCCAGAGGGACTGATCTAGCTGGGGGCTCCACAGCCGTTGGTTCATTATTCATGTGCTTCCATTTGATTGGCTATTTGTCCCTGTGCTTTTTGTAATCTTGGATTCAACAATTCATGCTCTTGCAGTCCCACCACTTTCTCCACAGCTGGACACCTGGAGCTCCACCTGGGGCCTGGATGAGGATCTCTGCATCCACTTCCATCAGTTATTGGATGACAGTTCCAAGACGACTGTTAGGGTGTTTTGTCATCTGATCACCAGACTAGTTCAGATCAGGCTTTCTCTCGAACATTGCCAGCAGTCTACAGAGGATGTATCATTGTGGATTTCTGGGGACCTCTCAAGCACTCTGTCTATTCCTGTTCTCATGTGGTCTTCATTTATCATGGTCTGCTATTCCTCATTCTCCCTTTCTGTTCTTGATCCAGCTGGGATCTCATTCTCCCCTAAGCTTTCTTTCCCTCAAATCTTGCCCTTCATTACTCCCACTATTGTCCACATTGTTCATGTAAATCTCATCCATTTCTCTGTCATTGGGTGATCCCTGGGTCTTTACTAGTGTCCTGTTTTTTTAGGTAGCCTCCCTGGAGTTATGTAGCAGTCTAGTCATCTTTGTTTTACATCTAGTATCCTCCTATGAGTGAGCACATACCATGTTTGTCCTTCTGAGTCTGGGTTACCTCACTCAGGATGATTTATTCTAGATCCATCCATTTGCCTGCAAACCTCATGATATTATTGTTTTTCTCTGCTGAGTAGTACTCCATTGTGTATATGTACCATATTTTCTTTATCCATTCTTCAGTTGAAGGGAATCTAGGTTGTGTCCAGATTCTGGCTATTACAAACAAAGCTGATATGAACATGACTGAGCAAATGCCCTTGTGGTATGATTGAGCATTCCTTGGGCATATGCCCAAGAGTATTACAGCTGGGTCTTAGGGGATATGGCTTCCCAATTTTCTAAGGAAGTGCCATATTGATTTCCAAAGTGGCTGTACAAGCTTGCATTCCCACCAGCAGTGTAGGAGAGTTCCCCTTGCTCCACATCCTCTCCAGCATAAGCTGTCTTCTGTGCTTTTGATCTTAGCCATTCTGACAGGTGTAAGGTGGTATCTCAGAGTCGATTTGATTTGCATTTCCCAGATAATTAGGGATGTTGAGCAATTCTTTAAATGTCTTTCAGCCATTTGAACTTCCTCTGTGGAGAATTATCTGTTTAGTTCTATACCCTATTTCTGAATTGGACTGTTGGGCATTTTGATGTCTAATTTCTTGAGTTCTTTATATATTCTGGATATCAGCCCTCTGTCAGATGTGGGGTTGGTGAAGACCATTTCCCATTCTGTAGGCTGTCCGTTTGTCTTGTTGACCCTGTCCTTTGCTCTACAAAAGCTTCTCAGTTTCAACAGGTCCCATTGATTGTTTGTTTCTCTCAGTGTCTGTGCTACTGGTGTTATATTTAGAAAGTGATCTCTGATGCCAATGTGTTCAAGAGTACTTCCTAGTTACTCTTCTATCAGGTTCAGAATAACTGGATTTATGTTGAGATCTTTGATCTACTTGGGTTTAAGTTTTGTGCATGCTGACAGATATGGATCTATTTGCAGCCTTCTATACATTGACTTCCAGTTATGCCAGCACCATTTGTTGAAGATGCTTTCTTTTTTCCATTGTACATTTTTGGCTTCTTTGTCAAAAATTATATGTTCATAAGTGTGCGGGTTAATGTCAGGGTCTTCAATTTGATTCCATTGGTCCATGTGTCAGTTTTTATGCCAGTACCAAGCTGTTTTTACTATGGTAGCTCTATAGTAGAGCTTGAGGTCAAGGATCATGATGCTTTCAGAGGTTGTTTTATTATACAAGATTTTTTTGGCTATCCTGGGTTTTTTTGTTTTTCCATATGAAGGTGAGTATTATTCTTTCCAGATCTGTGAAGAATTGTGTTGATAATTTGATGGGGATTGTGTTGAATCTGTAGATTGCTTTTGGTAAGATCGCCATTATTACTATGTTAATCATGCCTATCCATGAGCATGGGAGGTCTTTCCATTTTCTGACATCTTCTTCAATTTCTTTTTTCAGGGACTTAAAGTTCTTGTCATATAGGTCCTTCACATGCTTAATTAGAGTAACCCCAAGGTATTTTATATCATTTGTGGCTATTGTAAAGGGTGATGTATCTCTGATTTCCTTCTCAGCCTATTAGTCTATTGTACATAGAAGGGCTAATAAAGAGAACTACAGACCGATCTCCCTCATGGACATTGATGCAAAAATACTCAATAAAATTTTGGCTAACAGACTCCAAGAACACATCAAAACAATTATCCACCATGAACAAGTAGGCTTCATCGCAGGGATACAAGGGTAGTTCAACGTACTAAAGTCTGTCAATGTAATACACCATATAAACAACTCAAAGAAAAAAAAAAAAAAAAAACACATGATCATCTCACTAGATGCAGAAAAGGCATTTGACAAAGTCCAACATCCCTTCATGATAAAGGTCTTGGAGCGATCAGGAATACAGGAAACATACCTAAACATAACAAAGGCAATCTACAGCAAGCTAACTGCCAACATCAAGTTAAATGGAGAGAAACTCAAAGCAATACCACTAAAATCAGGAACAAGGCAAGGCTGTCCCCTCTCCCCATATTTATTCAATATGGTACTTGAAGTTCCAGCCAGAGATATAAGACAACACAAAGAATTTAAGGGGCCACAAATTGGAAAAGAAGAATTTAAGCCTTCCCTATTTGCATGTGACATGATAGTATACATGAATGACCCCCAAAATTCAACCAAGGAACTCATACAACTAATAAATACCTTCAGCAACATAGCAGGATACAAGATCAACTAAAAAAATGTAAATTTTAACTGCATCTCTAAATGAGAGATTTCTAAATTAATGTATGCATTCATAAATTAAACAAATCACTAAAATAAGATGCAGATTGGTGATAATTAACAGATAAAATTAAAAGAATGCTTATAGCACATTATTTCTGTCTTATAAAAGTGAATAATAATAATTGATGATGTATAATTGAAAGAAAAATGTGTGATCACATTAATTATTCCAGATTTAATTGGTTCGTTATATAAATGAATAAACAAATTAGTAATAGTCAATTTCATGTTAGAGTTTCAAATGACTTAATATTAGTAAAAGTGAGTATCTGTTTAGGAAATGTAATAAACTTCTTTGACAAAAACATGAAAATATTTTTCTTCTGTGTTTGAATACAAACTTAAAGAAATATAAAAAAACTCCATTATTTCTGTTACACGTTTGAATACACCCTTAAGCAAATATGTCTCAATTTTTTCTATTCTTTTCCAAGTTTTAATTTGTGTGTGTGTGTGTGTGTGTGTGTGTGTGTGTACGCGCGCACGTGTATGATCACAATACTCTCAGAGCCCAGCAAAAGTTAGCAGAGGCAGCCTGTCAGTAGTTGGACTTCAATGTTGTTGTAAGCTGTCTATCCTGTGGGGGAAACTGAACTCTGGAGGAACAAGAAGTCTCAAATTTCAACCCTCCATTCCAGCACCAAGACTCATTTCTAAGGTACACTCTTGTCTCTCAATTGCTCAAGTTCTCTCATAGGAAAACCACAGAGAACTTGTTCCCTCCTTACATTTGACAACATTTAAATGTACAACTTTATTACAAAACAAGATGAAGTTAAATTAAAAGATTCACAAATAAGAAGAAAAAATTAAAAAGCAGGAAGTGAACACTTTCTACCAGTTTGGTTATTTCTATAATCCTTTCCATAATTCTTTATGTTTTTATGTATAGCTATACAGAAAGTCTACATACAATAGTTGATAAAGACAAAACTGAGACATTAATTTGACATAAATTTTATTGCTGTTGTCTCTCCATGGATAGCATCTGTGTTGCATGTTCCTGTGTGTGAATATGATGTCACATGCCAGGATGGCTAAGTAGAATTTAGAGGACAAGCTAAGGTGTCAGCCTTCGACTTTTCTCTTGTATGAGAGAGGGTCTCTTGTTATCTCTGTGTACACAGGTATAGATGCCCAGTGAGCTTCAGGGAATTCTCCTGTCTCAGCCTCCCATCTCACCACAAGAGTGCAGGGATGGCAGATGCTTGTTATGGCATCCAGTTTTACATGAGTGCTTTGAATCTGAACTTGAGCTCTCATGTCTTCAGAGGAAAGACTTACTCCATGGAGGGACTTTCCTTGCCCAAACCACACAATTCTTCATGGCGCTTAGTCAAAGTAATACTGCATTCATCCATGTCCTTTCATTTCTCCAAAGTAGTCTACTGTAAGCCTTGAAATTCACTGTACAACTCTTACTTTGAAGACATTTGTTATCATCACTCTCCTACAATTGTGAAAAAACACCCTGACACAAGCAACTTGAGGAAGGGAGGGTTTGTTTTCCATTCTAGGTGAAGTCACAGTCCATCATGATGGTGAGGTTATAGCAGCGAAAGTCTGAGGGCACTGGTCACATTACAACCACAGGGAAGATGCAGAGAAAGATGAATGCTGGTGGTGCCCAGTTCATTTTCTTCTTCTACACTTCAGTATCTGATCCCAGGGAAGGATCCCAGCTGCAGTGGGCAGGTACTTCAATTTTCCTAATCAAGATAATTCTTCAGAAAAACGTATAGTTACCTCTCCCAGTAATTCTAGTGTTCATCAAATTGACCATTTAATTTATCCAACAAAACATTCATGATAAAATAATTATTCTATTTATTTCATTTGATTAATTGTCATTAAATTTTTAAACACTTTTTGGAGTAATTTCAATGATAGATGATATATTTGTATTATTTCCTTAATGTAATGTATTGCACTGTTTTTTTAAGTGCATCAATTCTTTCCAGGTGCACCCCAGCAGGTGGAGCTTTCAATAGTTCTTGAGGTCTTTAAGGCTTGTCCATTGCATTTAATTTAGTGTCAGATTCTAGTTATGTTGTTAATGCCTTGAAAAGCCTTGAATGTGTGGGGCCCATCAAATCTTCTAGTCCTGTTAGCTCATTGTTTGGCCAATTACAGAAACTGATTGGGCAGCATAAGAATTCCTTTTTTGTGCAGCATATCCACGCACATACCTGTCTGCCAGGTCCATTAGCTAAAGGCAATGATATATTGGACCAGTGTACTAGATAGGAGTGGATGTTTGTGGCTTCTGCCATACAATGAGCACATGCTTTCCATAAGGAATTTCATGTTAATGCAAGGACATTACAACAAAAGTTTTCTATCTCACGTGCTGATGCATGAAAGGTGGTACTAGATTGTCCTCAATGTGTCATTTTTCATCATCCTTCTGGATTAGGAGTTAACCCTCGTGGTTTGCTCCCCCTAAAAATATGGCAAATGGATGTTACACACATCTCTGAATTTGGATGTGTCAAATACGTACATGTATCTGTTGATACCTGCTCTGGAATCATTCACACCACACCAATGGCACCAGAGAAAGCCTCTCATGTTATTTATTGCTCATTGCTTAGAAGCTTGGGCAGCATGGGGTAAGCCTCAACAGTTAAAAACAGACAATGGTCCTGCATATACCAGACAGAAGTTCGCCTACTTCTGTCAAAAGATGAGTGTGCAACTTGTACATGGCCTACCATATAATCCACAGGGTCAAGGCATTGTGGAGCATGCTCATCGCTCCTTGAAGGAATTGCTTCAAAAACAAAAAGAGGAAATAGGCTATGGCCATACCCCTAAGGACAGACTCTCTCTTGCATTATTTACCCTGAATTTTTTGAACTTGGATGCTTCCAATTGTTCTGCTGCAGACAGGCATCATTGTCAGCACAGTCCTTCTAAAGGAATGGTGAAATGGAAAGTTGCCTTGACGGGTGTTTGGCATGGACCCGATCCCGTGCTGACATGGGCACGAGGTTCGGTTTGTGTTTTCCCACAGGATCAGCAAGATCCAATCTGGGTGCCTGAATGACTGGTGAGAAGGCTCAAAGCCATGTGGAAAGGAGCGGGAGCAAAGGAGGCTACTGCAGACCCTGAGCCTGATCGCCCTCAGTCTGACCAGGACGGCGACAACAGAACAGAGGTGGGGGATCCTATCGGGTTCCCGAAGCTGATGCCGATCCGTCATGATGCCCAAGTATTTCCTCGCCTCTTCACCACCAACCAAAAGTTAAACCTACCCTTCCTCCCGTTAGATGCTGAGCAAGCCCCCATTGGGGAGAATAGATCATTAAGGGAAGAAGGAATGTTGTGTTTTACGAAAAGAGAACAGATGAACACTTCTTGCATAACATTGTCCAGGTTTTCTACTGGATGGTTTGATGGTAGGAAGACTTTTGGTCAACAGAACAGTTCTACAAATAATAATGATAATATTACTACCACAATTCAAAATTATACAGTCAATGCAGTTTGGTTTAATGGATCTTGGCCGTGGACTCAGCCTCTTAACTCATCAACTCCACCCATCCAACCCAAGTGGAACCCCTATTGTTGGGGCACTTATGAGGGCAAGACTTGGCCTTGGACAGGGTGTCAATCTAGAGGGATTAGATGGGCTGAGTATTCAGGGGAGTTCACTTTCTCCCCTGATGTGGCAGGGCCTGAGAGATATATACAAGGTTTTCTACAACAAGAAGAAAATTTTAATCCCTTCAATTCTTGGTTGCTTTGTGGGATTAATGGTAGCTGTTTAGATGCTTCCCCTCTAGTTATGATTAATGGTGGCAGTTATGGATTAGGAAACCTTTCTTGTGCAAGCAGTCATTCTCAAATAGGTTTTGGAGAGAAGGCATCTGATCTGTTTAATGTAGGGAAAAGATGCTATGGGGTGAGGCAAGAATTAGCTTCAACCATTCACTATCATTCTACCCCTGTCTGTGTGTATCCCCCTTTTATGTTTATAGTTAGCAATATAAGATTAAGAAATTGCAATAATGATACTTGTTTTTATACTCAGTGTTGGAATGCTTCTTGGTATAATCTTGCTCTTGTGGCCCATGTTCCCCAATGGGTCCCAGTGCTGGTGGATGCTCCTAACACCATGAGCCTCTTTTGGTATAAAAGGGATTTTGGCATTACAGCAGCCATTGTCACGGCAGTTGCCCTAACAGCCACCGGCAGCTATGGTTGTAGCTGTGGCCATGAGCCATACCGTCCAAACAGCTCAGACCTCAAATAGTTTATCTGCCCCAGTAGCACAAGCATTGGAAGCACAAACAGGAATTGATGGACAAATAAAAGGAGGCTTAATGGTGGTCAGTCAAAGAATAGATTTGGTACAAGAGCAGCTTGAAGTTTTGTGGCAACTAGCCCAATTAGGTTGTGAATGGAGATTTCCTGGATTGTGTGTAACAAGTGTTCAGTATGAAAATTTTACCTATGCTGCTAATTTATCTAATCAATTATCCAGATATCTTACAGGAAATTGGTCCTGTGACTTTGATGGCCTCCTGGAGCAGCTGCGGGTGGCAGTTGTAACTGTCAACTCGACTCAAGTGGATGCTGGACTGGCTGAGGGATTGTCTTCCTGGATCGCAACTGCCATGAATCACCTCAAAGAATGTGCAGGATTAGGATCCATGATAGGCTTACTGGTGCTCGCCTCCCTAGTATGCTTGTGGTGCATTTGTCATATTAGGACCTCACAGCATTGCAATGCAGCCATGATTAACCATGCCTTTATAGTCATTGAAGCAGGACAGTCTCCCCAAGCCTGGCTGGCTACTTTGAAAGATATTTAGGCACAGGATGCGAGGCTTGTGCACTACACTTGAGGCTAAGATACGCTGACCTCAAGAAGAGCAAGTCTGATTGCATGTGGGTTGGTACCCTAACTCCCACCTCTGTGAAAAGGGTATTGGACGGGTCTGGTGTTCTCTGGGTAGACGACGACTGGACAAACATTAGTACATGTTCCATTTTAACAGAGATCAGACCTCTACTCTTGCCTGTTGCTCTGCAAAACAAAAAGGGGGAACTGTAGTGAGCTGCATGTAGCTGCACCTTAAAGATGGCACTGGCTTCTGCCTTCTGCCTTCTTGACGGGGAGTGCTCTTTGTGCTAAACAGCTCCTTATTTGGCTAGGGCTGGAATTGTGTGCCGCTTGCATATGCGTGGACCTATGGATAGTGCCCACGTGGCTGTCTGGGGTTGGTAGCCCAGGCCTACTTAAGGGCTGGAAGAGGCTTGCCCAGGAGAGAGACATCGCTGTTAACAAGGTCCTGAATAAACTGCTTAAAGAAGAGCTCCACTGTTGCATCATCCTTGCTGGTCGAGGCCAGCTTGACAGCAGGGTGCCCTCAAAGTCATAGAGATCTACCTGCCTCTGCCTCCAAAGTGATGGGATAAAAAACATATACCACTATCAGGCTTTTTTTTTTTTTTTTTTTACCTTATTAAAGTGTGTTGATGTCTTATATTTTAATTTTTTTCCTCTTAATTAATTAAATCATTTTTCCTTTTAATTAATTTTCTTTAGCTGAAAATAGATTTTTTTCACACAATATACTCTTATTTGGTTCCCCCCAATCCTCTCAGATACTCCCCAACCAACCACCTCCCCAAGTCCAAACCCTTCTTTCTCTCTCATTCAAAGATGCATCTAAAACTTAAAAATACAACACAAGAAAACAAAAACATTTCAGAATAGGACAAATCAACCAAACTAATGGCAAAAAAAGAGCCAAAGGAAAAGCATGAGAAACTCATGTAGTCACAGAGCCAAACACATTTCCACATATTTCATAAAAAATGCAGCACCATAAACTATAATATATCCAAAGGACCTATAGGGGTAAAAAAAAAAAAAAAATGATGAGGCAAAGCATTTTGAAATACCAAACTTCCAAAAAAATGTGATTGAGTTCATTTTGTGTTGGCTATCTACTGCTGGGGAGAGGGTCTGTCCTTAAGTGTGGTTTGTGTACCCAGTGAGACTCAATTGAAGAAACATTTTCCTTTCCAAGCAGTTATGAGCTGGAGATAGTTTCTGGGTTAGTGATGAGGCTTGTGTCCATATGCCCAAATCAGCACTAGGACCACACATGGCTTAGACTACCTATGACCTGGGCATGCTGCTACAATCTTTGTGAGTTCATATAGGTATGTACCCTGTTGTATCTGGAAGACACTGTTTCCTTGATGTCCTCCATCACCACAGGCTATTATAATCTTTCTGTGTTTACTTCCCTGGGGTTCATTGAGCCTTGAAGGGAGAGATCTAACAGGGACATCCCATTTAAGACTGAATGTTGCAAAGTGCCTCACTCTTTGCACATTGTCTTGTTTTGTGTCTGTTTTTGTCCTCATCTACTGCAGGAGGAAGCTTCTCTGACGATAGCTGAGCAAGATGCAGATCTATGAGCATAGTAGAATGTCATTAGTAGTCATTTTATTGCTATGTTCATTTAGCGAAACAATAGGATTTGATTTCCCCCTAGGTCTAGCTAGTCTCAGGGTTTTGTCTATTTGACTGGTGTCAGATATATGGGTTCCATCTCATGGAGTAGGTCTTAAATCCAATAGATATTGGTTGGTTTTTCCCACAAGCTTTGTGCCAGTATTGCACCAATGTGTTTTGCAGTTTGGTAACTATTATGAATAGAAGGGTTTTCTAGCTGAGTTGGTTTGTATCTTTCTCCTCTGGTAGTGAACATATCACTTTCAAGTCAATAGGGTGAAGGCTCTGACTTGCACCAGCTTGTCTTCTCCATGTCCAATGAGTCATCTGTGTATTGTTTTAAGCAATAAGGCCTTACTGTTAGTTTTTGGAGAGCAACCAATAGCCTGGGTTGTTTGCGGGTGTACATGGGGACTCTATGTTCTGCAATTCGATTCTAAATAACCCATTACCTTAACTGGAGTCTTCATTTCGTGACAAGAAGTATCTAGTTGAGACATGGGCTCACCATAATTTGATGATACCATTCAGATTTCTTTCATACTTAAATATATTTTAAGAATCTTCTACTATAACAGGATTCCATAGGACCCTAAAATGTCATTTGTTTTAGCAATCTCTCTGCATAGTCCCTTTCTTAACCATTTATCATCCCCATTCTTATTAGTCCTTGCCCCGGCCAGCGGGGTTTCAATGGGGGTGGCCCACCTGAGGGAGCGAATGAAAGGAACAGGGGACATGAGAGACAACAGCAAGACAGGATTGTGATCAAGCTGCAAATTTTATTTTCCTCAGCAAGGCTTATATAGCACAGTAGCGGAGGGGGCAGGAAGGAGGGAAGGGGAAAGAGACATGGAAGGGGTGCAGGTCATGAGAGATGTGCTGATCTTGCAACTGCAGGATGTTGGGGCTACCTGACCATGGAATGCTCTTTATGTTTGGTTGTCATGGCAACTGACTGTGGAATGTCTTCTTATCTTTGGGAGCCTCTGGTTAGTAAACAGGTGTTACTGCTCTGGGAAAGGGCAATGGTCCTATGACTTGTTCTCTGGCCTAGCTAGTACTATTCTATGGCTCATGTTTGGTTCCTGACATCTTGGTCCCTGACAAGTCCTCATGGTCTAGTCCCCACTTCCATCCACCTATAGCTATTTCACTTTTCTAGGTAGATCCATACCCACACCCCAGTTCCTCAATCCAAACCAAACCTCTCTGGTTATCAAGATTGTAGCCTGCTTAACAAGGACTTAACAGCTGACATCTACATACAAGCAAATATATGACAAATTTGTCTTTTGGGGTCTGGATTACCTCACTCATGATTAATTAAGAATTTTTCTACTCACTCCAATGCTATCCACAGACCCCCTCCCTCCTTCCACTCCCAATCCCTCTTTCCCAAGCCCCTCTGCATCCCCACATCTCCCAAATTGAGGTCTCCCATGGGGAGTCAGCAGAGCCCACCACATTGAGCCTAGGCAGGTCCAAGCCCCTTCCCACTGCACCATGGCTGTGCAAAGTGTCACACCACAGGCACCGGATTCCAGAAGCCTACCCATAGACCAGGGCTGTAGTATTTTGAGTACATTTCAAAGAGTAGTCTAGCAGGATCTTGATATAGATCTAGTCCCAGCAGCCTGAGGAACAGCCACCTTGATTTACATAGTGGCTATACAATTTTGCACACCAACTAGCATTGTATGAGTATTCTGTTGCTCTGAATCCTTGCAACCAATAACTGCCTTTTTTTTTTTTTTTACTTTAATCTTGGCCATTCTGACTAGTATAAAATAAAATATAAAAATAGATTTGATTTGCATTTCCCTGTTGACTAAGAATGTTGAACATTTCTTTAAGTGTTTCCTAATCAGTTGTGTTTCAGCTTTTGAGCGGCCTCTGTTTAGATCTGTATAACATTTTTAATTTGGTTATTTTTCTTTAAGTCCAATTGTTTGAATTCTTTATATATTTTAGGTATCAGCCCTATATTAGATGCACATTTGGTTAAAAAATATTTTCTCATTTTTGTACCATGCCCATTTTTCTGAATGACAGTGTTCTTTAAAGTACTGAATATTTTCAGTTTCATAAGGTCTCATTTATTAATTGTTGATCATAGTGTTTAGTCTACCCAAGTTCTGTTCAGAAAGTCTTAATGTGCCATTGAGTTAAAGACTATTTCCTGTGTCCTCTTGTACCAGATTCAGGGTATCTGGCCTTATATTGAATTTTTTGATGTGTTTGGAGATGATTTTTGCATAGAATGATAAGTGTGATCTAGTTATATTCTTCTATATTCAGCAATCTAGTTTGAACAGAATCAATTGATGAAGATGCTGTCTTTTTTCCAGTGTGTATTTCTAGCTTCTTTATAAAAACTTCAGATGTACATAGGTGAGTGAGTGTATGCCTGGATCTTCAATTCAATGCCATTAATCAACATGTCTGATTTTATGCCAGTACAATGCTATTTTAGTCACTATAGTTTTATAGTGCAATTTGACATCAGAGATGGTAATACCTCTAGCAGTTTAGCTGTTCTCTTTTTTGTTTTGTTTGTTTGACTTTTAAGTTTATGTTGCATATTAAGCTGTAAATTGTCCTTTCAATTTCTGTTAAGAATTGTGTTGGAATTGTGAATGGGATTATATTGGAGTTTAGGTATCAGGATGATTATGGCCTTTATGCAGTTTAGGTATCAGGACGATTGTGGCCTCATACAAGAAAAATGGGGAATGTTCCTTATGTACCTGTTTTTGTGAAATAATTTGAGTAGCATTGGCATAAATTCTTCTTTAGAAGAAAATTCTACTCTGAAACCACCTGGCTCTGGGCTTTTTTTTTTTTTTTTTTTTGGTTATCAAGCAAGGATTACATTCACAATATGCTGTGCATTTGTAGTTAGCATATTCAGGGAAAATAATGTATTGTCTACCCTGTCTTAGTGAATCCAAAGTTTTAAACCTAACTTACTTTTTATCATAACCAAGGAAACTGCAATTATAATTATCTAGTCTTCAACTGCAAAGACCTAGAAGGATGTAATATCTAACAAGAGAGATGTTTGGCTGCCTGGGAAGTCACTGAAAGTTCCTCTGCAACACTGGGGCATTCATCTTCAGCCTTCAGGTCTAGAGTATCTGGCAGACTTTTCCATGAAGCAGGAATTTTGGACTGTCCTGCCTTGTTTTAGTAAAGGTTGTTAGTCACTTTCTTCTGTCCTGCAGAATGTCTCGCATACTCTACTGTGAAGCAGGAATTTTTGAAGGACTGTCTTTCCTTATTTTGGCAAAGTTCAACAGTCTTTTTTTCCCCCCTTGTGTATCCTGCATCCATTCTGTACATTGTCTGCAGTGAAAGCCAAGAACAGTTTATTTGTCCAGTGGCTAATCTTGCCACAATGAAAGCAAACTCTATAAGGAGTTTTTTCAATGACCCTCATCTTCCCTAAAGTAAATTTTTACGGCCAGGAGCAGATGTATTTCATTGTCATGAAAAACTTTAAACTAGAAAAACATTTTAAATGGCATATTCTACAGATCTTTGGAGTATTTGAAGACCATCTATCTAAAATTTATCTATTTAACCTAGAAAACATACCTAACATAGCTACAAATTTGATTGTTTTTGATGAATAACTACTGACCTTTGTTTCTTGATTGTCCTATATAGTTTATAATAATAGCTTTCAAAACCTAGAACTTCACCCTACAATTCCAAATGAATTTCATAGGCTCAATAATGTAGCTAGAGTTTTCCTGGTCCTGTCTGGCCCATGGTCATGACAAATCTCTCTCACCTACCAGTCCCTCTGCTGCTCAAACCCAACCAAGTAAACAAACAGAGACTTATATTACTTATAAACTGTATGGCCATGACAGGCTTCTTGCTAATTGTTCTTATACCTAAAACTAACCCATTTCTATTACTCTATAAGTTGCCACATGGCTTGTAGCTTACCAGCATCTTAACATGTTGCTTCTCATCACTGCAGCTGGCAGCGTTTCTCTGCCTCAGCCTTCTACTTCCCATAATTCTCCTCTCTCTTTGTCCCATCTATATTTCCTGCCTGGCTACGGGCCAATCAGAATTCTATTTATCAATCATCCACAGCACAATACCTCATACAAAAATAAAAACAGACATATAATACATTGTAACCAAAATAACTTTAAATTTTTATCAATGTACAAAAATCCTTTAAACAAGAGTAGAAATATATATATATATATATATATATATATATATATATATATATATATATATATATATATATATAAACTTTAAAGTTGCATCAATAAACTATATTCCCTGAAATGATAACAAATATTTATAACCTACCAAATAACCAAAAGCCTCCCATACCTCCCAACTCTTGGGAATGTAATTATAGTTTTCTCCATACTGCTTCTTGCTGCCTATGGATGAAGTATCTTTATGGTCCCAGAGGAAAATTTTTGAGGTAATGATGAAGTCCTGGGAAGACCAGCAATAAGTTTTGCTGATAGATATCACCTGTCAGGTTTCAGGAGGTCTTGCTTTAAAGGATGCATATGATTCTTTCTGTTGTTGTTGTTCAGCTTTCTCAGGCTCTAGATGGATAAACCAGCCACAAGTTGGTACAATATAATGTTTTATTTTGTTTTGTTTTGTTTGTTTGTTTGTTTTTGTTTTTGTTTTGCTTTTTTGGGGAGGCAGGGTGCCACCCAGCTCCCAAGAAAACACACATGGAGGCTTATTATTACTTATGAATGCTTGGCCTTAGCTTGGCTTAGTTTCTAACCAGCTTTTCTTGACTTTAAATTATCCCATCTGACTTTGTGCCTGTGGGCTTTTCCCATTCTCTTACTCTTATTCAGTGGTTTGCTTTGTAGCTGGGTAGATTGCCCCTGGAGTCCTCCACCTTCTCTGCTTCCTTCTTCCTCCTTTTCCCAGATTTCTCTATAACACAAATCTTAAAATGTCTTACTAAATTAAAAAAAAAAAAAATCAGGAGCCAGATATTGGGGTGAATTCTGAAAGATCAGAGAAGCATAGCAAACCATTGCCAACCTCTCCAACTCCTCAACTGATCTTATTTGTCATACTGGAATATTCTGAGTCCTCATCTGAATGGATATCAGCTGAACTGTGGCTTTAAGCCTAAAAGCTTAAAAGGCTAAAAGTTTCTAGTTCCTGATCCTAACACCTTATATACCTCTCTGCTTCCTGCCATCACTTCCTGGGATTAAAGGCATGTGTGTTTCCCAAGCAAAACATGAGATCTCAGTTCCTGGGATTAAAGGTGTGTGTCACCATGCCTGACTCTGTTTCCACTGTGGCCTTGAAATCACAGAGATATGGATGGATTTTTGCCTCCCACTTGATAGGATTAAAGGTGTGTGTGTGTGTGTGTGTGTGTGACCATTTTCTGGCCTCTATGTATATCTAGTGGCTATTCTGTTCTCTGACCCCAGTTAAGTTTATTAGGGTGCAAAATATATTTGAAAGACACTATATATCACCACATTTTCCCCTCCTGCCTGCCTGCCTCACCTATACTTTCTCCTGCCTTGCTATTGGCCAATTTTTATAAGACAATCAGGTATTTTAAATAGGCACAGTACCACAGCTTTACAGAGTTAAGAAAATGCAAGATAAACAAAAGTAATACACTATAAAATAATATTCTACTACAACTCCTCATTTGTTTCTATTTAGAAAAGGGCAGTCTTCCCATATATCAACAAAACATATCAAATTAGAGTAAGATATTAAAGATTGGAAAAGCAACCCAGTATGAAGCATTAAGTTTCAAAAGCCAGTAAAGGAGTCAGAGATAACCATTGCTCCTATTCTTAGGAGTCTCATAAGAAAACCAAGCTACTTAACTGTTACATATATGGAGAGGACCTAGAACCATGCCATGAAGGCTCCCTCATTATTGGTTCAGTCTCTGTGAACTCCTATGTGTCCAGGTTAGTTGATTTTGTAGTTTTTCTTCTGATGTTCTTGACCCCTCTGACTCCTAAAACCTTCCTAACTCCCTTCAGCAAAATTCCCCAAGCTCAGACTAACATTTGAGTATGGATTTCTGCATGTTTTCACCAGTTATTGGATGAAGCCTCTCTGGTTTTTATCGGGCTAGGCATCAATCCATGAGTATAGCAAAATATTGTTGGGCATTATTACAATGATATTTTTTCCCTCCAGTCATGTTTGCTTCTATCCTAAGTCTCTGGGCCATCCAGCCTCTGGGTCCTGGAATTCCAGGCAGTTTCAGGGGTGGACACAGTCTCATGCCATGGGTCTTAGACTGGAACAGTCATTGGTTGGCCACTTCCATAATCTCTAAACCACCCTTACTCCTACAGATCCCATAAGTAGGACAGACTATAGGTCAAAAGTTATGTGGCTGGGTTGTTTCCCCAATTCCTTCACTGGAAGTTTTTTCCTAGTCATAGTAGATGACCAGTTCAGGCTACATATCCACAATTAGTAAAAGTCTTAGTTCAAGTCATCCTTGTAGATTGCTGGGCATTCCCCTTGCTCCAGATTTCTGCCTGACCTCTAAATAACCCCCTTTCCCAGTAGGTTCTTTCAGCACTCTCTCTCCACTTGCACCCCACCTAATCCCTCCTATTCCCATTCCTATTGGCCCCTCAAACTACCCATAAAATCTCTTATATTTCCCCTTCCCAGGGTGATTCAAGTGTCCCCATTGGGCCCTCTTTGTTACCTAGATCCTCTTGTTCCTTGTATAGTAATATGGTATCCTTTGCTTTACAGCTGATATCTACTTATAAATGAGTAAATGTTTGTCTTTCTGGTTCTGAGTTACCTCACTTAGGATGACTTTTTTCTTGTTCCATCCATTTGCCTTCAAATTTCATGATGTTATGTTTTTAACAGCTGAGCAAATTGTCCATTGTGTAAATATGCCACATTTTCTTTATATATCATTCAGTTGAGGGACATTTAGGTTGTTTCCAGTTTCTGGATATTATGATTAAAGATGCTATGAATATAGTTGAGCAACTGTTGTGTTATGATTGAGCATCTTTTGGGGAGACTTTTTATTATTGCTTCTACTTGACTGGAGGTTGCTGATCTGTTTAAACTGCTTGTTTGATCTTGATTGAGTTTTGGTAAGTATTGTATAGCAGTAAAATTATCCATTTCTTTTAGATTTTCTAATTTTTTTTAGTGTGATTTCTAAAGAAACTCTTTATGACATTCTATATTTCCTTGCTATCTGTTATTATATTCTCCTCCTCTGTCTCTAATTTTGTTAATTTGAATTTTTATTTTCTGCTTTTTTGTTAATTTGGCTAAAATCTTCCCAATAAACTCAACTGTTTTCATTGATTTGTTTTATTGGTAGTTTGTTTCTTTATTGATTTAAGCCTAGTGTATGATTATTTCTTCCCATTGTCCATTTTCAGTGCTCATGCCCAGTTTTAATCAACAGTGATCAGATGGGATTCAGGGGATTATTTCCATTTCTTGTATCTGTGAGACTTCCTATATTTTTGAGCATGTGATTAGTTTTGGAGAAAATTCCATGGGATGCTGAAAAGGTAATATTCTTTTGCATACCCTACAAATATCTTTTAGGCCCATTTATTTATTGAGTCAGCTAGTACTAGCCTTTCTCTGATTAGTTTTGTCTGGATGACCAGTTTAGTGGAAATAGTGAGGTATTGACGTCACCTACCCTTACTGTGTGAGGGTCAATATGTGATGTTAGCTGTCATGGTGTTGCATTTATGAACTTGGAAGCCTTTGAGTTTGATGCATAACTATTCAGAATTGCAATATCCTCTTGGTGAATGCATTTCTTTCATCTTATATTGTTTATGTTTTTAATATCATGTGTAAGAATTCACTGGTAACTTTGCTGTACCTTATTAAATGCCATAAATGTCTATTCTTAGTTTTACTTTAACGTTTCTATTTTTTTTCTATCTTATTGTATTCTATGCTTTCTCTCTATGACATTTCTCACACATGATGACATGTTTGAACATTTAATCTCCAGCTGTTGGTCCTTTGTAGGAAGGTTGTGGAACCATTAAGAGTTGAATCTTGATGGGGAAAGAGGCCCCTTGGGGTTGTGCTTTGAAGTGTTGTAGCTCTGTCCCACTTCCTGTTCAGTCTTTGCTTCCTGAGTGTAGATTCAATGTGACCAGCCAGCCTCCTGCACCTGCTGCATGTCTTCATTGTCTGCTTCTATGTCCTAGCCATAACGATGGACTATATCATTATAAATCAGATATCTATGAGACAGAGTTTTACCATGGATTATCAATTAAAATAACCCCTTTCTCCTCTAAGTTGTTTGTGTGAATATACTTTATACCTCAAAAGTGAGAAAGTTATTAAGACAATGTGCTTTCCTCATTTTTCTTTTTTGCCTATGATGTAGGTAAATGTACAAGTATTTTTTATGTGTAGATATTAAAACAGAATTTACTGATGAGTGCTCTTTCTGATAGAATGAAATTGAAACTCTGTGGAAAATGAACAAGCCATAAATATTAGTCATAGCACCATCCTAAGTGCTAGGATGATGAATATGCGGCATCATGACTGGCCTGGATTAATTATTTTAATGCATCTTATTTTTAGGTAATGTACGGAGTATCATTTTATTTGCAAACCAAAAAGCAATGTTTCCATTTGTTCATTCATTTATCTTTACAAAAAATCTTTATTTCTTCAAGTGGTTTTAAATTAAAAGCTAAGATCTCTTCTTTATGACCTGTCTCTCTTTTTTATATTAGGTTTGGTTATATCTATACTTATGTTTAATCCAAAAATCTTAATTTAAATTAACATTCAATATTCAAAAAGAGTTGATTCTCAAATATAGAATTCCTGATTGACAGATTTGTATGATTCTGGTTTGTTTGTTTGTTTTTTTTATTTTCTTTCTTCTGTTTAGTGTAATACACCAATGCTATTTGCATGGTTTCTGAAAAGCTGGCTATTTGTCCTCCAAATATCTCTTGTATGGAATGAGATGCTTCTCTCCATGTACAATATTTTTTTCTTTGATTTAGCAGTACCTTAAGACTCTTGGATTTGTTGATTCCTTTCACTCATCAAAGAGGAAAATTTTTCAGCCATCGTGTCTTCAAATATTCTGTCTGTCTTTTACCTTCTGCCTCTGCTTCTGTAACTTCTATTTTCTTAGTTTTCTCCACAATGATGTCCCAGATTACATCTAGGCTGTGTGCACTTTTCTTTACTTGTTCACATTTAATTTTGCATATTCACATTTTATAAGTAACAGATTTCTGAACGTACAAAACTGTAATTGAACTCCTTCATTTTCCCTTTGTCATTTAAATGATAATTTTTCAACTCTAGTATGTCTGTTTGATTCCCTTTGTATTGTTCATCTCTGATGTGGTTCACAGGTTTTATTTTATTTTTTTAACATCTGTTTTCTTTCATTAGATAATTTTCTCTGTTTGGCTTTGATACTTAGGGATTATTAAAATAATTTATCTTATATTATTTTTATACTGCATTCTGAATATTATTAAAGTTTAGTTAATAATAATATTAAAATTTATTATTATAATTTTGTTATTATAGTTGTGTTTTTTCATGTGTGTGTGTGTGTGTGTGTGTGTGTGTGTGTGTGTGTGTGTGTGATAAGAAGATGATATGCCATGACACATGTTTGGAAATCAGAAGACAACTTTAGAATCATGTTCCTCATTCCACTCCTGTATAGACTCCAGGGGTAGATTCCAGTTCTTAGATTTATGCAACAAGCACATTTACCCACAAGGCCATACTACTAACTGTATTGTTTTTTTTTTAAATAAATTGATTTTGATCTTGGAAAACATCCAATTTGTTATTTCTTTTTATCCTTTGTTCTTGTTTTGCTCTTGCTATTACAAGTGGTATTTGAGAATATTTTATTATAATGTGGACCTGTGAAGACAACCCCCCTCCCATTTCTCAGAATAAACACTGAACGAGTTAGAACAAATAATCAAATCAGTTCTTAGGAATTTCCCTAAAACCATTAATCAGTATCATAAGCTGTGCATATGGGGTGGTGTTATTTGTGAAGCTTGGGGAGGTTAAGAATATTCTCTTATTGTACTGTTGATAGGTCTATGTGCCATAAAATTTCTACTCAATCAAATTTGTATTTTCTTAGAACAGCATTATTTTTGGTTCCTATAAATATTTGACTATGCTTCAGAGTTTGAAGCATGAAAGTCCTGTCCATTCTTGCTAAATGTTTATATTCTCACTGAGGAAATGAGCATTTTTATATAGCTGCTTATTATGCCACTTTGCTAAAGAAATCGTGTCTTTTTGATCACCTAACAGTGATTTTAATATACCAAAGGTTTTTAAGAATAATTAAGCAACTGAAACTTCTTTCATGGTAAATAAACCCAATGTATTATCTTATAACTAACTCAGAATTCAGCTGTATTGTCCTTTTTTTTTTTATTTTTACCTTTTAGGTAAAATTGAACATTGAACATTATGTGTTGTTTTATGCATATGTTTTATTTGAAATATTTGTCTTGCAAAAGATGTGCATACTGCTCCTAAGTTTTAAAGTATAGATGCCAAGGGTCTAGAGAGATGACTCAGTTAACAAGGCTTGTTGTCCTTCTAGAGGCCCAAGTTTAATTCCTAGTACACTGTCAGGTATAGTATAACTACCTTAAACCCCAGCCCCAAGGGATTGAGTATCTTGTTTTGGCTTCTATGTCTACCTTTACAAATATGGAAGGCACATACATAGATAATAGACACAGCTCATAAATAAAAACAAACTATATCTTAAGAAATAAAATATAGATGCTTAAATAAAAGTGATAACTCAGTGGGTAACAGTTCCTGCTGTTAAGCCTGATGACCTGAGCTTCATCTCCTGCACTCACATGGTTGAAAAAGAGAACTGATTTCTGTTAGTTGTCCTTTTGACCTTCACATATATACCATGAAATTATTTGCTTATGTACATCTTTACACACAAATAAATAATCACTGAAAATTAAAGAATATTCACTATATATGGTAAAGATTTACTTGGTTTAATCTCCTCTACTTTATCAAATATACTTTATCAAATATATGTTGATTATATACAGGTGTTTTCTTTGATTTGTTATTTACTATAGCATGGTTGATATATTGTGCACCCCAATAAACTTATCTGAAAGATCAGAGAAACAGTACAAGCCACATCCAACCTCACTTTGCCAACTTTTCAGCCAGTCCTTTTTCCTCAGATGGAAAGCCTCTGAGTCCTCATCTGAATGGATCTCAGCTGAACTCTTGCTAAAAGCTAAAACCTAGTTCCTTGTCCTCATGCTTTATGTACCTCTTTGCTTCCTGCCATTACTTCCTGGGATTAAAGGCATGTGTCACTATGCCTGGCTGTTTTCAGTGTGGCTTTGAACTCATAGAGATCCAGACAAATCTCTGCCTCCAGAATGCTAGGATTAAAGGCATGTGCTACCACTTCCTAAACCTATGTTGCATATAGTGGCTGTTCTGTCTCTGATCCCCAGACAAGTTTATTGGGGTGCACAATATATCAACCACATTTCCCTTTTTTGTTTAAAATATAAGTTATAACAAATATAAGAAAAAGTATATACAATAAGTATGTACAATATATACAGTCAAAAATTACATTGACAATGTCTAGTCAATTAACATTTGATAGATTCAGACAAAAAAATAACTCCATATATTAACAATGTGCAGTCCATTAACATTTGACAAATTCAGGCAAAATATTTTATTACTTATCCCATTTAAAGTAAGCAATTTCTTCTTAAAAGTAGGTTCAATAATCTACCTTTTAATCTTATCATATCCATATTCTATCTTTTTTCATTTCTGAGTAGATTAAAAATCTACCTTTTATCTTATCATTTCTATATTTCCCTTTTTTTCTTTTCAGGGTAGATTCAATAATCCACCCTTTTCTCTATCTTCTTTTTTCTTTTTAAACAACAACCTTGTACCTAATTTCCTTTGTTTAGCTTTTTTTTCCTTTGATCAATAACAGTTAACAACTTGAACAAAACATTGTAAAAAATGACAATATCCATAACTCATTAAACAACCAAAAAACACTCTCACTTAAAATTACTTCCTGATTTCTGGGGGGCAAAGCCATCTTTAGGGAATCCTGAAAAGAAATTTTTTGAGTTAATTGTCAAGTCCTGGGAGAGTCAGCTGTATCATTTGTTTAATATCTGCATATATGGAAAAGTTCAGGTCTTATCTCAAGTCCTTGCTCAAGTAGTCTGTGAATCTGGATCATCTTAGCTACCTATGTCAAAATTATTATACTGAGAAGGTTTTTTTTTCTTCTCTCTCTCTCTCTCTCTCTCTCTCTCTCTCTCTCTCTCTCTCTGTGTGTGTGTGTGTGTGTGTGTGTGTGTGTGTGTGTGTGTGTGTGTGTGCCTCCTCTGTGGGTTGGAGCAATCACAATCTGAGAAATGTCTGTCTCTCAGAACCACAAACGTTCTTCCCTAGAAGAGAATATCTTCACAGCAACTTCTCCTCACCATTTGTCTTGCCAAACTTTGCCAAAATGTCCTTTGCTCATGCTTTCTTGTAACACAATGGTCTTGGCAATTGTTCTCTGAAAAAGCAGAGATAAACTTTTCATTCCCAGTAACAGCTTAAATTCCACCATCAACATGATGAGAAGCATCTTGTAGCTCTGAGAAGCTACCCCCTCCATGGTCCTGCGGTCACTGTTTGTGGCCCAGCCATGCCTGCAGCTTCTCCTTAGCAAGACTCCCAGGCTGGCCTTGAACTCAAGATCCTCCTGCTTCTGTGTCCTTTAGCAAATCCTCCTGGCATGCACCACCACAACCGGCCTCATGCAGCTTAGGCTTGAGCTGGGGCCTACAAGGCCACAGGCAAATAGCTTTATCATGAATTTGTACCACATAAGTTGGGTACCAGATGAAACACGAATATTAAAGGGTCTTATTAATAAAAAAAATATGGATGCAATTTTTGTTCTGCTGACTCTCCCTACTATTTTCTACACTTCCTTCATTCATGCATATTTTGTTATCTATTTGTTAAGGGGTTTTGTTTGCTTGTTTTTGTTGTTGGCTTCCATAAACAATAATACCATTCATAAATAAATTATTTATTACAGTAAAAAGTCTTTGTATTTACTCTCTTAATGTACACATTATATTCACTTTTTTTATTTCCTCAGTAGCAGAATCTTTCAGTTCAATGTTAAAGAAAAATTAGTGTTAAGCAAAGTACTGATCTATGTGTATAACAGTTTGTCACTAAGAGTTATTTTATTACTATATGTCTTAGCAACAAAAATAGTATACAGCTTTACCCTAGGTCCTGTGACCTTATAGTCTCTAATTCTTGTCCAGTTTAGCAGTTTCAGATGTGGTTTCCATCATATAGAGTGGGCTTTATATCCAGGATTTAAAGAGTATCATATTTTCCCACAACTTGTACCACTAGTGAACCACTCAGAATGCCCCAAACAATAAAACAATGACAGTGCATGCTGGCAAGGATGCAGGTAAAGGAGAGTGTTGACTCTGTACTGGTAGGAGTGGAAATTTGTGTAGCCAGTAAGGAAATCAGTGTGATCATTCCTCAGCAATCTGGAAAATAATCTACATCAAGATCCATCTATATCATTTTTGGGTATTGTCTTAGTTTGGGTTTCTATTGCTGTGAAGAGATGCCATGACCACAGCAATTCTTAGAAAGAAAACATTTAATTTGGATGCCTTGATTACCATTTCAGTGGTTCACTCCATTATCATTATGGTGGGGAACATGGCAATGCACAGACACACATGGTGCTGGAGTAGGATCTGAGAGTTCTACATCTTGCAGGCAACAGAAAGTCAACTGTGACACTGGATAATACCTTTATCATAAGAAATTTCAAAGCCCACCTGATATGGGTTGTCTTTCTGTATGCTGTGAATATGTGTTGCTTCCATTGGTTAATAAATAAAAGTGCTTTGGCCTATGGCAAGACAGAATAGCACCAGGCAGGAAATCCAAGCTGAGATAAAGAAGAAGGGTGGAGTCTGGGAAAAGCCAGCTGCCCAAAGAGCAACATGCCAGCAGACAGGTAATGCCACATCCATGTGGCAATATATAGATTAATAGAAATGGGTTAATTTAGGAAGTAGGAACTACTTAGTAATAAGCCTGAGCTGTTGACCAAGAAGTTTGTAATTAATATTAAGCCTCTGAGTGATTATTTTAGAAATGGCCTTAGGATGGGATGAAACAGAAAAACCTCTGTTTACAACGGTGCCTGAGTTGCCACTAGTATATCCCCATAAAACCCGAGAAAGCGTTAAAAAGGTTCTAATGCTCAGAAACGGAGCCACACTGGGATTTTGTTTCCACAGGAAACGAGAGGCTATAGTTTCATTCAAAGTTAAAGATGATTAGATTTGACAGAGGAAGACCCCCTCAAGTTCCGACTTTAGTTATGGATAAATAAACCTAAAATATCTATAAGACATGTGACACATAAAAAAAAAAATTATCTTTAACTGTCTTGTGTACTATTCACAGTTTGTATTTGTATTAACACAGATTGTGGGATGACTCATCCCTATCAGGCTTGTGCGCCATCCATCCAAAACAAGTAAAAATGATTCTTTCTGTGAGCCAGCCTGGGTCTACCTGATGGTCTTTGCAACAGCAGCTGAAACATGATCTGGACCAATGAGAGGCAGCCATGTCACAGCAGCTGATGCATATTCAGCAGACCTCCCCCCAGGGTGGGGTGGAGGGTATATAAGTCTTGCCTCTTCCTGAATAAACTGAGCTTTTTGTTTTGACATTCTCCTAGAGTCTGTGTGGTTTGACTCTGTGCCTACTTGGCTTCTGCCCTCAATGGGAAAAACAGCAAGGACCCTGCTGCATCTGGTGCCAAAACCCAAGAAATTTGGTACTGGAATAGGGTCTGTTTGTCTCCCTTTACTCTGGTTGAGAAGCCCCCTTGAGCAGTATATTTCGGTGAGTAGACCCCTCTCTGTTGTTTAAATTCAATCCCTTCAGCAGGTAAATGCTGGGACCCTCACTTTCTTCTTTTTGTTTGTGAGTCTGTCTGTATGGTAGGTTGGCATATACTTTTGTTCAGGCTTGCCTAGCATTTCCATATAAGGGCTGGACCCTCAGGAAACAACAGCCACAGTTTGACTATTTTTAGTTGTATATGTGTGTGTGTGTGTGTGTGTGTGTGTGTGTGTGTGTGTGTGTGTGAATGTGTTGTAAATACATGCATGTGCTTATGGGGTATGATGTCTGGAGAGACGGCTCAACAGTTAGGAGTGCATGCTGCTCCTCTTGGAAGGAGGAAACCTGATCTGTGGATAAGAACTCTGTTCCTGGCCAGGAAAAGGGAAGTGGCCTCAGGAGTAACTCTCCAATTGTTTGTTACGCCCATTTTGTTGACTATAATTGCTGGCCAAAAGTCATCCTCTACTGAGGTCCACAACAAGCACTGTCAGAAACAATGTAACACCAACTTATCTATTGCCTTCATTCCATCCATGACTGTTACTTCCTCTGCCTCTGCTGGCAAGGAGAGGCATGAGGATAGGTGTAAAGGGATGGAAAGAGAGAGAAAATGATTGCATCAACATCCAAGCCTATACCAGCAGCCCCTCTCTCTGTTTCCCCCATGCCTCCAGTGGCTACCCCTGCACTGCAGTATCCACAGGTTGATTTGACTGGATGTCTGCCTGCCAAGACAGCTGCTCCTCATAACTCCCAGCCTGTTCTACCTCTGGTGCCACACATGCCCATCATGGCATTTCCAGTTAATGTGAGCCCCAATGCAGCTAACCAGCCATGGATACCTACCCCTCTTGCAGACCTGTCTTTGGTAATAAGGCTGCAAATGAATTAGGTCCTGACTCACCATATTTTGAGCAAGTTATATGGCAATGGACAATACATTCACAGACTTATTATGACTGTATCCATTTAATGAAGCCTGTGTTGGAGTCTATGGTCTTCCTTAATTGGTGAGCTGCCTATAATGATGAGGCTCAGGCTCAGGCTCTTTTTTATATACAGTACAACATCACTATTTCTCTTGAGATGCTCACGGGCCAAGGACCATGTGTTAATCCTGACACACAAGACTAAATTGGACAACACATTTATTTACTTGTCTTGGAAGACACCATTGCCTTTGGTGCATTGAAGGGATCTCATCACCCTTCAGTGATAATACTCTTTTCCCCTATTAACCCTGGGGTGAGGATATGCTTGCGTTTTTCCCAAGAATACCACCACACCATTCCCTCCAGAGATGTGCGTCCAGAAACAGACCAAGAGACTTTGGACAAAGAAGAAGCTTCAGAGGGGTAGTGTATGATTTGCCCTGCTGCTCTGGTATTAGTAAAGGTCATGTCATCACTGGAATGTGATCCTAGATATTAAGCAATTGCCTCATGCCCTACAAGGTCAATTATACACCACACAAAGGACTTTGATTGGTGTGATAAAAAGGATTGGTGTCCTATCCATGTCCTTGAGATTGAAATTTTTGACTAATCCTTCTCTTGTTCAAATACCTTCTGCAACAGGTTCACCAACAGAAGACAGCCACAAAGTCGACCCTACAGGTTTCGATTGGCTCTCAGACACCCAGAACAAAGTCCTCCTAGAGAGGTAATGCATATGTGGCTCACTAAGATATAGAAGGCTACTGCCTAAAGCCCACCACCCAGACAGCTCTCCAGGACTGATGCTCTTCCAGGGCTGGTAGTCAATGACAGACACAAGCTTGCTTGGCAAGCCAATCTAAGACAGACAGGTCCATTTTGCTGAGCTCTCCTGAGGTGGTGTCAACAAGGTTTGGGCAATTCACCCTAGCTCCCACTGAGCATGTCCTATAAAATAATAAAAAGGGGTGGATATGTGGGATGACTCATCCCTAACAGGCTTGTGGGCCATCCAGCCAAAACAAGTAAAAAAAGATATTTTCTGAGTGTCAGCCTGGGTCTGCCTGATGGTCTTTGCAACAGCAGCTGAAACATGATCCAGAGATGACCTGGACCAATGAGAGGCAGCCATGTCACACCAGCTGATGCATATTCAGCAGACCTCCCCCCAAGGGTGGGGTGGAGGATATATAAGGCTTGTCTCTTCCTGAATAAACTGAGCTTGTTGTTTTGACATTCTTCCAGAGTCTATGTGGTTTGACTCTGTGCCTACTTGGCCCCTGTCCCAAAGGGAACAACAGCAAGGATTCTGCAACAACAGATATGTATGTTACCTTTAAAAGTTTATGTATTTTCAGAGCTAGGAAACCAGATGGCCCAGGTGATCCAATATCCAGAAAACCATCAAGGCTGCTGAGATGATCCAGCTTCACAGATTATTGCAGGCAGTATTTAACCAATAATCCTAAATTTTCTCATGGTCCCCCCAGAGATTACCACTTTCTACAGTCAACAGGAATTAGTCTAGAAAAATACACCCACATTTCACAAAATAGATTATGGATGTTTGTCTTTGTTTAGGGGGTTAATTACAAATTGTTATTTAATATAATTAGTCTCTTTCTAAAAGAAAAAAGGGATATATGATATAGAAATGTATGATATAAAATAATAGGATAAAAGGGAGATTATTGAATATACCTTAATCTAAAAAACTATTAATCTTCCATATGTTTCATTAAAATAGATTTTGATTTTTGTTATAAATTTAAAATCAATTTTATTATACTGTATTATAGTTCTACTCTTGTTTAAGACATTATGTTTATGCAACTCATTTAAAATGGAATATGCAATTAAGAAATACAGATTAATAGTCATCTATAATAGTCAAACTTATAGTCATATTAGTTAGGTTTTATAAATATATAGAAATATATTTCAGATAGATAGGTGATCTTCAAATACTTCAAAGACCTACAGAACATGGCACTTAAATATTTTAATAACTTAGACTTTTCTCAACAATGAGACATGTCTGCTCCTGGCAGCACCAGTCTACTTAAAAAGATGATGGACGTTGAAGAAACTCTGTATGAAGTTTGTTTACTAACTCTAGCTATGTGGGCATGAAACTGACCTTACTTCAACTGCTGACAGTAAGTTCACTGTCCAAATTGGATCCACAGGAAAGTGACTGCCAAAAAAAGGTGGGAGGGTCCTCCAGGGTTCCTGATTCATAGAAGAAACTGTCCAACATTCTGCAGGACACAGAGGAAAGCAACTGATGTACTTTGCCAAAATAGGTGGGGAAGTTTTTCAAATTTCCTGCTTCACTGAAAAGTCTGAGACATAATCTAGGCCTGTAGGCTGAAGATGGATGCCCCAACATTGCAGAGGAACTTAGAGTGACTCTTCAGGGAGTCAGATGTCTCTGTCATATCTAGAGATTTGGAAGTTGCTTGCAACGCACTTTCTGTTTACTTGGGTAATATTATATCCTTCTTGAGTCTTTGATGGAGTTAAAGATTAGTTATAATTATAGTTTTCCTTAATTATAATGAAAGATAAATTAGATACAAACCTTTATACTCACAAAGATAGGATAGATGCTAGAACTTTTTTAATCTTGCCAAATACAAATAGACTAAATTTTATGACTGTGATTCTTGCTTGATAACTGTTTTGTTATATGTAATTTTAACTATGTTGAAGTTAAAACCTTCCATTTTGATTAGACAGAAAAAAAGGAAATGATGTGGGTTGTCTGCCTGAATGCTATGAATTTGTATTGCTCCCATTGGTTAATAAATAAAGCTGCTTTGGCACATGGCAAAGCAGAATAGAGCCAGGCAGAAAATCTAAGCAGAGATATAGGAGAAGAAGGATGGAGTCTGAGAGAAGCCAGCCAGCTGCCCAAGGAGGAAGATGCCACCAAACAGATAATTTCAAGTCCATGTGGCAATACATAGATTAATAGAAATGGGTTAATTTAAGAAGTAAGAACTAATTAGTAATAAGCTTGAGCTGTTTGCCTAAGCACTTCGTAATTAATATTAAACCTCTGAATGATTATTTTAGTAGTGGCCACAGGATGGGGCAGGACAGAAAAGCTTCTGTTTACACCTCCCCACACAGTGACATATGGCATCCAACAAGGCCATACCCCATCCAAAAAAGCCAGATCTCCTAAAGTTGTTACTCCCTATGAGCTTATGGGGGTCAATTACATTCAAACTGCCACATTCCACTCTCTGGCCCCCATAAGCTTCAAACAATATTATAATTCAAAATGCATTTATCCCAACTTAAAAAGTCCCTGTAGTTTATAACAGTCTCAACAACATTTTGAAGTCCAAAGTTCAAAATCTTTTCTGAGATTCAATATAATCCCTTAGCTGTAATCACCAGTAGAAATCAAAATTAAAAAGCAGATCAAATACTTCCAATGTATAGTGCACAGGATATACTTTACCATTCCCAAGTACAAGGAAGAGAACATAATGAGGAAATGCAAGATCAACACAAGTCTGGAAACTTTTTAGCAGACTCCAAACTCTGCATCTTCATGTCTGGTGTCAAAAGACTACTCAGATCTCCAACTCCTTTCAACTTTGTTGGCTGCAACACAGTTTTTGTTTGTTTGTTTGTTTGTTTTGTTTTGTTTTTCTTGGACTGATTCTACTCTCTTACTTACTCCCTGTTAGCAGCTCTCCATGTCAGGTATCCCATGACACTGGCATCTCTAATGTCTTGGGTTTTCCAAGGCAATCAAGGTTTCAACTTCACAGCTTCATTCATGGCCTCTCTATGAAGCCTCCATTCAGGTGTACTCCTGACACATGCCTAGCCTGAGTGGGTTTCTTTAGGCATGAAGGCAAATTCCATAACATACTTCTTCTATACTTAACTCTAAAGCCAGAAGCATATGGACAAAGGTGAGAAGTTCTACTGCTAACTAGGGCTGGAAGATGGACTCTTCATTTAACTATATCTTTATCAGCATTCTATCCTTCAATGTCTATGCTTGGTTTTTCTGAAACTTGCCCTGTAGAACAGGCTAGTCTTAAACTCAGATTCCCCAATTTCCCATCCTCTCCTTTCCCAATGCTGAAATTAAAGGTACATACCATCACATTAGGCTCAAGGCGTTTAATTCACAGGTTGGGTGAAACATAGCTGAATGGGATCTTGCCCTGAGGTCACCACTCCCTTTCTTCCATGAACACAGGATTTAGCTCCATTCCACTTTTGGTGCTCTTTTTCTCCCCCAAATTTACATTTTGTAATTTACTTTGCTAAGCTTGTTCCTTTTCATTAAAAATCTCCATTAGAGTTATCACTAATAACCACATGACAGTCTATATTAAGGTGTTTTGAGATTTCTTATGCCAACAGAATTAATCCCAATCTCTTCTCTTAAGACTTAAGAAGACTCCTTTGATAAGGACAAAAAGCAGCTTTCTTCACCAACATATCAGAAGACCAGTTTATATGGCACATATTAACATTCTTCTCCTCTGAAACCTCTTGATCCCCACAGTTCATCAAATCACATTCAACATCACTGTCTTCCATGTTCCTACTAGTATGGCCCATTAAGCAGTGCATAAAGCATTCTACTGCTTTCCTAACTTAAACTATCAAAGTCTATATTACTCCAAACAAACACATGATTAGGCCTATCCAACAATATTCCAGTACCTGGTACCAACTTCTGTCCTAGTTATGGTTTCTATTGTTGTGAAGAGACATCTTGACCATGGCAACTATTATAAAGAAAATATTTAATTGGGGAGTCTCACTTATAATTTCAGAGGTTCACTCCTTTATCTTCATGACAGGGAGCATGACTACATGTATATACTGGAGTTATAACTGAGAGTCCTACATCTTTCAGACAATATAAAGTCAACTGAAACACTGGGTGGTCTTCTGAGCATAGAAAACCTCAAAGCCCACCCCCACAGTGACCCAATTCCTCCAACAAGGTTATACCCACTCCAACAAAGCCCCTTCTCCTAATAGTGCCACTCCTTATGAGAGTGTGGGGACCAATTACCTTCAAAATACCAGAGAGAAATACCCAAGGTGCTGTACTTTATACTACAGAGATACTTGCTCATCCATGTTCATCGCTACTTTATTCATAATAACCAGAAATGAAAAACGGCATAGAAGTCCATCAAATGATGAATGGATAATGAAAATATTGTTCATTTACACAATAGAATATTTTTCATATCTGAAGAAAAACAAAATTTGAAGGTAAATGAATAGAGCCAGAGAAAAGTCACCTTATAAGGATAGGTATCCCACCGTTGAAAGAGAAAGACGTTTTTCCAACCTTTTTCTTGCTCTTAGATGAGCAATCCATTATGTCATTGTAGCTCATCAGGATGGTGTTTTATGAAATTTCTTGTTGCCATATTAAGGAAGATCCCCATTTTTTTTTTTTTTTTTTTTTTTTTTTTGGTTTTTCGAGACAGGGTTTCTCTGTGTAGCTTTGCGCCTTTCCTGGAACTAGCTTTGGAGACCAGGCTGGTCTCGAACTCACAGAGATCCCCACCTGCCTCTGCCTCCCGAGTGCTGGGATTAAAGGAATGCACCACCACCACATGGCTGAAGATTCCCATCTTAATTCTCAACCATCAACAATGTGACAAAATACCTGGCAAAGCAGCTCAATGACAACAAGCTTATTCTGGCTTATAGTTATAAGGTATAATCCCTCATGGCAGGGATGTCACAGAGACTGACCTACAAGACATCTCCTCACATCTCTTCAATTCAGAAGCAGATACAGGTACTTACTAGGGCTCAGCTCCTATTCCCTTTCATACTCAGTTTAGGATCTCAGCCCACAGAATGCTGTCTCTCACATTTAGAATGGCAGAATATTTATTATCAAAAATAATGTTATCAAACCCTACATAAGATCAGTTCATATGATTGTATAATTGTATTTTCATTTAACCTATTAGCTCTGGGTTAACTTAAATGGTCAGTGTCATATCTGCCTTCAGTTCCTCTAAAAATTTCTATTGGTTATCAAATTTAATTATTATAAATGTTAATATAATTTGTCAATATTTTGTTTTTTTCTTATATATCAATTATAACACACACACACACACACACACACACACACACACACACACACACACACCATAGTATACATACGCTCTCCCTTAGACTCATCAACCATTTTTCCTTTTAGTTTGTGTTCTTCAGGCTGTAATATTTACCCATTCCAACTATATCATCAGTCTCCATGAAAAGTGAAAAAGGAAGATTGTAGAGCACATTCCTTCTCTTCCTTTTGTTTCTTTGTTCTAATATTGGCTGTGTGTCTTTAGGTATACAGTTCTGTTTGGCAGAGTTTCCTCCCAAGCTCTTGGTCTAATTTCCTCTGGTGACTATTATCTTACTTTTGGATTTTCATGCCAAGAAGTGGTAGAACTTCCAGTCATTGCTAATTCCTGAATCCTCAACAACACTTTTTGCTCCTAGGGTTACAGTTTATGCTTTTGAAATGATCTGTTAAATTCTTTTTGAGTTGAATAATTTTCTATGCTTGTACTTCCTACTGAAAAAAAAATGAGTGATACAACAGCTCTCATGGCTTCCCATTACATTTCAAATAAACTAAAAAAGTTGACCTATGGGAAGCCTTGCAAGTCTAATTCCATCCATCCATCTTTTCCTATTGCACTCTCTCCTTGATGTCTAATCGTGAATTCTTACTGTTTCCTGCACTGTTAATGCAATAGTATTCCTCTTTCAGAACCTTAAATGGCATTTGTGAATGTTTTGGTTTCCTTTTCATCTGTCTTTTTAAAGTCTTATTTGCATCATTTTGTTTGTGTTGGCGAAGGAAAGAAAACAAGAAAAACTGAGTTAAGAGATTTTAATAACAAATGCAACTGACTCCACCTCCTCAGTGTAGGCTCTAAAATTCTAAAATTACATAATAAATTGAAACTTCCCACAAAACAATGAAATATCCATTTTGAAAATCAAATTAAATAAGTAGTATTTAACCTTTTATGACTTCAACAATACTATTTCAACAGTAGAAACTTATTTGCATAATCTACATATGTATATTCTGATCTTTATCTTTCCTTAGTATCTTTCTGCAGTTTAAATGTGTCTACAGGGCTGGATCTTAATAATTCATTTAGGCAGCCCTTCGAATATACAAAGGAATGTTTTCTTTTTTATGCTGCTCCTATCAAAATGTGTAAACATTTGCTTGATTTAGTAAGAATGGCAAAGGTATAAGGAAAGACAAAGTGTTTTGGAAACCATCAGCCTAGCATTGTGATTTATAAGACAATATGAAACACCTCTGCAGTGTGTTTGTGTTAAAAGTCTATAAAAATGAATGCCTGGATGGAATTCATTATCCAATGAGATTTGCATGAAAGCTAAGTTTTGGCTAAACAAAGACAGTGAGCAAGTTTTGGAAAATATGAAAACACTAGAAACTCAGAAGTTAATTTGTATGACTGATTAAAAAAAAAGACTCAAAGGATAAACTAGATAATTGCTGATACTCTAGCAAATCTCACCTGTGGGACTGCTTATGGAGCCCTGTCTTCCTTGTGCGTGAGTCTTGCAGCCATAGACAAGGACTTGAACCTGAGTCCAGCTTTCTTGTTCTGCAAAAGCAAATGGAATTGTGAAGCTGAAGCTGAGCTTTGATTATTTCAGTGTAGTGTCTGACAGGAGTGCCTAGGTAAGATTCTGATCAGTGTAGTGTCTGACAGGAGTGCCTAGGTAAGACTCTGATCTAGCCTAGAATCTCTGTCAGTCCCTGCTATAACCATAACCAGGGGCTGATCACTGATTTAACTAGGCACTAGGCAATATTCTCAACATTTAGAGATCTTGATAATGTTGAGAAACAAGAGAAGCATTATGAACCTATCAATCATGATAAGCCAAAATCTTCAACTGATGTAATCCTAACCACATCTATATACTAATAGACCTCTAGAGAGAACTCACATTTCCAGGCTGGACAGCATGGCTCTGTTAAAACCCTTTATATCTGCCAGAGACAAAATTAGAGTGAAAGACAAAGTTTATTTAATCATGTAGGCAGATACTTATTAATAAATCTGTATTTATTCATAAACCTGTGGATGTGTATTCACAAGCTTATGAATATTTATTAATAACCTTGATGTGTATACATAAATGTATCTGGCCTCTTTTTTCTCACAGTGTCTCAAAGGTATTGGAAAAGAAGGTCCATTTTAGAGAAAAATTAGATAGCATTGATTGGCAGGTGTTTGGCTAAGGTGGGGTGTAGTGGGTAGCCATCCCAGCATTTGCTTGGAAGTTCCAACCCCCATTGAGGCTTCGGTAATGGTCATGCCCACAAGGCAGGGCTGAGGGAGGAAGCTGAGGATTGAGAGGAGAGGTTGCTCTTGGTTCTGGGACCCTGGACGCTGGAGGTAGACAGAGCAGAGTTCTCCAGAGAACACCGCCAGACTGTGCCATACCCTACAACCTATCCCTTCATTTGTAAGTTACCCCACAAAATAAACCTCCCTTTTAACTACATGGAGTGGCCTTAATAATTTCACCAATATCCAATTTGATCCTGAGAGAATGTTGGGCTTCTAAGACATTTTCATTTGGAAGTTTGTCTTCTTGGCACAAAATGGCCTACTGGGCAAAGAACTGCCCTTGCCTCAACTGCTGACAGTACAAATGCTGTCCTTTCTGGACAAGTGGGACACAAGGAAAGCAAGCACTGTACTTTGCCAAGACAGAGTAAGATGGTCTTTCAGAATTTCTACTTCTGAAAATGGTACTCTAGGCCTGTAGCCAATTTGAATGCACCAATGATGCTGAGAAACATTAGGTGACTGTCCAGGCTGTCACCTGTCTCTGTCTACTCTTGCAAGACTCCCAAAAGTTGCTTGCATCCTTCTCCCATTTCTTAGGTATTATTATATTCCTTCTCAGGTCTTTGATGAGGTTGAAGACTAGCAGTTATAGTTACAACTTAGTATATATATATATATATATATATATATATATATATATATATATATATACATATATAATATCTTAGATAGAATATATTAAGTATTAGACTCAGGTTCTTTAGGATAGGACACCTTTTGGAATGATCTTTGTAACATGCCACCTACCCATGCCCTAGACTTCCCTGGATTTTAGTATGTGTTTTTTGCTTGATATTGTTTGTATTTATTGTAATTCCAACTTATCTAGGTCATTATCCCTCATTACTCCTGGACAATATTTGATAACCATTTCTTTGTATATAGTTTTGTATTAGGTTAGAACCTTAGTATTTAGACAAAAGGGGGAGATTAGTGGGTAGCCCTCCCAGCCTTGGCCTGGAAGTTCCAACCCCCATTGAGGCTTTAGTAATGGTCACGCCTACAAGGCACGGCTGAGGGAGGAAGCTGAAGACCCAGGATTGAGAGGAGAGGTTGCTCTTGGTTCTGAGACCCTGGACTCTGGAGATAGACTGAGCAGAGTTCTCCAGAGAACACCGCCAGACTATGCCATACCTTTGCCAGACCCTATAACCTATCCCTTCATTTGTAAGTTACCCCACAAAATAAACCTCCCTTTTATCTACATGGAGTGGCCTTAATAATTTCACCAATAGTGGGGGTCTTAGGAGCAGCACAGTTCCTCATTGGTGTTCTCATGCATTGAAACAGTTCAACTGGCTTCAAGGAGGTGATCATGCTGGAGGTGGATCTTTCTGAAGAGGAAAGACTGTTAAGTGCTAGGTGCAGTGTTGTGCATAATCACCTTTCTTAGTCTCTCTTCTGTTACTCTCACACAAGCAATTTAAGGGAGAAAGGGTTCCTTCAAGCTCATAGTTCAATGGTAAAGTCTATTTTGATGAAGACATGAAATTAGCAGGAATTGAAAACAGCTGATCCCATCTCAGTCACAACTGGAAAGCACAAAGTAATGATTGCATGCCAGTACTCAATTCATTTCTGCTGCCTTGCATAAATTAGCATCCCTTGCCAAAGAATGGTCCTACCAACAGTTGAGTTTCCTCACATCAATGAAGCAAGAAAATTTCCCTCAGCATTTCCCAAATAACCTAGGATCATCTAAGAACTTTGCAAGTTAACACTAACCATCACATTGCCCTTAACTGGAATAATTGTGACAATAATCCCCATTGGAGGTATAGGATAGCTGGAATTTTCTTATCCCAGTATGTACAGTTGGAAAAGATCAAGATTTTTCCCTGACATTTTTCCTTCAAAGATCCTACTCTTTCGAAACTCATTTCAACCAGGGAGTGGCTTGCCTGAGTGCACAATCTACCTAACTTGCCAGCTTTGTTTCATGCCCATAGTGTACAAGGAGAATGACAGCATGGTTACATTTCTTTTTTTTTTCCAGAGCTGAGGACTGAACTCAGGGCCTTATGCTTGCTAGGCAAGCACTTTACCACTGAGCTAAATCCACAATCCCTACATTTCTTAATCTGGGGAGTAGAAGGCCACATATGAATCTGTCTTTGACTCCCAATCCCCAAAGGCTTGTCTTATATGGGGCTTTGACCTTTTAATAAATGAAATAAAAATTGGGTACTAGAGAATACGAGTTCATAAAAGGCAAAAATTGTACTTGAACAGACATGTGAGGTCCCAGTTACCCTCTGTATCTTTGATTGGCAGCAAAAAAACCTGGATTATTATTATGAGAACAGAATAAATGAGCCAGTCATAATATTTATGGAGAGAACCCCCAAAATTATCAGTTCTGCCTCCTATCCCTTTCCAGAAATTGGTAGTGTTGCCATATTTGTTTTGTTTGTTTTAGTTTCTTCCCCTCCAGCAGCCATAAATGTTTAGGTGTAGTGGTCCATGCTTCGGTTTCTTGCTGTCTTTCTTATCCTTCTACATAAAAGCATTACTTCCAAGAAACACTATGTGTGAGTGTAACCACAACTGCAGTCTAGACTCCTGGGATGGAGAGATACATCAACACCTTGTAAGTGGAGCAGCTGAAACTACACTACTAGCTCCCTGCCAGCCCTTCAGTCCTATAAAGCCTTATTAGTCCCTGAGTAGAGACCCTCAATGGTGCCCCTTTCTTGAAATCTACTTCTGATATACAGGAGCTCTGCTTGCCTCCTACCATCTCTTAAATTTTAGCTACCATCTTTTCACAAAAGCTCCGTTTAAAACTTTCTCTCTCTCATTGCCCATAAAATTAATTATTTGAGTTTTTAGAATAAAGATTCCAGAAGCCTGGCCTGAGTTGGGTTGATGGCCACTGATTACCAGAGATCCTAGCCACCCCAAGTTATATTCATCTGAACTGAGAGAGCCTCCTTCAAACTCAGAAAATCCCTGCTTTCCACGGTTCATTTGAACCCATTAATTTTCTCTCATGGATGGAAGAGAGCATCTAGTTCCCCCTAAGTTACCTGAACTTTCATAAGTAACCATTTACCTGTGCTGTAACTGGAACAATATTTGTTCATCAAGATACACTGTGTAGAATTCTGAACACAACACAAAACAAAAAGAATCTGTGGCCCCAGAGTAAAGGTGAACATGCCAAAGAGCATATAAATAACTGACATCAGATCATGGAAGTGATTATGCTGAAGAGTAACACTGATCTTCGTAAAATCAGGGCTCACATGCTGCAGGTCCCTCAGCTATGAACCTACCATGATGCCTGGATAACACTGGGAACTCATGTGGAGTCCATTAAGGAAGGCAGTGCAGAACTACACTTCTTAGGACGCCAGTTTTGCACCTTCCTGGTGGAAGAGGATCTCATCAAGGCTACATTTGGATTCATGGCAGAAAATATTGCCTCCCAGACAATGATCCATTCAGCTTGGCTCTGAACATTCACAGTATTTGACAAAATCTGAACCTATAACATTATAGGCAATTTATATTTGAAGGGGTCTTCCGCTGAGTTTTTGCTAAGAAATTCAAAGCTGAACAGTTTCTAAGAAAGGGGATTCACACTACTCACCTCTGAGACAGGTTTACCAGAGGGCAATGAATCTATTTACCTAAATCAATATGCATTGATTTATAGTTGATGTTTTTGTTTTTATATATTATGTCCTCGGAGAGAACCTTTCCTTTCTTGCTTAAATTTACTGGGTTGTTCCAGAAGGACATGAACACTTTCACATATATGCTGAAGGCAAGAAAAGTGCTGACTTAACTCTCAGAGGAATTGTGATAGTATTAAGTCTGTGGCTCCTTCTCTCTGGACAGTCACCTTTTTGATTTAATGCCTGCCAACATGCATGCACCTTAGCAAATCAACCCTAAAGACTATCAGAGACATTACCAAAGGTCTTTAGAATCTCCATGATTCTAATCCTTCCTAATTCCCCCACTACAAACACCAACAGCCACTGTGTCTGACACAAAGACACCTCCAGCTACTTCCTATTAAGGTGAGTGTTTGCCACGAACTCTTCTTGCTCTGAACAGTTATTTTCAGCTTCTTAAACATGAACTTACTGAAACCATTATAACTTCGCTGTGATGGGGTAGCAAGCAGACTAGTGACTAAATTAACAACTGCATATGTATCTGTTAATATGTGCATATCACTCCTAATTACATTTTTTAGTTACTTTTCTCAGTGCTGTGGCAAACTGCACATAAAAAAACCATTTAAGGGTGGAAGGTTTATTTTATCTTACAGTTCAAGCATACAGAACACTATGGCAAGGATGGCTTGGACACAAGAGGCTGCAGCAGATGGTAATCTGACATCCATAGTCAGGTTGAGTACCAGATGAATGCTGGTACTCAACTCTGTTTATGGATTGTGTTCAGTCTAGAATTTCAGTACATGGAATTGCACTGTCCACATTTAGGGTGTTCTTCCCTTCTCCATTAACCTAATCTAGAAACTCTTTTGCAGCAGACATATTCAGACAATTCTCTCTATGTCTTATCAAGTTGACAATAATAACTTTCACATTGCATATTGGAATTGATTTTAGCTTGCTCCATGCATATTGTGTCCACATAAACTTTTATCATTTTTTGTTTGTTTGTTTTGAGACAGGGTTTCTCTGTGTAGTATTGGTGCCTGTCCTGGATCTCACTCTGTATACCAGGCTGGCTTTGTACTTGCATAGATCTGCCGGGCTCTGGCCCTGAGTGCTGGGATTAAAGGCATGTACCACCACTGCCTGGCATAAACTTTTATCTTAAACCATGTATATTTATGTGGTTTATATATTAAACACATATATTATGTGCACTTTTGTGTGCCTAATATTTACATAATAAACTACTAAAGCCTCTTTAATTTAAGGGAAATATATGTAATTTATAGAAGAATGAGCACCTCTCTCAACTTACTATATTCTTTTTTATTTCAATAATTTTTCTAAGTTAGGGATCTTTAGCAGAAGCTTAAACATTATTATTTGGAGGTTTAATAACCTGATTGTTTGGAGCACAATGCAGCAGGGTAAAACTGTACATTTCCATCTTGTGTCACACTTGAAGCTGCAATTTAGTGACTTTGGGAACATTGCTTAGTGGTCATGACCTTGGGCGCATTGTTTAGTTTTCATGAACTTCAGCCTCATCCACAGGAGCCAGGAGTAAGACAAACACATCAAGAATTTTCTGTTAAGAAGCCCTCTTGCAAGCTGAGAGCACAGCATCTCACCCATAGCAGAGATTTAGAAATTTACTATGAGGGTAATAATTTGGGGTTGCAAAATGTCAGGGCCACCAGAATGCCTGTGATAAACCTTTAAGAGTCTTACAACAGCAGGCCCCATGGTCCTCACTCACATCAAGGCAGAGAGCTGAGGAATGGATGTGTAGGTACTTTAAAAATAACTACATTCTATTAATCCTAGGTATTTTTCTTAAACAGATGGCTAAGCTTTTCATAGCTCACTCAGACTGAAGAAGCCCATAACTTTCAGATTTCTATTCACTGGTCACTTACCAGTCAACCAAAGAAGTCTGTTCTTGGTTGTTCTACTCTCTAAATCCACTATCCTCTGTTAGCTATTTTCTGAATAAGCAGAAAGTGGCCCGACCCTGTAATGTAGTATTTACTTCTTCCACTAGCTTGAGGAAAGAAGAGAATGGAGGAAGATGGACCAAACCTCAGAGGCCCTAAGGCTTGTCCTTCCTTCCTTCCTTCCTTCCTTCCTTCCTTCCTTCCTTCCTTCTTCCCTCCTTCTCTCCCTCCTTCCTTCTACCTTCTTTCCTTCCTTCCTCCCTTTTTCTTTCTTTTGTTCTTTCATTATTATCTTCTTTGTTTCTTTTAAAATTTATTTTTTTGTATTTATTTATTTATTGATTTTACATCTCGACCAAAGTTTCCCCTCCCTCTTCTCCTCCCAGTCCTTCCTCAACACCACACCCACTTTGCTGCCTCTGCCTCTTCAATTTCTCTTCAGAAGAAGCTGGGCCTCCCATGGATACCAGTCAGCCACTATATGTCAAGTTGCAGTGAGACTAGGCATCTCCTCTTCTATTAATGCTGGATGAGGCAATCCAGAGAGAGGAAAGTGTCCCAAATGCAGGCAACAGATTCAGAGACAGTTCCTGTTTCCATTGTTAGGGGTCTCAGAAGAAGACCAAGTACCACATCTGCAATACATATGCAGAGGGCCTAGGTCAGTCCTATGCAGGAGATCTGGTTGTCTATTCAGTCACTATGAGCCCACGTTAGGTAGTTCTGTGGATGTTCTTGTGGTTTCCTTGATCCTATTGTGGTAATGAAATGCTAATATTCAACTCCAGAAGACACTGTGCAAGTGGGTAGGAATCATATTTGCCTTATCCCTGTCATGTGTTTCACATTTATGCTTTCTACACCTACGTTTCTGATATGAAGATCTACCAAGTAGGAGGCTTTGCCTGGGCCAGTGTGTTTACATAAATCATAGAAAACATTTACACCCAAATACCCCTGATGACTATTCAATATCCTGAGAGGTTTTCAAATGACTTGTCTTTTCTACTTACAGTGCTGGCATGCTATATGCTACAGTCCACTGAATAAGAGTAGGAAGTCTACATCTCTGCTTTAATTTGTTGGTTTCCTTGTTTGTTTTTCACCACTTGGCCTGAAGTTACCCAACAAATACATAATCAGTGATATAGATGGACAGATATGTAGATGAAATCATAAATATATGCAGATATTCTTGTCTTATTAGACTTACTACTGCATTTATGCTGTCTAGAGGAAACCTTCAACCTACTTGCATAAATGGAGTTCAGCCCTACAATGGGGAAAGTCGCACCGAAATGCTTTGCCCGCCTGGATCTAATGGGCAACACTTGGGAAGGCTTACTGTCATGCAATGGCCTTTTCCCAAACAGTTTACACCTGTGTTTGTGCATCAGACACAAGTGATTCTCTGGTCTTTGTGGTAATGGAGATTCATGATTTTTCGCAATAAAGTTTTGTTTAAAATTCCAAAGTAATTTCTTATTTAATTGTTAAGATCATACATAAGACATGAGTAGGGTCTGGCTCAGGTGGTGGGGTGCTTACTGTGCAAGAATGAGGTAGACTTTGGAACCTTAGCACTATAATATCTGTCTGTAATCCCAGACCTAGGGAAGCAGAGACAGGTATATTCCTGAAATTCACTGGTCAGCCAGACTGGCAAAATCTGTGAGCTTTAGATTCAATTGAGAGTACCTGTTTCAAAAAACAAAACAACAAAAACAAACAAAAAACACAACACAAATTAAAAAAAAACAGGGAAATTTTTTTTTTAAAGGTGAAGAGGAGACTATCTGCTGAGGACAACCCACCTTTGATCTGTAGCCTCCAGAAGCACTTGTACAGGTAAACATACACACACAGAGGTGAACATATACACACATGCATAGGTAAACATGTAAGCACACATGAACATGTACACATATGCACAGAAATATGACTACAATAGAAAAAATTAATAACAAGTGAGTTTAAAAATTTTAAAAATCACTTTTCCTGAGAATTCAATAAAGGTAGATTTATCTTTTAGAAGATTCAAGATCACATCAAATTGGAGATGTTTAATACCAACCAGTTTATACAAATGGTGTTCCAAACACCAGAAACTCTAACTTATTTTAGATTTATTCAGGCAAGGATGAGAAAGATGCCTTCTTTTTAATTGTTAAGCAATCTATTAACATCTTGCATTGATTTATAAGATTAAAAGCAGGAAAATAAATAAGCAATGATTAAAAAAACAAATTGTCTGAAAAAGGCTTTGGGTCATGGAAAAAAGTGCTGTGTGGCAAGTCTGCGCTCTTTCTGGAATAAAAGAGAAAATGAGAAAAGCATCCTTAAGCTGGGCCAATCTGTACCATGTTTCTTAGATAACAGGTTTCCTTCATTTGTTTTGTTTTGTTTTGTTTTGTTTTTTTCTCTAACTTTACATGATAGACTTCTAAGTCTTGGACTACAATAGGAAGAAGCATGGCTCTATCTGTCCTGAAACTCACCAAATAGTGAATTATGGACTGATGCTCATGTGCTCTGGTGTAGTTAGGTTCAGTACCATTTGGAACTCCCAATTGTTTTGCAGTAAGTATTTCTAAGGGAACATACTGATTGTAAAGAACAGTTGGAACAGTGTGTGAAGACACAGGTACATACATATAGACATAAGCACATACTAGATCCACTATAATAATTAAATATGATTGCTAGGTGGGTAAAATTTTGACAACTGTGATTCCTAGTGGGAATTTCTAGTTAATGAATCCTCGAATAACCAATGAAACTGGTTTCAACATACCTATAAAGGATTCTCTTGATTGCATTAATTGATGTGGGAAGGTGTTTCTTAATTGTGTAGGAGTGCAGTGAAGTGGGAGGGGGCTATATAAAGGAAAAGTGGTGATCTGAGCAAGTCTTCATGTATTCAATTTTATTTTCTGCTGACTGTCAAAATTAGAGAACTATCCCCTTCAGGCACCCACCATTGTGACTTCCCTACCATTGTAAACTCTGCCTTAGACTGCTTTTGCTGCATGACTTTTCTTTTATGCTTTGATGTTGTGGCAGTTTGAATGTAATTGGCCCCCATAAGCTCATAGAGAGTGGAACTATTAGGATGTGTGGTTTGATAGAACAGGTAGAGCCTTGTTGGAGGAGGTGTATCACTGTGGACATGGGCTCTGAGGTCTCATATATGATCAAACCACACCCAATGTCTCAGCTCACTCCCTGTTGCCTGCCAATCAAGAGGTAGGTCTTTCAGCTTTAGCACCCACCATGCCTGCCTGCTTGCCTCCATGTCCCAACATGATGATAATGGTCTAAATCTCTGAAAATGTAAGCCACCTCAATTAAGGTTTTTCCTGTATAAGAGCTGCTGTGGTCATGTTGTCTCTTCACACAAATAGAAACCATAACTAAGACAAGTGTGATTGTCTATTGCCCCAGTTATTCGCTTTTGAATAGTAATGCCTCCTCTGCCATTACAATATGATAACATCTAGCTTTGACTTGGTTGGACTGACTTTTAAATGGTTGGGACTGTTGGTAACTGGGAAATTTTAGAGTTGAACTGAAAATATTTTACATTATATGATGGCCTTAATACTATGGGTATGTTGGAAGAAAGGATGTCACTTAAAAGTTATGTGATTTAATTGCCAATGAGCTGAGGATTTGTAATTGTTATTGCTAATTGTCAATGTGACAAATTCTAAGAACCACCTGAGAGACAGATCTCTGGGCAAACCTACAGGATTCTTTTGTTTCCATTAATTGATGTGGGAAAAGCTATATTAACTGTGGGTGGGACCTGGGTGGAAGCCATCAGAAAGTGAGCTGAACACTAGCATGCATGCTTTCATTGCTCTTTTCTCCTGAGTGAAGAGATATTGGGACCAGCTCTCTAATACTCCTGCTATTGTGACTTCCTCATGACAATAGCATATAAGCTGGAAATGTGTATAACCTCGAATTGTGATTCAGAAGAAATTCTTTCTTCTGCAAATTGCTTTTGCCAGAATATTTTATCACAGCAACAGGAAAGTTAACTAATATACCATCTCAGCTCTTCCTGGTATAAAAGATAATTTATTTTCTGTCTTTGAAGTTGATTTACTATTGCTGGGATAACAGACCAAGGAGAATGGCTTTTCTTCTAACCGTCAGAAATGAGAAAATAAGCCATGGTAGAAAGATAAGAAAACTTATCCTACTATATTTAACCTATGTTTAAGGCTGAAAAACATAGTATATCCAGTGTCTTTGCAGCTATTCCAAACCACTAGCTATATTACCTAAATCCCATTAGGCATAAGATTATTTATATTTGTCACCAGCACACACATAAACATGCACTCACAAACTAAGCCTGATAAAGAAAAATAAATATATTTTAAATCAGATTTTCTGCTTTTCTCTGATATTTCTTATACTTGCTTCTAACCCTGCCATTCTTGGGTCTTGAAGTACAAAATTGATTTTAAAAACATTCCCTTGAAGAGACAAAGGACTAATAATTAACTCTATGTCTTCAGGTAATTTTTTAAAATGCTCTTTGGTTTTGGATCATAATATAGTTAAAACATTTTCCATTCCCCTTTCTCCCTTTAAACTCCCCTTATGCACATACTAAGCACCTACTGATTCCATTTTATGTTGCTCATATACATGCATGTTAAGGACTGACCACTTGAGATTGAATCATCTATCAGATTCCTCATCCCTGAGTTAAACTGTTTCTCCCTTTTTCAGGAGCCATTAACTGTAGCTCATCATCTAGACAAAGGGACTTGAAAATTTTCCTCTATCCACATTAGCAAGTCAGGTGGTATTGTAAATATACAGGAATTTTTAGGAAAACACATGGTTGAGATTTCACAGGTATATATTTTTTCTGTCACGTCTAGAAAGAAACTACCTTGTTTTAAAAAATACAAAAGGTGTCACAGTTCTTAGACTGTTTAATCCTCCAACTGTGTGTTTTTATCCATGTCCATGTGGACGTGAGAGGGCAGACAGAGTTTGCCAAATTGCTAGCCTGGAGTGACAAGTCCCAGAGATTTACATCTCTGTCTCCCAAATACTGTAATTACAAGTGTATGCCACATTGCTTGGCTTTGTTTTTACATGGTTTCATGGGTTAAAATATAATAAATTCTGGTTCCTTTGTTTATAGAGCCATCTCTGCAGTCCCTGAAGTCTACAGATGTTGTGGTTGAACATTTATGTTACTGTTCGTTCTAAATAAATTGGAGGTTCTTCTGCCGTGAATTATGGCATGCGCACAGTGGCCCCTGAAATCAGCCACCCAACATGCCTATTCCCAAGTAAAGTTGGGAAAGGTAGCACATTTACTACCTTTCTATGTTATGCTCTCATGCAGACTACCCACAAGGCACAACCAGTAGTGGACAAGCAGTAGTGTATTATAGGGTAAAGATTTTGGTTCAATTTTATGACATTTTAATCTTACCTATGGTGCTTGAGGGCTAATCTATCTCAGGCAAATCACTTTATGTTTTTGAACCTAATTTTCCCTTTTATGAGATAAGGAAAATAGAATCCACCAGAATAAATTGTGTTTATAAATTATATGTATAGTCCATATAACATATTTGGGTAATAAATTTATCTCAGGGAACAAGGGTTTAATAAGGGTTAAGCAGTGTCCATGATGAGATTACAGAACACCTCTAGGAATAGTAAGGACTGGCTGCCAGTCCCTCTTTTGAAATGATCCCTGAGTCTATGAAGAAGGAGAAGCAGTATATGCATCCCATTTAGAGACAGACCTTTTTAAAAAATCTTTTGTTCTCTGTACTTCAGCCAACTATTGGTCTTTTTTCTGATCATTATCTATTGCAAACAAAAGCTTCTCTGATGAAGTTTGAGAAATGCATTAATCTACATATCATTAACTGTTGGCTTAATACTATGTACATTTAGTAGAATAATAGTAAAAGTTTCTTTACTAGGGTCTATGATCTGTCTAGCCATAGATTTCTGGCCTGATTGTTTCTAATCCAATCAGAAAATAGTTAGTTACTCTCACATTGTTTGTGCCAGTATTGCAACAGTGAGCATGTTTTGTCAGTCTGACTATTATAGTAACTCATAGGGCTCACTCTTGGATAAGCTGATGATTACTTTTCTCTGCAAGTAACATACATAACAACTTCCATAACTGTGGAAACCAGGGATGAAGCTTCCAGGTCAGTAAGAGCATTATTTCTACATGTTCTGTGACTAAATGATATGGTGTCTTTATTGACAGTGTCTTTCTTTCTAGTTCTCGATAGTAACAAAGAGCATTGACAAGAGACTGTAGTGTTATTGGGTCTTTGGTGACTCACTGGCCCATGACCCTCATATAGATAATCCACTCCTGTCATTGGGCTTTTTATCTTTTTGCTTCTAATAGCCAGTAATGGTCCTTTTGTCTGTTATGGGTTAACCCATTTTGACTATCTATCTGTCTGTCTATCTATCTATCTATCTATCTATCTACCTATCTATCTATCTACTTACCTACACTATCTATCTGTCTATCTATCTATCTATCTATCTATCTATCTATCTATCTATCTATCTATCTATCTACTTACCTACCTACAAAGTGTCAAATATTACCTATATCTATCATTGCCATATCTATCTTCTATCTATCATTTATTTATTTATCATGTATCTATCTATCATCAGTAATCCATCTATCTATTATTTCTATATCTTCTCTAACTATAGTTTCCTTTTCCCACAATTGTGTAACCCCATTATGTAATACTGCTTAAATTTATGGTTTCATAGATTTTTATAGTTGTATTAATGTTGCTTAATTTTTTTCTTCTTATATTTTGATCAATCACATCCATAATGACTGATAAATTTTTGACTAACAATTTTAAGGTCTGTGTTTCCTAAAGAAAAATTTCCATTACTTTTTTTGTTTCTTTGCATTGGCCATATAATCTTGACTTTTGAATGAAGGATTTGTAGCCCATTTATAGATTTTACATATGCTATTTACTGTATTTTTGTCAAAAATCAAGCATTGCAAAGAATTCAACTCAACTTTGGAAATAAGACTCTACTGTTTATGCATGAAGTGTTAAAGGTTGTTATTTTGCTAATGTTACTTGTTGCACGGCTTTTTCTAGACTCCTCTGTGAAGACTATGTTTATTATATGTATATCATTTAGTCTCTGCTTATTTTAAAGGTCATTAATGTTTAGAAAAGTATTTCTTTTACTTCTTGGAAATAATATAGCTCCAAGCCTTCATTAATAACTTCCATATATGTGCTATAGGCTATAACCACTTTGCTGATTAACTGAAAAGTTTACCTACCATCTCACTTTCTGTTTATGTAGACCATCATAATTAGCAGACATAGAATATTGTTTTGAATATGGATGGTTTCTGATGACATGTCTAGTCTGGTATATAAAGAGTTATATAAATGGATTTTATATATATGTGTGTGTGTGTGTATATATATATATATATATATTCCTGTATGTGTATATAAATATATATTCATATATATGTATATATACATGTATATACAGCTTAAACAGTTTTCCATTGCCTAAGTTATCTGCCATGTTGATCAATTTTCTTTTACTTTATTCAAGAATATTTTATGAAAAAGGCTCTTCTCATTAGGTGAGCCCCAAGCCATCACATTTTAAGATATCGTTAACACAGTGTCATTCTGAGATCTCTCAGACAGCCCCATATTTCAATGCCTTGGAAATAGATATGGGAGAACAGATGTTCAAAGAACATATTTTTCGTACATTTCTTCCTTGACATACATTTCCATCATGACTATTGGTGCTAGATTTTCAAGGTTATATGAGGTTGGGCATATGAGGTGAAAGCATGTCAAAGTAAAATGCCACAGACTTCCCTAGTCCTAGTCCCTGAGATGCATTAAAAGCCTAATACCTACAAAGATTCTTTGCCATTCTTATCTCCATGTACATAAAATACAAACATATACATGGGCTAAAAAGTGATTTGCTTCAATGTCAAGAACAGTTGTCTATGATAGCAATTTTAAGGTTTTTTTCTTGATGCCTTTCTGTACATCCCTGATTTTTTAATACTTGACATTTTGATGAGATCATTTGGAGATCTGTCACTGAGCTATGGAATACTTATAAGCATTGTAAGTGGCTCATCCTCTTTGGGAGAATACCACATCAGAGGAAGACAAATCATAGTCTTCAGAGCATCTCGTAAAAGCAAGGTCATAGCCGCATTAGAATCCTGACTTACTTTTCTTTAATATTCATCGAACCTTCTTGAAGCCTGTAGAGTTAATTCAGACTATATAAAAGAATTGCTGTGATCTGCTCTGCCAACACAATATAGATGATCTATTATTACAAATCCCTGGAACAACCCTTAATACTGATTCAGTAGTAACTTGGATGCTCATCCCAGCTGCCCAACATGAGATGATCCAGCCATCATTTCTATTGGACTGCCTTGATCATGATACTTAACAGCATAAGATTTTCCTGTTGACTATTAACAGCATGAAATTTCCCTGTTGACTATGTAATGTGTCCCTAATGTTACTGACAGTATAGCAAAATAAAAATACTATGACTTATCCCATTGCCTTTAAAATACCACTAAGAACGAAGCAACATTAATAGGTTCCTATTAATGTTGCGTCACAATGTCTAAGTGTTTGAGTCTAATGAACTAAGTGAAATACATTTGGCAAGAAGTGTTAGGCATGTGTTAGATAAATGATAGTCATTGCATCCCTGCCATTTTCAATCTTAAACTGTTTAGTTCAAAAAGGAGCCATTTCTCCTCTCTTAGTTAAAAACTGGCCCACAAATATCTCCAAGGCATCGATTAGAAGCATTTAGACTGCCCCTGTGTTTCTGTATTTTTTTCCTTTAATCTTGTGTGTTTGTGTGAACACAGCCATATATGTGCCACAGTACAGTTGTGATGGTCCAAAGACAACCTCTGACTCTGTAGCAGGGTCCTCTGCTGTTGTCCCCTTTGGGGAAGGGGCCAAGTAGGCACAGATTCAATAATATAGACTCTGGGAGAATGTCAAATCAGTAAGCTCAGTATATTCAGGAAGAGGCAAGCCTTATATTCCTTCCACTCTACCCTGGAGGAAAGTCTGTTGATATGCATCTGCTGGTGTGTCATGGCTGCCTCTCATTGGTCCAGGTCATCTCCAGATCATGTCTCAACTGCTGTTGCTAAGGCACTTTGGTAGACTCAGGTTTGCTCTCAGAAAGTATCTTTTGTACTGGTTTGGGCCAGCTAGTCATCAAGCCTTTTAGGGATGAGTCATCCCACATATCCATCTGTTTTTATTATTTTATAGGACATTCTCAGTGGGAGCTGGGGTGCATTGCCCTAACCCTGATGGCCCCACCTCAGGACAGCTCAGCGTAATGGACTGTGCTTGCCTTAGGTTGGCTAGCCAAACAAGTACATACCTGTCACTGACTACCAGTCCTCAAAGAACATCAATCCCAGAGAGCTCTCCAGGTTGGCTTTAGGCAGTAGCCTTCTGTATCTCAGTGAGCCATGCATGCATTATCTCTCTAAGAAGACTTTGATCTAGATGTCTGAGAGCCAATAAAACCTGCAGGTTCCCCTTTGTGGCCACCCTTCTGTTCATGAACCTGTTGCAGAAGATATTTGAACAAAAGAAGGATTAGTAAAAAATTCAGTCTCAGGGACATGGATGGAATCCTAGTCATATATATTGTGACCTTGTGACCTTGTACGGGGTGACCTTGTACAAGTGACCTTGTACGGGGTGAGGCAATAGCTTGATATCTAGGGTTGTATGCCAGTGAAGAGATGACCTTAATTAATGCTGCAATAGTGGAGCAAATCATACATTACCCCTCTGAAGCTTCTTCTTTGTCCAAAGTGTGAGACAGAAGGAAACCAATTATAAGGGACCATTATCTTCAAGATTCTAATTCTCTCCATGCTTATTCTTGATTTCTTGGAATCCTTTCTTACATGTCATGACATCTTTAAATCCAAACCTTCCATTCTGATAAAAAAAAAAAAAAAAGTTTTTTCCAATAGCAATCTCTGAAGTCTCCAGAAGGAAGATGGGGCCCTAACAACAACAACTCTACCCAATCCAGAATAATGCCATGGTAATCATCATCATACTATACTTCTTGCCAGAATTTCAGACAATCTTACCCATTACTCTGAGAGTTGCTGCAGAATCTACAGTTAGTCTAACTGAGATTTAACTATCTGAGCTTTCTCACAATACCCAACAGAGATACCATTGCCCCCTAAACAGCACGAAGCAATTCTAAGAAAATGACGCCCCTTATCCCTAAGGTTTCATATTCCTCAGGGTTATGGATAATGGTTCTAGTGTTGGGGGTGGAAGAAACTGTTAAACTCAGTACTCTTCTTAAGGAAAGAAAATATGTTTCAAGAAAAAAGTGCTGTGGATATCGCTCTGTGTAAATAAAGTTCTGATTGGCCAGTGGCCAGGCAGGAAGTATAGGCGGGACAAGAGAGAAGAGAATTCTGGGAAGTAGAAGGTTGGAGAGAGACACCGCCTACCGCCGCCATGGAAAGCAACATGTAAAGACACTGGTAAGCCACAAGCCATGTGGCAAAGTATAGACTAACAGAAATGGGTTAATTTAAGAGAGAAAAGGTAGATAACAAGCAGCCTGCCACAGCCATACAGTTTGTAAGCAATATAAGTTTTTGAGTGCTTTCTTGGTTAGGTCTGAGTGACTGTGGGACCGGCAGGTAAGAGAGATTTGTCCTGACTGGGCCAGGCAGGAAAACTCTAACTACACAAAGTCTCTTATTTTGTTGCTTGATGCACATGTCTAGAGGGTACCCGTATTGCTGTGGTGGTATTCTTGGGGAAAATGCAAGCATACCCTTGCCCCTACAGGTTAATAGGGGAGCAGGGGTTAACATTGAAGGGTGATTGGATGCCTCCAGTGCACCAAGGGCAATGGTGTCTCCCAAGGCAAATAAATAAGAGTGTTGTCCAATTTGGGCTTATGTGGTAGGGTTAAGATATGGTCCTCAGCCTGTAAGCATCTCAAGAGAAACAGCAAGTTGTACTGTATATTAAAACAAGCCTGAGCCTCAGCCTGTTCATCATAGGCAACTTGCCAGTTAAAGAATGCTGCAGGCTCCAACAGAGCCTTCATCAAATAGTGCCAGTCATAATAAATCTGTAAATGCATTGCACATTGCTCATGGACTTGATCAAAATGCGGCAAGTCAGGACCTGATTCATTAGTAGCCTTACAGACCAAAGACAAATCTGCAAGAGGGGTAGGTATCCATGGCTGGTTGGCCACATTGAAGCTCACATTAACTGGAAATGCCATGGTGGGCACTTGTGGAATCATAGGTAGAATAGGCTGAGAGGTATGTGAACCAACTGTCTTGGCAAGCAGACATCCAGGCAAATCACTCAGTGAATATTGCAGAGGGCAAGTGGTAGCCTCTTGAAGCATGGGGGAAACAGAGAAAGGGACTGCCAGTATAGGCTTGGTTGCTGCCACAATCATTTCCTTTCTCTTGCCATCCCTTTCCTTTCCTTTATACCTATTCTCATCCATCTCCTTGTCAGCAGAGGCAGAGGGAATGACACTCATGGACAGAATAAAGGTGATAGATAAGTTGGTGTTACACTGTTCCTGACCTCTTCAGTAGAGGAGGACCTTAGGCCAGCAATCATAGCCAACAAAATGGGCATAAAAAACAATTGGAGGGTTACTCCTGAGGCCATTTCCCTTTTTCTGGCCAGGAACAAAACTCTCATCCAAAGACTGGGTTTCCACACATTCTCTGAAAGAGCAGCAAGCACTCTTAACTACTGAGCCATCTCTTCAGGCATCACAACCCACAAGTGCATTCATGCATTCACAAACACATACATACACAAGTATACACACACACACACACACACACACACACACACACACAAAACTAAAAATAATCAGACTGTGGTTCTGTTTCCTGAGGGTCCAGCCCTTATGTGGAAATGTCAGGAGATCCTGAACAAAAGTATGTGCTGCCCTACTGTACAGACAGACTCACAAACATGACAAACAAGAAGAAAAGCGTGTGTGTGTGTGTGTGTGTGTGTGTGTGTGTGTGTGTGTGTGTGTGTGTGTTGGGGGTTCCCAGAGCTTCACTGCTGAAAGGACTGAAATAACACAACATAAAGGGGTCTACCTACTGAAATACACTGCTCAAGGGGGCTTCTCAACCAATGTCACACATGAGAAAAGGGAGACAAACAGTCCCTGTTCAAGGATCAGAGGTCATGGGTTTTGGCACCAGATATAGTAGGGGTCTGTGATATTGTTCCCTTTTCCAGGGGGCGGGGGAGGGGCCAAGTAGGTGCAGAGTCAATGATGCAGACTCTGGGAAGATGCTGCAACAACAAGCTCAGTTTATTGAGGAAGAGGCAAGCCATATATACCCTCCACTCACCCTGGGGGAAGGTCTAATGATTATGCATCTGCTGGCATGACATGGCTGCCTCTCATTGGGACAGGTCATCTCCAGATCATGTCTCAACGACTGTTGCTAACGTCCTTAGGCAGACCCAGGTTGGCTTTCAGAAAGTACCTTTTTTACTGGTTTGGGCCAGCTGGCCCTCAAGCCTATTAGGGATGAGTCATCCCACAGTCCTCATCTTCCATCTTGTTTGAAATGGTCTCTTTTTATGCCAGGAACTCATATATGCTAAGCCACCTGGCCTGTCTCTGCCTCACATGGTGACATTTGAGTTTGGGGATGACACATGGCCATTAGTGTGTCTGGCTTTATGTGGTTTGTGGGATCTTAATTTAGGTGCTTTACCCACTGAACCATTTCCCCAATGTTTGTACTTTCTTCCCTTTCTGGTGTGAAAGTATTTACAACAAAAAATTGAGCATCATTTTAGTTATCATTTCTTCATTTCTTAAGAGCTTTTAAAACATATGTATTATTGTTGTTGTTTTGTATGCATTTTTATGTATGCCATAGCACACATATGGATGTAGGGTTAAACATTTTTTTCTCCCCTCTTCATTTGGGTTCTTGGGATGAAATTCAGGTCATCAGGCTTCATGAAGAAAACAGCTTTACTCACTGAGTCATCTTACTGTTCCTCTTTTAAGTCAGACTGAATGTGGGTCATTAAAATATCTCATGATAAAATCTGCCTCTCCCAGCTTCAAATTTCAACCTCACATTTCCAGCTTGTATATCTCACATCTGTTCTTTTATCTTATGTTTTGTTTCAATTCTTTTGATCAGCTCTTCCAAATAGAGATTTCACAAGAATTGTTTGTTTAGAGTTGTCTAGGACATATTTCCTTATCTCTCCCTTGGCTTCCTGTTCATATTATTAGAACATGACTTGCCCCTCCTCTGTGATAAACCATGCTCTCTCATAGTAGTGTCCAGAGGAGAGGCTCCATCCTTGGCTCAGGTAGCAATATCTTGACAGTTCTTTCTGATCTCCTTAGGTTCTATTCACAAAGTATTTCAAGCATCTTGTGCTGCACATTCATAAATGAAATTCAAGGGTTAAATCATTCCTTTTTTTTTTTTCTTTATTCAGAGATATTATAATCTAGAAAATCAGCAAGGACTCTGCTTTTCCTGGAACAACAACTCTAACAAAATCAATCCAATTCAATGGCCAGGTGGGTCTACAGAGTTAACTTTTTCCTTCTGGCCTGGTAGGCTTTGTCACTGAGATTCTTTTTCATCATTACTGTGTGTCTGAGTGTCAAGGGGATGGTTCAAATATACTAAGGTTTTTGAATCATACATATATTCTGGGCTATCTAGATGGAGTCTGCATTTAAGATTAACACAGAACAAAGGAGCCATCAGCATTAGATTCATTCTTAGAGTTGCTACTTTTCACAGTTACTGTAATGAAGCACCATGGTTACTACTGCCCACAGTTCCATATAATAGTTCATCATCAAAAGCAGCAAGGGCAGAAATTCATTCATGGAAGGAACCTGGAGGCAGGAATTGATGGTGACTGCATGGAGGGGTGCTGCTTACTGTCTTACTCGTCATGGCTTGCCCAGTCTGCTTTACAATAGCACCCTGGATTACCAGTCCAGGTATGACAACGGACTACAATGGGCAGTATCTCCCACATCAATTATCATTTAAGAAAATGCCCTAAAGCCTGATCATCTGGAATTATTTTCTCAATTGAGGTTCCCTCCTTTCAGATAACCCTAGCTGTGTCAAGTTGACATGAAGTTAGTCACCACAGTATGTAGATGTGGTGATACACTATAATGAAAACATCTCTTACATTCTAAGAGACTGTAACCTTTGCTGTACCACACAGCAGAGTTAATAAAGTACCTTAAGAACAGTTCAGAATGATATTCTACTATGTACTCAGCCTTTTTGTTTAATCTGCTTTTAAGAGAACAATTAACAAGCATCCTTATTTGCCTAGGATCTCCCACATAATTATTATTTAAAAAAGAAAGTAATGCATAATTAACTCTTAAATTATGTACTTGTCTATGTTCCAGAGCCAGAGAGCAAACCATGTTTGTTTGTCCTGTATTATATGAATGTATGTATGTATGTATGTATGTATGTATGTATGTATTATGTATGTGTGTGTTATAAATGTTGAAATTGGCAAATGAGTTGAATAAATATTCACCATAAATATTAAAAGCATGATACAGATATTTCTTGATAATATTGGCTTGGCTTTCTTGATATTTGGGCAAATGGGGGTTAGTCAAAATCAATAATATATCATCCCTTGTAAAACTCTGTTAATGATTTCCATAAAATATGCCTCATTATTTCCCCATGATGCCTTCCTTTGTTCTGTTAAAATAAATACAGAGCAAAAGCCTTTTATTAGAGACACAAAAAGAGAGACAGACATAGAGACAAACAAGATAGCATTCAGGGAGAATCAGATTTATGCATCAGCCAGGAAACAGACAGAAAACACAAGGAGAGAAAAAGAGAATTCAGACATATGTTACTCTTGGTTAATCTACTCAAAGAAGGAAGTGTTTTGATTTATTTTGCTAATGTGACACCAGGCATTCTGCTGACTCTGAAGTTAGCACAGATGTATTTAACCAATGCAAATTATTGATTTCTCCTTCATGGTAAAGTACAAATGGGCTCTTGTGTAATGTCCTAATTATATCCACTGTTGAAAGGAGATAAATAAACAAAGAAAATAAATCTCCTTTTTTAGTAAGAAGAACAGTTGCCAAAAATACATGGTTTCTGCTACACTGTTGATGCTGTGACCTCACTGGGATTCCTCTTGGTTATCCTTTTGTTGCCTTGTGTCATGTAGATCCTGAAACTTTGGGTCTGCAGGACCAGCCCCTTTCTATGCTCCACCAGGTCACAGATGGGATGGATGTTGGGGAAGGCCAATACATAATCCTGGTTCTGGGCCTGAATAGTTAGAGGGTTGGTCAGTCTTCTAGCTCTTCCTTGGGCTCATCACCAAGGTGAGCTCTCCATCATTGCAGCAATGAGCAAGGTACAGAGCCAGTTCTTTTTTCATGCTTTCAGGATTGGCTTTCCCTCACATACACCATCAGGACAAGCTCTATTGTGTTGCCCAGGCAAAGTGCAGGGGCCACACTCCCAAATAATGAAGATGGTGATGGGAAAGCACAACACTCTCACATTTATGATTCAGGGCCAGCTCTCCCACCTGCCACAGGTGGTGTGTGGGGGGTGGGGAACTGGCATCTCTCCCCTGCCCATATCACCATAGAAATATTGCAAGTTTTAAATCACACACACTTTTTAAAATATCAAACAATAGAAAATAAACCCTTTCTTCATCAAGCTGACTTTGGCCATTGTATTTATTTTACAGCAAAAAAAATCTTTAAGGATTCCACTTTAAATGTGGTGTTTTTAAAACCTACGAAGTCACTCTAAAAATCTGAAGCAATCCTTCTAAAATATCCAATATCTCTAAAATATTCCAAAGCATCTGAAATTTCTGTAAAACCTGTGAAAAAATAACTGTGGGCTCCCATAAAATCAAAATTAAGTTACATACTTTGTATTTCAAAAAGAAAGAACCAGAGAACAGTTAACATCAGATCAAAACTAACCCAAGTCCAATAGTATAAGAAGCTCAGTGTTGGGTATTTGAGATTCACTCCCATCCTCTGGGGTCCAAAGGCTTAGAAAAATCTTCTTCTCTAGTTCTGTCATCTGTAACACATGCAAGTTCTCTGTGGGCTCAGACTCTCTCTACTCCAAGCCTGCTACTGTCTTTGGTAATCATCCAAGAGTAAAAGCATCTACAAAATGCTGGGATTTTTGTTGTTGTTTGTTTTGTTTTGTTTTGTTTTACTGCAACTGGCCTGTACCTTTACCAGTAGCATCTTCAGACACTCTTTTAAGATCCTCATCAAGCCAGCTAGTGTGAAAATTTAACTTCTCTCCATGACCCCTTCAATCCTGGCATTTCTATTGCAACTTAGGCTGCAACTTTCCTTAATGGCCTCTTCTGCCCTCTCCTTAGAGACTCCAGCCCTGCCACACAGCATCAAGCTTTGGCTGCTCTCCATGACCCCTTCAGGCCTTCACATCCAGCAGCTCCTGGGGGATTCTCACAGTTTACACAGTTAATTTACCAGCATAGGAGGAAACTTTGACTGCCTCTGGAACACGGCTTCTGCATACTGACAGAGAAAACACTTGCCAAGAAGATTTTGCCTCAGTGATGCCAGTCTCATTTTAATCACAGCCAATTTCAGCCCCAGCTGACCAATATTGAATGTTCCAACAAAGTAAAGGTTTCACTTTAGTGATTATAGTCTTTTGTTAATCACAGCCAGTTCTACAGTTCTGAGGGATCAGAACCAAAAATTCTTTTCAAAACCATGAGTTCTTAATTCAGAATATTTAGGTACTCCAATAAGTCTTTAAGGAACTGTCAAAACTTCTCTTCAAACCATCACAAAGTAGGCCTTTATTGTCTGCTTTTCTCAAAACTCTTTATCTTCCAAGTTCCCAAGCAATATTCCATTGGGATCTAAACACTCAATGTCGTTTGCAGCCCAGAGTTTAATGCCACCACAGTCCTCCCCAAAACACAGTCAGGTCTGCCACAGAAATATCCCATGTACCTGAAGCCAATTTCTGTCATTTTTTTAATGGCTCTGATAAAACACCAAGAACAAAACCTTCTTAGAGAGGAACAATTTTATTGACTCTAACAGCTTATATTCCATCATCCAGAGAAGTCAGGGCAGAAATATGGTAGGAACCTGAAGGCTGGAACTGAAGCAGAAACCATGTAGGAACACTGCTTACCAATTAGCTCTTGTGGCTTGCTCAACCTGCTTTCTTACATATTCCAGAAGACTTGCCCAATGGACACATTTTCTTCTGTGGGCTGGGCCTCTCCACATCAATCAGTAATCAAGAAAAATACTTCAGACTTCTGTATAGGCCAATCTTACAGAGAGATTTACTCAGTTCATATCTGTCTTCCAAATATGTCTAAGTTTGTGTCAAGTGGACAAAACATTGTCAACACAAATGGGTAAGATTCTTACTATTGCTTTCCAGAAAGGCCCTAACCCTAGCATCTTGTTCTACCTCCCTCTCCATCTTCACATCCTCTTTCTGATCTTGCTGCTCCCCAAGATCAGTTAACCATATATAGCAGGCAGAAGTATCACCTGGACACTCTTGCTTACCCATCTCCCTGTTATTGTGATCACCCTTTTCTGCCTAGTTCATGGTCCACCATTAGAATGAGAACACATCAGGGTAAAACTACATTGTTTCCTCCATATTCCTCATCACAGACTAAAGAAATGCATATGGGATATGAAACCAAGACCTCTTTGCATCTGTGGTGGGAATCTAAACCACTGAGCAGACAAGCACAAACACTCACACACACACACACACATATGCACCTACACAAACACTCACACACATTCGTACATACACAAGCGTGTACACATGCCTACATGCATATCCCCAGCCACATACATTCATATATAATCTGTCTCTCTCCCTTCCTCCTCCCCATCCCTCCCCTTTCTCTTTGAAAAAAGGAAGAGTCTAGATTAAATAAAAATGCTTGTGATAGTTTTCAGAAAATCTGCATTTCCTTCATGAGAGCAATGCCATCCCTAACTCAGTTTACCTTGTAGACTACAGCACTTTTTCTCTTCCTTTTTCTTGGTACTGATTGTCCTTCTTAGATGAGTGACACCAAGTATGAGTGAAGGATGGCTGTGCATAGGAGCCACTGCAGCTGAAAGCACATCTTAAATGGCAGGGCTATGATGGATTCAAGTCCGCTTGTCCTTGAGAAAAGGCAGGGACAGCTTGTTGGTTAATAATTGCTCTGCCTTGCTTGTAGCAGAGCACTTGGCTTACAGGGCATTGATTCATTTCAAACTTGTGTCTCTTCCAGCCCCAGGGCAAGCCCTACTATTGAAATTGACACAGAACAGGAAGAGATGAATGTGTAAAGGCTGTGGAGACCCGAGGCTGATATTGATGAGGCAGTGTCCTTGGTAAGTTTGCTTCCTGTAACTTTTCTCCATCACAGAGAATGCATCCTAGTACCACAGCAAGACCAAAACTGTTCCCACAATAAACATACTGAATCTACCTTTATGTTACTTCAAAGAGGAGAGGAGACAATACAGAGTTTCTGAATTAACAGACAGTGCCTGGGGCAAAGCTAGCAATGACACCAAAGACATGCAGAAGCCTTTGTTTAAGTATCTCTTTAGCATATAGAGATGGAGCCTATGTATCTGCTCACTCGGTAATTTTAATTTCCAGCCAAGGACACATACTAAAGCTCATTGACAGCTAAAGCCAAATGAATACTACCTGTCCCTGAATACCACATAGACATTTTCTGTCCGTATGAGCCAAGTAGATACTTTGGATCCTCTTGGCCACATACATACTTCTTGTCTTTTGGTACTAATAGACCATTCCTATACCTGTATATAAAGCAGACAGGTCCATTCCCTGTTTCTTATTATTCTGGAATAAAGAGTACTTTCCTCACTTCTATGATAATTTTTAATTAATTTATGATAATGTTAAAGTGATTATAGTTTTCATCAAGAAGCACCTATCTAGAAAATAAGACTGAGCTTCTACCAAGTTTGTCCACAACAGCCAGGAGTCTGCCTTCTGGCATTCATTATAGCACTACCACTGCTTCTGGCACCTATCCCAGACCTGAGAACTTCTATGCAGAGCCAACCAGGGAATGGCTGTAAGATGGGCCAAATCCATGTCAGATGGTGATAGTGCACACATTTAATCCCATCACTCAGGAAGCAGAGGCAGGAGAAACTGAGTTGGAGACCAGCCTAGTCTATAGACTGAGTTCCAGGACAGCTAGGGATACACAGAGAAACACTGTTTCAAAATACCCAAAAAATAAATGATAGATAGATGGATAGAATGATGGATGGATGAATGCACAGATGATAGATAGATAGATAGATAGATAGATAGATAGATAGATAAAGATGGGACAAATCCAAATTCAGAAAACCCTGTTTTAGAATCACCCAGCTCTGCCCCTGCAGTGGTTTAAATGTTAAATATTCTTATAGGCCCAGGCATTGGAACACTGAGTTAATAGATTTGGTGGCACTTTATTGAGAGGTTTAGGATGTGTGCCCTTCCTGGATAAAGTATGTCAATGGAGTCTGGACTTCTTAGTTAATAGGGATTGCCTTACTTCCAGTTTGCTGTCTCTGCCTTGTGCTTCCAGTTTAGAATGTGAAATCTCAGAGTCCTTCTAAGTCACCATGCCTGCAATCAGGTGTCATGCCTCCCTGCCTTTAGGGGCTATTATCTGTCTGGAACCAGAAGTGTGTATACTTGGTTGGTTCTGAGCATCTATGGGCCTGGCAGGTGAGAGAGATTTGTCCTGACTCTGGGCCAGGCAGGAAAACTCTAACTACAAATGGCACCCAACATGTTGGCAAGAGTTTCCACCTGACCAAAAAAAAAAAAAAGCTTCTAAAACGGAACTAAAAACAGCTTCCTAATTGTTTCTCTCAAGTTAGTGGCAGCCTGCCAGTTTGAGCTACTATGGTGGGTTCCTGGCGTGTGCCTCTGACCTGCAGTGTGGTGGGAATGAGGAGTCTACAAGTGGCACTTTTCTCTGCTGCATGGTGGATTTAGCCTTTGCTAGTTAAAACAAAACAAAACAAAACAAACAAACAAACAAAAAAACAAAACAAAACAAAAAGGTTTCTTGGCTATGCGCTGCTTTGATAGAACTGCTTCTGATAGTTGATGGTACACATGGCTCTAGACCCAGAGCTGGCGGTTAACTGTACCACTGCCACTTTAGAAAGCTGAAGTGGGCGGAGCCAGCAGCCACAGTGGCTTCTCAGTCTTAAAAAGATGGATATTACACAGATAATCTGGTTTGTGTTGTCTTTGGGATTTTTAACTACAGAAAAAGATTTGATCATAAAAGCTGTTGAGTTAAACAAATATGTAAATTTTAAAGGTAACTTGACTTCAAAATTTGGATATAAATATATGTTGCTTTGGAAAAGAGTCTCTGCTTTTGTTTCCACAGAAAGCCAAAGGCTATGGATTTGTTCCAGATTAAGATACATCAGATTTGATAAGCCAAGACCACCTGAAAGGTCTCTGATGACACAATGGCCCAGGGGATCCAACATCCAGAATGGTTTCCAGGAAACTGGCTCAGAGGTTTACCCTCACAGACTACTCCATAAGCCTAAAATTTTCTTTGTGTTCCCATAAGATACAGTGCCTCCCTCCAGCAGGAAGTAGTAAGAGAAACTACACCCAATTTCCCAAAATTATCAAGCTGGCTTTGGAGATGGAATTGGCTCCTTCTCTAAACCCAGACATACTGCTAAAAAAAAAAAAAAGTTAAGAGATTCTTGTGTCTCAAATCAGAAGAGCCCTCTGATGTGGGACAGAGAAAAACCAATATTTTTATTTAAATCAGGTTGATTATAAATGTGATCTCTTTCTAAAGAAGAAAAGGGGATATGATATAGATATAATTGTAGTTGGAGTTTTCCTGCCTGGCCCAGAGTCAGGACAAATCTCTCTCACCCGCCAGTCCCACAGTCTCTCAGACCTAACCAATCTAGTCTTCAACTACATCAAAGACCTCAGAAGGATACAATATTACCTGAGAACCGGGAGAAGGATGTAAGCATTTTTCAGGAGTCTTGCAAGAGTAGACAGAGACAGCTGGCAGCGTGGACAGTCACCTAATGTTCCTTTGTAAAGTTGGGGCATTTGTCTTCAGCCCACAGGGATAGAGTCTCTTGGTCACTTCTCTCAGTGTCCTGTAGAATGTCTGGCAGTTTCCTCTGTGAAGCAGGAACCCAAAGGACCATTTTGTCAAGCAAAGTTCAGTGGTCACCTTTCTATGGGTCCTGCATGTCCAGTCCATCAAGCAGTCCAGGCAAGAACAGTTTCTTGCCCAAATGGCTATTTTTGCAAAGGTGAAGATAAATTCCATATGAAGTGTCTTCAATGCCCATCTTCCTTTCTGAAGTAAATTGGTGCTGCAAGGAGCAGACATGTCTCACTGTCCAGAAAGTCTAAATTTTAAAAGTATTTTAAATGCCATATTCTGTAGGTCTTTGAAGTATTTGAAGATTACCTATCTATCTGAAATATCTCTATGTATATCTAGAAGACTTAACTAACATGGCTATGAGTATGATTATCATAGATGACTAATCATTAATCAATTTTTAATTATCCATTTCAATTTAAAATGAGCTATACAAACATAATACCTTAAACAGGAGTAGAAATATACACACAGTATAACAAAACTAACTTTAAGTTTGTATCAATAGACTAAAATCTACACCAATGTAAAACATTTTAAACAAGTTGTTGCTCTTTAGAAGTAAGTTCATTAATCTACCCTTTCATCCTATCATATCTATATCATATCCCCTTTTTATCTTTAGAAATAGATTGCATTTATAATCAACCTGTTTTAAATAAAAATACTGGTTTTTTTTTCTGTCCCACATCAGAGGGCTCTTCTGATTTGGGACTCAAGAATCTCTTAACCTTTTCTTTTAGCAATATGTCTGGGTTTAGAGAAGGAGTGAGCCAATTCCATCTCCAAAGCCAGCTTGATAATTTTGGGAATGTGGGCGTAGTTTCTCTTACTACTTCCTGTTGAAGTGGGGCACTGTATCTTATGGGAACACAAAGAAAATTTTAGGATTATGGAGTAGTCCATTAGGGTGAACCTCTGAGCCAGTTGCCTTGAAACCATTTTGGATGTCGGATCATCTGGGCCATGGTGTCATCGGAGACCTTTCAAACCTGATGTATCTTAATCTGGAACAAATCCATAGCCTCTGGCTTTCTGTGGAAACAAAAGCAGAGACTCCTTTCCAAAGCAACATATCCTTATATCCAAATTTTGAAGTCAAGGTACCTTTAAAATTTACATATTTGTTTAACTCAACAGCTTTTAAGATCAAATCTTTTTCTGTAGTTAAAAATCCCAAAGACAACATAAACCAGATTATCTGTGTAATATCCATCTTTGTAAGACTGAAACGCTGCTGTGGCTGCTGGCTCCGCCCACCTCAGCTTCCCAACATGGCGGTGGTACAGTTTACACTTTACCGCCAGCTCTGGGTCTGGAGCCATGTGTACCATCAACTATCAGAAGCAGTTCTATTAAAGCAGTGCATAGCCCAGAACCCCCCCCCCCCCCTTTTTTTTCTTAAACTAGCAAAGGCGAAATATACCACACAGCAGAGTAAAGTGTCGCTTGTAGACTCCTCATTCCCGCCACACTGCAGGTCAGACACACACGCCAGGAACCCGCCATAGTAGCTCAAACAGGCAGGCTGCCGCTAACTTGAGAGAAACAATTAGGAAGCTGTTTTTAGCTCCCTCTTAGAATCCTTTTTCTCAGGTTTTAGGTGGAAACTCTTGCCAACACGTTGAGCGCCATTTGTAGTTGGAGTTTTCCTGCCTGGCCCAGAGTCAGGACAAATCTCTCTCACCCACCAGTCCCACAGTCTCTCAGACCTAACCAAGTAAGCACACAGAAACTTACATTGTTTAGAAACTGTATGGCCGTGGCAGGCTTCTTGTTATCTGCTTCTTCTATCTTAAATTAGCCCATTTCTGTTAATCTATACTTTGCCACATGGCTCGTGGCTTACCAGTGTCTTTACATGTTGCTTCTCCTGGAGGCAGCTGACAGTGTCTCCTCCCAGTCTTCTACTTCCCAGAATTCTCTTCTCTCTTGTCCCGCCTATACTTCCTGCCTGGCCACTGGCCAATCAGAACTTTATTTACACAGAGCAATATCCACAGCATATAATAGGATGAAAGGGTAGATTAATGAACTTACTTATAAAGAGGAACAACTCGTTTAAAATGTTTTACATTGGTATAGATTTTAGTCTATTGATACAAACAAAATTAATTTTGTTATACTGTGTGTATATTTCTACTCTTGTTTAAGGTATTATGTTTGTACAGCTCATTTAAAATTGTAATGGATAATTAAAAATAGATTAATAATTAATCATATATGATAATCATACTCATAGCCATGTTAGTTATGTGTTCTAGATATATACAGAGATATTTCAGAGAGATAGGTAATCTTCAAATACTTCAAACACCTACAGAATATTGCATTTAAAATTTAGACTTTCTGGACAGTGAGACATATCTGCTCCTGGCAGCACCAATTTACTTCAGAGAGGAGGATGAACATTGAAGACACTTCATATGGAGTTTATCTTCACCTTGGCAAAAATAGCCATTTGGGCAAGAAACTGTTCTTGCCTGGACTGCTTGATCAACTGGACATGCAGGACCCATAGAAAGGTGATCACTAAACTTTGCTTCATATAATGGTCCTTCACGATCCTCTGACAGAGGAAAGTGCCAGACATTCTACAGGACAATGCAAAAAGTGACCAAGAGACTCTAGCCCTGTGGGCTGAACACAAATGCCGCAACTTTACAAAGGAACATTAGGTGACTGTCAAGGCTGCCAGCTGTCTCTGTCTACCCTACAAGACTCCCCAAAGTTGCTTGCATCCTTCTCCCAGTTCTCAGGTAATATTATATCCTTCTGAGGTCTTTGATGTGATTGAAGACTAGATAGTTATAATTTCCTCAGTTATGATAAAAGATAAGTTAGATATAAAACCTTAGACTCACAAATATAAGATAGATAGGATATCTTTTTTGATATTGTAACTGTAATTCTTGGCTGATAATTGTTTTGTTATATGTAATTTTACTATGTAAAAGTAAAAACCTTCCTTTTTAAAAGAAAAATAAAAGGGGAAGTGCTTTGGATATTGCTCTGTATAAAGAAAATGTTGTTTGGCCAGTGGCAAACAGGCAGGAAGTATGGGCAGGACAAGAGAGAAGAGAATTCTGGGAGGTGGAAGGCTGAGGTGGAGAGACACTGCCAGCCGCCACCATGACCAGAAACATGTAAAGAAACTGGTAAGCCACCAGCCATGTGGCAAAGTATAGACTAACAGAAATGGGTTAATTTAAGATAAAAGAAGTAGATAACAAGAAGCCTGCCACAACCATACAGTTTGTAAACAATGTAAGTTTCTGTGTGTTTACTTGGTTGGTTCTGAGCGTCTATGGGCCTGGAGGGTGAGAAAGATTTGGCCTGGATGTGGGCCAGGCAGGAAAACTCTAACTACAAACTTTTTCTTTTATAAGTTGCTTTTGGTCATGGTGCTCAATCACAGAGACAGTAAAGTAGCTAATACTGGTCCTGAGGCCATGTTGGTATGTGTTCTTCTGTCTTTTGTCTTAGAGACACTGTCAGGGCTCTGGTAGATCAGTGCTATCCCTTGGGGATTGAGTCTGCTCAACTCTAGGACTTAAAATGCCAATATTCTCAATGAGATACTTCTCTTTTCTACAAGAAGGAAGCTTTAGTTTCACTTTGTTTTAGCATTGCTGATTGCCTTCTTTTAGTTCCCAAGACAGTGGAGATTCCCATAGACCTCTTCTCCTGTACATGCAGCTGAAAATACCCGAATATCTTTCCAAACGCTTCTTTTTTATCATTCTTTTTACTTGTCTTTCTCTAGACTTGCTCATGCAAACTTGTTAACAATGTATATATGTACCTTTTATAGTTAGGGCTTTGTATATTCTCAACAGTGAAATTCATCATATATATATATATATATATATATATATATATATATATATATATATATATATATATATGACATGTGCTTATAATTCTAGTGCTGAGAAGGCAGGCCTTTGGAGATCATTAGAAACCCACACCACACATACACATACATGCATATATTATGTATATATATATGCATATAATATATATACATACACATACATATTGTATATACTTTGTGTGTATGTGTGTGTGTGTGTATGTGTGTGTGTGTGTGTGTGTGTGTGTGTGTGTGTATATGTGTGTGTCTTAGTTAGGTTTTTATTGCTGTGAAGAAACACCATGACCACATCAATTCTTATAAAGGAAAATAATATATAATATTATAATATTCAATTGGGGCTGGCTTCAGAGATATAGCCCATTATCATCAAGGTGGCATGTAAGCAGTCATGGTTCCAGAGAGGTAGCTAAGAGTTCCTGTTCATCTTCTTCTTTCTTCTCAGACAGCAGGAAGAAAGAATAATATTAGGTGCCTTGTTTTAGCTTCTGAAACCTCAAAGCCTGTTCTCAGTGACACATTTCCTCCAACAGCACCACACTGACACAAACAAGGCCTAATAGTGCCACTCACTATGAGCCTCTGGGGGCCATTTTCATTCAAACCGCTACAGTGTGCATGTACTACTTCTCTTCATGCTCCGTGCTTCAGGTTAACTTGCCCTGTACAGCTTGTTGGAAAGGTTTCTAGGAAAGCCATGTCTTTCTCAATGTTGTTCTCATCAGGAAGATGGCTACTTCTGTTATACAATGAGAACATGGTAGCTAAGATTTTATATTAAAGGACTGAATTTTCATCATTGTCCCCACATAATTGATTTATATTTTTGTTAGCAGAAACAAAATTCAGGAAGTTTTAGAATTTGAAGCCCTCTTCAAACAGTGAGTGCAGAGAGGAGTTAGAAATGTAATTTGCATGTTTCGGGGAAGGTATGATCTTGTAGGACTTGTGTGAGTAGGGGTGAACATGAGGGTTTCAAAAGCCCATACCTGGCCAGTTTCTCTCTCCTGGCCTTGAGTTTGTGAATCAGGATGTTGCAGCTGTCAGCTACTACTCCAGCATCATGCCTGCATGTCTGCTGCTGTGCTCCCACTCAGGGATGTACCCTCTGTAACTTTGAGCAAGTCCCTAATTATGGGCTGTCTTCTGAAAGTTGCCTTATTCATGGTTTCTCCTCAGAATAAAAGAAGAGTGACCAAACAGGAAGTGAGTTCAACATTTGTATGTGTGCGTGTGTATGTGTAGGTACATGTATATGGAGACTAGAGGTTGAACTTGGGTGTTATTCCTCAGGGGTCTCACACACATTTTGTTTTAAAACAGACCTCATTGGCTTGGATCTTTCCAGATAGGCTAACCTGTCTCACCATGGATGCCCAAGGATCTTCTTGTCTCTGTTTCCACAGCACTAATTTTTAAGAACTCATTACTGTTCCTGGGTTTTTAAATGTTGGTTCAAACTCAGACTGTAATATTTGCAAGGCAAGCATGTACCAACTGAGCTGTCTTCATAGCCCTTCCATCAATCTCCTCAATGGCTGTTCATATCTAAAATCTCTTGCTGTAGCTGCCTATAACTCTTAGGAGCTGGTAAAAAGCAGCTGAATGGTCTCATTGTCTGACTTGCTTGACTTGCTCATCCCAGGTCCCTCTGGAAACCCACAACTTGGAGGTGGAAGAACCATGTGGTACCCAAGAGACATAGTTGCTGAGGCCACAACTAAAAGTTTTATCCTGCTTCTAGAAAGTTTTATGTCAATTGGACATAAGCTAGTGTTATCTGAAATGAGGTAACCTTTATTTGGAAAATGCTTCCATAAGATTAGCCTGTGACACATTTTTGTAACTAGTGGTTGATGTTGGAGGGCCCAGCCTAATGAGGGTGGTGCTATCTGGCAGCTGGCTTTCCTAAACACTTTAAAAGAACAGGCTGAGCAAGCCATGCTAATCAAGCCAGTAAGTGTCAAACCTCCATGGCCTCTGCAACAGCTTCTGTCTCTAGATTTATGTCCTGTTTGAGTTCCTGTCCTGACTTTCCTCAATGATAGGTTGTTACCTTGAAGTATAAATTGAAGTAATCCCTTTCCTCTCCAAGTTCTTTTGGTCATGGTGTTTCATCACAGCACCAGTAACCCTTTTAAGACACAGGTCTTAAGCTAAGGATGCAGAAGTGACATTAGAGGTCATACAATTCTGTTTAACTACTAAACATTCTTCATAACTCACACATGGTGTGTTTAATTACTTTCCCACTGTTGTGACAAACTAATCTGAAATAAACAGTTTATTAGTAGGGAAGAATTATTTAGGCTCATGATTTGAGAAGGTTCGGTTCACAGGTATCTGGCCCCATTGATTGGGGGCCTGTGAAATGGCAGGCCATAATAGCAGATAGTTGATGGGTGAGCAATGTACTAGATTCTACTTCCTAAAGGCACAGCTATATCCCAGGAGCATAACAGGCCTTATTTGAACCTTAATGTGTGTAGGGAACATCTCTGTTTCTATTGTAGAGCTGGTATACTATCTGTGGTGGTGTGCAGAAAGTGTTTACTGAGTAGCAGCAAGTCCCAGTGACTATTTTGCTTCCAATTCTGAAAAACACAGGAAGAAGCTTATGTGTTCACATATGTTGTCAAACAAAATTAGCTACCTAATAAAAGTTCTCTATGATATATATATATATATATAACCATTAGAGCTTACCCCATGTGGCCTTTCCCTATTAATAACAATAGGACTCTTATTTGTAATTGCTGGACACAGCTTTTGCATATCAATAAGAAAGACAGTTATTCATCAATAATTTATCAAAACTAGCTTTACTCTGACATAACAAATAAATTATTAATTGATGCTTTAATGGGAAATAGTTCTGAACATAACTTGCTTTCTTTCATCTTCCCTGCTTGAATTTTGGTTAGCACAATATTTTCAGATGAAGCAGACGCCCCAAATGAAATTAAATAAACCAGTCAAGGAGCTGCTTTTTAAGATCTGAAACACTAAATCCCAAGATACTAAAATTAGCACATTCATTAACAAACTGCTTTAAAATGTGTACCTAAGCTGGGATGAAGGAATATTATTTCATATTTTGTAGGAGAAGAGATGCAAAATGGATCTTTTAGGTGATATAAATTATCAATTTTTCAATTTAAGAATGATTTATGAATGATTATATACACTGTTTCCCTTAAGAGCAGGGGTCACTTCCATACCCCTGGTTCCTGGATCTTTCACACCGAGCACAGTTACAGATGCACAGATGAAGGTCCTCAGTTTTTCTTAGTATTCATTTCATCTTTTTAGTCTTTGTGTAGTTATATCACTGTGTAGCTCATGTATGTGTATATGAGTATAACTGTAGGTGTTAGAAAGCAGCCTCTGCTATGTTAGTTTGAGACAGGGTCTCTTCTCTTGTTCATCACTGGGCAGACCATGCCAGGACTGTGACCTTTTAGGATTGTCTTGTCTCTGCCTCTCTTTTTCTTGTAGGAGTACTGGGATTACAGATGTTGGATGTCAGCTTTTACAAGGGTTCTATGGATATGAACTCAGGTACTCACACTTGCATACCAAGAGATTTATCCTGAGCAAAATATTCACTTCAGATTTTCCTAAACATAATAAATAATGATAGGATAGTTGTCTTTGTAAACTATTTTTTAATTATTTTATTTTATTATTATTATTATTATTATTATTATTATTATTATTATTATTATTATATATGTGTTTAAAACATTTTACAAGGGTGACTGGCTGAGTCAAACTTCTTTGATTACAAAAAGCTGAGAGGTCACCCATTAGGAAACAAATTATCTTGAGTAATCATTGCATTCAAAATAGCCCTTTGTTGTCCATGTCTGTTTGACATAATGTGTTTGTGAACATGAAGTAAAACCCTTTGTGGAGAGTACAAACCAATCCCTTACCCTTCATCAACCCCAAAACAATGACCAACATCAGGCATCATCTGAGATCTACAGCAGAATTTTTATGTCCTTATAACCCACCCATAAAGTGTTGAAAAAAATGGATTTGATTTTTATAAAAAAATCATGAAATGGTTGCCCTGTGGAACATGGTATTTAGAATATTATGCATCTCTTCTCATTCCATTGTCATTCATGCATGGCTCACAAGAAGGCATGTCTATGTCCTCAGAGGTAAGAGCTGTGTGTTTGCATCAATGTGTTCAATAAGGTTGAGCTGAAGAGAGAAAATCCACAGTTTTGAGCTCTCATAAGGCAACTCCACACTCCATTAAATCACTTATGGCTAGAAGAGAATTTACATTCATTTGTTATTAAAGAACAGAGGTAAATGTAGCCAAGTATCCACTCTTCACAACTGTTTCAGATTCAGTTATACTTGGCTCTTATCTCTGGGAAACTGATAGAAAAAGAATTAACCTTTGGAACCACAATCCTCAGATAAAGATGACATGGTGAGTATTCTTTAAATATTTCCAGTCCAATTACATAATTATCTAGCTGAGACACATCTTTTTCCATTGCCTACAAAAGATAAGCTTGGCTCTTTAGTAGAAGAGAGTATGCTCAGCCTCTGTCTTAGCCCAATATTAAGTTCCATCTGCATCTTATGCTTAACAACACTAGTGTTTGACTTTGTGTGTTTGAATACACACTTGTCTGTGTGGAAACCCTACCTCCTATACAAAGCATGCCTCTCTGTCCCTGGTCCTCAAAGCAGTTTAACACATGTCAAGTTCTAGCTCTTAGTTCCAATTAGCCTTTCTGATTCTGCTGAGATGTGACCTTCTCCATCAGCCTTGCCACACAAAAGGATAAATGATTGCAGGAATTAGCCTTGGTACTGTAGGTGTGAAGGGCCTGTGACAGAGACAATAGGTCTGCCCACACTGGAGGTGGTGAGTATGCAAGGATCAAAGGCAAGAAGAGAAATTAGCAATAGAATGGAAATGAATGGGACTGGCCAGAGTGTTTGCCTTAGGTGTGAAAGGCAAAAGGAATATGTAAAGTTACTGTTGATGAAGACTTGAAAGAGGCTGTCACTAGTCCAGGTGCTATTCATAAGACAAACAGGAAATATGGAAAACATAGCATGTGAGACTTCCTTAAATCCACAGCAGACAAAATCACTTCTAAAATATTTGAAGTGTCAGCTTATAGCTTAGGGGAGGCAGAGATAGAAATGATGCTATGAGGTTTTGGTTTACTGTATAGAATGACATGCAGTATTCTATCTTTTACATGAAGCTTGTCAATTCTCCTAGATAGGGGCCTTCTTTAGAGACTTCATGTCTACAACCCAAGCAACAGTAATATGTCAGAATAGCTTAACAAAGATCAGTTAAAAGTGATTAGGAAAGTACCTCCTCTCAAATGAATTATGTTACAATATAGAGTAGATGATATTTTTGATACATTTTTAGGTGTGCTTTTTGCCTTAAAGGAAATAAGCAATGTCAACAACCAGCACCAGACATCAGAGCAGAAGACTAACAAGAAGAGTATTCAGTTCAAAGCAGCCCCCCAAATGGCAGTACTGGTGAAATATCCTTAACCTAAGCACATTAGCCAGATAAACAGGATTTTCATTGGGTAAACAGCAGCCTAGAGGTAGCTTTATGTTTAGTTTACCAGAAGCCTCTTTTAAGGCATGAGTACCCTCCCTTAATCCAACTCAAATGTCAACTACCTGGAACAAAGACTTCTAGTTCATGGTCAATCCAAATTGCCTGCACCAGCTCAAAGATCCCCACCCTATTGGGTATCACATAAATTCGGCTTACTTTTCCATCATTTCACTCTTCTCTCTGCCCCCTCTTGGCCATGATAAGCTTGGCAGTTTGGTCCTCAGTAAAACTTTCTTTCTACCCATGGACTGGTGCAGTTTGGTATTTTCACTGCACCCTAACTTGTAGAGAGAAACTTACTTCTAGTTTCAGTGATGTAGAGAAAACAAACATTACCACCACGTGTGTGTGTGTGTGTGTGTGTGTGTGTGTGTGTGTGTGTGTGTGTGTGTATGTGAGCATGGACGTGAAGGGCAGAAAACATCATTGGGCATCCTTGCTCAGACACCACCCAACTATCCAACTTGTTTATTGAAACAGGATTTTTGATGACTTTGAAATGCCCAAGTAGGTTGGGCAAGGTGGGGGACAGCGAACCCCTAAATATTCCTTTCTGTTTCCTTAGCACTTGGAAAATAAGCAGATGCCCCAGAACCAGCTTTATTCACAGGTGATTGCAGGATAGAATTCAGTACCATATATGCTCACCCCAGTCCCCTGCATAAGAAAAAGAAAGTTATTTTTGCACAGCTTGGCTTCATCTTGGGCTCTCACATTTTGAATCTTCTGAGTATATACAATTCACTCAGATTAATAGCCTTTGTTTTGTTGATTTGTATTTATCTGTTTTCTTTTGTTCTTCTGGACATTATTTCTAGAGTTCTTCCTAGTATCGAAAGAAGGAGAGTTGGTTGAGAACTAGAATCCAGATGGGCTGTACCCCTTTATTTTCCAACCAGCACTTTTTCTTATCCTAAGATCCTCTGGATGTCATTCCTGGGTTCCATCCATGGTGGTTCACACGAGAATGCTGGGGCCATAGAGAGAAAAGAGATGCAGAAGGACCAATTGCCTAAAAAATTTATATATTTATCTAAAGTGTAGAGTGGTGAGTACCTTAGAGATTTAGTACAATCTTTTTCATATTTTGCCAAATAACTATTTTTTAACAAATTATTTCTTGACATAGTTTGAAACATGGTTATTAGATTATTATTCCTTATTTTTAAAAATTTTTACTTCTTTCAGTCTGTCTCTCTCTGTGTCTCTTTCTCTCTCTATCTGGCTCTGTCTTTCTTTCTGTCTCTCCCTTTCTCTTTGTATTTCTCTCTCCTTATCTGTTTCTGTCTCTCTCTGACTTCTTTCTCTTCATGTCTCTGTCCATCTATCTAGCTTCATCTTTCTTTCTCCTTCTATCTTGCTCTTTGTCTGTTGCTTTCTCTCTCTCTGTGTGCATGTGTGCCACTTGTGTATGGGTGCTACTTAGGCCAGAAGAGGACATCAGAACTCTGGGCCTGGAGTTGTAGATAGATGTGAGCCAATGGCCTGAGGTGCTGAAAACCAAGCTCAGATCTTTCAGAAGAGTAGCAAGTGATGTTAACCACTAAGCCTTTTCTCTACTACAAGATTATATAATTAGTTGAAGAACAAACTGAATTTTAATTCCTCTATTCTATTTAATATGAGGGAAATATATTATCAATCTATTAAAAGCGGCATCAAATTGCTCTTCTATTTCCACTAGTGAGTGAAGATAATCTTGCTCAGGTAAAATTAAGACCTTTGAGCCACAAACTCATATCTGCTGGGGGTTCACACAAGCTTTGTAACACTTTAAGTAAAATTTTACTGTATTCTTGGCTTATTCTTCTCTGAAAATAAATGAAGACAAAGGCAGGATATCCTCTAAATAAAGGGAGTTGGGAACATCGCTATCCCCAGGAGAACTCTGAGCAGTGAAAGGCAAGTAGCTAGATCTTCCCTCTGAAGATCAGTTCTTTTGACCGATGTCTTCCATCTACTTTCTGCCATGTTTCCTTACTAAGTGTTCTGATGGATATATCTATAAAACACTCCTGCTCCCAAGGCTCAGGGATTAATGTGGAGGGGTAGGCAGAAAGATTGTAGTAGCCAGAGGATCAGAGAGTTTGTTGTGAGATTGTGTCTCCTAGTAGTATTAGAAGCTATACCTGTAAACACACCAAGACCACCCAAATTTAGCCTGAAAAAGAATGGCACCACTGAATGTGCCAAACATGACAGGGAGGAGCATATGGCATCTCAACCCTACACAAAGGACCACAGGAATCTAAGGAAAGCAGGGACTGGGAGTAGTTTTTCCCAGGGAAGAACAAATCGACTTGTTTTCCAGTGGTAGACAGTCCTGAACACATACATACAGATAGCATTACAGCACTGTAACAGGTTATATTTAGTAACATATATGTATCTACATATATACATGCAATAACAATTAGTGAAGAAAAAAAAAGAGATCATGAATTTGAAGGAAACAAGGGAGGAGTATACGGGGTTGGGTGGTGGGGAGGTTTCAAGGGAGGAAAAGGAAGAGACAAATGCTGTAATTACATTATAACTTCAAAGTGGAAAAGAGGGGGAAAAAAGAAAGTCTAACACAAAAGGAAAAGAAAACAAAATCATACCTAAAATAAACAAACAGAAAGTTGTGATCATTTAATCTCCACCTTTATTTGGAGTCTGAAATGGAAAGCTGAAAGGAGGAATGGTGCTGGTTGGTCGGCTGAAGAATCACGGCCATGGCTTTATTAGAGAGAAGAGGGGACAGGAGGGAGCAGCCAGGCCTGGTGGAGGAACAGAGCAGGAACAGAGAGAGGAAACACTGGAACAGAAGTGCAGAGAGAGAGTGTGGGGGTCCGTGTCTGGCTTTTTAAGGTGGTACATACTTGCCTGCTGATGATGTAAGGCCTCAGACAAGACCCTGAGCTGCGCATGTACAGAATCCTAACAAAGGCCCCAAAGTCACTCCCAATGCTAGACGTGTTGCAAGCACAAGGCCCTCGGTTCTGTCCTCAGCTCAGGCAAAAAAAAAAAAAAAAAAAAAAGAAAGAAAGAAAATAAAATAAAATTAGATTGTTCCCTAATGCTGACCTGGGGAAAGAAATCTCCTTTCAATTGTTAAGCACCTGAGATTTGAGTATGTAGTTTTTGAAGGGAAATCAAAGAGGCATTCCTGGAAAGTCCCATGATGGAGAAGCAAAGAAACCTGCAGCTGTTGGTCCAGTGATTGTGGAGGGATGAAGAATTACAGGGGAGAACTCAGCTAAATCCAGGGTACCTCAGTTCTGGGAGGGTGCTCCTTGCACTCCTTTCCTGTAAGGTCCTGCTTTGTTTCCCTTGCAGAACTTAAGGAATCATCAGTGCCGATGCACATTTGTTTAGGCTTGTTTTGTGTAATAACTAAGGAAACTTAGTGTGCATATTAGAATTAAGAAAATCAGGATTCACTTTATTTGTTTACTGATTGTGTGTGTATGTTATGGTTGTGTGTGTGTGTGTGTGTGTGTGTGTGTGTGTGTGTGTGTATTTGTGTGTACCTCTGTGTCTTTGTGACTGTGTGCATATGCTTGTGCACACACACACACACACACACACACACACACACACACACACATCACACATGAACTTACAGCACCCATTTGAGGATCGGAGCCCAACCTTGGATGGTGATACTCACTTTTCACATTGTTTGTGACAAAGTTTCTTTATTGTTCACCAGCTGGCTGGCCCAGCAGCTTCCAGCAGTCTCTCCTTCCTGCCTTGCATCTTGTCACAGGAGCACTAGGATTAGACACACACTACCTCACTTTTCCTGTGTTCTCGGAGATGCCAACCTAGGATCTCATGCTTGGTCAGCAAGTGCTTTACGTACTGATCCATGTCCACAGCCACAGGAATGAAACCACGGACTTCCTTGCACTGTGATGTGAGAAGAAGGCAGCATCAAAGCAAGAACTGAGCCTGCAGCTTCACCCCTCAGCCTTCTCTTGGCACAAAGAATATTCATCATGGTTTACGGTGTATGAGAAAGCCCCAGTCATTACAGCCTGTAAGGTCTCCTGATTTCTGCTTGAATTTCTCATTTGTTATTTAGGTGTCAACTCAGCCTCAAATAAAGACTTTTAAAATCATCCATCTTAACTAATGTCCCAAACTCTATTTATTAAACCAAGCTGTTTTTATTCCATGTGGCTTTGTTCCCTTCAAATGATCTCTTCTGTATGAGTTTCCCGACTATGTTGCACATGCTGAGAGACAATCATTTGTCTGTCTTTACTTTCAGTGTCTAGAATTCTGTCAGAAACAGAGTCAGAACAAATCATCAATATTGATGGAATGGCTGGGTTTTGTTCTCCTCACAGTAAACAATACTATTTTATTTGGTATGGTATTTACCATCACTAGTATATTTTATTAATGAGTCTTGTCTGCCAACCTAACTCCAGCTTTAGAGAAAGACTCTGTTTCAAATGGGAAAAGGCAAAAAAAAAAAAAAAAAATGATAAATAGGGTAACCTGATATCCTCCTTCACAGGCCCCATGCACTTATATGCTTGCACACTTGCATACCCACAAGCATATATAGCAAACATAACCCTCCCCCTACACACACCATACCAAAGCTACCACCATTAGATGGGCTAGTGTACAATAGAAATGAAAAGTATGTTCTATAAATTAACTAAGCCACAAAAAAGGCCAGGATGGCTGATGTGCAGAAGGGGCTGAGATGTCCCACCTTAAGATATCACAAAAGTTTGGTTAATGTGCAATCACATATAGAGTTGTATTTATTTATTTCTAATAATGTGATATTCATTCTTTGAGCATTTCAAGCCTTTTAAGGAAAGAGGGAAAAAGCAATGATTTATGAGGTTATGTTTTTGAATTTTGGTTTATTTTTATTGGTCTGTTTTTGTTTTGTTTTGTGGTAGGTCCTCCATTTTCTATCTGCAGCTGCTGAGTGTTAAGCATACAGAGTACACCACAGAATTAAATAACTAAACCTTTATCAAAACAATATATTACATTTTGCCAGAAATTGTCTTAATTTGATAATTTGGTATCTTAAAACTGACATTATTCTCTCATCTAGCATCACATCTTATTTTCACTTCCGATTAATAAAAACAGAAAAGAAAGCAAGGATTTAAATAAAATGAAGCACTCAAGCTTAACTAAGGGAGCTGATGCCTACATGATAACTAGTGAACCACAGCTAGCACCATGGACGTTATCCCATCTGAGGATGACTCCATAACGTTTTGAAAGAATCATTCCTTCATATCTACCAAAGTCTGAGGTCTTATAAAACACCGACCTAGTAATGAACGTTGTTTTCATTTGAAGATTCATGGAATCCAGCTGGGCAGGATGGCTTCAGATTGAGAAGATAAGTGGCAGAAGACCATGTTTGCGAAGGGAAGGAGAAAAGAAAGTGTGCTTCATGCTAGTATCAGCTACTGTGCCCAAGAAATGTTTCCATGGGACTTTTCAGAACAAAAACAGGGCTGTGGCATTGCTGATGATGCACATCTTCCCATCTCAGCCTTTGTTCTTAGAAACATTGTCTGTTGATTGCCTGAGCAATCATACCTTCCACCAAGTACCTGTGTTGTACACTGACTCTGCTTTTCAAAAATTCCATTTCAGCCATATAATATGAGGAACAACAATATTTCTCTTGCAGAGTTATGGAAGGGTTATATTGTTTTACCTCTTGTTATCAAGAGCTATCTTGATGATCAAGAAACATAACTCAGTTCCTCAAAATAGTTTTGTTTTATCTTGTGCAGTGTTACAACCAGTGACAGGGTGGGGCTGTATACACAGAATCTCTAAGTTTCTTGCACAGCTTTCTTCTTTCCTTATTATTTGAATATCCCGTGCTCCCTTCTTTCCTGTGAAAGAGGTTACCATTGATTTATGCTGCAGATTAGCATGTCAGGACTGAACTTCAATTGCTAGTAATAGATGGAGAGATACAAGGTGTGTGTGTGTGTGTGTGTGTGTGTGTGTGTGTGTGTGTGTATTTATGTATGTATGAGTGCATGTGCAAGTATGTGTATGTTTCTTAAAGGACTCTGTGACTCAACTTCTACTTACTACTCAAAGCAAATTCTGTCAATGCTCTTTTTCTTGTAGATTCAAGTGAAAGCTATCATTAGTGTACTCACAAAGCACACAAGAAATCATGAAACAGGTAAGGAAACTGAATTAAAAGCACTTTCAAAGATAATGAGGATGGTGGCAATCTTCATAACTTTTAGGTATCTGTTTGTGTTCATCAGGTTAGATGTCTTTGTACTGTTGTTCAGTATTCATGCATAAGTGGTGTATTGTGTCTGGTTCTGTTCTCAATGTTAGGACAGGGATCCAAACATGACATATTACTTTCCATGGAGGCCTTGAACATTGTAGAGAAACTTTCATCCATTGATCCTCAAGTCTACAGAAACTTCTCTGTTATGATCAATCCACATGAGTTTATTAAATAGGTAACAAAATTTATTAAGATATAAGTTGAAGAAATGCATTTATGATTACAGAACGGAGTAGACAGTAGAAGTTGTCCTCTGATCTGACTGGGAGTCAATCCACCTCACAGGCAGGAACAGGAAGAAGGGTCATGTGACCCTTCTCTAACTCCTTATAAGAGGTCATGTACAATGGCAGGAAGCATCGCCTCCTTTGGGCCCTAAAGCCCAAGGTGATGGGCAGAGCAAATACGAAAACACCTCTCCTTTAGGCAAAATTAGAAATAGCTCAATAAATTGACTTGGATTTAAGTCTCAGAGACTGATACATGGACACAATTCTCTAGTATATGTGTGTGTGTTTTCTAAAATTGACTGTGTTCAAATAAATTATAGACCTATTTCTCATTTTTGTTAACAAGGCTGCAGGGATTAAATATGTCTTTCCTTGAACATTCTGGCCATTCAATGCATGTTCCATATGCCATATAAATGGTTATCTGTCCATGTCTTATCAGCTTTAAAGTGTCTTCTTGATCTGACAGTGTTAAAAGGCCAAGGGCAGAAAGATGATCCATGCCATATAATGCTCTGGTGCGGCACTTAGAATTTCTCCTGCTGTTCTACTTTCTGGTGTTACTTTCTACTTCTGCCGTTTCAACTTTTTCTCCTGTTGTCTTTATAAAAACCAATTGCAAGGAGCTCTTACCTGTGTCAACTCTGACTTGCAGTAATACTGGTATTTTCTAGCCAGGAGAGAATGGCACTGATTGCTTCACAATTGCGAGCTGTGGGGTGTGGGTGGAATATGTTGTTAGTGGCAAGGAAAGACAAAGACAAAGCAATTCTCTATTATCTTGCTTTATCACAGTCTCCTTGATCTCCTTATTGCTGGGTTTTATAACTTCATTTATTGATAAATTTGTTCAAGGTTTTGAGAGAGTAAGTCATATGTACAAATTACAGAAATGCCTCAGATAAGCACATGAAGGGCATTGTGAACAAAGAAGTTCAGAAACAAAAAGAGCCTAATAGCTCAGGCTACCAGTGGAGAGTCCCAAGGAAAATTATACAGAAGACAGTGAAGTTGGAGAGATAGCTCAGTTGAAAAGTGCTGGCCATTTAAAGAATGAGGATCTGAACGTGATGCTCAGAACTCACATGAAACCTGTAGGTGTGCATTCTAGAACTGGAGAGGCAGAGATAGGTAGATTCCTCAGGTTCCATGGGCATCCAGATGAGCAGAATCAGTATCAGTGAGTTTTAGACCACTAAGAGACTCTGCTCTCAAACAAACAAACAAAAAAGTGGCTAGTGCCTGAGGAATGACAACTGATGTTGACTTTCAGCCTCCACATACAAACGCAATGCACACATGTGCATCCATCTACACTTGAAAACACATACAAACATACACACACATACTGAAAAGAAATTTTTAAAAATTAAATTTTTATTATTTTAACAAAATTCTAAAATTTTAAGATTTAACCTATGAGAAAAATGTCAACCTATCCGAACCAAAATTTCACACAAGGTGTTTTGGAATTATTGCCTTTTGAATGTATTAGGTGTTTCCTACAGTGAATTTCTTGTGTGCTATTGTAGCTTTCCCATTTGATTCTTTTTTCAAGAACTTTTAACAGTGTGATTGATCATTTATTGGGCACAACAATCACCTATACATTTAGGGTATTAGGATAGCATCTCCCAACTTTGTGTGAAAAATAGTCACACAGTCAAAACATTTTTCCTGCAACCAGGTCTTTGTTCTTTTCTCCTATGTAAATTTAGAGGTCTGCCTTCCTGCAATTATCTTCACTGGCAGGTGTTCAATCAATTGTAAGTGTCTAGGCAAAAGAATCTCATTTGAGACATTCTCATACATCCACGGACATAGAATTACAACATGTCTGAATTTGTTGATTCATGGCCTTTAGATAGATAGGGAACAAGCGTGCCCTGGGCTCTCCCCAACAGCTGATAGGAAAGTGTTGCCCCAAGCTAACCTTGAACTAACAGATTTTTTTTGTTTGTGTGTTTGTTTGTTTGTTTGTCTTTTGGGGCAGGGTTTCTCTGTGTAGCTTTACACCTTTCCTGGAACTCATTCTGTAGCCCAGGCTGGTCTCGAACTCACAGAGATGCACCTGCCTGTGCCTCCCGGGTGTTGGGATTAAAGGTACATGCCACCACCGCCCCATGAACTAACAAATTTTTAACTCCTTTTACTTGCATCTTGGTTTACTTCTCAGCTCATTATCTAACCACACTTAGTAATGCAGTATTATGTGTATAAAATCTGGAAACTTCAGAGACTCCTAGTAGAACTAAGATAGAACAACAGAGAAATGTATGAGAGAGCTGAAAAGAAGCTGTAGATTTAGAAATTACTTTCATAGAATAATAAAGTGAATGGACTGAAAGAGCATGGTGTGAGTAGATTTATTTAATATCCTTAAGATTAGGTTTCTAACTGGTTGTAGACTCTCCCGCAGACCATGGGAGAAGTTTATTCAGGGCTGGATCCCAATAGCACTCATTAGATAAGAAACTTCCAGAAAACTTTGCAGAACAATGGGGTAGTTGGCTATGGCTTACATTCTATGACTGTATAATGTCTCTTTCTTTTGGTGTTTGTGACAGGAAATCTGGATGTATACTTACTCGGCCTGCACTTTTACTCACTTTGGTTCATTTTTTCAAGTTGTTGTTTTTTGTTTGTCATTTTTGTTGTTGTTGTTGTTGTTTTTGTTTTTGTTTTTTTTTTTGTTTGTTTGTTTTACCTGGAAGGCCTGTAGTGGGTAGCCATTCCAGCCTTGGCCTGAAAGTTCCAAGCCCCATTGAAGCTTTGGTAATGGTCACTCCTACAAGGCAGGGCTGAGGGAGGATGCTGAAGGCCCAGGATCAAGAGGAGAGGCTTCTCTTGGTTCCAGGACCCTGGATACTGGAGGTTGACCGAGCAGAGTTCTCCAGAGAACACTGCCCAACTGCGCCATACCTTTCCCAGACCCTGCAACCTATCATTTGTAAGCTACCCCACAAAATAAACCTCCCTTTTAACTATGTGGAGTGGCCTTAATAATTTCACCAATAAAGGCCTGTTTGAAGGGGCTGTTATCCTACTTACATGATTTAATAAACCTCTCTGATGAAATGCCAGTGTCCTGGGAGTGATGAAGCAGAGGCAATAGGATCTGAGATCTAAGTGGCAACACTGAAAATACATCCCAGAAGTTTTTTATTCTCAAAATCCACTATTGTTTCCCACTTCTGGTGGAATCCTGCCATCATTTGTTTTGGCATCCACACTGTGCTTACTACTATTGTCTTTTTGTGAGATATCTATACACAGTGTGTTTAGGACAGTTTTCTGCTTTATAAATAACATGTGCTTTCTAAATGACATAAAAATGTATCCTTTTAGAAGGCATTTTCAACTAAGATTACATGAGGAATATCTAATATTTTATCATTGTTCCTATATGTTATATTTTCACTTATGAAACCATCTCAATGGAAAAAAATGAGAATTCCTCTGGGTAATAATTTCTTGTCAAGATAAGGCAACATAATTTTATCTCTCCAGGCAGAGCATGAATGGTATTACAAGCAGTGGTCTGTTTGGCCTCTCACTTCTAATGTTTAATTTAAACAGAATTAACAGTTACTTTTATTCTCTCTCAAGTATTTAGAATATAGAAAAACGGTTTCTTTGTTTTCCTTCTTTCATATATCACTATTTTGTTAACTATGTATTTCATTCTTCTTATAAATTCTATCTGCTTATCCTATTGATGATAAATTACTTCAAATTTTGGAGAAATTTAGGAGAGAATTTTATTGCATGCACAAGTGTGTGTCCATGTGTTTGTGAGCAATGCATCTATGTGTCTGTGTGAATGTTTGTGTGTGTGCATGTCAATGGGTGCATGTGTACACATGCATTTCATGTCTATGTGTGTCTGTGTACGTGTAAAGGCCTGAGGCGAACATCAATTGTTTTCCACTTCTTCACCTTGTCTTTTCTTCTTAATCCTGTTCTTTTGAGGCAAAGTCTTTCATAGAACCTTAAGCTCACCAATTGTCTTGTCAAAGACTTTCAGCAAGCTACTTCCCACCATCTGTCCCAATATATGTGTCACATACTTATACAACCATGCCTAGCTTTTACCTTGGTTCTAGAGATCCAAATGCAGGTCCCCATGATTACATACATAAATGTAACTAACTTATAAAGCCAACTTTCTGGCATGTAGATAGCATAAATGAGATAAAGTTGAGAAGCATATGAGGTATTTTCTATGAGCATGGAGGAGGCTGCACAGTATAAAGGTAAAGCATGTTTTTCTGTTGAGGTTTCTGTACCCTGAGATGTGCTCTATAAGTTTGTTTGTGACAGAAAATCATACCTCAAAGAGGAAGTCACAAGACAGAGTGGAACTCACCCATTCCTGCACATCTGCTTCCATGACTTTCCTAAAGTTAAAATCTCTAGGTTCTCAAGGCAAAAACTTAACAGCTGCAGAAACACTGTGTGGCTATAAGTGAGAATGACATATCTCAGATTAAAGGTATTTTTATTTTTATTTTTATGTTAACAATGTGAATTTATTTATTTTTCTTTCTAACAAAGTCTATATTCACTACAAAACATTTAAATGATGATGAAGTTACCTGATGGGGCAAAACCAATATTTAAAAGAAAGTTAAAAACCACATAACATGCTTAGATAGAGTTAAAATATTTTGTTATTTATTCTGAGGTTAAGCACATCAGTTCTTTGGGCCCGAGCTTCATAATCTGTTCACTGGAGATAAGAGTATCTACCTTTGCTACATCATAGGATTCCTATACTTAGCAATGGAATTGCAGGTGTCGAATAACTTAGTATACTGTAAGATGTCAGCTAGCAGCATGTGCAAATAATTTTATAAAGGAATCACAGAATCTGACATTTACTGGTTGACTATGAATATAGAGTTGTATGAAGGAGGGTATATTTGAAGTTACCTGGGTCAAATGGCAGGTAAATAATTTACTAATGCCATTTCTCAAGATTCAGCATGGAGGCAGCATTCAAATTTTAGACAAAATTAAGATAACAATTGCATACTGTGATACTGAGTTTGAAAATCAGAGAACAAGTAGAAATATCAATAAAAAACAATTGAGGTTAGAGTCAGATGCTATGTGATATGTCACACCAGAGGCAAAGATATTATAGATAGGAGTTATAAACAATGGTGGATGTGATAACAACTTACAGGATGAATCTGCAGTGGGTCTGTGTGGGTGCCTCTCTGAATAAACTAGAAACTCTTTTCTTACCTTGAACACTTAATAATGCATTTTAAATTGCTGTGTAGTATTTCCCATTACACTGTGAAAATTATTAAATGATTAATTATGTTCACAATTCTACTAAAAGACTCAAGAAAAATATTTTCTAGATGAACCAGTAAAGGGAAGCTAGCTACTCCTGGTCTTGAGAGACTTCAAAGTTTGGTCTCTGAAAAGAGCAGAAGCTTCAAAGAAGAATTAAAGTCTCATCGTGTCTCCCATGACATGAAAGGACTCCGGAGAGATGGAAGCCCAGATAGGTATAGCCTTGACTGGAAAGGCTGTAAAGACAGATATATCTTTAGGGGCAATATTCAGCATCCCCTTGTAGTATGGATGGATAATTGTAATTGTACACACAAGAATGACTTTGGGATCTAAATCTAAGAGAGCCATCATCACCCAATGAAGGCTTACTAAGTCATCTTAATTTTAAGGACTGATGACTAAGACTTGAGAGGTTAATATGCATCTATGTAAATAGCATCAAAGTTTTAGGTAAACTGCTCAAAGTTGGATTAAATTTCAGAGTAAAGGATAAATCTGTAATTGCCTTAGACTGTTGGAGGAGAAACCTCTGTAAGCAGTGAGGGTAATACGATTATAGTGAAAAGTACAAGCACTTGATAAGTCACATATGCTACTGTTATAGATGAATATTAAGGTCTAGGGGGAATTTAAGGTTAGAACAGTGGATCCAGGAGCACTAAGGATGAAAGACAAAGACACTTGTAGCTGGGTTTGAGATTGCCCAGAAGACCTAATAAACATCTCTAAACAGCAGGACCAGTGATAGTGGGCTTCCTGGCAAACTCTCACAAGATCTTTCACCATTGAGAAGCACATGCTAACAATTACTGCTTATTCCATTGTCTTTTTAAATATTTTGTTTCTAATACAAATAACTATAGTATACCAAATTGTAAACAAGGATAGCTTCTAATGATCCTGTCAATATTTCAGGAAAGGGATAAGAAAAGTTCTGATACACAGATAACCAAGAACAAAGCAGCTACTTTTTGGTCACTATGAGAATGAAAATATCTCTGAATAGATAACACTTGACACACCTACATTTAGCAAGACACCTGCAGAGTCTAAATGTAGTAAAACTGTTCAAGAAACCAGCAGCCAGAATATAACCAAGGTTAGCAAACAACAGCCAAAATATAGCCAAGTCAGCAACGCAAAGTCAGAATATAGACAGAAAGTAATGAAGACAGAAGAAGAGATGAGGATGACCGGTGTATTGGCAACATGTGAGCATTTCCCTGCTTTGATCCTAGGAAAACATAAAGCTCATGTTGTCCATTCATTGCCTTGGAATATAGTAAGATAGCCAAGAGAATTACTCAATATGTTTAGAGACTAACTTAGCCTTTTTCAAGTTTCTAAAAAACACTGTGCAAAGAAAATTTGATGTTCTTCCTCTCCTGGTAATATTTTCTTTATTCAGTTTTCTTTATTTTCTCACTTTCCCTCAAATTCTCAGTTTTGTAATAAATCCTAAAAACAAAATCATCTTTTTACTTTTTATATTTCTATGAGACTCTGCATCATTTATCTTTATTGGATTAAGTCAGCAAACATGGAATCCTGTTCCTGGTCAATTTTTGAAAATTGCGAGTTTCCACCATCTTAGTTCCTTGTATCATGCACAACTGGGCTTCAAAGTGTCACATCACTCTCAGTAGCTCTGTTTCAATATCATACTACCATCATGAAAAAAGGATCAACATTGATCTGTTTTTAATTATCTGGAAAATATACAAGCGGTATTGATTTTCACCCTCATTTTAATGCTGCTATATTTCTAGCATTAGTTTCAATTAATCAGAATCTAAAGAAATGGGCTTGACTGCCTTTCCATTCTTACTCTACATTCTCCACGCATTGTAGTAGATACCTGTTCTACCTACCTAGGACCTTAAAGTACCTGTCCCTAGGGTGTGGCCTGGAGGCTTCTGTAGACAAATTTCTGAATGGTCTTATTAAATTAAAAAAAAAAGCCAGGTATAGGGTTGAAAACCTGACAGTTCAGGGAAATAAGGAAAGCCACAGCTAACTTCATCTTATCTATTCTCCCACTTCCAAATGCCAGTGACTTCCTGTCTACCCATGCCTATAAGTCTTGCTGTTTTGCCATCTGATTTGTGCTCTCTGTCCAGCTACATCACTTCCTCTTCCTGCCCAGATCTGTCACTTCCTGTCTGTCTATACAGACCTCCAGACCTCCATGGTTAAACAGTGTTAGAATTAAAGGTATTTGCTCCATAGCTGGCTTTGTTTCTAGTGTGGCCTTAAATTCACAGAGATCCAGACAGATCCCTGCATGCTAAGTGATAAGATTAAAAGCATGTGCTAACATTGCTTGACTTCTTTGTTTACTTGTAATGGCTGGCTTTTTCCTATGATCTCCTGGCAAGCTTTATTTATTAAAGGACAAGTGAAATATTACCACAGTCCTGAGATGCACCTAACTAGTCTCTTCTCTCTCTCATGGTTTTGGATGATGTGGATAGACTCAGGCAGCCAGAACAGTGGGGGACAGTACTTTAGCCTTCTAGGACCCTGCAATGATTCTCTTATCCTGTTTAGTGAGTTTTCTTTCCTAGTAAATTCCTTTACCCATTAGCAGACTCCAGTGGATTACTTGCTACATTTGGTGCCCATGGACCATTCCCATGGCCTTTATCCCTATAGCTTATACCCTTACCTAGTATTGGCAGGAAACCAGAAATCCCTGCTCTATCAGACACATGCCACAGTACCTTTGAACCCAAAGTTGTGTCCTCCAGTTCAGGGCTAGCTGCACTTGTCTAAGTGACCTTTCACAGAGCCATGTGCCCCACCCTCTTGAGTTGGTATGGCTTTAGAATAGATCCTTACTGGGGCTACTCAAGCAATCTGCAAGCTTCCCAGAATCAGCACTTTTGGCATTACCCAGACCAGTGACCAGTGGTTTGTTCTGCTGAGTTTTGGGTCAGGGATTGAGGTGGAGCACCAGCTGCACCTACTGGTTCACTCACCCACCTACCCACTGTGTGTTGCTCAGAGGATGTCTATGGGGTCTTACAGGCCCAACCACCTCTGGCCCCCTGTGTGAGGCAGCCCATGCACCACTGTATATCCACAAGTTCCATAGTCCCAGAGACTGTCAAATAACTGCATGTCCTTTCATAGTCTGAGGTACATGCTAGTGTGCATCAGGTGAGACAGCCTGGGCCTGTTGTGACCAGAGATCACCAACAGGCTGTTCTTTTTTTTTAAAACTGTTCCATGTAGCTGCTTAAGCCTATAGGTCAATGCCTTTGGAGCCAAGCTTCAGGAACTCCTTTAGCTCTACACCTGAGACACTTGCTGGCTGAACATTCTATTACACCCCCAAATCATCTCATGAATCATGTATTTGCCCTACCACATTAATTATACCTTGAACATCTGGACATTTAAGGCAATCTCTTGAGGATCTTATCTGAGGTAAATAACTTGATAATTTCACACTTTAAACTGATTAATAAGTAAATTATTATTTTTCTTTATAAATTTTAAGTATTTCTTACATCATGACAGATAATATAACTATTCAGGAATTTAAAAACTTCTTTGTTTATACTATAAATGAAATTTTACAAGATGTATCACAACCTTCCTGGGACGTATACAATATTTTTCCATAATGATGATTCATGTGGTAATTGATATCATATTATTAAAATGTGGTTTAATAATAACACCAAATATGAGACATTACCATTAATGATACATACTTTGCAAAGTGTTAATGATAACTTAAACAAAAGAATTCTTTGTTTGGATTCTACTAATTTACCACATGAATTTCAGTCTACTAATAATAAGTGGACATTCAGATTTAATTCTATTGAAAATAATTCTATGAAAAAATGGATAACTCAGTAAGTTTGCAAAGCAATCTTAATGCCATACAGATTATAAGTAAATTGATTGCAACAACTCTGGGTTTGTTCTTGGATTTTGGCACAAAAACACGAGTTTTGCAACTCTGGGAAAGGTGTCCTGACTACCTGGGGAATCAGGCAAAAACTTCATCTGCTTAGGACAGCGCTCATGGCTGAAATGCATGGATACAGTTCAGCCCTGGAGGATGAGGTATCCTGAACACCTGGAGCTGCTCAGAGCAACAGCTCTGCCGAGAAGGTGTCCCAGACACTTGGAGCTGTTTAGCACAGCTCTGAAGGCTGGGACTACTAGGAAATAGCTCAGCCCTGGGGGAAAGTTTTTCTGACTTCTTGAGAAGCCAGGCCTGGAACTGCTTCAGCAGGAAATGATACCCTGGCTATTCAAGAAATTCAGAGCATCCTGACTGTTTGGGAAAGTCATGCTATACCTGGTGTGATCTGGGATGGTCTCCCTGCAGAATACAGCAATCCTGTTCCTCTCCTGGAAAGCCACTACAGTTGAGCTAGCATCAGCCTGCACTTAAGGGGGCTTCCTAGCAGAGCTCTGCTTCTCCAGCCTAAGAGATTGTAAAAATGTAGCAAACTCCTCCTGTAGCATGAATCCTAAAGAGTCTTATTAATAAGACCAAACTCAGAGCCAGGTATTGGGGTAAATGATGGAAGATCAGAGAAGCAGAGCAAGCCACAGCTTCCTCACCTCACCAGTTCCTCAGCTGGTCTTGTTTTCTCAGACTGCAAAGTTCTGAGTCCTCGTCGAAATGAATCTCAGCTGAACTGTGCTGCTCCAAAGCCTGAATGCTTAACCAGCCAAATGCTTAACTAGCTCTGGTGCCTGGTTTTCGTGCCTTATATATCTTTCTGTTCTCTGCCCCCACTTCCTGGGATTAAAGACTTTCATTCTACAATTAAAGGTGTTAGTCACCAAGCCTAGCTGTTTCCAATGTGCCCTTGAGCACACAGAGATCTGCCTGGCTCTGCCTCCCTAGGGCTGGGATTAAAGGCTTGTGCTACCATTGCCTATCCTCATGTTTAATATTGTGGCCTTCCTGTTCTCTGACCCCAGATAAGTTGATTTTGGGGAAAACACAATATTTTGGGTAACACTATACCACTACATTCTCCTGCTCAGGAGAAAAGTGTTACTTTTCAGCTCTCTCTTGCTCTGTCCACTGAGGGATATCTCGGCATGGATCTTCTGTTCAGCTCCTTTGAGAAAGAGATTTATTTGGGAAAGAGGAGTCCAGGAGAGTTGCTGCCTCTACCAGGGTGGAGAGAACAGCTCACAACTGATCAGGCAGGGCAGGCAGTTTATAGGAGATGTCCTGGGAGTGGAGTCAACTGTGATTGGTTAGTTTTTTCTGACCAGGGATAGGTCAGTTCTGTGGGCTAGGGACAGAGATGGCCCAGATTTCAGGGCCAAACTGTGTTTCTTTCACTGCTCTTTCTTGGTTTTTTCATAGTACTTCTAAGGCCAGGGCACATTTCTTTCACTGACTCTGATTCTAGGTACCAAGAGTGTCATTTTGGCACTAGTTTCAGAATAAGGGCATATTTCCTTCGTTTTGGGTTTGGAGATAAAGTGTTCATTTCTCTGTCTCAGGTCCCAAGTGCAGGCTGTATTTCTTTCCCTGGTCCTGGGCTCTAGGGCCAGGATTCTACTGTTCTGCTCTGGCTTCTAACTCCTCTATGCTTTACTATAAGATCATTAATCAAGACCTTGTCTATGGGATAGATGAGTAGGTTTTAATGAGGATGTTCTAGAACATGATGCACAGTGCAAAGTTCCAACAAATACATGACCCTCAATATGCAGTTGCTTGGGGACAACTTAGGGTTGTAGACTGTAGGAGGAGACAGGAGTGCAGCAGACCATCTAGGGTTTCATGCTTCCCTTTGAGGAGACCTCTGTATGTCAGCATTCCTTATTCCACTTTGTCTCCTATGACAAAAGTACTTGTCCCCACATAATAGAGTCAGTGGCTCCAGGTCTCAGAAACTCCACTTCATGGTTTATGTGGTCTCAGCCTTCCTGGTGTGGGGTTACTGCTGTAGAAAGTAATAGTATCATTTTCTATCAACACACTGTTTGAGTTGAATACCTCCCAGATACCTGTGTAGAGGAATGAGCCAAATTTGATGTTGCAGCATCTCAACGGGTTTTATAGGTAACTGTTTTGTATCACTGTGCAGACATGAAAATGTATCTTATTACATTTAAGGCGCCCTACATAAGGTCTTAATTTCTACATGTCTTCTCTGACTTTTCTGTAGGTGTTTCTTTTCAGAAGCAAATTTTCCATGCTCTTACTGTGTGTTCTTCTTTAGTTGGATTCTAGAAATATTTGATTGAATGGAAAGAAACCTGAAGTTACTGGGTTGGGGTCACAGAGTTCATTACTTCCATGTCTCATACTTTCAGTGTCATGTCCATCTATGACAACAGAGCTTTCCTTATTCATTCATAATTTACCATTCTTTGCATTGACAACTTCCCTTCACAAGAAAAATTTCTCTTACAACTTCTGCCAAATTAGAGTTTTTTTGAGAAATGAGGCCATTACTAAGGTAAAAATGCATTCTTAGAATCTGTTCATATAATGCCTGCCCTGTGTCAGGAATGATTTAAAGAGCTTTGCATAAATATATTTAATTGCATTTAAAAATATGTGAATATATACTATCGCCATGACCTCCTTAAGGGAAAACACACACACTACAACTTCTAACTCATGTGACACTATTGGGAGTGATTTGAGATTAGATCTCATGCTGACACATCTGCAGCTGGTGTTGCAGCCTCTCATCTGTCATTCCCAAACTGAGTGTCAAGATATCCCTGGACAACCCATTAATATAAATGACCATTATGAGATACAAACTTTTAGGAGGTATAGGGTAATTGATATGGGTTGTTCATGGCAGAACATGGGCAACTGATTAGTTGTGTATCGAGAAATGTGCAGAATTTTCCACTTCAATTCATGCCTATTAGTTTGAAACTGTGTCCTTAGTGATTACTCTGAAAATTGATAATAATGTTAAATGCCTTGTGAAAGTCACTATGAAGGTAATGGAAGGCTTAGCTTTCAGTAGAACTCTAAGGTTTGAAGAGTAGTGAAGTGACTGGCAGTCATTCTTTCCCTACTATTATTTAGTAATTGTGGTTTTAAAAACAAAACAACAACTTAAATTCAATAAATTATTTTTGAAAGATTTCATGTTGGTAAGGGATAGATATCTACCAAGCTTTCTTTATCTTAATGACATAGAGAATTGGGCTGTTAGAATTCTTTGGGGAGAGAGTTAATTAAAATGTTTACTTACAAGGCCAGTGAAAGCTTAATTCAGTGAGTTAATGCAACTGCTGCAAACACAAAAATATGAGATCAATACCCAGAAACTGTGGTGGAAGGGAAAAGTGACTCCTGCAAATTGTCCTGTGAGCTCCACGTGTACTATGGCATGGGAATGTGGATGAACATACACAAATGTCACACACACACTAAGCAAATATAATGATCTTTAAATTGTTTAAATTAAGAGGCTCTATGAATACTATGAAAAATGAAAGCTTAAAGACATCTGTCTTAGGCTAAGCAAAAGAATAAAATGTTAATTCCAAGGAAAAATAAGCCCAGAACACAGAAGATACACTTTTTATTGGACAAAAGAAAATGAGCACAGAAAAAGAACACTGACTTCACAAATAAAGGAAAGAAGACAAATATTGTGCATGTTGATTTTGCAGAACTTAGATGCTCAGTGTGCAACATGTCTGTACTGGACTTTTAATGAAAGGGGAAAAAAGAAGAAATAAAAAGGAAAATAAATGAACATTATTGTTCCTAGGTGTAGTGGAGGAGAAAGTTTATTGTAGATATGTAGGTGAACATTATCAAATACAGCGATATCTGGGAGAGTCCAGAGTGGACATGAATAGATTGAGCTGTGCTATGAACAGAGAGACAAGGGTATGGAGTGGAGTAGGTGGGGCAGAGGAGGTGGAGTGTAACCAGTAAGAGCAGCCAGATGGCCAAAGGCACAGAGATGGTGGGTAACCAAAATGTCTGAATTATATAAGGAAGAGCAGCCCAGCCTCCTGGCGTGGAGAGTTTAGGGTAGGTGGTGGTTTATGCTGGACAGGAGGGCACTTTAATAGGTAGGGACTGATGGATTGCAGGGAGAACCTGGCAGCAGCCAGGTCCTCTCTAGGTGTTCAACAGGTACTTCAGTCACTTGTTTCAGGTTTGAAACCTAACAGACATGAATTGGTGCATGGAGGGGAAACAATCTTAAGGTGTGAAAGCATAAAGAATCCTTACACTGGAGCTAGTGAGACAGCTCAGCAATAAAGAGCACTTCCTGCTCTTTTACAGGACTGGGGTATTGCTGAAATTATTAAGGCTACTCCACACAGTTAAAAGGGAAGTTTATTTAGTGGCATAACTTACAAATGAAGGGATAGGTATGTTGCAGGGTCTGGGAAAGGTGTGTCTCAGTCTGGCGGTGTTCTATGGAGAACTCTGCTTGATCTACCTCCAGCATCCAGGGTCAAGGAACCAAGAGAGTCCCCACATCCAGAACTTGGGTCTTCAGCATCCTCTCTCAGGCCTGCCTTCTAGGCATGACCATTACCAAAGTGTAACTTCCAGGTCAAAGCTGGAATGGCTACCCACTACATCTCCCACTTTTGTATAAATAAGAAGGTTCTAACCTAATACAAGACTATATACAAAGTGATGGTTATCAAATATTGTCCATGAATAATGAGGGTAATGACCTAGATAAGATGTAACTACAATCAGTGCAAACAATTTCAAGCAAGAAACACATACTAAAATCCAGAGAAGTCTAGAGCATGGGTAAATGGCATGTTACAAAGATCATTCCACAAGGTGTCCTATCCTAAAGAACCTGAATATATTATTTAATATGTTCTGTCTAAGATATTATATATATATACTAAGTTGTAACTATAATTGCTAGTCTTCAATCTCATCAAAGACCTGAGAAGGAATATAATGGTAGCTGAGAAATGGAAGATGGATACAAGCAACTTTCGGGAATCTTGCAAAAGTAGACAGAGACAGCTGGTAGCCTGGATAGTCATATAATGTTTCTCAGCATTGTTGGTGCATTCAAATTTGTTACCAACCTAGAGTATCTGACAGACCATTTTCAGAAGCAGGAATTCTGAAAGACCATCTTACCCTGTCTTGGCAGAGTTCAGAAGTCACTTTTCCTTGTGTCTCGCTTGTCCAGAAGGATAGCACTCATATTATCAGCAGTTGAGGCAAGGGCAGTTCTTTGTCCAATAGGCCATTTTGTGCCAAGAAGACAAACTTCCAAATGGAAATGTCTTAGAAGCCCAACATTCTCTTGGGATCAAATTGGTGCTGCCAGGAGCAATTGTGTCTCATGTCAACAGAAATCTAAGTTATTTAAATGACGTATTCTCTAGGTCTATGAAGTGTTTGAAGATTACCTGTCCATCTGACCTATATATCTGTAAATCTGGATAACCTAACAAACAAAACTAAAGAGATGGCAAGCATAGGTGACTATTAATCTATAAGTCTTATCTACCAAAGGACTAAGGCTTCATGTAAACGAGGTAAACAGTCTATAAGCAAATGTTTGGTAAAGGATGATGACTTTAAATTTGAGACAATACAAAAGATATTTATAACAGAGGTAGGAATGTATAGTGTGATATGCAATGTGACAGTAATCTTAAATATATATCAATATACAGCATATCTTAAACAGAAGTAGAATATACAAACATTATGACACATATAAATTTAAATTTATATCAATATACAAATATTTCAAATAAAGTAGAAATATATATACATTATAACAATTATTTTTATTTGCATCCATATACAAACTATCTTAAACAGGAATCCAAAAATAGTTTATGTTTGTATCAAAATATAAGTTTCCATAACATTGCAAATTATCTAAAGCTGATATTTTACTTAATTTGTTTACTTGTATATACAATAATCTACCATAATAACTAATACCTATCAATTCCACTTTTTCATTTGAGACATGTTTCCTATTCTTAAGCAGAAAGCTGAGTCTAATATTTTCTTCTACACCCAATTCTATAACTGTCATCCATAACCCTGAAAAATAAGAAATTTTAGGGAAAAGAAACGTGGTTTCCTTGGAGTTGCTTCCTGCTGTTTAGGGGATGGTGGTATCTCTTTTGGGTACTATAAGAAAACTCAGATAGTTAAATTTCAGTTAGACTAACTGAAGATTCCACAGCAAATCTCAGAGTAATGAGTACAATTGTCTGAAATTCTGGGAAGAAATGTAGTATGATGATGATTACCAAGGCATAGTAATGGATTGGGTAGATTTGGTGTTATTGGGGCCAAATTTTCCTTCTAGGAAACTTCAGAAATTGCTATTGAAAACACTTAATTTTATCAAAATAGAAAGTTTGGATTTAAAGATGGCATGACATGTAGGAAAGGATTCTGATAAAAGAAGAGTAAGCATGGAGAGAATTAGAATTTTGAAGACAATGGTCCTTTTTAAAAAAAATATATTTGTGTTTTAATTTTACACATCAGCCATGGGTTCCCCTGTCCTCCCCGCTCCCGCCCTTGCCCCAACATTCCCCCCAGCCCTTCCCCTCCATTCCCATCTCCTTCAGGTCCAAGACTCCACTTGGGATTCATTTAAACCTGGTGGTCCAGTCCCCTCCTACCTGGCTGAGCAAAGTGTCCCTGTGTAAGCCCAAGGTTCCAAACAGGCAGCTCATGCACTAAGGATAGGTCCGGTCCCACTGCCTGAGTGCCTCCGAAACAGTTCAAGCTATTCATATCCAGAGGGCCTGATCCAGCTGGGGGCTCCACAGCCTTTGGTTCATAGTTCATGTGCTCCTATTTGTTTGACTATTTGTCCCTGTGCTTTTCTAATCTTGTTCTCAACAATTCACAATCTTACAGTCCCTCCACTTTCTCAACTGTGGGACTCCTGGAGCTCCACCTGGGGCCTGGTTGAGGATCTCTGCATCCACTTCAACCAGTTAGTGGATGAGAATTCCAGCATGACTGTTAAGGTGTTTGGCCATCTGATCATCAGACTAGGTCAGATCAGGCTTTCTCTCGACCATTGCCAGCAGTCTACAGAGGATGTATCATTGTGGATTTCTGGGGACATCTCCAACACTCTGCCTATTACTCGTCTCATGTGGACATCATTTATCAATGTCTGATTCTCCTTGTTCTCCCTTTCTGTTCTTGAACCAGCTGTGATCTCCCTAAGCTTTCTTTCCCTCGAAACTTGCCCTTCATTACTCCCACTGTCATCCAGGTTGTTCATGTACATCTTATCCATTTCTCTGTCATTGGGTGATCCCTGTGTCTTTCCTAGGGTCCTGTTTTCTAGGTAGCCTCCCTGGAGTTGTGTAGCAGACTAGTCATCTTTGTTTTACATATAGTATCCTACTGTGATTGAATACATATCATGTTTGCCCTTCTGAGTCAGGGATACCTCACTCAGGATGATTTTTATAGATCCATCCATTTGCCTGCAAACCTCATGATATCATTGTTTTTCTCTGCTGAGTAGTACTCCATTGTGTATATGTACCATGTTTTCTTTATCCATTCTTCAGTTGAAGGGCATCTAGGTTGTTTCCAGGTTCTGGCTATTACAAGCAATGCTGATATGAACATAGCTGAGCAAATGCCCTTGTGGTATGGTTGAGCATTCCTTGGGTATATGCCCAAGAGTGCTGTAGCTGGGTCTTGGGGGAGATGGATTCCCAGTTTTTTATGAAACAACATATTGATTTCCAAAGTTGCTGTACAGGCTTGCATTCCCACCAGCAGTGAAGGAGAGTTCCCCTTGCTCCACATCCACTCCATCATAAGCTGTCTTCTGTGTTTTTGATCTTAGACATTCTGACAGATGTAAGGTGTTTTTCAACCATTTGAACTTCCTCTGTTGAGAATTCTCTATTTAGTTCTACAGCCCATTTCTTATTGGACTGTTGGACATTTTGATGTCTAATTTCTTGAGTTATTTATACATTCTGGATATGAGCCCTCTGTCAGATGTGGGGTTGGTGAAGACCTTTTCCCATTCTGTAGGGTGTCCCTTTGTCTTGTTGACCATGTCCTTTGCTCTACAAAACTTCTCAGTTACAACAGGTCCCATTGATTGATTGTTTCTCTCAGTGTCTGTGCTACTGGTATTATATTTAGAAAGTGCTCTCTGGTGACAATGCATTCAAGAGTACATCCTAATTTCTTTTCCATCAGGTTCAGAGTAACTGGATTTATGTTGAGATTTTTGATCCACTTGGAGTTATGCATGGTGATAGATATGAATCTATTTGCAGCCTTCTAAACATTGACATCCAGTTATGCCAGCACCATTTGTTGAAGATGCTTTCTTTTTTCCATTGTACAGTTTTGGCTTCTTTGTCAAAAAGTATATGTTCATAGGTGTGCAGGTTAATGTCAGGGTCTGCAAGTTGATTCCATTGGTCCACATGTCGGTTTTTAGGCCAGTACTAAGCTGTTCTTATTATGGTAGCTCTATAGTAGAGCTTGATGTCGGGGATTGTGATGCCTCCAGAGGTTGTTTTATAGTACAGTATTCTTTTGGACATCCTTGGTTTTTTGTTTTTCCATATGAAGTTGAGTATTATTCTTCCATTTCAGTGAAGAATTGTGTTGGTAATTTGATGGGGATTGCGTTGAATCTGTAGATTGCTTTTGGTAAGATTGCTATTTTTACTACATTAATCCTGCCTATCCATGAGCATGGGAAATATTTCCATTTTCTGACATCTTCTTCAATTTCTTTGTTTAGGGACTTAAAGATTTTGTCATATAGGTCCTTCACATGCTTAGTTAGAGTAACCCCAAGGTATTTTATATCATTTGTGGCTATTGTAAAGGGTGATGTTTCTCTGATTTCCTTCTCAGCCTGTTTGTATATAGTATATAGGAGGGCTACTGATTTTTTTTGTGTTGATCTTGTATCCTGCAATGTTGCTGAAGGCTTTTATTAGCTGTATCAGTTCCTTGGTTGAATTTTCAGGGCCTCTAATGTATGTTATCATGTCATCTGCAAATAGGGAATGTTTGACTTCTTTCTTTCCAATTTGTAACCCCTTAATCTCCTTATGTTGTCTTATTGCTCTGGCTAGAACTTCAAGTATAATATTGAATAAGTATGGCAAGAGGGGACAGCCTTTCCTTGTTGCAGATTTTAGTGGTAATGCTGTGAGTTTCTCTCCATTTAATTTGATGTTGCCTGTTGGCTTGCTGTAGATTGCCTTTATTATGTTTAGGTATGTTCCCTATATTCCTGATCACTCCAAGACCTTTATCATGAAGGGGTGTTAGATTTTGTCAAATGCCTTTTCTGCATCTAGTGAGATGATCATGTGGTTTTTTTCTTTGAGTTTGTTTATATGGTGTATTACATTGATGGACATTAATATGTTGAACCACCCTTGCATCCCTGGGATGAAGCCTACTTGATCATGGTGGATAATTGTTTTGATGTGTTCTTGGAGTCTGTTTGCCAGTATTTTATTGAGTATTTATGCATCAATGTTCATGAGGGAGATCAGTCTGTAGTTCTCTTTCTTTGTTGCAACTTTTTTTTGGTTTAGAAATCAGGGTCATTGTATTCTCATAGGAGTTTGGTAATATTCCTTCTGCTTCTATGGTGTGGAACAATTTAAAGAGTATTGGTATTAAGTCTTCTTTGAAGATCTGGTAGAATTCTGCAGTGAAACCATCTGGTCCTGGACTTTTTTTGGTTGGGAGACTTTTAATGACTGATTCTATTTCCTTAGGGTTTATTGTACTGTTTAAATGTTTTATCTGGTCTTGATTTAACTTAATTTGTGGTACCTATCCAGAAAAGTATCCATTTCTTTTAGATTTTCCAGTTTAGTGGAGTAGAGGTTTTTGAAGTATGACCTGATGATTCTCTGGATTTCCTCATTTTCTGTTGTTATGTCCCCTTTTCATTTCTGATTTTGTTAATTTGGATGTGCTCTCTTAGTCTTTTGGTTAGTTTGGATATGGGCTTGTCTATCTTGTTGATCTTCTCAAAGAACCAACACTTTGTTTCATTAATCCTTTGTATTGTTCTCTTTATTTCTATTTTATTGATTTCAGCTCTCAATTTGATAATTTCCTGGCATCTGTTCCTCCTGGGAGACTTTGCTTCTTCCTGTTCAAGAGCTTTCAGTTGTAGTGTCAAGTCACTAGTGTGAGATTTCTCCAGCTTCTTTATGTGGGCATTCAGTGCTATGAATTTCCCTCTTAGCACTGCTTTCATAGTGTCCCATAAGTTTGGGTATGTGGTGTATTCATTTTCATTGACGTCTAGGACGTCTTTAATTTCTTTCTTTATTTCTTCCTTAACACATTGGTGATTCACTTGAGCATTATTCAGTTTCCATGAGATAGTAGGTTTTCTGTAGTGTTTTATTTTTTTTTATTGTTGTTGACATCTAACTTTAAACTATGGTGGTCCTATAGAACACAGGAGGTTATTCCAATTGTTTTGTATCTGTTGAGATTTGCATTGTGTCCAAGTATGTGGTGTTTTTTTTAAGAAGGTCCCATGGGGTGCTGAGAAGAAGGTATATTCTTTTTGTTCGGGTTGAATGTTCTGTAGATATCAATTAAGTCCATTTGAGCCATAACATCAGTTAAGTCTATTATTTCTTTGTTAAGTTTCAATTTGGCAGATCTGTCAATAGGGGAAAGTGGGGTGTTGAAGTCTCCCACTATTAATGTGTGGGGTTTTATATGTGATTAAATCTTTAGTAACATTTCTTTTACATATGTGGTTGCCCTGTTGTTTGTTGTATAAATGTTCAGAATTGAAACTTCATCTTGGTGGATCTTTCCTGCAATGAGTATATAATGTCCTTCATCATCTCTTTTGATTGATTTTAGTTTGAAGTCCATTTTGCTGGATATTAGGATGGCTACACCAGCTTGCTTCTTAAGATCATTTGATTGGAAAGTCATTTCCCAGCCTTTTATTCTTAGGAGGTGTCTATATTTGAATTTGAGGTGTGTTTCTTGTATGCAGCAGAAAGATGGGTCCTGCTTTCATATCCATTCTGTTAGTCTGTGTCTTTTTATAGGTGAATTAAGTCCAATAATATTAAGGGATATTAATTTCCAGTGATTGTTCATTCCTGTTATTATTTTTATTTTTTGGTAGTGTGTGTGTACTTCTCTTCTTTGGGGTTTACTGCTGTGGTGTTATCTATTACATGTGTTTTCAAGCATGTATCTGACTTCCTTAGGTTGGAATTTTCCTTCTAGTGCTTTCTGTTAGGGCTGGGTTTGTGGATAAGTATTGTTTACATCTGGTTTTTGTCTTGGAAGGTCTTGTTCACTACATCTGTGGTGATTGAAAGTTTTGCTTGGTATATTAGTCTAGTGTGGCATCCATGGTCTCTGTGTGTCTGCATTATGTATGTCCTGGCTTTCAAAGTCTCCATTGAGAAATCCGTTGTTATTCTGATGGGTTTTCCTTTATAAGTCACTTGGCTTTTTTCCTTTGCTGCCCTTAACATTCTTTCTTTATTTTGTACATTTATTTGTTTAATTATTATGTGGTTATGGGACTTTTTTTGGGGGGGTCTTGTCCTTTTGGTGTTCTATAGGCTTCTTGTATCTTCATAGGCATTTACTTCTTCAAGTTGATCTTGTTAAATATATTTTCTGTGCCTTTGAGTTGATATTCTTCTCCTTCTTCTGTCCCTATTATTCATAGGTTTGGTCTTTTCATGGTATATGGAATTTCTTGGAGATTTTTGGTCATGACTTTGTGGGTCTTAGTGTTCAATTTGACTTATGAATCTCTTTCTTCTAATGCATCTTCAACACCAGAGATCCTCTCTTTCATTTCTTGTATTGTGTTGTTTATACTTGCATCTGAATTTCCTGTTCATTTACTCAGATTTTCTATTTCCAGCATTCCTTCTGCTTGTGTCTTCTTCATTTTTTCTATTTCCCTCTTCAGGTCTTGGACTGTTTCTCTCATCTGTTTTGTTGCTTTTTCATGATTTTCTTTCAGGGACTTATTATTTTCTTCTGCTTTATTTGTCCTTTCATCTAGTTTTTTATAGAGTTTTTCCTATTTTTTGTCTGTGTCTTCCTCCACTTTATTTTTGATATCTTCTATATAATGCTCTAGTCTCTTCATTATTTTACTTATAAGGTTGTTTTCTTCTGCTTCTTCCATTCTCTGATGTTCAGGTCTAGCTGTTAGAGAAGGGCTAGGTTCTGGTGATGCTGTATTGCTCTTTATTTTGCTGTATGTACTTCTGCATTGATGTCTGCCCATCTCCTTGTGGATTCATTCTTCGTCTTATCAGTGCTCTTGGTCCAGACAGAGCTGACAGATTTTGGGAGCCTCTCTCTGGTCCAGATGGAAGCTCTGGGCTGGATGGGAGCTCTGGTCCAGAAGAGAGTGCTGGCTGGATGCGAGCTTGGGGCTGGTCTCTGAGTCTCAGGAAGTCCCTGGGGTCTATCTTGTCCAGATGGGACTTCTGGGGCAGGATGGAATCTCTGGTCCAGATGAGAGTTCTTGGGCGGATGGTAGCTGAGGGCTCTGGTCTAGATGGGAGTTCCAGGGCAGGATGGAATTTGGCGACTGGTATCTAAGTCTTCTGGAAATTGCTGGGTATTTGGGCAGTTGGGTGTGATGGCAGGGTGTGGAGATTGCAGGGTCTGCCTGCAGTCTTGGAAAAGGAGAGCCTTCCCACAGGGCCCGCCAAATGGCTGGAAACTGGGGCCAAGTTGGTCAGGTCTTCCTGGGATGTCTGGTGCCTAGGAGGGTGTCCTAGAGTTGGGTGCCTCTCTGACTGTAACCAAAGGCACTCACCTCTGGTCCAGATGGGTGTTCCGGGGTGGATATAATGGTCCCTTTTTACTGGTTTCCTTCTGTCTCACACCAGAGGTCACTTCTGTTATGGGACTGAAGAATCTATCAATCTTTTCTTTTATTAATATGCTTGGGTTTAGAGAAGGAGTTAGCCAATTCCATCCCCAAAGCCAGCTTGGTTTATAATTAAATTGGAACCACAACTATTCTACATTGATGGAGATGTAGATGTTAGACAGTTAGATTTTGCCCTGTGTAGATTGCTATGAATAGATATTTTCTTTCTGCTATAAACATCCAGATATCTAAGACCTTATGATTTCTGCAAGACGGGTATTTCCATTATACTGGATAGAAAAAAAAAAAAAAAAAAAAAAAAAAACAAAAAACAGAACCGTACCCCAACCTTTGATTGTTAAATTTTTCTTACAACTTGAAGAGATGACACATTGGTGGATGATTTTTTACTTCTCCTCATCCAGGGGTTTTCCCTGTTTAAATTGAATTTTTATTAATTTTGTTGGTACCTGTAGCTTTTCTTCTCCTGCAGAAACAAAAGCAAAACCCCTTCCCCAGCATAGGACATATCCAGGTTTCTATGCTGAGGTCAACACATCTTTGAAATAAACCATTTGGTTTAGCTCATGTATTTTGTCTGTCGTCCAATGTCTCTCCTCAAATGTTGTTCCTTTCTCATCAGCACTGAGAAAATTAAAGGTTAATAAAGTACTATGCTATCTATTTCTAGGAGTCATTGTTATCTGTTGCTGTTTATTTAGCATATCCTTTAAAGTTCAATTGGATCTTTCTATGTCTGCTTGGCCTGTGGGATTGTGTGGTATATCTGTAACACATTTTATATTGTAATAAGCAAAGAACTGTCTTATTTTATTGGAGACATGTGCTGGGGCATTGTCTGTCTTAATTTGTACAGATATTCATTCCCATGATAGCCCTAAGTTCTTTTATTTATTATGTATACAATGTTCTGCCTACATCCATGCTTGCAGGCCAGAAAAGGGCACCAGATCTCATTACAGATGGTTTTGAGCCACCATGTGCTTTCTAGGAATTAAACTCAGGAACTCTGGAAGAATAGCCAGTGCTCTTAACCACTGAGCCATCTCTCCAGCCCCAGCCCTAAGTTCTAACAGGTGCTTAATCACAGAATCAGCCTTTTCTGAACTCATAGGAGTTGCCCATTGAAATCTTGAATAGGTGTCAATGGTATGGTATGGATACTCTAATCTTCCAAATTCTGCAAAATGAATGATATCCATCTGCCAAATTTCATTTCTTTGTATTCCTTGTGGATTGCTCTCTGCTGATAATGGAGTTTGGTTATAGAAGGAACAAGTAGGACATTTTTTTTCACAATATCCTTAGGTTTTTGCCAAGTGATGGAGAAATCCTTTTTCAAACCTTGCAATTTACATGGTGTATCTTATGAAACTCTGAGTCTTCTAGTACATTACCTATTAGTAACTACTCAATCTAATCATTATGTTGTACTCTAGTTCTTAGCAGACTTGTATGTGATCTGATATGTGTCATATATATATATGATGTTCCCTTTTACTGATGATTTTCTACAATTGTATGAGTAATGAAGTTAATTGTGTATTATCAGGAATAAATTCAGCAGTTTCATTATGTAAAACAACTCTCTCTGCATATTGCGAGTCAATGACTATATTGAGGGTTACTGTGAAGTCCATCAGAACCATAAGAATGGCATACAGTTCTGCCTTTTGTACAGAGCTGTATGGACTTTGTACCACCTTACTTAAGTCTCCTGATTTGTATTCTGCTTTCCCTGATGTTTCACCATCATTTCTATAGTCTGTTACCTTTTTGAATCAAATCAGTGATCTTTTCTATGTAAGTCTTTAATTTCTTACTTGGTTTACATTGTAGGAATATCCATTCTGATATAAGATCTCCCCTCTGCATCCAAATACCTGTGGGGAAATGTCTGGAGGGGAATATGACAGGAATGCATTTAAGTTCTTGATCCACAAGATCCACATGTGCTTCTCAAACTGTCTTTTCTACTGGAGCCAATTCCTTCTCAGCCTCGGCTGATAATTCTCTTGGATTTAAATCTTCGTCCCCTTCTAGAATATTAGCCAAATTTTGTAGACCATGTTTGGTTATTCCCATTTTACCCAGTGAGTTGGAAATGGTTACTAACAACTTTAGAAAATCATTAAGAGTCTTCCATCGATCTCTCCTTAGTTGCACCTTTTGGGGTCTAATTTTTTTGTACCTCTATCTTATATCCTAAGTAATTAAAGGTATCTCCTCTTTGCATTTTTTTCAGGAGCTATTTGCAGTCCCCAGTGAGGCAAAACTTTTTTTTTTTTTTTTTTTTTTTTTTTACTTCTTCAAACATTCTTTTTAATGTGTCTATCTTTGGATAAGCTTAGAGATTTATCATCCATATAGTGATAAAATATGGATTGTGGAAATTTTACATGAATTATCCCCAATGGTTTTTGCACAAAGTATTGGCACAAGGTAGGGCTGTTTAACATTCCCTGTGGGAGGACCTTCCATTAATATCTCTTGACTGGCTGAGAATTGTTATAATTAGGTACTGTGAAGGCAATTTTTTCTCTATCATTTTCTTGTAAGGGTATGGTAAAGGAAAAGTCTTCTAAGTCAATAATTATTACAGGCCATTCTTTGGGTAGCAGAGAGGGCAAGGGCATCCCAGTCTGCAGGGAGCCCATCAGCTGAATTAGTTTACTAATGTCTCTCAGATCTGTCAGCATTCTCCAATTACCAGACTTTTGTTTTAAAATGACAAATACAAGAGAATTCCAAGGGGTGGTAGATTCTTCAATGTATTTAGCATTTAACTGCTCTTGAACCAGCTTTTCTAAAGCTTTTTGCTTCTCTTTTGTCAAAAGTCATTGTCCAACCCAGTCAAGTTTATTAGTTAGCCATTTTAAAGGTAAGGCAGTTGGTACTTCTGAGAGTTCAACAGCACATGTACTCTGTTTGTGTACAGCCTGAATGGTTGGTGACTGTTTTCTATAGCACGTTATGATGTTATTCCTAGAAACATGCATTAGTCTGTATTCCTTTTCTGAAAGTATAGGGATTTTAATCTGGGTATTCCACTGTTGTAACAGATATCAGCCCCAAAGATTTACTGCTACCTTTGCTACATATGACTTCAGCTTTCCTCTGTCCTTCTGGCCCTATGCATTCAACCCACCTTGAACTCTGTTTTAACTGAGATAGGGTTACAATCCCTAGAAGTTGGACATCTACCTCTTGAAGAGGCCAATTCAGATGCCACGATTTTGGTGTAGTTATAGTCACATCCATACCTGTGTCTACCCTCCAGAACCAGGTCATTAATTCAAATTCTAAGCTTTGGTCTTTGTTAATTTATGGAAGTCTGCCAAAATATTTGTTTTACTATGTTCTTTGTAAACTGTGGTTCATCTATCAGAGCTGTTTTTTCATCCATTGCCATATTGGTTTTGGCAATAGGCATTGGTTTATTCAGTTGTCCTGGAGAGGAATTTCTTCCACAGTGGCTGGGAAAGTTTGTAAAAGGTTTGATTTGGGAGCCTGCAAGAGGCCCCCTGAGATGTTTCCCACCATTAAAAGGTGGCCTCATATATCTATTTTGATCTGTACTCACAAATCCAATGTCAGCCTTTGCCACATCTTTTACATAATCCAGGAGGTGGTTGGGGTCTCCTGTTTAGGCTCTTCCTAGGAGTGTTACTTCTAAGATTACCCCATGTACAGTGTTTACTTATATGTCCTGCTGTACCACATCTAAAACATTTCATACCATGGGGCCTTCTTTCATCTTTAGGATCTGTCTCTCCTATCCAAGCCTCATTACTGTAGTTAAGAGATTCAACAATATTAGTATACTGAATCCATTCTTCCAAAGGTGCTGATCTGATCTTTAATGGTGTAAGTATTCTTTTGCATTCTGCATTAGCATTGTTGAATGCCAAGTACCCAGTTAATACTCTTCTTAATTCTTTTTCTGACACAGCTTTTGTTATAGTTGTGTTCAGCCTTTGTAAAAAATCAATGAAGGGTTTGTGCAGTCCCTGAAATACCTTTGTGTATACCTCAGTTGGTTTTCCAGGTTCCAAGCATTTAGAGCTGCTGTACAGCATAGATATATTGTATGCTCATCATAAGTGGCTTGTACATTCCTGTTAGTGAATCATCCCTCCCCAAGTAATTGATCTTGGGAGATAACAAAACCTATGAGTTTACCTTGTTGTTCTAAATTTCTTGCCTCTTCTCTCAACCAGCTTTTCCACTGTAACTGCTGTCTATATTGTAGAACAGCTGAAATTAACTGATGCCAGTCATCTGGAATGATTATATGTGAGGTATCCCATATGTAACTACTGCGTCCTTTATATTTTAATATTTTAAAGTCCCTTGTTGAAATTGCTTATAAGGTATATGTCATATATGGCTCAGGGTGTGTGTAATCTGCTGGCTTCTCATGGATGATAACAGGATAAGTCATTGTATGAGAGCCATTTGGAGATGTTACAACCTGTACTGTCTTGCCCTTCTGCTTATTAGGTCCCTTGCCATGTTTACTGAGAGTTTCTTCCAGGGCTTTCAAATAAGCACCTAGGGTCTGTTCTAGTGAGTGAACCTCCTCTCTTGCAAGGGACTCCAGATTTCTCATGGAATCATGGAAGTTTTTATGTTCTTCAGAAACACATGATTCCATGGACCTTATCTTATCAATTAATGGGAATCTTTCTTCCTTATATAGTGTCTGGAGAGTTAGTGTTCTATCCATTAAATATTCACATTTATTAACAATAAAATCAAATTTGGGGACAAGCCTGTTTTGTAAATGATGGTTAGCAGATTTCAGAGAAAGAATCTTTTTTTCTGTAAGCCTTCACTGATATCTTTGAAAGCCAGTAAATCCTGGTTAGCAGATTCCAGAGAGAGAATCTTTTTCTGTAAGCCTTCATTGCTATCTTTTAAAGCCTGTATCAGTCCCAATATTGATTCATCTTTGTTCTTATCATTAAACCAGTGTTTGAACACTGTGTGAATTATTACGATGAATGCCAAAATGGTACAGGCCAGATATGCCTTAGGGATGTCATGTATTTCCAGAAAAATGTCATTCATCATACAGGCAAAAGGGTTTTTAAATTCTTGTGAGGTAATATTGTCAGCCATATTGCAAGAATTACTCAGAAATTGTTAGTCAGTTTTAAGGTACTTTTACTTGAAAAAAGATACTTGTTTGCCTATCTTAGCTTTCTGTGGTTTGGGGGGTGCAGTAGCACTTTTCAGCCAGCAGTAGGCATTGGTATAGCTCCAAAGCAGGGCCTGCTTATGATCTTGGCTGGCAGCAGCTGAAGGCAGGACCAGAGGTGGCAGGGAGCAGGCACACAGTGGGGAACGCCTCACTCACAGTTGTTTTTCGCTGGTCTGGGTGCTAAGCTAGGGAACTGAGACTGGACTAGCTGCTATCTTTCTTTAGGAATGGAACCGTGTAGGCATTCCCTGCCTATATGGAACTTTGCAGGCATGTTTAGGTACTCACCAGCCTAGGAGGAGGCTGAGGTTGGGAGTCACCCAGGCCTTTGGAATTTGCCCCACATGAGCACCAGATATTGGTGAAATTATTAAGGCCATTCCACATATTTAAAAGGGAGGTTTATTTAGTGGTATAACTTACAAATGAAGGGATAGATAGGTTGCAGGGTCTGGGAAAGCCCCCACATCCAGATCTCGGGTCTTCAGCATCCTCTCTCAGGCCCTCCTTGTAGGTGTGACCATTATTGAAGCTTCAATGGGGATTGGAACTTCCAGGTCAAATCTGGAATGGCTGCCCACTACACTGGGGTTTGATTCCCAGCACACACCTCATGTATCTCCCAGCCACCTGTAACTCCAGCTTCATCTGATCTGTTGCCTTCATCAGACTTCCACAGGTACTGTGCTTCCATGCCCAAACCCAGGCTCAGCCAAACATATACATATAGTTAAAAGAATGAAAAGAATCTCTACCTTGGTAGTCACCTAGGTACACATATGCCAGGTGCTCAACATACTCTTTTATCTATGGATTTGATTTAATGTTATCACTCTCTACTGCTTGGATAAACACATTTTACTGTAAGTTTAGAAAATCACATAAATGGAAGCAAACTAAGCCTATTCTTTATGATTGTCACATGCTTCTCACAGGAAGATTTTCAACTCTGTATGAGATGCATGTTTTCAGTATAAGCACAAACATGCATACATTGTTCTGTGCAAATCAATAAGTAGAAGGTGCATTCTTTCTCTATTTAAGAGGCACATATTAAAGAGGCTAAGAGGTGCTAGGTAAGGGTGTATTTTTAAAATTGTTTTAATTTGTCAGATCTGTCAATGGACCCCTTGATAATCTCCTTGCTCACTCAAAACCTTAACTGTAGCCCTGAATGGTTAGTGCCCTGACAATGTGTGGACATCTTCTGGTAGTTGGTCTGTTTTGAAGACTTAAAAATACCAGTGAGACTTAGATTCAGAAACCAAAAATACTTGTTTAAGTCAAATGTTATTCAGCATCAGGAGAGAGCATGGGAGGATGCAGAAGATAAAATGTCCAAAATCTACATACTCAGGTGCACCATAGTTAAAAATTTATTTGTGTCTGTGTGTGTATGCTCATATATGTGTGTGTGTGTGTGTGTGTGTGTGTGTGTGTGTGTGTGTGTGTGTGTGTGTGTGTGTGTGTGTGTGTGTGTGTGTGTGTGTGTGTGTCTGTATGATCAGGCATGTGAATGTTTTTGTGCATGTGTGAGTGTGTGTGTATGTGTGTATGAGACAGACAGAGAGACAGAGAGGCAGAGAGAGATGAGAGAGAGAAAGGAAAGAGAGATGAGATATATGTTTGTGCAAGTGTGTATGTGGATATGTGATCATGGATATGTGCACATGAGTGTGTGCAGGTTTAAAACGCAACAATATTCAACATGTTAAACTCTGGAACTGTAACATGTGAAACAAAACTTTAATCTGGGGCTAGAGATCAGCTGCAAAAGTACATGAAAGGAAAGTGGACAAATCTGAGTTCCATCCTCAGAATCCATGTCTCAAAGCCATGCTGGTGCATACCTGGAATCCCAGCAATGTGGAGATGGAACCTCCCAATTCCACTGTTAAACTTCTGGTCCTGGAAAAAGAACTTTTCTCAAATTCACAGTGGACAGCTCCTGAACAACTGCATCTGTTTGGCCTGTTTTCCTGATCTGCATGGGCAGTCTTCATGAAGCAATTGTGTGCACATGGCTGCCACCAAACAAAGAAAATGAAATTAAACTCCCCCGTAACTTTCTTTAAGCCTCTTTTCCCTAATATAAAAGCTCTACTTGCTTATCTTGTCTCTAGTTCAAAAGACAGAATGAAGCAGTCATGCCTACCACAGGGAATACAGAATCCTTCTCTGTATTTGTCTTTTCTGCTCATTCAATTCTTTTCTTAAGAATGTTCTCTGGGAATCAGAAGCAGGGCAACTCATGTTTCTCTAACCAGGAAGAAGTAGGTTGGAGCTGTCTATTTCCTTTCCCATCTGAAGAAGGACTGCACCATATCACTTTGCCCTTGTGTTCCTATATCAGCACCAAATAGCCTTCTCTAGACAATGATGCTATTTTTCCTTTATCTTCCATATGGTGAGAAGTCATCAAATCCTCATTTATTAATAGAGGATGGCTTCATGTGTTTCCCAGGGCTTTAGTGTCAGTGTTTGCTTACATTTCAAAGTAATAGAGCCATTTGTCTCCTTTATAGGTGCCCAACAGTTTTAGGCAACATTTTTAAAGCCCTCTTTTGTGAAGACACCAGCACTTCTATTCAGCATATACCAAGGCTCAGGAAAGCAGACAGCCTCTCTCATGGCAACCACTAGAGAAACCTCTGACTTTGATAGCTTCAATTCTATCTTTTATCTTCAGATTTTTCTATTTTCCTAAAATAAAAGTAAGTCTTAGGGCTGGAAAGATGGCTGTTTGGTTAAGAGTACTTGCTCCTCTTGTAGGGCCCCCAAATTAAATTCCTAGCATTCATATAGACTTTCTCGACTACTTATAACTCTAGTTTAATGGAATCTGATGCACTTCTGGTCTTCTTGGGCACCAGGCATGCATGAATGTACACATGATGTACACACATATATGCAGTCAAAATACTCATACACAAAATGAAGATAAGTAAATATATTTTTAAAAACTCTAGATGGGATCAGAACTTTTCTTGGGAATATGGAAACTTAAGAGGATAGTGCTTGCAAGAAAATAGAATCTTCCTGATTTAATTAAAGTAAACACAGAAGATAGAAATTAGAAGAGTAATCAATAAGATTGTCCCTCTTCTCTGCATTTCTCTAGATTGGTTTCTCAGTGATGTGTGTGTGTGTGTGTGTGTGTGTTTGTGTGTGTGTGTGTGTGTGTGTGTGTGTGTGTGTGTGTGTGTGTGTGTGTGTGTGTGTGTGTGTATATATATATATGTGTGTGTGTGTGTGTGTGTGTGTGTGTGTGTGTGTGTGTGTGTGTGTGTGTGTGTGTGTGTGTTGTATGCTTACATGGGTATCTGTATCTGAAGTTTTCCTGTGTCCCACTATCAGGACACTATCAGGACAAATCTCTCTCATCTGCTGGTCCCCCAGCTGCTCGAACGCAAGTAAACACATAGAGACTTATATTATTTATGAACTGTATGGTCATTAGCTCAAGCTTATTAATGACTTGCTCTTACACTTAAATTAGCCCATAATTCCTATTTATGTTTAGCCACATGGCTTGGTACTTTTTCTCAGTTCTGCCTTCACATCTTGTTTCCTCTGTGCCTGGCTGATGACTCCTGACTCAGCTGTCCTCTTCCCAAAATTCTCCTTGTCTGCTTGTCCTGCCTATAATTCCTGCCTGATTACTGGCCAATCAGCATTTTATTTATCAAACAATCAGAGCAACACACATTCACAGCATGAAGAACAACATTCCACACACCTCTCAAGCACTACCAACTTAGCTAGATTTTTTTTTTTTTTTGACATTGAGATATGTCTGCTCCTGGTTGCACCTATTTACTTCAAAGAGAAAGCTAGGCATCACAGACACTCTATATGGAGTTTATCTTCTTCTTATCCAAAATTGCCATTAGGGCAAAAAACTGTTCTTGCCTGGACTGTTGGACAAATGGCTGAAGATGCAACGTTTTGAAGCAATTGTATGCACATGGCCACCACCAAACTGAACATGCAGGACCCACATGAATTTGACCACTGAACTTTGCAAGGCAAAATGGTCCTTTAGGTTCCTGCTTCACAGTAGAAACTGCCAGACATTCTACAGGACAAAGAGAGAAGTGACTGAGAGACTCTAGGCTATGGGCTGAAAATGGATACCCCAACATTGCAGAAGAACTTTAGGTGACTGTCCAGGCAGCCAGCTGTAGCTGTCATTCTAGATTTTTGCTAGTTGCTTACAATGCATTTCCTGTTTATTAGATAATATTATATCCTTCTGAGGTCTTTGATATAGTTGAAGACTAGATAGTTATAATTATAATTTTCCTTAGTTATGATAAAAGATAAATTAAATATGAAACTTTAGACTCACAAATATAGGATAGAATATTTTCCTTAATTTTGCCAAGTACAAATAGACTAGATATTGTAACTATAATTCTTGCCTGATAACTTTTCTATTATATGTAATTTTACTATGTTAAAGTTAAAACATTCCTTTTTGATTAGACAGAAAAGGGGAGGTGCTATGGAATGTCATTCAGCATGCTGTGAATGTGTGTTACTCTAATTGTTGGATAAATAAAACTCTGATTGGCCAGTATCCAGGCAGGAAGTATAGACAAGACAAGCAGACAATGAGAATTCTGGCAAGAGGAAGGCTGAGTGAGGAGATGCCAGGCTACTGCCCATGGAGCAGTGTGTAATGGAACATAGGTAAAGCCACAGAAGACATGGTGACATATAGATTAACAGAAATGGGCTGTGTTTAAGTGTAAGAGCTAGTTAGTAGTAAGCTTGAGCTAATAGCTGAGCAGTTTTAATGAATATAAGCTTCTGTGTGTTTACTTAGGTTTGAGTGGCTATACACTGGGCAGGACACAGAAAAACTTCCAGCTACAGGTATCCAAGTGTGTTCTCTCATACACATGTACAGAGGTGAGAAGAGAACATATGCTGCCCTACTCTATCACTTCCCATCTTTGTGATGGTCATACAACCTAGAATCACTTGAGAAGAAAGTCTCAATGAGGAACAGTCTAAATCAAGTGAACCTATGGACACATCTGTGGGAAATTGCCTTTGATTTCCTTAGTTCATCTGGGAAGACCCAGAATGAAAGTAGGGTGCATTATTCCCTAGTTTGGGGCCCAAGGATTAATATGTGCCAAGAAAACCAATGAGTAAGCATACAGGCACACAGTTGTGTTGGGTTTTGACTGTAGATGTGAGCAGCTGCTTCTAGCCCCAGCCACTGTGACTTTCCTGAAGTTATGGACGGTGTATAATGTTGGACTAAAATAAAGCCTTTCTACCCTATTTGGTTGCTTTGGGCAAGAATATTTTATCATAGTAGTCAAAATTAAATTAGGATACCCTTGTTCTGTTCAAACAAGATATCATATTAGATAGGGAGCTAAAGTGGTCCTTAGTAAGCTCCAGTAAACAATCCTTCTGTCTCTGAACTCTTGGTCAATGCTAAGGTTACAATGTGCAGGGCTGTATCTGTTTTTTTTTTTTTTTTTCCACAAGTGTTGGAGATTTAAAAACAGATTTTCATTCTTGTGCAACAAGTGCTCGTAACCATGGAGCCTTCTCTATAGCCTCCTTTCAGTGTGAGTTCTGAAACAAATTCTCAGCTAATATTTTAATTAGATGACTTGTTCTGAGTCTCAAAACAACAGCATACACACTTTTTAGATGATATCCATTATTCTGTTCCTGCTGCATTGTACTGCATTGTGCTATCTCCCCAGTAACCATGTATGTCCTCAATTTAAAACTCTAAAATTTGTGCCTGACCCATTACACTCATTCTCATGTGCAGTTTGTGAGATGGTGAGGTGGACCTACACTCTCTGCTTTTGTTTCCACTTGTCCAGGATCAGCAAGAAAGAGAGTACTAGGCATGTCCTAGTCCTAGTCTATCACACAAGCATGGAGATCTGTATACACATCATGAGCACACATTTAGAAAGTCTAAGGCATCGGCATGTGCTGATTTCCCAGATATGATGAGCACAGAGTAGCAAATTCTGGAATAGCATTAGCCTTCCAGTGGAGCAGCATCAATGATCTTCAGTGAAAGCTATGTCAAAAAGGAAAGGTGAAGAACAACTGGGGAGAGGTAACTGACATCAACTTCTGGCTGATTCAGGTGTGAATATGCCAGAATTTCACATGTGTGCTAAGCACACACCACACTAACAAGCATAAGTGCACACACACATAATAAAAGGATTGTGGGCCTGGTGTGGTGGTGCATGCCTCTGGGCAGGCAGAGGAAGTCAGATTTTTGTGACTTCAAGACCAAATGCCATATGTGACAGCACCTACAGATAATATAAACATGGGAAATGGAGATGGAGAAAGGAAGATGTTTGGGACTCAGTGGCCAGCCTGCCTGCCAGCTTGGTGAGCTCTACTTTCTCAAAGGAAGTGGACAGACTTCCTGAGTCTGGAACACAAGGTTTTCTCCAGCTTCCATAGGCAGGCATTCACATGTGCACTTGGACATAAACAAACACATAAAAAAATATATAAGTAAGAAAACAAACACATTTTTAAAGCATGGTGTAACAAGCAAACACAGCTGTAGTGCCCCGAAATGGCAATATCCATGTCTGAGAAGCCACTAATTAAAGTCTTGAGTCCATGCTGCCCCAACAGAGAAGGGCATGATGTTGCCTCCATGGTAGCACCTATCAGGCGTTTGCCAACCCCTCAGGGCTATTACAATTTTCCATGTCTTTTATCTGCATTTATTGTACACAATTAAACCATTCCCTTGGGTTTTGAGAGACTCTGTGGGCATCTGGACACCTAGAAATATCTGGAAGGAGGTTTAAGAATAGAGCTTATCCAATTTAAGCCAGAGTAGAGCTAGGTATAAGCAAAAAGCAATTACATAGTTGGGGAGGTCACAGGGTGCTGGAGTCACATTTCCAAACCACCCTTCCAATAACTTCTCTAGACATCTAATAATGACTTATTGTAAGGTTGTTATTTACACATCTATTTTTTTTTCACTCATGTGTTTCTTCTGTTTAACAAAAAGAGAATTATATTAACAATACCTGCCAACAATCTGCTCAATAATCTGTTTCAATTAAGTTAAAAGGAGAAAGTCTAACTGTACTTTTATATTTTCTAATTAAGAAAGTATTATGAGTTTTAATTAATGTCTTAATTAGCTGCCATTATCTGCTCCTGGAGCAGGTGCATTATTTGAAGCAGGGCCATGACTATTGTTCTATGTTCTAAGTGTTCTTTAGATTAATCTGTATCTTTTTTTTTTTCAGAAACAAAATATAGCTGACATTGTCTGTAGGCAAAGCCTTCTGCAGCTGGAGTGCTGCTTGTCATTGACATTTTCAGGACTGTGATTTCTACCATTGTTGGGCTATTTTCTCTTTTCCAAGTGTAACATATGAAACTGTTCCTATAGATACATAAACAAATGTTTGCTTAACCCAAATTAGTCATCAAGGATGTAAACAAAGAAATCATTCAACCCAAGAGTAATTTGCTGAACCAGTACATTTAGTTGGCCTTGCTTATAGGAGCATCAATAAGTGGTTACTTACAGGAGCATGGGTAACAAAAGGACATTTAGACCACTGAAGAAAAAAGTCTCTAATCCAAGTAATTGACAATAGCCTATAACATGTTGGGGAGAGTTGTGGGCTCATAAGGTACTTCCCCTTAGCAACCATAACTCTCTATAAATACTTGGGAAAGAAAGGACCATGTGTGCTCTCTCTCAAAATAACTGTAAGCTACCAATAAAACTTCCATGAAGAGTGGGAACACAGGAGCCCTTCTCCCTTAGCAACTGCTAACTGTGTATCTTTGGAAGAAGCAGGGAATCCAGTGATTCTACCCATCCACTATAGAAAATCACTGGCTCCAACCTTGTGTAGCTCTCTTTCAGGAATCACAGCTGCTTACTGTTAAAGAGGATAACTACCATGGCATTCACTGATGATTATCCACAACCATTTCTCCTACTTGTTTGATATTCTGATCCCCTTATATTTCCTGGAACCTCATGTACTCAGTGCATAATCTCACTGTGTTGGATATTCAGTCTCATTGGGTACATGGTGGATGCACATGAGATTGTGGATGAACATTCAGAATGCAGAAAGAGACAAAGAAAAGAATCTGCACAGGAACAATAAATGCTCAGAGTGAACAAGCCAATGGGGTTGAGTTCTCACTTGGTAGAGTGTTTGTCTAGCATACATGAAGCTCAGAATTCCATTTCCAGCACTGAATGAAGTTCATATTGGCTGATATTTCTAATTCTAGTCCTTAGGTGGTAGATGCAGAAATGTCAGGAGTTCAAAGTCATCCTAGGCTACATACCAAACTTGATACCAGCCTGGGGTAGATCAGATCCAATAAGAAAGTCATGAGCAGATTTCTAGAGTAACAAATTTACACTGTCTTATATGACACAAAACAACAGTATTTTCAATTGAAGCATCACTATCTCAGGCAAAATGGATATGACAAAGGTAGATGAAGATGGTGGGGTGAGACCCAGGAAGAAGCCTCGTGTTGATTCTGGTGTTTGTAATGATGCTCTTTAGAAAAGGAAGAACCAAGCACTGCTGGTAAAGTGTCTACATTGTATATGTGAGGACCTGAATTAGATCCTAATACCAGTGTCAAATGTAGGCATGGCTATGCTTAACTGCAGCTCCAATGCTGAGAAGGGCGGGCATAGAGACATGCATATTTCTATTGCTCACTTGCTGTGGGAATTTCTGCATGTCAAATGTGTTACTCTGATTGGTTAAAGTAAATAAAGTGCTGGTTGGACAATAGCCAGGCAGGAAGGATTGGGTAGGCAGGACAAGGAGGAGGAGAATTGTGGGAAGTGGAAGGCTGGGGCAGAGAGACACTGCCAGCTGCTGCCATGACAATAAAGATGTAAGGTACTGGTAAGCCACAAGCCACGTGGCAAAGTATAGATTAATAAAATTGGGTTAATTTAAGATAAAAGAAGTACATAACAAGAAGCCTGCCATGGCCATACAGTTTGTAAGCAATATAAGTCTTTGTGTGCTTAGTTGGTTGGGTCTGAGCAACTGGCAGGTAAGAGAAATTTGTCTGGACTGTGGGCCAGGCAGGAAAACTCTAACTATACTCACTGGACAGTTATTGTACCAAAAGATGTGCTTAAGGCTCAGTGAGAAACTCTGTGTCAGGAAATGTGAGGAACAATGGTGGGAGACACTAAATGTTAACCTCCACATACATGTGATTACACACCTACTAATGAGAATGGCTATAAATATATTAAACACACACACACACACACACACACACACACACACACACACACACACGTTCATAAACACTCACACATGTGTACACAGATTAAAAATAAAGGTGGCCTAAAAGTTAAAACTACACACACACACACACACACACACACACACACACACACACACACATTCATAAACACTCACACATGTGTACACAGATTAAAAATAAAGGTAGCCTAAAAGTTAAAACTATTTTTGGCACAGGTTTCCAACTAGAATTTTAAGTTTGATTTAGAGCCAGTAGATCATATACATTTATTCCCCTTTTTGCAGGTCATCCTAAACCTGGCTTAAGCTCCTATAGTCAATGTTCTCATTGGGACAATATTGTGAGTATAGTGGTTTCCAGACAGTACAATCTTTCACACACTATGTACCACAGGAAAAAGCTGGCTGCCCAGTTCAGGGCATGCTTTTGAAAGGAAAACCTAGAAACTCACTCAGAAGTGTAGTGTCAACTCACCTAGTACTCTCTCAGTAATAACATTTATAATTTTGAAGCCCTTCCAAATTAAACTAGTTATAATCAATCTGTCATCTGAGCTGTAACAAAGACAGCTTCAAATCCACTCTAATCTGACACTTTCCACTTCTGTTTATTATTTTGCAGTGTTTTCATTTAATTGGAAAACTCTCTAATTATGTGTTTTTTATAAATCAGGGACGACATTTTATATTTATTTTCTTAGGAAGGAAGTATACTCTAATAACTGACAACTAGAGACAAGCACAAAGAAACAGAATATTTGTGAAGAACTACTTTGGCTTCAGGAACAATGATAGGGTGTTTCTTTGCCCTTAGTAAACAAATTCACTGATGTGCATTAACATCATTCACAGTGTTAACAAGAGGTAATGTGATAAGGTTTTATAAAATTGTTTTTTTTTTTTATTTTGAATAGTGTGAATAATGTAAGCCCTGATAGTTATGGGTGATATAGTAAGGTCCCAATACTTCTATTTTACTCACACTCACAGCCATATGCCTCAGTTTCATTATTTGGAAGAATGATTAGATCAAATGAACAGGTGATGTAGAATTATATCAGCAAATATTTCTGGAAGAACAGGATTCATTTTTCTTCTTAAGTAGCAACATTATGACAATAAAACTCACAAGTCAATTCATAAAAACTTTCACTAGTGTTAAAGATTCAAATAGCATTGAAGTTGACATGTTAGTCATTGGGTCCAAGTTTGCACTTTCCTGTTTTCTAATCCAATGGCCAACAAATGTCCCTTGTAAGTTCAGTTTGAATTACTGATGTTTCTTCTGTCACTTTTTATTTTTCCCTTGCAACAATGAGTTGACCAAAATATATTTGTCATGCAAAACTTCAAGCCATCCCTATGGTCTTATCTAACATGAGTCTGTTCCTGTAAATTGGTGCTCAATTTTTATGAGCATCACAGATACTTTGGCAAGAATTCTTCACATGTGGGTTGTATATCTCCTTCACAAGCATGTGCTGTAGGATGTTCTGTATGTCAAATGTGTTGCCCTGATTGGTTAAAATAAATAAAGTGCTGATTGGCCAGTAGCCAGGCAGGAAGTATAGGTGGGACAAACAGAGAGGAGAAGTCTGGGGAGTGGATGTTCTGTATGCCAAATGTGTTGCCCTGATTGGTTAAAATAAATAAAATACTAATTGGCCAATAGCCAGGCAGGAAGGATAGGGTAGGTGGGACAAGGAGGAGGAGAATTGTGGAAGTGGAAGGCTGGGTCAGAGACACTGTGAGCTGCTGCAATGACAAAAAAGATGTAAGGTACTGATAAGCCACAAGCCATGTGGCAACTTATAGAATAACAGAAATGGGTTAATTTAAGATATAAGAACTAGATACCAAGAAGCCGCCATGGCCATACAGTTTATAAACAATATAAGTCTCTATGTGTTTACTTGGTTGGGTCTGTGCAACTGTGGGACTGGCGGATAAGAGAGATTTGTCTTGACTGTGGGCCAGGCAGGAAAACTCTAACTACAAATGGTGCCCAATGTGGGGCATGAGTTTCCACCTAAAACCTGAGAAAAAAGATTCTAAAACAGCTAAAAACAGATTCCTAGTAGTCTCTCTCAAGTTAGCAACAGCCTGCCAGTTTGAACTACTATGGTGGGTGCCTGGTATGTGAGTATGACCTGCAGTGTGGCAGGAATGAGGAGTCGACAAGCAGCACTTTACTCTGCTGCATGGTGGGTTTAGCCTTTGCTAGTGAAAAAAAAAAAAAAAAAAAAAAAAAAAGGTTTCTGGGCTATGCGCTGCTTTGATAGAATTGCTTCTCATAGTTGATGGTACACATGGCTCCAGACCCAGAGCTGGCGGTAAACTGTACAACTGCAACTTTGAGAAGCTGAGGTGGGCGGAGCCAGCAGCCACTGGTGTTTCAGTCTTACAAAAATGGATATTACACAGAAAATCTGGTTTGTGTTGCCTTTGGGATTTTTAACTGCAAAAAAAGATTTGATCATAAAAGCTGTTGAGTTAAACAAATATGTAAATTTTAAAGGTACCTTGACTTCAAAATTTGGATATAAGGATATGTTGCTTTGGAAAAGAGTCTCTGCTTTTGTTTCCACAGAAAGCTGGAGGCTGTGGATTTGTTCCAGATTAAGATACATCAGGTTTGACCAGCCAAGACCCCCTGAAAGGTCTCTGATGACACCATGGCGCAGATGATCCAACATCCAAAATGGTTTCAAGGCTACTAGCTCAAAAGATATAACCTTAAAGACTACTCCATAATCCTAAAATTTTCTTTGTGTGCCCATAAGATACAGCACCCCCCTCCAGCAGGAAGTAGTAAGAAAAACTATGCCCAAATTCCCAAATATATCAAGCTGGCTTTAGAGATGGAAATGGCTCACTCCTCTATTTTTTTGGTTGTGAGCCTAGCCTTTAATGGCTGAGCCATCTCTCCAGCCCTCACACCTTCTCTAAAGCCAGGCATATTGTTAAAAAAAATAATTAAGAGATTTTTGTGTCCCAAATCAAAAGAGCCCTCTTTGGTGTGGGACAGAGAAAAACTAATATATATATTTTAAATCAGGTTGATTATAAATGTGATATCTTTCTAAAGAAGAAAAAGGGATATGATACAGATATAATAGGATGAAGGTGTAGATTAATGAACTTACTTCTAAAGAGCAACAACTTGTTTAAAATGTTTTACATTGGTATAGATTTTAGTCTATTGATACAAACTTAAAGTTAATTTTGTTATAATGTATATATATATATATATATATATATATATATATATATATATATATATATATATATACATATATATGTGTGTATATATACATATATTTGTACTCTCATTTGAGGTATTATGTTTATGCAACTCATTTAGATTATAATGGATATTTAGGAAATACAGATCAATGAGTCGTCTATGATAGTCAAACTTATAGTCATGTTATGTTTTCTAGTATACATAGATATATTTTAGATAGACAGGTAATCTTCAAACACTTCAAAGGTCTACAGAATATGACATTTAAAATATTTTTAAAATTTAGACTTTCTGGACAGTGAGACATATCTGCTGCTGGCAGCACCAATTTACTGCAGAGAGGAGGATGGGCATTGAAGAGACATCATATGGAGTTTATCTGCACCTTGGCCAAAATAGCCATTTGGGTAAGAAACTGTTCTTGCCTGGACTGCTTGATCAACTGGACATGTAAGACCCATAGAAAGGTGACCACTGAACTTTGATTGATAAAATGGTCCCTTAGGTTCCTGATTCACAGAGCAAACTGCCAGACATTCTACAAAACACTGAAAAAAGTGACCAAGAGTCTCTAACCCTGTGGGCTGAACACAAATGTCCCAACTTTACAAAGGAACATTAGGTGACTGTCTAGACTGCCAGCTGTCTCTGCTACCCTGCAAGACTCCGGAAAGTTGCTTGCATCTTCCTCCTGGGTTCTCAGGTAATATTATATCCTACTGAGAACTTTGATGTGGTTGAAGACTAGATAGTTATAATTTCCTCAGTTATTATAAAAGATAAGTTAGATATAAAACCTTAGACTCACAAATATCAGATAGATAGAATATCTTTTTCAATATGGTAAGTGTAATTCTTGCTTGATAATTGTTTTGTTATCTAAAATTTTACTATATAAAAGTTAAAACATTGGTTTTTGAAAAAAAGAAAAGGGGAAGTGCTATGGGATATTTTGTATGTCAAATGTGTTGCTCTGATTGGTTAAAAAAAAATTGCTAATTGGCCAGTAGCCACGCAGGAAAGTTAGGGTAATCAGGACAAGGAGGAGCAGAATTGTGGGTCATGGAAGGTAGGGTGAGAGACACTGCAAGCCACCACAGTCACAAGAAAGATGTCAGGTACTGTTTATTATTATTATTATTATTATTATTATTATTATTATTATTTATTTTTTTTTTTTAATTTTACACATCAGCCATCGGTTCCCCTGTCCTCCACCTTCCCGGCCCCACCCCAACATACCCCCTATCCCCTCCCCTCCATTCTCATCTCCTCCAGGGCCAAGACTGCCCTGGGGATTCATTTAAACCTGGTAGATTCAGCACAGGCAGCTCCAGTCCCCTCCTTCCAGGCTGAGCAAGGTGTCCCTGTGTAAGCCCATAGTTCCAAACAGCCAGCTCATGCACTAAGGACAGATCCTGGTCCCATAGCCTGGATGCCTCCCAAACACTTTAAGCTATTCAATTGTCTCAGTTATCCAGAGGGCCTGCTCCAGCTGGGGGCTCCACAGCCTTGGTTCATAATTCATGTGCTTCCATTCCTTTGGCTATTTGTCCCTGTGCCTCTCCAATCTTGATCTCAACAATTCACACTCTTACAGTCCCTCCTCTTTCTCGACAATTGGACACCTGAAGCTCCACCTGTGGCCTGGCTGAGGATTTCTGCATCCATTTCCATCAGTTATTGGATGAGAGTTCCAGCTCGACCATTAGGGTGTTTGGCCATCTGATCACCAGACTAGGTCAGATCAGGCTTTCTCTCAACCATTTCCAGCAGTCTACAGATGATGTATCATTAGGGATTTCTGAGAACCTCTCCAGCACTCTGCCTATTTCTGTTCTCATGTGGTCTTCATTTATCATGGTCTGTTATTCCTTGTTCTCCCTTTCTGTTCTTGATCCAGCTGGGATCTCCTGCTCCCCTAAGCTCTCTTTCCCTCAAACCTTATCCTTCATTACTCCCACTGTCATCCAGGTTGTTCATGTAGATCTCATCTATTTCTCTGTCATTGGGTGATCACTGTATCTTTCCAAGGGTCCCGTTCTCCAGGTAGCCTCCCTGGAGTTGTGTAGCAGTCTAGTCATCTTTGTTTTACATGTAGTATCCTCCTATGAGTGAGTGACATACCATGTTTGTCCTTCTGAGTCTGGGTTACCTCACTCAGGGTGATTTATTATAGATCCATGAATTTGCCTGCAAACCTCATGATATCATTGTTTTTCTCTGCTGAGTAGTACTCCATTGTGTACATGTACCATATTTTCTTTATTCATTCCTCAGTTGAAGGTTGTTTCCAGGCTCTGGCTATTACAAAAAATGCTGATATGAACATAGCTTAGCAAATGCCCTTGTGGTATGATTGAGCATTCCTTGGGTATATGCCCAAGAGTTCTACAGCTGGGTCTTGGGGGAGATTGATTCCCAATTTTCTAAGGAAGTGCCATACTGATTTCCAAAGTGGCTGTACAAGCTTGCATTACCACCAGCAGTGGAGGAGAGTTCCCCTTGCTCCACATCCTCTCCAGCATAAGCTATCTTCTGTGTTTTTGATCTTAGCCAATCTGACAGGTGTAAGGTGGTATCTCAGCATCGTTTAGATTTGCATTTCCTGGATAATTAGGGATGTTGAGCAATTCCATAAATTTTTTTCAGCCATTTGAACTTCCTCTGTTGAGAATTCTGTTTATTTATACAGCCCATTTCTTAATGGGACTGTTGGGTATTTTGTTTTCTAATTTCTTGAGCTCTTTATATATTCTGGATGTCAGCCCTCTGTCACATGTGGGGCTGATGAAGACCATTTCCCATTCTGTAGGCTGTCCCTTTGACTTGTTGACCATGTCCTTTGCTCTACAAAAGCTTCTCAGTTACAACAGGTCCCATTGATTGATTGTTTCTCTCAGTGTCTGTGCTACTGGTGTTATATTTAGAAAGTGCTCTCTGGTGCCAATGTGTTCAAGACTACTTCCTACTTTCTGTTCCATCAGGTTCAGAGTAACTGGATTTATTTTGAGGACTTTGATCTACTTGGACTTAAGTTTTGTTCTTGGTGACAGATATGGATCTAATTGCAGCCTTCTACACATTGACATCCATTTATGCCATCCCCATTTGTTTAAGATGCTTTCTTTTTTCCATTGTACATTTTTGGCTTCTTTGTCAAAATTTATATGTTCATAGGTGTGCGGGTTAATGTCAGTGTCTTCAGTTTGATTCCTTTGGTCCACATGTCGACTTTTATGCCAGTACCAAGCTGTGCTGTTTTTATTATGGTAGCTCTATAGTAGAGCTTGAAGTCGAGGATCATGAAGCCTGCAGAGGTTGTTTTATAGTTCAGGATTCTTTTGGCTATCCTAGGTTTTTTGCTTTTCCATATGAAGTTGAGTATTATTCTTTCCAGATCTGTGAGGAATTGTGTTGGTAATTTGATGGGGATTGCATTGAATCTGTAGATTGCTTTTGGTAAGATTGCCATTTTTACTATGTTAATCCTGCCTATCCATGAGCATGGGAGAGATTTCCATTTTCTGACAACTTCTTGAATTTCTTTTTTCAGGGACTTAAAGATTTTGTCATGTAGGTCCTTCTCGTGCTTAGTTAGAGTAACCCCAAGGTATTTTATGACCTTTGTAGCTATTATAAAGGGTGATGTATCACTTATTTCCTTCTCAGCCTGTTTGTCTATTGTATATAGGAGGGTTACTGATTTTTTGAAATGATCTTGAATCCTGCAATGTTGCTGAAGGTTTTTATTGCTGTATCAGTTCCTTGGTTGAATTTTTGGGGTCACTCATGTATACTATCATGTCATCTGTAAATAGGGAAAGCTTGACTTCTTCCTTTCCAATTTGTATCCCCTTCATCTCCATATATTGTCTTATAGCTCTGGCTAGAACTTCAAGTACTATATTGAATAAGTAGGGGGAGAGGGGACAGCCTTGCCTTGTTCCTGGTATTAGTGGCAATCCTTTGATTTTCTCTCCATTTAATTTGATGTTGGCCGTTGGCTTGGTATAAATTGCCTATTATTATATTTAGGTATGTTCGCTGTATTCCTGATCGCTCCAAGACCTTTATCATGAAGGGGTGTTGGATTTTGTGAAATGCCTTTTCTGCATCTAGTGAGATGATCATGTGTTTTTTTTCTTTGAGTTTGTTTATATGGTGTATTACATTGACGGACTTTCATTTGTTGATCCACCCTTGCATCCCTGGGATGAATGCTACTTGATCATGTTAGATAGTTGTTTTGATGTGTTCTTGGAGTCTGTTTGCCAGTATTTTATTGAGTATTTTTGCATCAATGTTCATGAGTGAGATCGGTCTGTAGTTCTCTTTCTTTGTTGCATCTTTGTTTGGTTTAGGAATCAGGGTGATTGTTGCCTCATAGAAGGAGTTTGGTAATATACCTTCTGCTTCTATTGTGTGGACCAATTTAAAGCGTATTGGTATTAAGTCTTCTTTGAAGATCTGGTAGAAATCTGCAGTGAAACCATCTGGTCCTGGGCTTTGTTTGGTTGGGAGACTTTTAATGACTGATTCTGTTTCCTTAGGTATTATTGGTCTATTTAAGTGGTTTATCTGGTCTTGATTTAACTAAGGTATGTGGCACCTATCCAGAAAATTATCCATTTCTTTTAGATCTTCCAGTTTAGTTGAGTATAGGTTTTTGAATTATGACCTGATGATCCTCTGGATTTTCTCATTGTCTGTTGTTATGTCCCCCTTTTCATTTTTTATTTTGTTAATTTGGATGCTCTCTCTCTGTCTTTTGGTCAGTATGGATAAGGGCTAGTGTGTCTTGTTGATCTTCTCAAAGAACCAATGCTTTGTTTCATTAATCCTTTGTATTGTTCTCTTTATTTCTATTTTATTGATTTCAGTTCTCAATTTGATAATTTCCTGGCATCTGTTCCTCCTGGGAGACTTTGCTTCTTCCTGTTCACGGGCTTTTAGGTGTGCTGTCAAGTCACTAGCATGAGATTTCTCCAGCTTCTTTATGTGGGCATTTAATGCTATGACTTTCCCTCTTAGCACTGCTTTCATAGTATCCCATAAGGTGGGGTATGTGGTGTATTCATTTTCATTGCTCTCTAGGAAGTCTTTAATTTCTTTCTTTATTTCTTCCTTCACCCATTGGTGATTCAGTTCAGCATTTTTTCAGGTTCCATGAGATTGTAGGATTTCTGTAGTTTTTGTTGTTGTTGAAATCTAACTTTAAACCATGGTGGTTCGATAGAACACAGGAGGTTATTCCAATTTTTTTGTATCTGTTGAGATTTTCTTTGTGGCCAAGTATGTTGTCTATTTTAGAGAAGGTTCCATGGGGTGCTGAGAAGAATGTATATTCTTCTTTGTCCAGGTGGAATGTTCTGTAGATATCAATTAAGTCCATTTGAGCCATAACATCAGTTAAGACCATTATGTCTCTATAATCTTTCAATTTGGCTGATCTGTCCAGAGGTGAAAGCGGGGTGTTGAAGTGAGGGGTTTTATATGTGATTTAAGCTTTAGTAATGTTTCTTTTACATATGTGGGTTCCCTTGTGTTTGGGGCATAAATGTTCAGAATTGAGAGTTCATCTTGCCGCCCCTTTCCTGTGATGAGTATGTAATGTCCTTCATCATCTCTTTTGATTGATTTTAGTTTGTAGTCTTCTTTGCTGGATATTAGGATAGGTACACCAGCTTGCTTCTTAAGACCTTTTGATTGGAAAGTATTTTCCTAGCCTTTTATTCTTAAGAGGTGTCTGTCTTTGAATTTGAGGTGTGTTTTTTGTATACAGCAGAAAGTTGCGAACTGTTTTCATATCCATTCTTTTAGTTTTTGTCTTTTTATAGGTGAATTAAGTCCATTTATATTAAGGGATATTAATTACCAGTGATTTTTCATTCCTGTTATTATTTTTATTTTTTGGTGGTAGTGTGTATATACTTATCTTCTTTGGGGTTTACTGCTGTGGTGTTATCTATTGCCTGTGTTTTTATGGGTGTATCTGCCTTCCTTAGCTGGAATTTTCCTTCTAGTACTTTCTGTAGGGCTTTGTGGATAAGTATTGTTTTAATCTGGTTTTGTCTTGGAAGGTTTTGTTCAGTCCATCTATGATGATTGAAAGTTTTGGTTGGTATATTAGTCTAGGGTGGCATCCATGGTCTCTTAGTGTCTACATTGTATCTGTCCAGGTCCTTCTGGCTTTCAAATTCTCCATTGAGAAATCAGTTGTTATTCTGATGGGTTTGCCTTTAGAAGTCACTTGGCCTTTTTCCTTTGCTGCCCTTAATATTCTTTCTTTTTTCAGTATGTTTAGTTGTTTAATTATTATGTGGTGAGGGGACATTTTTTGGGGGGCTACTCTGTTTGGTATTCTATAGGCTTCTTGTATCTTCAAAGGCATTTTGTTCTTTAAGGTGGGAAAGTTTTCTTCTATGATCTTGTTAAATATATTTTCTGTGCCTTTGAATTGGTATTCTTCTCCTTCCTCTATCCGTATTATTTGTAGGTTTGGTCTTTTCATGGTGTCCCAAATTTCTTGGAAATTTTGGGTCATGTCTTTGTTGGTTTTAGTGTTTTCTTTATTGATGAATCTATTTCTTGTAATGTATCTTCAACACCAGAGATCCTCTCTTCCATCTCTTGCATTCTGTTGGTTATGCTTGCATCTGAATTCCTGTTTGTTTACTCAGATTTTCTATTTCCAGCATTCCTTCTGCTAGTGTCTTCTTCATTTTTTTCTATTTCCCTCTTCAAGTCTTGGACAGTCTCCCTTGCTTTTCATGATTTTCTTTCAGGGACTTACAGTTTTCTTCTGCTTTAATTGTCTTTTCCTCTAGGTTTTTATAGCATTCTTCCAATTTTTTGTTTGTCTGTTCCTCCACTTTATTTTTGATTTCTTCCATATAATGCTCTAGCCTCTTCATGATGTTACTAAAAAGGTTGTTTTCTTCTTCTTCTTCCATTCCGTGATGTTCAGGTCTAGCTTTTGGAGAAGGGCTAGGTTCTGTTGATGCTGTACTGCTATTTATTTTGTTGTATGTACTTCTGCCTTGATGTCTGCCCATCTCCTCTTGGATTCGTTCTTGTTCTTATCAGTGCACTTGGTCCAGACAGATTTGACAGATATAGGGAGCCTCTCTCTGGTCCAGATGGAAGCTCTGGGCTGGATGGGAGCTCTGGTCCAGAGGAGCGTGCTGGCTGGATGGGAGCTAGGGACTGGTCTCTGAGTCTCAGGAAGTCCTTGGGGTCTCCTTATCTTGTCCAGATGGGAGCTCCTCTTGTCCAGATGGGAATTCTGAGACAGGATGGAAGCTCTGGTCCAGATGGGAGTTCCAGGTTTGATGGGAGCTGGGGGCTGGTCATGAGTCTCAAGAAGTCACTTGAGTCTTGGGCATATGGGTGTCGGGGCAGGTGTGGAGACTGCAGGGTCTGCCTGCAGTCTTGGAAAACTGGAGCCTTCCTGTAGGGCCTGACAAATGGCCAGAAACTGGGGCTAAGTTGGGCAGGTCCTCCTGGCATGGCTGCTGCCCAGGGGCGGGACCGGGAGGTGGTTGCCTCTCTGATTACAACCCCAGGCACTCACCTCTGGTCCAGATGGGAGTTCCAGGGCTGGCTGGAAGCTGGGAGCTGGTTTCTAAGTCTCAGGAAGTGTCTGGGGTCTTGGGCAGATGGGTGTGGGGGCAGGGCATGGAGGTTGTAGGGTTCAGCAGAGGGTCTTGGAGAGGGGGAACCTTCCTGGTGGGGATGGGGGGTCCTGCCCTATGGCCAGAACCTGGAGCCCAGTTGGGGATGTCTTCCCTGGATTGGCTGGTGTCCCGGGCTGTGACCCAGTTGTGGGCCTCTCTGGGTGTGAACCCAGGCACTCACCTCTGGTCCTGATGGGAGTTCCAGGGCAGGATGGAAGCTGGGAGCTGCTCTCTGATTCTCAGGAAGTGGCTGGGGTCTTGGGCAAATGGGTGTGGTTGCAGTGTATGGAGACTACAGGGTTTCATAAGGTACTCTTAATCCACGAGCCTTGTGGCAACTTATAGAATAACATAAATGGGTTAATTTGAGATATAAGAACTAGATAGCAAGAAGCCTGCCACAGCCATACAGTTTGTAAATAATATAAGTCTCTGTGTGCTTTCTTGGTTGGGGCTGAGCAACTGTGGGACTGGCAGGTAAGAGAGATTTGTCCTGACTGTTGGCCAGGCAGGAAAACTCTAACTACAAGCATGCATTGTTTGGATGACTTAGAGGTCATGTGTGCATCCCTAAACATTGATAGGTAATGCTTAAGCATTAATTCTTCAGAGTGAAATGAATTAACTATGAAAATGAACTACGTCGATTTTCCATCTTTTATTTATTAATTTGATTATGCTATAGAAAAAAATCTCATTTATTGTTTGGAGATTTGAAGTGCAGTGAACAGAGGCAACAAATAATGTCCTTTCAATTTTTTATATGCCAGTTAAAAAAAAATATGATTCGTCTTTCTAGTATCCTCTATGAGAATTTATAGATGTAAAAATAATTAAGTAGCATGCAATATCTAGTTTTTATCATCTTTGATTCTCAAATTGCCCAATCTCAGCTACCAGTATTCTTTTAAAATTTATTATTTCACCATATTAATGAGATGCTTCTTGAGTCTAAGAAATTTTTGTTATGGGGTTGGGGAGCACTTTCTGAGGTCATCTTTTTTCTGCTTATCATTGGGTAGTATCTGAAGAGAAACAACTTGCTTTAGAGTCCTACAGCATTTAGAAGAAAGAACCACACTGCTGGAGCTTTTAGAGGCTTGTAGTTTCTCAGACAGTTGCTCAGAAAAATTTAGAAAACACATAGCTATTTTGGAATAAAAATGCATTATATGTTCATTCTGATATGTCCAAATCATGTTCACAACAACATGGTATTGATCTTACCTTTCACTTCTTAACATATAATGCTGGTCCCTCAAATAGAAAGTACTAATTTCTGCAGTCCCTCACAGTCTATCTGTAATGGCCACAGGACAGAGATTCCAACATTATACTCAACAATAAGGCAAAACAACTGCCAAACTATGCATTTTGTCTTGATATGCACCTCAATGTTGTCATCTCATCTACTAGAATAATAATGTTATATTTTATTCACTGAAAATTTGTATCTGTGTCATCAGATTCAATATGCATATAGGTATTTGTTTCAATTTCATGGTTTAGAGATATGATTTTATTTTATAATTTTCAAAAATGCACAATGGCCTACGAGTTCAAAAGAACTGTATTTCATTTTCAGAGAAAAGAAGTGTCTATTCTTATCCCACTCATACTTTCTCATGTCAGCAAAGATAATCTTTTGTTTAATTACATATTTTCATATCATTGTAAGCATGTTATACACAATTACACATATTAGCATATTGTATGCATTCATAAGCACATATGAAAATGTTTAGTATATACTCATACTCAAGCACAGAGTTATTTTTTTACTTATTTATAGTAAACTATATATTTCTTTCCATGTTCCTGTCTAAACTGAGGAATAATAGGATTATAAACACACTCTACTACCTGTGTTTACTTGTGTTCTTGGGAACTAACTCAGGCCCTTATGCTTACAAAACAAACACATTACCCACTGAGCAATGCACTAGTCCTTCCTCACTATTTTATATCTCTGACCTGCTTTTTGTTCCACATTTAGTTAAGATATTTAACATTTTCTTCATTTATCCTAGACCAAGACTCTGAATTAATGTTTAAAGGCAATAGCTCTTACCTTTCACAGCACTTGATGTTCTCACATCCACACTCCTTTGCCGCTTTGATGATAAATGATGAAGGCTTGACTACAACTCTGAAGTAATGTAGACTCAGTGGTTCTCTGAGGCATAGTACTCATAACTCTGATTTGTTGAAAATGATGTCACAACCGCAGTGTTAATACACATCCATAGGATACCTGTTTTAAGGAAAATAGCCCAAAACCAAAAGCTGAATTATGGCTTTAATGAACACACTCTTTCCCTTCTAAAATATGGCTACTCTGACAATGAGGGATACATCAATCATGACTGAAGAGGCCAGTTTTTTTGGTTTTTGTTTTTTGTTTTTTTTCTGAATAGTAAAGGACTTATTTCAAATCTTGTTCTCTGTGTGTGATATGTGTGTCTAAGACTAGGTACTCATATAACATGTTTCACATGTGAAGATCAGGGGCAATGTTCTCTCTTTTTTTTTTTTTTGATGTTTAAGACATAGTCTTTCCTTGTTTTTAGGCATCACATGCTTGAGGCTGTCTGCCATCCAGAATTCTGGGAGTTTTATCTCTGCCTCATATCTCATTTGCTATCTAGGATTACAGAGAATTGTGTCTAGCTTTTCAAGGTTTCTGGGATTCACATTGATGACCTCATACTTTCACAGGAATATTTGACCTATAGAATCACTTCTCAGCCATCAAGAACTTCTTATAGTGATTTTCTATCCCACATAAAGGAGTGTGTGCTGTTAATGTGGTATACTAAAAACATAGAGAGATGTGTTTGTCTTTATACAATATTGGAATTTACTCAATAACACTAAATTAAAAACTTTAGTGGTTCCAATGATGATGATTTGTCATAACCCTCTTACCTTGATAATGATGATGAAATTATTCTGATCTTAATTCCTAATCTTAACTCTCATACAACATAGCATATAGCAACTTCATATATAAAAATCTATATATGTATATACAGGCTGTGGAATGAGTGCAAGTTAGAGGCTGTAGCAGGGTTCAAGAGGGTTCATATGTATGCTGAGAAAAAGTCTGTATAGAGACTGTAATGAAGTCAACCAGAGTTAACAGGGAGCTGTTTCCAGAGCTGTTGGAGTCAAGTTTGAGAGTTAAGCTTCAGGGTTCAGCTGTGAGGCCAAACTAAATCCAGAACAGGAAGTGAGCCAGGAGCAGAAAATGATGGTTGAGGTCTGGATCTAGACAGGTGAACAGGTGAAAGGGCAGGTTGTTGAATAAGTTGTGTCAACAATGATGACTTACCTGCACAAAGGAGTCTTCAACTCTTGGCACAAGGATATGAGGTTTATTCAGTGTCACATTTCCCTCAATTTCTTTGGTTCAGGTGAGTTACTTTCACTCTTTCTTTGGACTGGTATTGCTTGGATTTTAATGGCTCCCTTGGAGGAGGGGGTATGAAGTCATGGCATCAAGGGCACAGATACCAGGAGTCTGTTGAAGGCAAATAATGAACTTATTTATTCAATAACAGGGAAGGTCTTATATACCCTCCTCTCAGCACTCAGTCTGTGTGGTCATCCCTCATTGGCTGGTCATGATCACAAACTCTGACATTGATTAGGAACTCTGACAGTGACAAGGATCTCTGACAGTGATCAGGAACTTTAATCAAGCTCCTCTTGCTAGGCGCTGAGGCAGACTCCAGGTTGGCTCATAAGGAGTTCATTATGTGCATGCCTTGGCAACTGTTCTGAGCCATTTTTTTCGATGACCCTGTCCTACTACATATCCACCCTTTTATTTTATTACCTGGGCACTCAGAGGGAGTCAGAGTTCTCTGCTCTGGCCTTGTGGATCCCACCTCAGGGGGCTCAGCAACTGGACTGTGCCTGATTAGGTTGGCTTGACAAACAAGCTCTTACCTGTCTTTGACTACCAGTCCTTGAAGAGTGTCCAACCCTGGGAGTCACCCCAGGTGAGTACTATCAGGCAGCAGCTTTTTGAATTTCAGAAAGCTAGGCATGCATAAACTCCTCTGGAGGGCTATGAGTTGGATATCTATAAGCCATTAACACCTATAGAGTTGCCTTAGTGGCCACCTGTTGTTATTGCATATGCTGTAGGAGTCATTTAAAAAGGAGAAAGATCAAAAGCACCACCCTGCAAATCAAAACATAGTGAAATCCAGGAGTGATCAAACAGCCTCTTTATATCATGAATGTTGCTTGGATTCTTATGATTCCCTTGGAGGAAGGGGTGAGACAACACTGCATCAAGGGCACAGACACCAGGAGTCTGTTGAAGGCAAATAATGAACTCATTTATTCAATAACAGGGAAGGCCTTATATACCCTCCTCCCAGCACCCAGTCTGTGTGGTCATCACTCATTGGCTGGGCAAAATCAGTACCTCTGACATCAAGCAGGAACTATGACAGCAACAAGGATCTCTGACAATGACCAGAAACTATGATAGCTCCTGTTGCTAGGCCATCAGGTTGGCTCATAAGAAGTACATTATGTGCATGTCTTGGCAACTGATCTGAGCCAATTTCCTTGAACCTATGAGCCTTCCTACTGCAGACTGGTATATTCAGTTGTGGTTGATATATTGTGCACCCCAATCAATTTATTTTGGGGGTCAGAGAACAGAGAGCCACTAAATTAAACATAGAGGTTAGGCAGTAGTAATACATGCCTTTAATCCCAGCATTCTGGAGGCAGAGCTGCACCTGGATCTCTGTGAATTCAAGGCAACACTGGAAAAAGCCAGGTTTGGTGACACACACCTCTAATCCCTGGAAATGATGGCAGGAAGCAGAAAGTTATATAATACATGAAAACCAGGAACTAGTGGCTTTTTAGCTTTTAGGCTTTTTAACAGCAGTTCAGTTTGAGGAAACAAGTTCAGCTGAGAAGTTGGCAAGGTGAAGTTAGCTATGGCTTATTCTGCTTCTCTCATCTTTCAGAACTCACCCCAATACCTTGCTCTGAGTTTGTTTTTATTAATAAGACCTTCTGAAAATTCAGGTTACATCCAGTAAGTTCTTGGGCCAGGTGTCGTTGATATGATTTTAACTCACCCATGTGGTCCCTAAAGTCTCAATTCAATACACTAAACTTGTAGCGTGGGTACCTTTTCTGTTGCTAGAGATGTAATTTACCTGTCTGAGCTGGATGAGTGGTTCCTGAGAAACACCTGCATCCACCCAAGCACCACAGTCATCCTTTACCATCAACATGGAACCAACAACTGCTTATAAAATGTAATCTCCAAGAGACAGGCATAGACTAAAAAATCCCCTGTGAAGTAGAGATGGAGGTAGTCTGATCTCAACAGTGTCAAATTACAAGGTCAGGAATAAATTTGGGTCTGAGGTCACAGAACATAGAACAACCCTGGCATCAAATCTACTTAACAGCACCCCAGGTGGTGCTGGTGTCCTTATGAAATCTAGGAGCTTGATTTACCTCTCAGAATTATTTCTGTAAAATTGATAGAGTTTTCTTACTGGGGAAATTTCTAAGTTCTTGAAGGAAGTTACCTAAATTTAGAAAAAAAAAAAAAAAAAAAAAAAACCTTCTAGAGCATCCAAGTAATAACAGCCATATGAGCCAGGCAATGGCTTTGCAAGTGGAAGCACTAGCTGCCAAGCATGAAGACCTGAGTTTGATCCTCAGGACAAACATGGTGGAAGGAGAAAACTGATTGCACCAAGTTGTCATCTGACGACCTATAGCATTAACTTTTCCTGGAGAGGCACTGACAAATGTCTATTCTCTCTAGGTAGGAAAGAACAGACCAATATATGATTTCACAAAAGTGCAACTTACTGAGACCAATGAGGTTTTGAGGTTTTGTTTCAGAGCATGAGCAAGGAATTATTTAAGGAAGCATGGGTAATCCCCATACAACTATAGCAGAACACAGCCCCACCCCCTGGTGATTAGTGACTTCTGTGAAGCTGCATCATAATTTTTCTTTTAGATTAACTTTATACTTCATAGTTATTCTTACATCTAACAAAGATCACATGTAGCTGTGAGGAAGCAATGACTGGAATCCCAAAGGAAGGTCTCCTGAACCTCTGTGGGAGAGTCAGCTTCTCCATTACTTTCAACATAGACTTTTCTGTCTCTCTATTGTCTGTCTTGTTCTCTTCTAGTTTCCTTAGATACTATAAGCAAAGCCCAAGAAGACATCTTTCTATATCCAGAGGTGAAAACTGTCATACAACATGGACACAAAAATACCTGTGCTCTAACACAATGGATTAAAAAAAGAAAAACTGTGATTAAAAAATTCAATAAAACAGAGACCAGATCAAAGGTGAAGGGAGGTATTAATGGAACCAAGATAAGACAAGGTGGGAAAACCAAGAAAGAACAAAGAGCTAGCAGCCTCAAATTCTTCCCTGCTGAGACTTTTGCTGAGGTGGGTATAAATACTGAATTATATACAGTAGGATGTGAGCCCTGGGCATGAAATTATAATCCATATTCCCTGTCCAAACAAGACAAAAATAATAAACTGCATTTAGTCAATGTTGATTTTAACTTTCTGGTAATTTAGACTGCTCTTTGCAGCCCCAAACTCAGAGTGAGTATTTGAAATAGGAAGTAGCAAACTGAATTTATTATTGTGGGGAATTTGAGCTTTTTACTTCTGTGGACATTTGGACCAAGAAGGCACAGTTTTTCCCTGTCATCAGTTTGTAGCTTTATGATCAGTTTAAAGCCCCAAGCTGTTCCTTGGGTCCCAGTTTAACTAAACAGTGACAGTGCTATTATTTGCTATGCTTAATTTTTTTACTTTTTTTATTAAAGAGATTTTATTTTTCATATATATATATATATGAAATATATGTAATAGGAATATGTGTGATATATGTTATTGAAAACAGATTTTTATACAATATTCTAGTTATGAGTTCTTCTCCCTCAACTCCTCAGATTCCCCAACATTTATTCACCCACCCAAACTCCCATCTTTTCTTTCTCTTTCACTAGAATACATATCATTTGTAAGCTAAAGTTGCCACTAAGAATATGCATCCTGTCTTGAATCCAACTCTTTGTCACTAGGACAGTTTCCTCTTCCTGGGACCATTTTCCCTTTCTATGTGGTAAGTCATAGAACACAGACATCCTAATAGCTTTCAGCAATAGTATGGGCCACCAACATCAACATAGACTTCAGATACAGCAGGACCATGGACCCAGACATGGCCTTTAGCCACAGCAGGGACCTAGACATAACTATGGACTTAGTTGGCTGCATAGGGCTCTCAGATGAGACTGTTCCTCCTCATCATCACGTCTCCAGTTATGGCTCCCTTCATAGCACACAGGTTCTCTTTCTCCTACCGTCCCTCCAACCCATAATTTCTTACTTCTGTTGCAACTACACAGTAATGGCAAGGCACTGCCTGGTGTCTCTTAGCTTTATATAATCACACAATCTCATAACTAATTCTCTGTGAAGTCAAAATGAAAAAGCAGATCACATACTTCCAACATTCAATGGCATAGACTATATTACCATTCCAAAAGGAAACATAGTGAGGAAATACTGGACCAAAGCAACACAGAAAACCAGCTGGGCACACTCAAAACTCTTCATCTCCATGTCTGGTGTAACATGTTCTTTAATTCTTCAACTCCTTTCAGCTTTGTTGACTACAACACATGTCTTTCTCTTATGTTGTTTCTACTCCCTATTAACAGCTTTTCTAGGCAGATATCCCATGACTCTGGCATCTCTATCATCTTCAAGTTTCCAAAGCAATCCATGTTTCACCTTCACAGCTTCATACAATGGTCTCTCTAGGCCTTCACGAAGGGGCATTTCTAACACATGTTGGCCTCAGTGGCTTTCTTTGGTTGTGGAGGGAGATTACATAACCTCTTCTATCCTTTAATCTAATGCCACAATGACATGGCCAAAGCTGCCAATTTCTTCATTTTGATTGAGCTGGAACATTGCCAACTCATTCGATCACATCTTCACCAATTTACTATATGCACCAGAGTGCATATAGTAAAGGTGTGCGCCAACACACCTGTCTCTTAAGGTTTTCTTTAATTATTTTTCACAAGTTGGAAGCTTAGATGGGTGGGTTCTTGCCCTGGTATAATGACTTGCCTTATTCTATTTAATATCTGGATCAGTCTGGCAATGGGGACACATGAGTTTAATTCCAGTGCCTGTGAGTCAGAGGCAAAGAGGCCTGTGTGGTCCACAAAGCAAGTTCAAGGACAGCCAGAGCTGTTAATATAGAGAAATTCTGTCTTGAAAAACCAAAAACCAAACCAAAACAAAACAAAACAAAAGATCTGGCTATATTTTAATTTGTTTATCTCCTTGAACATAGGATGTATGTTCATTCCTTGGTGTCTTTTTTCTCCTCAGTCTGTACATTTTATATTTTCCTTTCTCTGTTTGCTCCTTTTCATTATGAGTCCCCATAAGAGTGAACACTAGTAACCACAGGATGGAGTCAATACTAGGCTATTTTGAAATTTCCTCTGCCAATACCATGAACCTAAAACTCTTCTATTTATCCTCAGGAAGAGTTTTCTTATGGGGAAAAAGCACCCACACTCTTAGTCAAAATGTAACAAGAACAGTCTCTAGGAAACATTTTAAACTTCTCCTCTGAAGCCTCTAAAGCCAGGCCCACACAGTTCAAATCACCCTCAGCACCACTGTCTTCCATATTCCTACTAGTATGTCCCCTTAAGTCCCACTTACAGCATTGCACTTCTTTTCATATCCAAAATTACAAAGATCCACATTCTTCCAAACAAAAGCACAGTCAGGACCATCACAGCAAAACTCTAGTCCCTGGTAAAATTTTATGTCTTAGCTTCTACTGTTGTGAAGAAATGCCGTGACCATGTTAACTTTAATAAAGGAAAAAAAAATTAGTGCTGGCTGTGGCGGTATTGTGTTCCCCCAAATATTGTGTGCCCCCCCCCCAAGTAAACTTATCTGATGTCAGAGAACAGGACAGCCACAATATTAAACATGAAGATAGGCAGTGGCAGCACACACTTTTAATCCTAGCATTCCAGAGACAGAAACACCTCTGGATCTCTGTGAGTTCAAGGCCACATTGGAAACAGCTAGGCATGGTGACACACACCTTTAATCCCAGAAAGTGAGCCTTTAATTCCAGGGAGTGGGGGCAGAAAGAGAAAGATTATATAAGGCATGAAGACCAGAAACTAGCAGCATTTGGCTGGTTTAGCATTTGGCTAGTTAAGCTTTTAGGCTTTGGAGCAGCACAGTTCAGCTGAAATTCATTTGGATGAAGACTTGCAGTCTGAGGAAACAAGACCAGCTGAGGAACTGGTGAGGTGAGGTAGCTGTGGCTTGTTCTGTGTCTCTGATCTTCCAGAATTCACCCCAAATAACTGGCCTCGGGTTTGATTTTATTAATAAGTACTTTTAAGATTCCTGCTACAGGTGGCTTAAAGTTTAAGAGGTTTAGTCCATCATCATCCAGGCAGACATGGTGCTGGAGAAGGTGCTGAGAGTTCACATCTTGATCTGCATGCAGCAGGAGACCCTGTGGCAAACTGTGGGGCTAGGGGAAGCTTCAGCATATCGAAACTTCAAAGCCTGCCTCCACAGTGACACACTTCCTCTAACGAAGCCACACATACTATAACTAGGCAATATTTCCTATTAGTGCCACTCCCTATGGGCCATATATTCACATACTCTAGTCTTTGGAGGCCAGTGCTATTCGAGCCACCACAATAGGCAGTTTTCTTTTGGACCAAGTAGTGTCAGAAATAGACTGCTTATATTTATAGACATTGGATGGAAACAGGCTTGGTTGTTTGTAGAAAATAGAGACTCAGCTGAAGATACAAGGGAACAACAGCTGAGAAGAAACCACTACAATGCTTTCTCTTCACAGAGATGTATCTTGCCCCTAAACCAAGAAATTGTTTAAATATTTCTCTAACTGTGTGAGAACCAATTAGTAAATGGTTGTACCTAGTGTGAAAGTATGATCAATTATTTTCAGAGAATTTTACAGGATATTTTCTAATAATTTTACATAATTGAGGATGTAGTTTGTTTTATAGTAATATAAAAAAATCCAAGTTATTTATTATTATCACGTCCACTATTATTATTAGATTTAAAAAACATATTTTGAGGCCAGTGAGATGACTAAGTGGTGGAACTAGTCAGCCTGGTGACCCGTAGTCAGTATCTAAATCCACATGGTAAAAGGAGAGAATATAGTTCTGCACATTATACTCTTTCATCCACACATACATCATGACATTTTTCTTGCTCCACCATCACAAATAAATAAATACAGTTTAATTTTTTAAAATATGTGTTTATTTCTGGAATTTTTGATATGATATTTTGGGGCAGCAATGAAACATTGGAAAGCCAAATCTGGATCATTAAGAGAACTATTGTATTTTTTAATCCTCAAAATTGGAATGCTAGTATTTTTTAAAAATAAATATTTCATCTTGGGTTTTCAGATTATATACATTTAAAATTAGTCTTTTCAGTTCAATTTTTAGAATTGTTGTTTAGATAAAAAATGTTTCTCACATAGAAAGGAAGGAAAAAAATGAAACTGAAAATACTTTTAGTAATATGGAAGGATACAAGAGTAACTCAAAAAAACCAGTTGCTCTCCTATATACAAATGATAAATTGACAGAGAAATAAATTAGAGAAACATCACCCCTTATAATAGCTACAAATAATATAAACAATCTTGGGGTAACTCTAACTAGTCAAGTGAAAGACCTGTATGATAAGAACCTTAAGTTCTGAAGAAAGATATTGAAGAGGATATCAGAAAATGTTAATGTCTCCCATGCTCATGGATAGGTAAAATCAACTTAGTAACAATGGCAATCTTACCAAAAGCAATCTACAGATTCAATGCAATCCCCATCAAAACTCCAACAAAATTCTTCACAGGCTTGGAAAGAAAAATACTGGAAAACAAAAATCCTGGGATAGCTAAAAGAATTCTGTATAATAAAGCAACCTCTGGAGGCATCATGTTCCCTGATCTCAAGCTCTACTATAGAGCTATAGTAATTAAAACAGCTTGGTACTGGCATAAAACCAACTTGTGGACCAATGAATTTGAGTTGAAGACCCTGACATTACTCAGCACACCTATGAATATATGATTTTAAACAAAGAAGCCAAAACTGTACCATGGAAAAAAGAAAGCATCTTCAACAAATGGTGTTGGCATAATTGGATGTCAACATGTAGAAGATTTCAAATAGATTCATATCTATCACCATACACACAAAACTCAAGCCAAGTGGATCAAAGACCTCAACATAAATCCAGTTACACCAAACTTGATAGAAAAGAAAATAGGAAGCAGTCTTTAATGCATTGGCACAAGAGACCACTTCCTAAGTATAACACCAATAGCACAGACACTGAGAGAGGCAATTAATAAATGGAAGCTCCTGAAACTGAGAAGCTTTTATAGGGCAAAGGACATGGTCAATAAATCAAAATGGCAGCCTATAGTGTGGGAAAAGATCTTCACCAACCCCACATCTGACAAAGTGCTGATCTCTAATACATACATATATATATATATAATTAAAGAAACTAGACATCAAAATACTGAACAATCCAATTAAAAAATGAGCTACAGAGCTAAACAGAGAATTCTCAACAGAAAAAAAAAATTGCTGAAAGACATTTAAGGAATTGCTCAACATCTTTAATCATCAGGGAAATACAAATCAAAATGACTCTGAGATACCATCTTACATCTGTCAGAATGGCTAAGATAAAAAACACTGAACACAGATTATTTTGGAGAAGATGCAGAGTAAGGGGAACAATCCTCCACTGTTGGTGGCAATGAAAACTTGTACAGCCACATTGAAAATCAGTATAGCAGTTTCTCAGAAAATTGGGAATCTATCTTTCCCAATACTCAGCTATACTATTCTTGGGCATATACCCAAGGAATGATCAATCATACCACAAAGACACATGCTAAATTATGTTCATAGCAGCATTATTCATAATTGCCAGAACCTGGAAACAAACTAGATGCCCCTCAAACAAAGAATGGATAAAGAAAATGGGGCACATATACACCACAGAATACTACATAGCAGTAAAAAAACAATGACATCATAAGGCTTGCAGGCAAATTGACAGAACTAAAAAAATTCATCCTAAGTATGGTAACCCAGATTCAGAAGGACAAACATGATAAGGACTCACTCATAAATGGATACTAGATGTAAAGCAAAGGATAGCCAGACTATAAACTACAACTCCACAGAATCTAGCTATCAAGGAGGACCTAAGAAGAATGCATAGATCACCCAGGGAAGGAGAAATAGATGAGATCTACATAAGCAAACTGGAGTGAGTGGGATTAATGCAGTACAAAGGATGGAGGATGAGAACATAAGAGAATGGGGTGTTTGAGCTGTAATAGGGACAGAGTGGGAGAGCAAGGAAAGAGATACCATGATAAATGAAGACATCATGGGAATAGGGCAAAACAGAGTTAGGGAAGTCCCAGGAATCCACAAGGATGACCATACTTTAGACTACTAGCAATAGTCAAGAGGGTGCCTGAACTGGCCTACTCTGTTAATCAGATTAGTGAATACCCTAACTGTCATCACAGAGCCTTCATCCAGTAACTAATGGAAGCCAATGCAGAGATTCACAGCCAAACATGATGCTGAGCTCCAGGAGTCCAATCGATAATAGAGATGAGGTATTCTGTAAGCAAAGGACATCGAGATAATGATGTGAAAACATACAGAGTTGGCCAGCCAAACTAGTTGAAACTCATGAACTGTGAACCAACAGCTGTGGCACCCCCATGGGACTGGACTAGGCCCTCTGTACTGGATAGGCAAGACAGTTGCTTAGCTTGAAGTAACTAGGGGGCTCTCAGCCAAACAGATTGGGATCCACACCTAGTACATGAACGGGCTTATTGGAGCCCAGTGACAAAGTATGACACCTTGTGCAGCCTAGGTGCAGGGAGGAGGGTATTAGACCTGCCTCACTTGAATATATAAGGATCTGCTGACTCCCCATGGAAGACCTTAACTTGGTGGAGGTGAGAATGGGAGGTGAGTTGAGGGAAGGCTGAGGTACGGGAAGAGGCAGGGGGAAGGGGGGATTTGTGGTTTGTATGTAAAATGAATAGAAAATTTCTTAATAATAAAAAAGGAAAAAATAAAAATTTCATCTTAGGTTTCAGATTATATGCATTTAAAACTAATCTTTTCATATCAAGTTTTATAATTCTATTGACTAAAAATGTTTCCCACATAAAAAAGGAAGAAAAAAAAGCAAAAATATCAAAAAAATGTTTCCCACATAAAAAGGAAGAAAAAAAAAAACAAAAATATCAAAATGTTGCTGAAAGCTAAACTTTCTATTTAGCTAAATGAGTTTACAGAGTATTTACTGAAATCAATCAATAAACCCCTACTAGGCATAAATCAATAGATATCAAGTCAAAAGCACACTGTTATGTACAAGTCAATACATTTAACCAAACATATGGAGAATTTACATTAAAACTAGCCCTGGCAATCACAATCCAATATCTCCTTTCCCTTTAGTGGTATAATGTATACTCAAGCAAAAATGTGTGTCTAGCAAAATAACTCAGTAAAAATTGCACTTAGAGCACTTAGAAAATTATTTTATTTCATTGTTTAAAAAAAATTTCTTGGATTAAGTTAGTTTGTCAACATACTTCTAAGCACTTATCTCTTCTTCTTCTTCTGCCTTGCAATCATCAGGAAGGAAGGGCTATATAAGCAAACCTTTAGCCACACACCTAAATTCCAATCCCTGGGAGGTTGACTAGTTTTATGGACCTAGGGAAATCACTTAGGCTCTTGAATTCACATCTCTCTTCATCTCTTGCCTAGTATTGACTTAGCTTAGCCTTTAATGCGTAAGAATTTCCAGTTGTGATCAACAGTATGAGAAGCAAAACTCAGAGAGGTGAGTGATAGAAGTTCATCTTACCTCACTAAAGTGGTCTCTCCTTGAATCTGGATGTGCCTCTGTGCACAGCTGTATCCAAGGCCTTTTCTAATAGGTCCCTGATTTCAGGTGTCTTTTCCTCCTACTAACTCAAAGTCTGTGCTGGAGGGTTATTATGTGCCAATTGTGGAAAAAAAAAAAACGAGTTTCCTTGGAGACCAATGATAACTTACTAATCTGGAACATAGAACCACTGAAGTATTATTTATCACATTCCTGAATTCCATCTTCACTTTAAAGAGTAAAGGTTTTTCATATTGCTATTTGGAAATTGAAATGGAGACAAACCATACTCATCAGGACGGTGAAAAATCTGTTATCCCAGAGGCATGACCCATTTCTAATAGGCATTATGAAAAAAAAAAATAACTGTGCTCATCAAAATGAAGGACTTTTGCAATGGGACAGGAAAGAGACTAGGGCTCTTGGATCCACCTATTCCCTGCCAAACAGCTCATGAGAGTATGGCACAACCTGCCAAATTCTACAAGAACCAAGAAGGGGCTATGAAAATGTAGGCAAGAGAGTGTTTACCTGAAGATTTTAGATCAGGAAAATCTTCATCCAAATCATTATTGTGGATTAAAGCTGGGCATATACAGTCTCTAGAAGGTGAAAGAGGAAAGGGCTATTTAGTTGATGCACATCTAAGTCCCACGTGTGTTTGGTGGCTTTGTGGCAATAACATATAAACCTGTGTCATGATCTTCAAGTAATTAAGAATCAGCATTTCCTAGAGGTGAGAAAGTAATTTTGATAGAAAAGAAAATCTAAAAATCTATGACAATACATTATAATTTACCATAAAATGGTACACTTGAGATATTTTATGTACTTGATTAAAAATTAGATAGGTATGATAAAAGTTGAATTCTTTGAAGAAGACAATTTAACAATAGTTTCAATGAGATGGACAACTACTTGGATTTGAAAAGAAATAAATAACTTAATTAAGAAGCTAGAGAAGCATTAAGGCTATTCTTTTCTAAGGTGTATCTGAAAGAATTCAAACCCTACTGGATGTAGTAAGAGAGGCAATGAGGGAAAGTCATTTCCATACTCACATATTCATTTTGAATCTAGATCTAAATAGACAAACAGAGAGTCATTCCATTGCTGGAGAAAGAACTTCCATCGATCAGTATTCCCTAGAGTTTTTAGATGACAGTAAACTTCTTTCATGTATGAGTTTGGGAGAGTGCATACATGCCCCATCACACAGGCTGAGCTCAGTTTACAACCTCACCTTCCACCTTGTAGGAGACAGAGTCTCTCTGCTGTTCATCCATAAGTATATCATGAGGACTTGTCCTACAGGCTTTCTAGATTTCCTTCCTACCACTCCTCATCTCTCTCTGTAGGAACTCTGGAATCCCAGGTGCTTACAATATTTGTCTGGCTTTATATGAGGATTTGGAGACTTAAAATCAGGCCTCACTCTTGGGTGGCAAGTGCTTTCATCCACTGAGCCATCTTCTCACGCAATATAACATTCTTCTGTAGAAATATGGTGGACTGCTATAGGAAGCCAAGGCTATAGAATTAAACCATGGATCTTCCACTCATAGGAAGACTGTCATGAGACAATTCTTCCATATTGCTATGCACAGTTGAATGTGCCTGAGCTTACAGAAATACAACAGAGAAAGAAAATAAAATTTTCTATATGCTGCTATACTCTTTCAAAGAATTTTTTTTATTACAATTATGGCAAGTTTTATGTCAACTCAACACAAGATAGAGTCATTTAAGAAGAGGGATTTTCAACTGAGAAAATGTCTGTGTAAGATTTGCCTAAAGGCAACTGTGTAAGGCATTTTCTTAATTACTGAGTGATATGAGAAGGCCCAACCCATTTTGGTTGGTGCCAAACACCCCTGGACTTGTGTTCCTAGAATGCCATAAGAAGCAGGTGAGCAAGCAAAAAAAAAGGTATGCTGGTAAGAATACATCCTCCATTTTCTCTGCATCAGTCCCTGTCTCCAGATTTGAACCCACTTTGAATTACTTTCCTAACTGGTTAACTGCTTTTGATGATGAACATATGGAAGCGTGAGTGAAATAAAACCTTTTCTTCCCAAGGTGCTTATAGTCATGGTGTTTTATCACCGCAAAGGTAACCCCAACTAATACAGTTAGCTTTACTTTCATTACATGGCTGTGTAACATATAGGTTTATATGTACATGTGTGTGCATGTGCATTTGTACATTAGTATCAGGTGTTTTCCTTTGTTTTCTACTCCACCTTTTTAGATTTAAAATCATTACATTTATTATTTATTTGCATGTGGATTTGAGTGTGAGCACATATATATCAGGGTTTGTGTGTGAGATTAGAAAACAAGTAGTTACAGTCAGTTTTCTCAGTCTATAATGTTGGGTCCCAGAGATTAAACTCAGGTTGTCAGGCTGGGTGGCGAGTACCTTTATCTGCTAAACTGTCTCAACAGCCCTTTCCATCTTATTGTTGAGAGAAGATTTCTCACAGAAACTAGAACTCACCAGCTGAGTAGTCCAGCTAGCCACCAAACACCAGGGACCTTCCTGTCTCTGCTCCCTAACCTTGGGGTTACAGATATGTGCTGCCACATCCAGATGCTTGTATGGGTGCTGTGAATTTGAACTCAAGATCTTTAGCTTGTAAAGATGGCACCATCTTCAAAGTCCCTGTACTGCTTCATTTTTGAATTGTTGCTTTTCAGAATTAGTTATTAAACATTCTACATTTGTAAGATAGATTCATAGAAAAAAAAGTTGGCATGAAACATCTTGGCCTGGAATAATTCCTATAGGTCCTGCCCTGCTTAATTGATGAGTTTAGATATTTTAGTTCATTATTTAAAAATCTATCTTTATACTCCATTTACTTATTTATTGTCTGTATACATGTGGGAGGGTATGCCGAGAACATGGAACATGTGTTAAGGCATAGGACAACTTGCAAAAGTCTTTACTTCTAGCATACAGATCTTGGGGATCAAATTCAGTTTGGCAGATTTAGTGGCAGGTATCTTTACATACTGAGTCAACTCACAGACCTAGAAAGTTCTTCCTAATCAGTATAAATGTCTTGTTCAACAATGTTGAGGTAGAATAAATTAGCGTTACTAATTAATTAATCACACCGAGTAATTCGGTTCTATGAACCATTGTAGGTGTTTTGCAACATAGAAGAAAGGAAATGTGGTTTGTATACACAATAGACTTTTCTAAGCCATAAAGGAGAATCAAGTTATATCATTTGATGGGAAATGGGTATAACTGGGGAAGATCATATTAAGAGAACTAAACCAGTCTCAGAAAGGCAAATATCACCTTCTCTGAGGAGTGGATGGGGGTGTGGTGGGGAAGGGAGTAAGGGAGGGAGGGGGAACTGTGTATGTATGGAAAGTGAAAAAAAATAAAAAAGAAAAAAAGAAAGAGGGGGGTAGAGCAATTGGGCCTTCACCTGGTTTTTCAGTCATTAAACCTTCTTGCCACCACTCCAGCTACAAGTAATTTGGGGAGATGATAGAAAATGTAGGAAATGGGAAGTAGCCTGAAATAGGTTCCATGACACAGCTTCCTTGAGGTCCTTGTCCATGGTGGTACACTGTGGTGATATAGCTCTTTGGGAGTCTCGCGTGGTTCTGTAAGTAATGTCTCACCCAGGCTGTATGAGAAAATTGATGAACTCATCGGTTTATTAACAAAGTAATTCTGTGTTCATCTTTGGGCTTTTCATCTTGTTCATAAAAGTATTTCAAACTGGATCCAAGGACAATTCTATCAGTATTTGAGAGAAAATAACAGAGCAAACAGTTTGTGAATCCCGGCAGTTGGTATAGGATGGGGAATAGAAATAAATTGATGCAACTTAAGACAAATATGAAGCCAGAGAAAAAGTGAGAAGGTCCAGAGGATAGAGAAAGCTTGCTCAGGCTTTTGACAGGTATTCAAAATGTGAAATAAAAGAAAAGAGAAAAGGAAAAAATGCTTAGTGTATGACCCTGGATCTCAGGTGAGAGGACATAAAATTCTAGGCTCTTGTGTGCCGGAATTATGTGTATAATTACAGCATAGACACAGGATTAGATGTAAAAATATATAAACCTTATTAAAAAAAGAGGAAGCAAATCAGAGGCTAGAAGCTGGCTGGGAAGCACTGGGTTGATGGCATTTACATAGCACATGTTTACCACTGGCTTTTCCTGGATGTACTCTGTCAATATGATGAAGCCTTGGTGGAAAACATGACTGGGCATGCTCTGTTCAGTATGAAACACTTGGAAGCAAAAGTATTCCAGTCTATGTCAACTGGTTTCTCTATGTGTTAATCTTAATAATGCAGTTTCCCATTTTTCCTCCCTTGCCACAGGTTCTGCAAGCTGGACTTTGGTGGATTATTACCCTGACCTTCTGTGATTGACTGAGCTCAGATGAACAGGTATTTGCCTGTGTCTTACTAGGAAAAGTTAATGCAACACAGAGTACACATTCAAAATTCATGAAATCATACTTTATAATATTAGCACTAGAATGCTGAGATCTTCTGGTCAGCATGTACATTTGCACAAGATTTTCTCTCATAAACACTTTCTTCCAACTAGCCCCTTTCATTGTAAATTCATCTCTACTCCTTTTCTACCTTCCTAATATAGTCAGAAGATTTCCTGTGTCCTGCCTGGCTTGCAGTCAGGAAAAATCTCTCAAACATAGTTCTGCAGTCTTTTAAAAGATAATCACTCAGAGGCTTAACATTAATTATAACTGCTTGGCCATTAGCTCAGGCTTATTACAGACTAGCTTTTACACTTAAATTAACCCATAATTCTTCTTTATGTTTAGCCACATGGCTTGGTATCTTTTCAGTTCTGCCTTGTCGTCTTCCTTCCTCTGTGTCTAGCTGGCAACTCCTGACTCTGCCCTTCCTCTTTCCAGAATTCTCCTCCACTGCTTGCCCTGCCTACACTTCCTGCCTGGCTACTGGCCAAACAGCATTTTATTTATCAACCAATAAGAGCAACACATTTTCACAGCATACAGAATGACATCTCACAGCAACCTAGTGTTTTGAAAACAGTGTTCTATCCAGAAAATCAGAATTGCTATACATTAGAACATATGAGTGATGTTTAAATGGGTTTGTAGTGTCTTGGTCTTTTCCTCAACTTCTAGGCTCCTGCATTTTGCAGAAGAATTACCTTCACTTACCTCCATAGTTTCCAAATCTACTGATGAGGGGAAATAGCTCTGCACTAATATCCCTGTTCATCAAGGTAAAGCACAGATGTCATGCAAGTGTCTTTATTTTCTGACCTTAAAATCACAGAGCAATCATCTGATGTTTTTTTGTCCCCAGACAAAGTATGTGAACATCTCCCTGATGTCCACAGTGCCATTCCTAATCACAGTAACTGATGTCACCTCAAGTCCCTTTCAGAGACACAGTTTCAGTGATGGATTGTTCATTTACACCGACTTCTTTCTCATCTATGCTCAGGGCAAAACTGAGTGGGCCAGGCTGTACAGATAACTGGGCCCTTTATTATGTGTTCTTTTCCAGAATTAGTATTGAAGGCAAGGTGAGTCATCATAGATTCCTGGTCTGCAAGCATCCATGTAGATGCAGAAGAACAGATATGTGTGTGTGTGTGTGTGTGTGTGTGTGTGTGTGTGTGTGTGTGCATGTGTGTGTGTATGTGTATGGATGTGTGTATGTGTGTACATGTATGTGTGCATGTATGTATTTGTGAATGTGGGATTGGTGGTGTGTGTGCAAGCAAAGACACAGGTCTGTACCACCATGCATCCATAGAGCCCAAAGGTGCATTGGTATATATCTCATTCTCAAAACATTATGATCTCCTGTTTCTGCCTTGACAATGCCAAAACTGGATATTATGACCACGATGCCCAGCATTTTGTTTGGTTGCTGTGGATCTACACTCAGGTCCTTGAGATGGCATAATGAGCAGTGTTTATATGGAGTCATTTCACAGTCATTTATTATTTCCACAGATGTTTTCAACTGATGTATTGTAGTGGTCATAATTCACTTAAAATTAGTATTTTTCCATCTTCATGACTTCACTTCACCACTTTTGAGGTTTGTGATCCTTAGGATTATGTTATTCTTACCTGGACTAAAAATTCAGCTAGACCAAGATATCCAGTAGTATTTCCTGGGCGACAGTATAATACTGACAGTTATAGACAGTCCCTGACTCAGCATTTTGATTGTCTCTTGTTTTGTTTCTCCCTTTTAGATTTTTCCCTCCAACCTGGCTTCAGTGCCTTTGTCTGGATTTCTTTTTCTTTTTCTTGTTATATAATTCCATTTATATAAAATGCAAATCCATATAACTGGAAATTACTGGTGGTCACCAAGAGGTGAGGGTCTACTTATTGCTTAGGATCACTTGGAAGAAGTGAAGAAAATGTTCTGGAATTATATACTAACAATGATTACATAACTATGAACATTGTAGTTAGAGTTTTCGTGCCTGGCCCACAGTCAGGACAAATCTCTCTCACCCGCCAGGCCCATAGATGCTCAGAACCAACCAAGTAAACACATAGAGAATTATATTGTTTATAAACTGTATGGCCACAGCAGGCTTCTTGTTATCTACTTCTTCTATCTCAAATTAACCCATTTCTGTAAATCTATACTTTGCCACATGACTTGTGGCTTACCATTACCTTACATCTTGTCATGGCAGTGGCTTGCCGCAGTATCTCTCTCCCTTCACATTCTACTTCCCAGAATTTTCTTCTCTCTTGTCACGCCGCCTATACTTCCTGCCTGGCCACTGGCCAATCAGAATTTTATTTACACAGAGCAATATCCACAGCAGAACATGCTAATGCCGTGGGACTGTATTTGCAAATCATGGTGTGTACAGTGAGCACTTGTATTTCTTTCTCTTTTTTATTGATTTTTTTCATATAGTATATTATTATCAAAATTTCACCTTTTCACATTTCTTCCAGATTCTTGCCACATCCCCACTCACCGAAATCCACACCTTTACTTTCTCTCTCATTAGAAAGCAGACAGACACAATAATAATAATAATAATAATAATAATAATAATAATAATACAAACAACAAAATAAAAAACTATCCAGAACAGGACAAAAGAAACAAACAGGAAAATAAAAAGAACAAGACAAATACAAGAAATACACACAGACACTGGGACACAGATGTTCACACAAAAAATACATACAGACACTGACATATTTGCATACACACAGAAATCCCATGAAAACACAAAGTCAGAAACCATAATATCTGCGCAAAACATCTGTAGGGTTAAAAAATGCCCAGACAAAGCATTATGAGACAAAAAGCCTCCAAAGGCCATTGAGTTCATTTTGTGTCAGCTATCTATTACTGGGCTTTGGGCCTGCCCTTGAAAATTATTGTATACCTTGTGATTCTATTGAGGAGCACTTATTTGCCTTTGCAATTGGTTATCAACTGGAGACACCTTCTGGGTTCTGGATGCAGGCTTGTGTCCACTTCTCTCTGAGTGCTGGGAACACAACCAGCTTAGACCCGTACAGGTCCGGTGCATGCTGCCTTGGTCTCTGTGAGCTCAAATACGTGTCAGTTCCTTTGTCTCCAGAAACCCTTGTTTCCTTGGTGTCTTCCACTCCACAGGCTCTTAGAATCTTTTTTTAAATTAAGAAATGTCTTATTCATTTTACATATCAAACACAGATCCCCCTCTTTTCCCTCCTCCCATCCCCCAGCCTTCCCGCCAACCTGCCTCACACTCCCTCCTCTGACAAGGTAAGGCCACCCATGTGGAGTCAGCACAGTGTGGAACATTCAGGAGAGGCAGGTCCAAGCTCCTCCCCTTGCATCAAGGATATGCAAGGTGTCCCACCATAGGTAGTGGGCTTCAAAACCAGCTCATGCATCAGGAGGATCCTGATCCTATTGCCAGGAGGCCCTATATCAAGCTATACAACTGTCTGTCTTAGGCAGGGGACCTACTCCAGTCCCATGGAGGCATAGCTGTTGATCTAAAGTTCAGCAGTTCCGACCAGTTTCGTTTGGTTGTCTCTGTAGGTTTCTCCATCATGATTGTTTTAAAAATTTGTTTTTTTACTTTTTCATTTTGTTAGACATATATATTATAAACATACAATTATAAAAACAACCCACTTAGTTCCATTACTATTGCTCATGCATGTATTTTGTAATATATATTACAAAGCTTCTATGGTAATAGGTTTTTTTTTTCTTTATTATTATGTGTTTTAAATTTTATACATCAGCCATAGGTTCTCTTGTCTTCCCCCCTCCTGCCCCCACCCCTGCCTTCCCCCCAGGACCTCCCCACCATTCCCATGCCCTCCAGGATCAAGGCACCACTGGGGATTCATTTAAACCTGGTGGATTCAGTACAGGCAGGTTTGTCACCTCCTTCCAGACTGAGCAAAGTGTCCCTGTGTAAGGCCAAGGTTTCAAACAGCCAGCTCATGCACTAAGGACAGATCCTGGTCCCACAGACTGCATGCCTCCCAAGCAGATGAAGCTATTCAATTGTCTCACTTATCCAGAGGGCCTGATCCAGCTGGAGGCTCCACAGCCTTTGGTTCATAATTAATGTGCTTCCATTCATTTGGCTATTTGTCCCTGTGCTTTTTGCAAACTTGGATGCAACAATTCACACTCTTGCAGACCCTCCTCTTTCTCAACAGTTGGACACCTGGAGCTCCACCTGGGGCCTGCCTGAGGATCTCTGCATCCACTTCCATCAGTTATTGGACGAGAGTTCCAGCATGACAGTTAGGGTGTTTAGCCATCTGATCACCAGACTAGGTCAGATCAGGCTTTCTCTCAACCATTTCCAGCAGTCTACAGAGGATGTATCATTGTGGATTTTTGGGGACCTCTCCAGCACTCTGCCTATTCCTGTTCTCATGTAGTCTTCATTAATCATGGTCTGTTACTCCTCATTCTCCCTTTCTGTTCTGGATCCAGCTGGGATCTCCTGCTCCCCTAAGATTTCCTTCCCTCAAATCTTACCCTTCATTACTCCTACTGTCATCTAGGTTGATCATGTAGATCTCATCTATTTCTCTGTCATTGGGTGATCCTTGGGTCTTTCCTAGGGTCCCATTTTCTAGGTAGCCTCCCTGGAGTTGTGTAGCAGTCTAGTCATCTTTGTTTTACATATACTATCCTCCTATGAGTGAGTACATACCATGTTTGTCCTTCTGAGTCTGGGTTACCTCACTCAGGATGATTTTTTATAGATCCATCCCTTTGCCTGCAAAACTCATGATGTCATTGTTTTTCCCTGCTGAGTAGTACTCCATTGTGTATATGTACCATATTTTCTTTATTCATTCTTCAGTTGAAGGGCATCTAGGTTGTTTCCAGGTTCTGGCTATTACAAACAATGCTGCTATGAACTTAGCTGAGCAAATGCCCTTGTGGTATGATTGAGCATTCCTTGGGTATATGCCCAAGAATGGTATAGCTGAGTCTTGGGGGAGATGGATTCCCAATTTTCTGAGGAAGCGCCATATTTATTTCCAAAGTGGCTGTACAAGCTTGCATTCCCACCAGCAGTGGAGGAGAGTTCCCCTTGCTCCACATCCTCTCCAGCATAAGCTGTATTCTGTGCTTTTGATCTTAGCCATTCTGAAAAGTGTAAGGTGGTATTTCAGAGACATTTTGATTTGCAATTCCCGGATAATTAGGGATGTTGAGCAATTCCTTAAATGTCTTTCAGGCATTTGAGCTTCATCTGTGGAGAATTCTCTGTTTAGTTCTATAGCCAATTTCTTAATTGGACTGTGGGGCATTTTGATGTCTAATTTCTTGAGCTCTTTATATATTCTGGATAACAGCCCTCTGTCAAATGTGTGGTTGCTGAAGACCTTTTCCCACTCTGTAGGCTGTCACTTTGTCTTGTTGACTGTGTTGTTTGCTCTACAAAAGCTTCTCAGTTTCAGCAGGTCCCATTGATTGATTGATTCTCTCAGTGTCTGTGCTACTGGTGTTATATTTAGAAAGTGATCTCCAGTGCCAATGCATTCAAGATTACTTCGTACTTTCTCTACTATCAGGTTCAGAGTAGCTGGATTTATGTTAAGGTTTTAATCCACTTGGATTTAAGTTTTGTGCATGGTGACAGATATGGATCTATTTGCACCTTCTACACATTGACAACCAGTGATGCCAGCACCATTTGTTGAAGATATTTTCTTTTTTACATTGTACATTTTTGGCTTCTTTGTCAAAAATTATATGTTCATAGGAGTGCAGGTTAATGTCAGGGTCTTCAAATCGATTCCATTGGTCCACATGTCGGTTTTTATGCCAGTACCAAGCTGTTTTTGTTACAGTAGCTCTATAGTAGAACTTGAGGTCGGGTATTGTGGTGCCTCCAGAGGTGGATTTATTATACAGGATTCTTTTGGCTATCCTGGGTTTTTTGTTTTTCCATATGAAGTTGAGTATTATTCTTTCCAGATCTGTGAATAATTGTGTTGGTAATTTGATGGGAATTGCGTTGACTCTGTAGATTGCTTTTGGTGAGATTGCCATTTTTACTATGTTAATCCTGCCTATCCATGAGCATGGGAGATCTTCCCATTTTCTGACATCTTCTTCAATTTCTTTTTTGAGGGACTTAATGTTCTTGTCATATATGTCCTTCACATGCTTAGTTTGAGTAACCCCAAGGTATTTTGTATCATTTATGGCTATTGTAAAGGGTGATGTATCTCTAATTTCTTTCTCAGCCTGTTTGTCTATTGTATATAGGAGGGCTACTGATTTTTTTGAATTCATCTTGTATCCTGCAATTTTGCTGAAGGTTTTTATTAGCTGTATCAGTTCCTTGGTTGAATTTTTTGAGTCACTCATGTATACTAACATGTCATCTGCAAATAGGGAGATCTTGACTTCTTCCTTTCCAATTTGTACCCCTTAATCTCTTTATGTTGTCTTATAGCTCTGGCTAGAACTTCAAGTACTATATTGAATAAGTAGGGGGAGAGAGGACAGCCTTGCCTTGTACCTGATTTTAGTGGTATTGTTTTGAGTTTCTCTCCATTTAATTTGATGTTGGCTGTTGGCTTGCTGTAGATTGCCTTTATTATGTTTAGGTATGTTCCTTGTATTCCTGATTGCTCCAAGACCTTTATCATGAAGGGGTGTTGGATTTTGTCACATGCCTTTTCTGCATCTAGTGAGATGGTCATGTGTTTTTTTTTTTTTTTCCTTTGAGTTTGTTTATATGGTGTATTACATTGAAGGACTTTCATATGTTGAACCACCTTTGCATCCCTAGGATTAAGCCTACTTGATCATGGTGGATAATTGTTTTGATGTGTTCTTGGAATTTGTTTGCCAGAATTTTATTGAGTATTTTTGCATCAATGTTCATGAGTGATATCGGTCTGTAGTTCTCTTTCTTTGTTGCATCTTTGTTTGGTTTAGGAATCAGGGTAATTGTTGCCTCATAGAAGGAGTTTGGTAATATACCTTCTGCTTCTATTGTGTGGATCAATTTAAAGCGTATTGGTATTAAGTCTTCTTTGAAGATCTGGTAGAAATCTGCAGTGTAACCATCTGGTCCTGGGCTTTTTTGGTTGGGAGACTTTTAATGACTGATTCTATTTCCTTAGGTGTTATTGTACTATTTAAATGGTTTATCTGGTCTTGATTTAACTAAGGTATGTGGCACCTATCCAGAAAATTATCCATTTCTTTTAGATCTTCCAGTTTAGTTGAGTATAGGGTTTTGAACTATGACCTGATGATCCTCTGGATTTTCTAATTGTCTGTTGTTATGTCCCCCTTTTCATTTTTTATTTTGTTAATTTGGATGCTCTCTCTCTGTCTTTTGGTTAGTATGGATAAGGGCTAGTGTGTCTTGTTGATATTCTCAAAGAACCAATGCTTTGTTTCATTAATCCTTTGTATTGTTCTCTTTATTTCTATTTTATTGATTTCAGTTCTCAATTTGATAATTTCCTGGCATCTGTTCCTCCTGGGACACTTTGCTTCTTCCTGTTCATGGGCTTTTAGGTGTGCTGTCAAGTCACTAGCATGAGATTTCTCCAGCTTCTTTATGTGGGCATTTAGTGCTATGAATTTCCCTCTTAGCACTGCTTTCATAGTATCCCATAAAGTGGGGTATGTGGTATATTCATTTTCATTGATCTCTAGGAAGTCTTTAATTTCTTCCTTTATTTCTTCCTTAACCTATTGGTTATTCAGTTGAGCATTTTTTCAGTTTCCATGAGATTGTAGGATTTCTGTAGTTTTTGTTGTTGTTGAAATCTAACTTTAGACCATGGTGGTTCGATAGAACACAGGAGGATATTCCAATTTTTTTGTATCTGTTGAGATTTGCTTTGTGGCCAATTATGTGGTCGATTTTAGTGAAGGTTCCATGGGGTGCTAAGAAGAAGGTATAATCTTTTTTGTTTGTGTGGAATGTTCTGTGGATATCGATTAAGTCCATTTGTGCCATAACATCAGTTAAGACCATTATGTCTCTATTATGTTTGAATTTGGCTGATCTGTCCACAGGTGAAAGTGGGGTGTTGAAGTCTCCCACTATTAATGTGAGGGGTTTTATACGTGATTTAAAGTTTAGTAATGTTTCTTTTACATATGTGGGTTCCCTTGTGTTTGGGTCATAAATGTTCAGAATTGAGACTTCATTTTGGTGGATCTTTCCTGCTATGAGTATGTAATGTCCTTCATCATCTCTTTTGATTGATCTTAGTTTGAAGCCTATTTTGCTGGATATTAGGATGGCTACACCAGCTTGCTTCTTAAGACCATTTGATTGGAAAACCTTTTCCCAGCCTTTTATTCTTAGGAGGTGTCTGTCTTTGAATTTGAGGTGTGTTTCTTGTATGCAGCAGAAAGATGGGTCCTGTTTTCATATCCATTCTGTTAGTCTGTGTCTTTTTGTAGGTGAATTAAGTCCATTTATATTAAGGGATACTAATGACCAGTATTTGTTCATTCCTGCTGTTATTTTTATTTTTTGGTGGTAGTGTGTGTGTACTTCTCTTCTTTGGTGTTTACTGCTATGGTGTTTTCTATTGCATGTGTTTTCATGGGTGTATCTTCCTTCCTTGGGTTGGAATTTTCCTTCTAGTGCTTTCTGTAGGGCTGGGTTTGTGGATAAGTATTGTTTAAATCCAGTTTTGTCTTGGAAGGTCTTGTTCACTCCATCTATGATGATTGAAATTTTTGCTGGGTATATTAGTCTAGGCTGGCATCCATGGTCTCTTAGTGTCTACATTATATCTGTCCAGGTCCTTCTGGCTTTCAAATTCTCCATCAAGAAATCAGGTGTTATTCTGATGGGTTTGCCTTTATAAGTCACTTGGCCTTTTTCCTTTGCTGCCCTTAATATTCTTTCTTTTTTCTGTACATTTAGTTGTTTAATTATTATGTGGCAAGGGGACTTTTTTGGGGGATCTAGTCTGTTTGGTGTTCTATAGGATTCTTGTATCTTCATATGCATTTCCTTCTTTAAGTTGGGAAAGTTTTCCTCTATGATCTTGTTAAATATATTTTCTCTGCCTTTCAGTTGGTATTCTTCTCCTTCCTCTATCTGTATTATTCGTAGGTTTGGTCTTTTCATGGTGTCCCAAATTTCTTGGACATTTTGGGTCATGACTTTGTTGGTTTTAGTGTTTTCTTTGACTGATGAATCTATTTCTTCTACCGTATCTTCAACACCAGAGATCCTCTCTTCCATCTCTTGCATTCTGTTGGTTATACTTGCCTCTGAAGTTCCTGTTTGTTTACTCAGATTTTCTATTTCCAGCATTCCTTCTGCTAGTGTCTTCTTCATTTTTTCTATTTCCCTCTTCAGATCTTGGATTGTCTCCCTTGCTTTTTCATGATTTTCATTCAAGGATTTATTGTTTTCTTCTGCTTTAATTGTCCTTTCCTCTAGTTTTTTATAGCATCCTTCCCATTTTTGTTTGTCTGTTCCTCTACTTTATTTTTGATTTCTTCTATATAAGGCTCTAGCCTCTTCATGATGTTACTTATAAGTTTCTTTTCTTCTTCTTCCACTCAGTGATGTTCAGGTCTAGCTGTTGGAGAAGGGCTAGGTTCTGGTGATGCTGTATTGCTCTTTGTTTTGTTGTATGTACTTCTGCCTTGACGTCTGCCCATCTTCTCTTGGCTTCGTTCTTGGTCTTGTCAGTGTACTTGGTCCAGAGAGAGCAGACAGATTTAGGGAGCCTCTCTCTGATCCAGATGGAAGCTTTGGGCCAGATGGGAGCACTGGTCTAGATGAGAGTGCTGCCCTGATAGGAGCTGGGGGGCCGGACTCTGAGTCTCCAGAAGTCCCTGGTGTCTCCTTATTTTGTCCAGATGGGCGCTCCTCTTGTCCAGATGGGACTTCCTCTGGTCTCTGGTCCAGATGCTATTTCCAGGGCAGGATGGAAACTTGCGGCTGGTCTCTGAATCTCAGGAAGTGGCTGGGGTCTCCAGCAGATGGGTGTGGGGGCAGGGTGTGGAGACTGCAGTGTCTGCCTACAGTCTTGGAAAAGGGGAGCCTTTCCACAGGGGCCACAGATTGCCAGGAAACTGGGGCCAAGTTGGCCCGATCCTCCCTAGGTGGCCTGTGTCCAGAGGTGGGACCCAGGTGCAGTTGCCTCTGACTATAACCCAGGCACTCACCTCTCGTCCAGATGGGAGTTCAGGGGCGGATGGAAGCTGGGGGCTCTCCATTGTGTTCTTGATCCCCCCTGCTCATAGAATCCCTCTTCTCTCTCTTAGTATAGGCTCCATAGCCACTTTGGAAATCAGTATGATATTTTCTCAGAAAATTGGGAATCAATCTTCCTCAAGACCCAGCTTTACCATTCTTAGGCATATACCCACGGAATGCTCAATCATACCACAAGGGCATATGCTCAGCTATATTCACAGCAGCATTATTCATAATAGCCAGAAACTGGAAATGACCTATGTGTTTCTCAACCAAAGAATGGATAGAGAAAATGTGGCACATATACACAATGGAGTACTACTTAGCAGTAGTACCAAAAACAATGACATCATGAAATGTGCAGGCAAATGTATGGGACTATAAAATATCATCTTGAGTGAGAAAACCCAGACTAAAGAAGGACAAACAGGGTATGTACTCACTTATAATTTGATACTAGATGTAAAGCAGAGAATAACCAGACTATAGCCCACAGCTCCAGAGAAGCTCCCTAAAAAGAACTCTAAGAAAATTCCCCTGGGAAGGTGAAAATAGAAGAGAAGTCCTAAATAAACTGGGGATGAGGGGTGGGCAATGGAGGGTAGGGTATAGGGGATGAGAACATAAGGCAATGGGATGGTCAAGCTGGAACAGGGACTAAATGGGAGAACAATGGAGGGAGACATCATGGGTACAGGGAGAAACCTGGTGCTAGGAAAGTTCCCAGGAATTTTCAAGGATGACCCTAGTTTAGTCCACTAGCAATATTGGAGAGGATGCTTGAACTGACTTTCCCCAGTAATCAGATTGGTGAATATGTTAACTGCCATCATAGAGCCTTCATCTAGTAACTGATAGATGCAGATGCAGAGATCAACAGCCAAGCACCAGGCCGACCTACAAGAGTGTTGTCTGGATTTCTAATAAGCAATTGTTTATCCCAAGCTTATCCCTACCACATTTTATCTCATAACTTCTTTAAAATATATTTTATAAGATAGAAAATGCAGTGAGTGACCATTTGAAAACTATATGGGAGGTGGATGGGGGGGAAGGCCGGGGTACGGGAGGAGGGAAGAGAGGGGGATCTGTGTTTGATATGTAAAATGAATAAAACATTTCTTAATTAGAAAACAAATTATTTGAGTGTTCTGAATAGTAATTGTTTACTTTTTATACTTACATCCACTATTCAGTTGACATTCTCTCCTGCCTGCGTTGTGGAGACTACCACACATCTCACACCACATCTCTGCTTCTCATCTTAAATTCTTTCTTTTCAGTCCTCAAAATCCTAATAGAACTGTTAAGAGATATTTGGGAAGTTTCTTTGTGCTGACCAGATGATATTGGAGAAATTGTGGCCCTTTCCTGTGATTCTTATTCTCACTAATAAACAATTTAAGAATGAACTCAAAAAGAAACTTGAGGCCAATATTAATAGGGTTTAAAAGGAAAAATTGCAGGGCAAGCAAGCTCTAAACCTTGACAGTTGTGCAAAGGAATAAGATGCAGAAGAGAAGGAGAAAAGCCATGCCATTTGATTTAAGCCATCATAGAGGTCACGAGGATGTAGAGAGCAACTTAGACAAAGAGTAAGGAAGCTCAAAGCACCAGATAATGACATTTAGGCTCTAGCCAGTATCCAAAAGACACAGAGAAAAGAATAAGAGAATTATAACTCAGGAGGGTTAGACAGACCCATCAAGCCTCATGGTCCTCATAGTAAACCACAAGGACTGAATTAAGGTGTGGGAATTATGAGGAGAAAATATACAGGATCTTGTTAAGAGGATAATTATTCTACCCATTTCTTTGGCATAGTTTAAAATGAAACCACCTTCATGTTCCATTGTACAGGCCATGGCCCCACAAACTGAATTAAATCTTAAGGGAGAGAAAATGCTATCACTCCACCCAGACATGAATTTAAGTATAACTGTAACTGTTATAACTATAACATAACTATAACATGATCAAATTGGTTTCTTCCCTAAAAATCATTTACGGTTCCTGGAGAGATGGCTCAGTGGTTATGAGGATGAATTGCTCTTGCAAAAAGCAGTTCAGTCCCCAGTACCCATGTTGGTTCCAGAGAATCCAGTGCCTTATTTTGATCTTTGTTAGTACATGCACACATGCATTCATAGACATACACACACACATCAACATAAACAAAATAAGTCATTTAAAGAAATCACTTAGTGTATTTCCAGTTACAAACTACAAAAAAAAAAACTGAAGTTCCCTAAAATGACACTTAAGATTCTGTATGTTCTGGCTTCTGCCTGTTTTTCAATCACTAATAGACACACTGAGTACTCTTCTTGCTTACCTTAAAATTAAAGGAAAATAATAAAAAAACTGCCTAACCTCCAAGCCTTCACATGTGCTGGAATCTCTGCCTAGATTATGCATCTTTCTTCCTTGACCATTGTATCGTTTGGGTACCCATACTGGACAGCTGAGTTTCAAAGCTGGTTTTGATTTTCCACAGCTTCCTAGAGCTCCCTTTGTTGACATCTGTGCAACTTTGCTATTCACTGATTTTGTGACACTTACTGAGCACTCTCCTCTACCAGCTATGTTCTTCCTGAGAAAAGAGATGCATATGGAGCACTGTACCCTGCATCACAGACCTTGGGTTTGTTTCTAATTTCATATCTGCAATCAGATCTACCAATGTGATAAAAATTTTCACTGGTTCAGGCTGTGTCAAGTCAGTATATTGTATATTGCTACTTGGCATGGAAACATCTACATGCAAAACAAGGTTTTTCACAAAGTTAATTTTCCTAAGAGTTTAAGTAGAAATGACATATTTTATTTAATCATAAATGTTTTTTTATACATGCTTGTGTGTATACACATATGAGGGAAGGCATGGCCAGAGGTTGATGTTGTGAATGTTCTCAATCTTACTTTTTGAGACATGGTCTCTTACTGAATCTGGAGTTCACTGACTGATTCTTCTAGGCAGGTTCTCAGCAAGCCCCGGGGTTCACATTGCATTGATTTCCCATTGTTAAGAATTCACATCTCTATAATAGACCTTATATGGGTGCTGAGGACATAACTGAGGTCCCAAGCTCTTTATTGGCTAACTCATCTCCCCAGCTGCCTCAATCTAAAGTTTCCTCCTAAGACATATCTTAGTATATGCATAACATTTCCTTGCTACCAATTGTTATTGAGCTCATTTCCCATTTCTAGACAAGCACAGTCAGCATCATATTCAATTTGGGAAGTTTTCTGGAAATGTATAGAATTTTAGAGTTAAGGATGAAGCTCAGTAGTAGTAAGATGGGTTAAAATATATGGTGGGGAAGCACTGTTGGTGGAAGCTGATACAACCACACAGCAGAATAGCAGCAGAATTCACAAGACTATGCAAAGCCTCAGGGGCAACCTTTAATGCCCTTTGTTTCAGTATGTTGGCATCTCCTCATCATTAGCCTTGAAAATTATTGTTTCCATCACTCATCTGATGCTTTTTAGGATCCTGAGAATCTTGTAAAGCAAAGAGCCTGTAGCAGGACCTCTCAAACTTTCTGACATTTCTGGTCTCTTACTAGCATGAAAACAGGACATACCTGTTGTCTTCTGGCCAAGGAGATGAACACCTCTCAGGCTGGCCCAACCAGACTGATGATGCTGATCCCCTACATCTCTACACAGATTTTCCCATAAAACATATACAATTGCCCAAGCTAGCAGCCGATTGCAGCTTGTTTTTGAGAAACACTCTGCTATACAAAGTTCTTCCAGTTTCATTTCTCCTCAGCTCTCAGTTGTGAAGCTGTAATGAATTCCTTTCCCAAACTCACAATCCAGTTTTTTGTCCATGTTATTTATTCTTTGAATTCATGAAACAGAAAAACCTGGAAGCTACTGATCCCCAAGATTGAGTAGTGGATTTTTTGGACCCCCATCTCCCAGCAATTGTTCATCTGAGTTAAGGAAGTGTACATTAGTCTCAACTTCAAGGTGGTGGAGAATTCAGTATCTAGTGAGTTATTAGTCCTGGTCACTAATTCATGGGTGGTCATTTCTGTGTTCTCACATGGTAGAAGTGTTAAGGGTACTGACTCATTTGGATTTATCTTTATAAAGTCACGAATCTTACTCACAATGGTTTCTGCACCTTTAAACCATGACCCTGAAATCACACATCTCCACATCATCACTTTAGGGGTAAACTTATACATCTGGTGTAAGAGCCTTGGTAATTTATAATGGTATGTCTCTGTCTACCCTACAAGACTCCCAAAAGTTGCTTCCATCCTTTTACTGTATCTCAGTTAATAGTATATCCTTCTGGGATCTTTGATGTGGTTAAAGGCTAGATAGTTATAATTTCCTCAGTTATGATAAAAGATATATGATAAAAGATATAAAACCTTATACTCACAAATATAAGATATAAGATATCTTCTTTTATATTTTAATTAATTATTTCCTGATAACTGTTTTGTTATATGTAATTTTACCATGTTAAAGTTAAAATATTCCTTTTGAACAAAAAAAAAAAAAAGAAAGAAAAGTGCTGGGGATGATTGATTGATAATTAAAATGCTGATTGGCCAGTAGCCAGGCAGGAAGTATAGGCAGGACTAGCAGAGAGGAGAAGTGAGAGAACAGGAAGGCAGAGAGGAAGAGACACCAGTCTGCCATCCAGGAAGCATCATGTAAATGTAGCAGGTTAAAAAAAAAAAAAAAAAAAAAAAGAGGTTTCTGGGCTAGGTGCTGCTTTGATAAAAAACATAGAAACACTGTTTCTAAGAGTTGGTGGCTACCAGAGCTGGTGGTGGCCCAGAGGTGGTGGTAAACATACCACTGCCGTGTTGGGAAGCTGAGGTGGGTGGAGCCACCAGCCAAAGCTGCTATGTTAGCCTTAATAATGTGGCAGTTTAAAACAATAGATTCACAATAAGACAGATTCAGATAGAACAAGACTTTAAATGCTTTACAATGTGTGTAAAAAAAAAAAAAAAAGATGGATATTACACAGAGAATCTAGATTATGTTGTCTTTGGTATTTTTAACTACAAAAAAATATTTGATCATAAAAGCTGTTGAGTTAAACAAATACGTATATTTTAAAGATACCTTGACTTCAAAATTTGGATATAAAGATATGTTGCTTTGGAAAGGAGGCTCTGTTTTTGTTTCTACAGAAAGCCAGAGGCTATAGATTTATTTCAGATTAAGATACATCAGGTTTGATCAGCCAAGACCCCCTGAAAGGTCTCTGATGACACCATGGCCCAGATGATCCAACATCCAGAATAGTTTCAAGGCAACTGGCTCAGACAATACAGCCTCACGGACTACTCCATAATCCTAAAATTTTCTTTATGTCCCCATAAGATACAGCATCCCCCTCCAACAGGAAATAGTAAGAGAAGCTACGCCCACATTCCCAAATATACCAACCTGCCTTTGGAGATGGAATTGGTTCACTCTTCCTCTAAACCCAAACATATTGGTTTAAAAAACAAACAAACAAACAAAAAAAAAAAACACGATAGATTCTTTTGTCCATATCAAAAGAGCCTTCTGGTGTGGGACAGGGGAAAAAAACACACACACACACACAAAAAAACCACAATATTTTTATTTAAATCAGGTTGATTATAAATGCAATCTCTTCTAAAGAAGAAAGGGGATATGATATAGATATACAGGATATAGATGGGATAGGATAAAAGGGTAATTGTTGAACCTACTTTTAAAGAGCAACAACTTTGTTAAAAATGTTTTACATTGCTATGGATTTTAGTCTATTGATATAAGTTTAAATTTATTTTGTTGTACTGCATATATTCTTGTTTGAGTATTATGTAACTCGTTTAGATTTTAGTGGATAATTAAGAAATCCAGATTAATAATTGGTCATCTATGATAATCATACTTGTAGCCATGTTAGTTATGTTTTCTAGGTATATATAGATATGTTTCAGATAGATAGGTAATCTTCAAACACTTCAAGGCCTACAGAATATGGCATTTAAAATGTTCAAAAAATTTTAGACTTTCTGGAGAGTGAGGCATGTCTGCTCCTGACAGCACTGATTTACTTCAGAGAGGAGTATGGGCATCAAAGAAACTCTATATGGAGTTTATCTTCTTGGCAAAAATAGCCATTTGTGCAAGAAACTGTTCTTGCCTGGACTGCTTGATCAACTGGACATACAGGACCCATAGAAAGGGGATCATTGAACTTTGCTTGGAGAAATGGTCCTTCAGTTTCCTGCTTCACAGAGGAAATTACCATACATTCTAAAGGACACAGAGAGAAATTACTGAGAGACTCTAGGCCTGTGGCCTAAAGACAGATGCTCCAACTTTATAAAGGAACATTAGGTGACTGTCCAGGCAGTAGGTAAAGCCACAGAACATGTGGCAACATATAGATTAACAGAAATGAGCTGAGTATAAGAGTAAGAGCTAGACAATGGTAGGCCTGAGCTAATGGCTGAGCAGATTAAATAATATAACCTTCTGTATGTTTATTTTATAAGTGGGCTATAGGACTGCCAGAGCTTGGTGGGTCCCAGAGAGAAAAACTCTAGCTACAGGTGAAAATAAGTTATCTATTTCCCAATTTTACCTCATCACCAGTGATTTTATGCTTTCAACTCTTTTTTTTTTTTTTTGAGACAAGGTTTCTCCATGTAGTTTTGGTTCCTGTCATGGAGCTTGCTCTGTAGACCAAGCTGGCCTAGAACTCACAGAGATCCACCTGGTTCTGCCTCCCAAGTGCTGGGATTAAAGGCATGTGCCACCAGTGCCAGACTGCTCTCAACTCTTGAGAGTGAATGTTAGCAACTTTAAAATCCAATCGGTATGGACATCAGGGCTTCATTGAGACACATTAGGAGAAAGCTACTTCCTTTGTGTCTAAAAAAATGGAAACTATAATAGCTTGGTGTGGAGTTGAGATATTCTGATCTCTTCCAAAGGTTATTACAATTTATAGCATTATCCCCATAAGTAAGTGTTAATCAGACTAAGTCTATCAATTATATGGCCAGGAGTCTACTTCCTTAGAGGTATTAGCAAAAACTATATCTACCAGGTAGTGTAATGTGCCACTTGTAGATGTCTCATTCCCATCATACTGTTTGTTGGTCAAATGTACATACCAGGAACCTGCCAATTTGAGAGAGACAACTAGGAAGCTGTTTTTAGCCCTGTTTTAGAATCTTTTTTCCTCAGGTTTTAGGTGGAAACCCTTGCCCCACATTGGGCACCTTTTGTAGCTGGAGTTTTTCTGGTCCTGCCTGGCTCACAGTCAAGACAAATCTGTCTCACCTGCCAGTCCCGCAGGTGCTCAGACCCAACAAAGTAAACACACAGATATTGCTTATAAACTGTATGGCCATGACAGGCTTTTTGTTATCTATTTCTTTCATCTTAAATTAACCCATTTTTATTAATCTATACTTTGCCACATGGCTCATGGCTTACTGGTTTCTTTCATCTTCCTTGTCATTGTGGCGGCTGGCAGTGTCTCTCTCCTCAGCCTTCCACTCCCAGAATTCTCCTCTCCTTGCCCTCTCATACTTCATGTCTGGCCAATCAGTGTTTTATTTACTAACTAATCAGAGCAACACATTTAACATACAAAATATCCCATAGCATTCACCACAAAAATTGACAGCTAAAGATTCAATGCTACTGCTGTTTACCAGTAGGGATTGGTGTCTGGATTAGAGTTTTGTTCACAAATCAGGTATAGTCTCTAGGCAAGGATTCTTATTTTGTAGATAATAAATAAAAAAATTACACCTCTCTTCTGGCATTACTGTTCTCCAGCTGAGAAAGAACCAAGGATATTTCACTCGGTGGTCAAGGACTAGAATAGACCTATTTGATTGGGAGATACCTGTCCTTAAATCTGCCTAACAAGTATGCATTGTCTTTATCAAAAGAAGCAAAGACTTCAACTGCTTTAAAGCACAGAGTATGTTCATTGAATAAAGTTTAAAAAGAAGACATAAGAGATATAGCTCTCCCAGGAAATGTTTGCAGTTATCAGGATCTCAGTTCAGTACTCAGTATAATGGCATGGTGGCATATGTTTGCAACCTAATGCTGAGGACAAAGAGATAGGATGATGCCTGGAGCTTCCTGGCAAGCCAACATAGCCTTATCAATTCTTGGAAAGTGAAGGAAAAAAGTTAACCACTTTAAATACATTTTTAAGGGACAGAGAAAAAACACAATAAAAAACAATAAAACTTATTTTTATAATATTAGAAATCTTTGTTAGAAAAATCTATCAAGGTCACTGAAAATAGTGTAAATTATTAGTGATGCTCATGCATGAGGATATATAAAAATCAATCTGGAAGAATAAATTTCTAGGCATTAAGCTTTTAGTTCAAGGAAAAATTAGGTCCATGTTGTATCTATGGAAGTATTTTAACATAAAGCTACTACTTGAAAATCAAGTGTTACTTCTGTATAGTAGCAGAAGGAAATAGAAAAATTATTTCAGAGCATAGAGAAAAGCATGAAATAAAAGAAGAAATCCATTCATGGAAAAAAATCTTCTTTGAAACATAGTGTCATCTAGAAGCAGGCAATACCCCTAATCATGAAATATGAGAGTCTCTCCAGAGATTGGGAAATATAGCAAATTCTCTCTCCAAACTGTCAAAGAAGAAAAACAAAAATGAAAAGAGGAGCATGGGATGCTAGGGTTACAAGAGACAACTGTAGTTGATTTAACTGTACATCTAGATATATGCTAAATTGTAATTTTTATAAAGTAGTAAATTTTACATGCCTTACAACAGTGTGGTGGTCCTGAAAAGATCAATGAAGCAAATCAATGAGAACACTGGTACATGCAAAGTAAAGATCTGACAGTCTAACATGACAATCCAGTTTTTGGGGTTCATCCTTGGATCAGAGAGGGCTTGTTCATTTTTGGAAGGGAGCAGTTAAAGACATGGTTTCTCTATGTAAGAGCCTTGACTTTTCTGGAACTCCTTTGTAGACCAGGCTGGACTCACACTCACATAGATCTGCTTGCCTCTGCCTCTTGATTAAAGTTGTGTGTCACCACACCCAGCAAGCAGCTTTTTCTTTTAACAAGAAATAAGTTACTTTACTTTGAGATATAATATTTATAAATCATGTGATCTGAGGGCTAAGAACTAAACAGTAATAAAACATTTTTTGTTTCTAAACCATCTGCTAATCAGAGAGAATGAACAAACAAACAAAAACAACAAACAAGTAACATATTTTTTTCTTTTTTTTAATTTTTTTAAATTATATTTGTGTTTTAATTTTACACATCAGCCATGGGTTCCCCTGTCCTCCCCCCTCCCACCCCCACCTACCCCCTATCCCGTATCCTCCATTCCATCTCCTCCAGGGCCAAGACACCCCTGGGGATTCATTTAAACCTGCCAGATTCAGGACAGGCAGGTCTAGTCCCCTCTTTCTAGGCTGAGCAAAGTGTCCCTGTGTAAGCCCAAGGTTCCAAACAGCCAGCTCATGCACTAAAGACAGGTCCCGGTCCCACAACCTGGATGCCTCCCAAACAGTTCAAGCTATTCAATTGTCTCACTTATCCAGAGGGCCTGATCCAGCTGGGGGCTCCACAGCCTTTGGTTCATAATTCATGTGCTTCCATTCATTTGGCTATTTGTCCCTATGTCTCTCCAATCTTGGTCTCAACAATTCACATTCTTACAGTCCCTCCTCTTTCTTGACAATTGGACTCCTGGAGCTCCACCTAGGGCCTGCCTGAGGATCTCTGCATCCACTTCCATCAGTTATTGGATGAGAGTTCCAGCACGACTATTAGGGTGTTTGGCCATCTGATCACCAGACTAGGTCCAATCAGGCTTTCTCTTGACCATTTCCAGCAGTCTACAGAGGATGTATCATTGTGGATTTCTGGGGACCTCTCCAGCACTCTGCCTATTCCTATTCTCATGTGGTCATCATTTATCATGATCTGTTATTCCTTGTTCTCCCATTCGGTCCTTGATCCAGCTGGGATCTATCTCCTGCTCCCCGAAGCTTTCTTTCCCTCAAATCTTGCCCTTCATTACTCCCACTGTCATCCAGGTTGTTCATGTAGATCTCATCTATTTCTCTGTCATTGGGTGATCCTTGGGTCTTTCCTAGGGTCCCATTTTCTAGGTAGCCTCCCTGGAGTTGTGTAGCAATCTATTCATTCATCTTTGTTTTACATCTAGTATCCTCCTATGAGTGAGTACATACCATGTTTGTCCTTCTGAGACTGGGTTACCTCACTCAGGATGATTTTTTTCTTGATCCATCCATTTTCCTGCAAACCTCACAATGTCATTATTTTTCTCTGCAGAGTAGTACTCCATTGTGTATATGTACCATATTTTCTTTATATTTTACTTGGATAAACAAGTAACATATTTTATTATGTTTCATAAATTAGTATATTGAAACTTCAGCTCTCTAAGTTATAGGCCAAAAGTATTTTCATGTGAGCAACAAGAGCTCCTTTTACTTGATAGGGACATGCAGACATGCTGAAGTAAAGATGCTTCTGAGTAGGACCTGATGACACAAATAATGTGAGAATTCATGGTGATGGTAAAAGCCAAGAACCTGTTTCCATGTGGCTGGCCATACTTTAATGACAAACTGTAAGTTATGTACCTGACTTTCCAATACTGTACCCTATATTAGACCTTTACCTTAATTGTGATAGCTAACATGATCTCAGAATGGATTTAGAAATAATGCAGAGGACAAATTTATGAAATCATAGGAATAAATATTAATGTAGAGACTAACAAAGTCATAAACACACATATAGGGAAACTCCTGAGTATTTGTGTGTGTGTGTGTGTGTGTGTGTGGTGTGTGTGTGTGTGTGTGTGTGTATGTGTGTGTGTGTAAATGTTGTGATCAACTTATTTAAAACCTTGAACAGTTCTAAAACAATGAAATACAAATGGCCAATAATTATATGACATACAATCAGACTCACTCATAATCAGTGTAATAAAATCAAAACTTAATTAAAATTTTGTATCACCAAGTCAGAATGGAAGCCATTAGAAAAATATACAATATCAAATGCTGGTGAGAATATGGACAAAAGAAAACTTTACAAGGTGCCGGTAAGGTTGCAAATCAGTACAAACACTATGAAAATCTATAGGCAGATCCCTTGAAAAACTTAAAAAGATGTACCACTCCCGATTGCTAAGATTTTAGTCAGGATGTCACATAGACACTTGCACAATAGTGATTATTGCAGGTATGTTCACAACAGCAAATCATGCAACAAATTTAAGTGTCCTACTCCAAAGTAATGGATAAAGAAAGTATGGCTTAACTACACAGTGTAATGTTTTAGATCTATAAGTTGCTTCATTCATAAAAATAAACTTGATATAATCATATTAAACAAACTAAAACTCCCAGAAGACAGAATTCTACTTTCTCCAATTTTCCATGCACAGAGTCCCTATCTATATATAAAATTACAAATGTGACATGAGGGTAAATATGAAACTGTGAAGGATAAGAACAAGGGAATAACAGATCTTCAACAAGTTAATCATTAAACATTTGATGGCATATCCCACTGCTTAGCTGCAGATAAAACTGTACCACTCAGCTAGGAAACAAACCACTCAGCCATGCATGCAATTTGAACAAGTATTAAATGAATTATGGAAAGTTAGTGGAGTAAAACAGAAAAACTATTGCAAAGTCCCATATATGTTATTGTGGGATAACTGTGTGTGTGTGTGTGTGTGTGTGTGTGTGTGTGTGTGTGTGTGTGTGTGTTTCTGTAGTCTATACCTACATGAGTAAGGAGGTGAAGAAAGATTAGACTCTAATAGTACCAGATATGGGTCTTTGAAGAGATGGGAATGTCCTACATGGTAATAACAGAAATATACAAAAAGCAAAGGACCAAACACTGTATGTTGCCTTTTGTTCTATTTAATATTCTGAACTTCAATCAGATTTGGGCAGAGGCTGGACTCAAGAGTATGGAAAACAAATCTAACTTTATCATAAAAGAACATTCACTGAGCCCCAACCTCTATTGAATGTAATATTTCTGGGGCCTTTCACACATAGTAAATCCCAATTCTTACAACTTAAGTAAACAAAGGGATGTATATTTGACATAGCTCTTCCTGACAGAGATCTAGTATCAAAATTAAGGGGAATGGAGAAAAAGTGTTGATATAAAATATTATTAAGAGAAAGCCAGGCAGGTCAACTACCCATGGACCTTCCTTACTCTATCATTGCCCTCAAGTAGATACCTCCTGCCCAACCATAGTCTACACCTACTAGAAGAGCAGGTAGGTCACCCACCTTTAGACAAGCCCCACTCTCAAGATTCCAACAGACCTAATTCTCAGTTGTCTCTCTCCCATGCTCTTCACTGTGTCCCAATCCAGTCAACACCTCCAGCAGATACTCTCTGACCAATCAAAGACCATACCTACCAGAAGACCAGGTAAGCTGCCCACCCACAAACTTCTTCCACTCTCTAGATATGCCTTCTCTGATGATATCTCAGTCTCTCATTTGATCATCATCTTCATGTACAAGGCCCCAAATCTGATGGAGATTCCCTACTGGATCAGAGGCCACACTGGCAGCCAGAAATCCAGGCAGACTGCTCACCTGTAGGCCTCCTCCAATCTAGTTGGAATATTAAAGGTGCAAGATAAACATAACAAATAACATACACAGGTAGACTTATTAGAGTTACACCTGATTTATCAATGAAGACTAAAATCTTAGGCCTGACCAATGTCCTTCAGACTCTAAGAAAACACAGATGCCAGCCAGACTATTACAGTCAGCAACATTTTCAATTACCATTGATGGAGAAACAAGGTATTCCATGATAAAGCCAAATTTAAACATTATCTATCTATACATCCAGCCCTAAACAAGGTACTAGAAGGAAAACTCCAACCCACAGAGCTTAGCTACACCCACAGACACACAGGAAATAAATACATCACACTCACAAACACAAAGAAGGGAAGCACACACACTGCTGCCACCACATCAGCTACAACAAAATGCCAGAAATTAACAATTATAGGTCATTGATACTTCTCAATACCAATAAATTCCATTCCCCAATAAAAAGACAAAGAAGAACAGAACGGATTTGAAAATAGAATTCATCTTTCTGCTGCATTCAAGTATCACAACTCAACACCAAGAGGGATACTACCTCCGAGTAGAGAGTTGGAGAAAGATTTTCTGAGTAAATGTACATAAGAAGCAAGCTGGTGTAGCCATTCCAATATCTAACAAAATAGACTTCCAACCAAAATTAATGAAAATAGATGGGGAAAGACACATCATACTCATCCAAAAAAAAAAAAAAAATCCACCAAGACAACATTATCATTCTTTACATTAATGTCCCAAACAGAAAGTTACTCCCCTTTGCAAAATAAACACTACTACAGATTAAATCACATACCTAGACTCTCACATTTTGATAGTCGGAGACTTCCATACCTCAACCTCACCAATGGACAGGTTATTAGACAATAGCAAACCAGAAATACTAGAGCTAACAGACACCATAATTCAAATTGATTTAAAAGAAATGTTCTATAGAACACTTCACCAAAATAGAAAGGTATATAACTTCTTATTAACACTTCAAGAAACTTGCTCTAAAATTGACCACGTATTTGATCACATAGCAAGTCTCTACATATACAAGAAAAAAGAAGGATGCCCTTGAATACTATCAGGTCAGCACAGAGTAAAGCTGGGTTTCAGCAGTAACAGTAGAAACAATAGAAGGCCTACAAACTCATGGAAACTGAACAGTTCTCTACTGAATGACTACTGAATCAAGACAGAAATAAAGAAATTAAATGTTGCTGGGATCTTACTGACCCTGATACCCAGAGTCAGTGGGTGAGAATATGAGATGCAGAGGCAATGACTCAGACTCCTGGAGATGGTTCCATTTGTGGGGCAAGTACAGTGTTTGGTGCAAATGCCATTCTGGTGTTCCCCTGTGTGAGTCTCATGGTAAAAGATAGGCCAGTATTAAGCCCAGAATGGCATAATCTCAGCCCCCACATTTTTCCAAGTAGGTCAATCTTGCTTCTGGTCTTCCTCCATAAACCTGATGATCAATTGATTGCATTTACCTTCCAGGGTGGCCCAAAGAAGGTTAGGAAACGTTTCCTTCTTATAGCAGGTACCACAACTTACTCTCTCCCTACCCTTGTGGCATATGCCTGTGCCAGGCATTTTCAAGTCACCTGCATATTGTACAGTAATAAAATCCCCTTTGGTGTGTGTGGGGTCTCCAGTGATCCAACCTATGGATTCACATCCCCAGGCAGCACAACAATAGGTACTAGTGCCCCCACATCTCTTAATAGTTGATTTGTCTTGAGAGTGCCCCAGGCATACATAAAATCCATGACTTATGATCTTACCCCAATCCCCTGGGGGAATTACAACCATACGCTATGCATGTTTCCTCGTTGGATGGTTCTCTTACACTAGGCTATATAGGTATACATGATAGGAAATTTGTCTTAAACAGAACTTCTATCAATGCCAAATGTGGGTCCCTCTTTGTTTCTTTGGATAAGTTTTGTAGATTTTCTTTTAAGGAATGATTAGTTCTTTCTAATATTGCTTTTCCTTGTGGGTTATATATAATACCCATGGTATGGTCAATATTCCAGGCCTTTAGGAATACTTGAACTTCCGGGAGGTATATGCAGGACCGTTATCTGTCTTTATGAAACATAGTAATTTTTAATGCTTTGATGGCCTGTGATTCCTTTTCTCCTGATGGTGCTAGGGCATAGGTAAATGAGGAGCATAGGTCCACTATCACATTTATGTATTTAAGATTGCCAAAGGGGGAATGGTAGGTAACATCCATTTGCCAGAGCAAGTTGGGGTCAAGGCCTCTGGGGTTGACACCTTTATTCAATGGTCTCAAGGGAGTCAGAGGGGCACGAGTGGTAGAAGTCTGGGTGAGATGCTTGCATTGTGCTATGGGCAGTTTGGGCAGCAATTTGTATGATTTATGAGGGGACAAATGAAATTGTTGATGGAGTAGTCTAGCCTGTTCCAGTAGAGGCAGTTGACTGTCAGAATGTGCTTGTCAACCTTATCATGGCCTGAAGCAAGCATTCCTGGCAGCCCCAAATGGGATCAGATATGGGTTATATACCAGGGATGCCTCCTGTTCTCTAGCATGTCTTATGTAGCTTTCATGGTCATGGAGATGGGATCTCTAAGGACTTTTAGTTTAGCAAAAGACAACTGCTTGCATGCCTGGGTCACATATCAGCTTTCTGAAAAAGTGTTTATGGCACTGACTGGCTCAACTTCAGTACTTTAAGGATGGCCAGGAGTTCTCCCATTGGGATGGAGCCTGGGTTGATTTGGGTGTGAGTTATTTCTTGGCTATTGGGCATTGGGATCATTAGGCCAAAGTTTGTTCTATTGGCATATGTAGCGGCTATAGCTGCTTGAGGAAGAGGGACATTCAAGGCATTATCAAACAAGCTTAAAGTTAACTAGCTAATGGAAGTTTATCTTTGGGAAAGTGGTTACTCTTGGTCCCTGAAAAACACATCATCTTTTTTTTTTTTGAAGGGAAGAGAATCTGACCGTAAGTGCTGGGTATTTTGGAGGGAGAAGAGGAGCATAATCTTGTCTGGTTAGTGGCCCATGATTCTCCTAGCAGTTGTTCTTACTTTAATACCCATCTCAAAGGTAATATCAAACTTTGAGTTGATACAGGATTGTTCAGTATGTGATAGATGTATCCAGATTAGGGTGACTGATTGTCACAGTGCTCCTGGTGTGCCAAATTTAGTCCAAAGGATTAGGGCTGTCAGGGGAACATTTGGATCATGTCTTCTCAGGGAGGCATTATAGGCAAGTTCACTAGCCCTCTCTAAGAGATCCCTGGCCCCCTCCATCAATCTTATTTTTGCGGAGGGAGAGGAATGCCCCACATGAAGGGAGAACAGTTGTCTCATGTCTTCATCAGGAATTGGAAGAAATTATTTGAGCCAATTAATGGTGCCACAGAGTGCCTAGAGGTCTGTAAGGGAGTAGGACTCTCGTATTATTATAGAGTCATTGAGGGGTTAGCCAGTGTATCTTTTCTGAGACCACCTTGAGGCAAAGGGCTCCTAAGTTCTCAAGGAGCTGGTACAATAACTCCTGAAGTCTCTGTCTGCTCTGGTGGGCCAACAAGGTACCATCCATATAGTGGATCATTAATAACTCACTGGGGACCCTAGGTAAGGCCTATTAAACATATAACTGGCAGATGATTGGACTGTTTTTCATAACCTGTAGAAACACCTTCCAGAGATAACAAGAAGCAGGTTTTTGAACATTGGGCTCCCAGACAGTGAATGTGAGGGAAGCTCATCTTTTGCATTTGTGCATTGATTTGTCTTAAATCTTGCAGAAGGCAAAATTTTCTAGACTTTTTCTTAATTACAAAAATGGGGGTGTTAAACCTACTGCAGGAAGGTTCAATAAGGCCCAATGACAATTGCTTTCCAGCTAACTTTCTCGATACTTATAGTTTAGGTTCTATAATGGGCCACTGGTTCACCTACATAGGCTTTTTCGATGTCCAATTCAATGATATGGGTCTTGGAATAATTATATCTATGAGGGGGCAGTGGCCCTTAGAATTGGGGGTGAAGGCTAGAATTTCTACCAGATTGACCCGTCATGTCATGTGTTATTATATCTTCATAAAAAGCTTAATCATCTGTGGTAAGCATAGCTCCCAAATCCTCTAATAGATTGCAACCCCTAAGAGTTTAGCATGTATCAGCTATAATAGAGCAGAATTGCCCCTGATTGTCATAAAGGTCCTTCCAGTGAACTGGGTGAAGGGTTGTTTTAGAAGGCTTATCTTCTCTTATCCCAGTAATGGTTGGGTCATCTTCAAATTTCCAGTGTGGGAAGGCCTGGGCATCATATTACAGTGGCTTCTTCCCTAGTGTTTACCAACCTCTTGATGGTCTGCCATGCAGGTCATCATAGGAGAGTAGGGGCATACAGCAAGGGTCCAAAACTGGATTTGGAGGTACCCCTTATTACTTGCTGGATTGAGGGGTGCCCCTCTTTAAGTTTAAAGGAACCTGGGGAGAGCTTCTACAATCACATCCCCAGTGAAAACCCTTTTGGCATTTGTGGCATTTGGTCTTGGGTTGAGCTTTAGTACAGTCTTGACAAAGGTGACCTGACCAACCATAGTCCCAGCAAGAATGTTTCAGAATAGTTGGGAGAGATTGTCACACAATAATTATTTCTGGAAGCTAATAGCGCATTAAGAGAGATGGTGAGGGCAGCTATGGGCCCTGCCTGAGAGTTGAGATTGCAAGTAGTGATCACCCATTTACCTATGTCTTCATTATGCACTGCTACAACTGCATTGTGGGTAGTGGCATTAATACCTTCAAATGTTAATTGTAAAATGAGCATCTCCCTGGTCAGGCAAGGATCCCCCCATTTCTCCACTGTCTCATTGACTCAGGCTAAGAAGTCAGTAAAGAGTTCCAGATTACAAAAGTAGGCAGCTGGATCCTGAAGATTGTAGGATTTCAAGGCTTTAAATGCAATTCAGAGACCTGGTGAAAATAGGCAATTTGGGCTTGAGTCACGGCATTAACATATTGGCCCCAGTCAGTCATCATCTCCAGGGAAACAGCAATGTTATATAGAATATTGAGGCCTCAGCCTGGTCATCATAGGCTGCTTGCCAGTTTTAAAAAACAAACAAGCAAACAAACAAACAAACACCCAGCAGGTCGAGCACTGTTTCACCAAATTATATCAGTCATAGTAAGTTTGAAGATGCATGGCCCATTGTCAAAGTACTTGCTCAAAATAGGGGCAGTCAGGGACTAGGGCCTGACTTGTCAGCCTTACAGATCAAGGAAAGATCGACCAGAGGGGTAGGAACCCATGGCTGAGCTGCTGTGTTGCAAAAGTTTCGGTTGAATGATAACCAGAGAATTCATGCTAATGAGTGTCTGGTGTGGTGGTCTCAATTTTCCTTGAGGGAAAATGGGGAGTAGAGGATGGGAGGGTACCCTGTAACTCTCCCCAGGGATGAACAGTACATTGTATTTCATCATCCTTAAGGGCAGATTTCTTGCATGGTTTCTTGGTGAGAGGTAGATCTGGTTGTGGAGTGTCCTCTTCCTCATTGGAGGTATGTTCCTCATAAGGCAGTAGAGAGATGAGGAAAAGTGAGGAGGATTTTTGTTCCACACAGTGATAATTTAAGGACTGGAGGATCTCTTCTGCAGTGCCTGATTTTATACATGCTATGATTCCCAAAAGGATGAGGACAAAGGCCATGTGAGGGGATTTCCTTCATTTTCCATTTTCTGGTTAAAAAGAAGAACCCTCATCCATATTGAGGGGTCCCAGGCATTTTCAGGTGATATCCAAGAAAGAATATCAGAAGCCTAATTCCACGTTTTGTTTTGTTTTGTTTTGTTTTTAGATGGAAAGTTTTGACTCTAATATCCCTAGTCAGAAGTAGAGCCTTAAGTTCCCGGAGTTAGGGATTCCTGGTGGCAGAAGGGAAGTTTCACATAAAAAAGTAATAATATTCAGGGGCAGACAAACTAAAGAAGTCAATAATCCACCCAGCAAAGTTCCCAGCCCTCCTGAGAAGGGGTAAAGGGATTTACAGCAACTCCAGAATTGAAAACTGACTGTGAATTTAAGAAATCAGCCACCACCTTAGTGGCTTTTATCTGGTGGTCTTGTTACTGGTTTGCAAAGGAGAGAGAAAGGTAAACAAAAAGACAGAGTCCATACCCCACAGTGCTGTCAGAATCCTCCCAGAGAACAAAGAGCCTTTCAGTCAATCCCAGGGAGTCTTCCTGGACAAAAGAAGTCAGTCAGCTCAGAGTTGTTAGAGGCCCTCCTGATGACAGGGCCATAAGAAAAAAAGAGCTTGTGTTTAGAGCCAAATGTGAGTGTTTTGTCAGGGACTTCCAGTGGTTCGGATACTCACACTGTCTCTGAAGAGAAAAGACTGGTCAGAAGGTCAATTCTTGACCCCATTTCCCTGGTGTTCAACCCTTATGTGGAAAGACTGTGTAGATCAAAAGTAAACTGTGTGTCCTAAAGACAAAACAAATCGGGGGAAAGAATGAAAAGACACCGAAAGAAAAAGACCCCAATACTCACCACTTGGAAGAAAACAGGAAATGTAAAAAGGGGTCAACTCACTGAGAATAGCCAAGGGAGGTGAATCAGCACTGCCGAGTCAAGTGTGGGATCAGGACAGCAAGTCAACCAGCAGTAAAGTAAAAAGATGACCCAAAAGAGGAAGTTAAAAGTGACCCAAGGCAAGGCCCAGGTAGGTGTCCATCAGTATTGGGGGCAGAATGTTGTTGGTGCTGTGGCTGAGATCTCACTGGACCTGATACCCCAGTCAATGAGTAGGAAGACTTAGAGGCAATGACTCAGACTCAGGAAGATTGTAAGCAAGCTCCTTTATTAAACAAATGGCTGAGATACATATTTAGGGGTGTTGGGGAGCTGCCATGGTGTTCCTTGGTTGGTTCTGGGTTGCATGTCATCAATTACATATTTCCTAAATTTCAATGAAAATGAGTTCAATACATACCCCAATTTATGGGACGCAATGAAATAGGTACTAAGGGAAAAGTTCATAACACGAAATGCCTACATAAATATTTGGACAGATCTTATACTAGCAACTTAAAAACATACCAGAAAGCTCTAGAACAACAACAACAACAACAACAACAACAACAAATAAAGCATACCCAACAGGAGTAGATGGAAGGAAATAATCAATCTGAGGGCTAAAATCAATAAAATAGAAACAAAGACAAGCAATATAAATAATCAATGAAAGAAAGTAGGGGTTCTTTGAGAAAGTATATAAGATAGACAAACTTTTATCCAAAAGAATGAAAAGAATATTCAGATTAACAAAATTAAACAGAAGAGAGGCATAACAATAGACACTGAGGAAATCTAGAGAATCATAAGAACATACTTTAAAAACCTATACTCCACCAAATTGGGAAATCTAAAAGAAATAGATAATTATCTTGATAGACAGCACTTACCAAATTTAGATCAAGATTAGGTAAACAATTTACATAACCCCTATAATCCCTAATGAAACAGAAGCAATCCTTAAAATCTTCCAACAACAACAACAACAAAAAAAAAGGCCCAGGGCAAGGCTGTTTTAGCACAGAATTCTACTTGCCATCCAAAGAAGAGTTAAAGCTAATAACACTCAAATTTTTGCACAAAACAGAAACAGAAGGGCCATTATCAAATTCATTTTATGAGGTCATACTCACCCTGATATCCAAAACACAAATATTCAACAACAAAAGAGAATGACAAACCAATTTTCTTTAAGAATGCTGGAGAGGATGTGGAGCAAGGGGAACTCTCCTCCAATGCTGGTGGGAATGCAAGCTTGTACAGCCACTTTGGAAATCAATATGGTGCTTCCTTAGAAAATTGGGAATCCATCTCCCCCAAGACCCAACTATACCACTCTTGGGCATATACCCAAGGGATGCTCAATCATACCACAAGGGCATTTGCTCAGCTAAGTTCATAGCAGTATTGTTTGTAATAGCTAGAACCTGGAAACAACCTAGATGCCCTTCAATTGAAGAATGGATAAAGAAAATATGGTACATATACACAATGGAGTACTACTCAGCAGAGAAAAAACAATGACATCATGAGTTTTGCAGGCAAATGAATGGATCTAGAAAAAATCATCCTGAGTGAGGAAACCCAGACTCAGAAGGACAAACATGGTATGTACTCACTCATAGGAAGATACTAGATGTAAAACAAAGATGACTAGACTGCTACAGAACTCCAGGGAGGCTACCTAGAAAACGGGACCCTAGGAAAGACCCAAGGATCACCCAATGACAGAGAAATAGATGAGATCTACATGAACAACCTGGATGGCAGTGGGAGTAATGAAGGATAAGGTTTGAGGGAAAGAGAGCTTAGGGGAGCAGGAGATCCCAGCTGGATCAAGAACAGAAAGGGAGAACAAGGAATAATAGACCATGATAAATGAAGACCACATGAGAACAGGAATAGGCAGAGTGCTGGAGAGGTTCCCCGAAATCTACAATGATATATCATCTGTAGACTGTTGGCAATGGTCAAGAGAAAGCCTGATCTGACCTAGTCTGGTGATCAGATGGCCAAACACCCTAATAGTCGAGATAGAACTCTCATCCAATAACTGATGGAAGTGGATGCAGAGATCCTCAGCCAGGCCCCAGGTGGAGCTCCAGGTATCCAATTATCAAGAAAGAGGAGGGACAGTAAGAGCATGAACTGTTGAGATCAAGATTGGAAAACACACAGGGACAAATAGCCAAACAAATGGAAGCACATGAATTATGAACCAAAGGCTGTGGAGCCTCCAGCTGGATCAGACCCTCTGGATAAGTGAGACAATTGAATAGCTTGAACTGTTTGGGAATCATCCAGGCTGTGGGACCAAGACCTGTCCTTAGTGCATGAGTTGGCTGTTTGGAACCTTGGGCTTATACATGGACACTTTGCTCAGCCTGGAAGTAGGGGACTAGACCTGCCTGTACTGAATCCACCAGGTTTGAATGAATCCCCAGGGGAGTCTTGTCCCTGGAGTAGATGGGAATGGAGGGGAAGGGATGGGGGGGAGGTTGAGTTTGGGGTGGGAGGGAGGAGGACAGGGGAACCCATGGCTGATGTGTAAAATTAAAACACAAATATTATAATAATAATAATAATAATAATAATAATAATAATAAATACAAAAAAGAAACAAACAAACAAAAAACAACAACAAAGTAGGTACACAATTCTTAACAGAATATTCACAAACTAAATCCAAAAACAGATTAAAAAAAATCACCCACTATGATCAAATAGACTTCATCCCAGAGTTGCAAAGATGGTTAAACATATGCAAATAAGTTAATGTCATCCACTGTCTATGCAAACTGAAAGGAAAAATACAAATGATTATCTGATGAGAAGCTGAAAAATCATTTGACCTAATCTGAAACTCCTCCTGATAAAAGTACTAGAGAGATTATCAATACAAGGGACATACCTCAACATAATATAGTAAATTTGTATGAAGCGTATAGCCAATATTAAATTAAATAGAGAAAAACAACTCAATTTTATTAAAATTAGGAACAATACAAGGCTCTCCACTCCATATCTATTCAATATAATACTTAAAATTATAACTCAAGCAATAAGACAACTGAAGGAAACCAAGGGCATGTATAGAAAAGAAAAAAAATCAATGTATTGGTATTGTTATTTGCAGATTATACGGTATTACTTATAAACAACCCCAAAATTCTACTTGGGACTTCCTATACATGAAAAACACTTTCCTCGAAGTGGGATATATATAATATTAACTCAAAAAAATTAGGAGGATGACAAATGAACTGAGAAAAAAAATGAGGGAACAATACTCTCCACAATAGCAACAATCTATATAAAATATTTTGGTGTAACCCTAACAAGGCAAGATAAATGCTTGTATGACAAAAAACTTCAGATCTTTGAAGAAAGTCATTGAAGAAGTTATCAGAAAATCACAAGATCTCCCATGCTCATGGATCAGTAAAATAAACAGTATAAATGGACATCCAACCAACAGCTTTCTAAGACCCAATGAAATTTCCACCAAAATTCCAACACACTTATTTATAGATCTTAGAAAGACAACATTCAACTTCATATGGAAAAATAAAATGTATGATAGCTAAAACAATCCTGAACAATAAAATGACTTCCAGAGGTATCATCATCCCTGATTTCAAGCTGTACTATAGAGTTATAGAAATGAAAACCACATGGTATTTTCATAAAAAGGTAAGCTGATCAATGGAATCATATGAAAGTCTCAGACATAAATCAATACAACTAAGGACAACTGAGTTTTGATAATAAATCAAGAGAGACACAGTGATAAAAAGAAAGCATCTTCAACAAATGGTGCTGGTCTAACTGGATATCTGCACATAGAAGAATACAAATAGACACATTTTATTACCATACACAAATCTCAAATCCAAGTAGATCAAAGAACTCAACAAAAAAACAGATACACTGACTCTGATAGAAGAGAAAGTAAAGAATAGTCTTGAAGACATTGGCAGTGGAGACAACTTCCTAAGCAGTATACCAAGGCACAGGAATTAAGATCAACAATTAATAAATAGGATGTCATGGAACTGACAAATTTCTATAAGACAAAGGACACTGTCAATAGGACAAAACAGCAGACTATGTAATGAAAAAAAGGAACAAAAAATTTTAACAGCTCTGCATCTGATAAAGGGCTAATATCCAAAATAACTACAGAATGCAAGAAACTAGACATCAACAGACCAAATAGCCCATTTAAAAAATGAGTTTTGAAAAAAAAAAAAAAAAACAGAATTCTTAAAAGAGGAATCTTGGGCTGGAGAGATGGCTCAGAGGTTAAGAACACTGGCTGTTCTTCCAGAGGTTCTGTGTTCAATTCCCAGCACCTACATGGTGGCTCACAACCATCTGTAATGAGATCTGCCTCCCTCTTCTGGCCTGCAGGGACATATGCAAACCGAACACTGTATACATGATAAATAAATAAATCTTTTTTTTTTTTTTTAAAGAGGAATCTTTGTTAAAATTAATTACATTTGTGTTTTAATTTTACACATCATCCATGGGTTCCCCTGTCCACCCCTCTCCCTTCCCCAACCCCCCCTTTCCCCCATCCCCTCCCCTCCATTCCCATCTCCTCCAGGGCCAAGACTCCCCTGGGTATTCATTTAAACCTGGTGGATTCAGTACAGGCAGATCCATTACCCTCTTTCCTGGCTGAGCAAATTGTCCCTGTATAAGCCCAAGGTTCCAAACAGCCAGGACAGGTCTGGGTCCCACAGCCTGGGTGCCTCCCAAACAGTTCAAGCTATTCAATTGTAAAAGAGGAATCTTAAATGATGAGAAACACTTAAAGAAATGTTCAACATCCTTATCAATTCATGGAAATATAAATCCAAACTACTTGGAGATTCTGTCTAACACTTGCAAAGGTATGGTTAAGATTAATAACAGAAGTGACAGCTCATGATGGTGAGAATGTGGAGCAATGAGAACAGACATCTATTACTGGTGGAAGTGCAAACTTGTATAGTCACAATGGAAACCCATACAGTGTTTCCTCCAAAAATTGAGAATCAATCTACCTCAAGATCCAGGGATACTACTCTTGCACATATACCGAAAAGATGCTCCATCTTACCACAAGGACAATTGCTTAACTATGTTTATTGTGGTTTTATTCATAAAAGCCAGAAACTTGAAAAAAAAATCAAGATTTTTCTCAACTGAAGAATGGACTTATAAATGTGGTACATTTAAACAATGGAATATTTCATAGCTATTAGAAAAATAATAATGAAATTTGCATGCAAATGAATGGAGCTAGAAAAAAAATTATCCTGGGTAAGGCAACCCAGACCCAGAAAGACAAACATGGTATGTATGCAACTATAAATGGTTAATGGGTGTTAAGTAAGGGATAATGACATTACAATCCACTGACAGAGAGGGTAGAGCAAGAAGTCCAAAAGGAGGGGAGGATGCATGGATCTCACTGGGAAGGGAAAATAGTAGAATAGATTTTTGTGGATGGGTTGAGGAGGAGTAAAGATGGGAACAAGAGGATCAGATGGGGGAGAGAGGGACAGAGGGAGGGAGTACATAGTATGGAGAGAGAAAACTATATTTGTGGGGATTTGAGGTGGACATTTGAAACCTAGTGAAGTGGAAACTTCTGGAACCTATGAACGTGACCTAGTAGAAGGAGGAGGATTCCTTCCCAAAATACAATAACAGCATAATAAAATACAATAAAATTAGGCCCAAACCCTTATATCAAGCCTGGGCAAGGCAACCCAGTAGGAGGAAAAGGTCCCAAGAGCAGACAAAAGAGTCAGAGACAGCCCCACTCTTACTGTTAGAAGTACCAGAAAATCCCCAAGCTAAACAACCATAACACATAAGCAGAGGACCTGGCAAGGGCCAATGCAGGATCCACGATTGCCTCTTTAGTCTCTGTGAGCACTTATGAACCTTGTTTAGCTGATTCTGTGGGTTGTGTTATCCTGGTGTTGGTGACCTCTTTATTTCCTACAATCCTTCCTGCCATTCTTCTGCAGGGTACCCCAACCTCTGCCTTATGTTTGGCTGTGGGTCTCTGCATCCACTCCCATTAAGCTGCTAGGGAAAGCCTCCCTGATGATTGTGGTAGGTACCAATCTATGAGTATAGCAGAATGTCATTAGGAATATTTTTTCTCTCTCTCTCTCTCTCTCTCTTTTTTTTTTTTTTTTGTCCTGTCATTCTTGGTACTATCCTAGGTCTCAGGGATATCCAGGTTTTCATTCATGGCCATTAGGCAATGTTAGGTCTTGGGCCTCAAGTTAGATCAATCATTGGTTGGTCATTCCCACAAGCTCTGAGCCTCCATTGTCCCAACACAACTTGCAGGCAGGACAGGTTATATGTTGAACATTTTATGGACAGGCCGGTGTCCCAGTACCAATACTGGATGCCTTGCCTGGTTATAATATGCCTTGCCAGTTCAGGCTTCATATCCTTCATTACTAGAAGTCTTCTA